>NC_047086.1:137682909-138307909 GCF_902459505.1 Geotrypetes seraphini
CTTGAAGATAGGTGTGACATTCGCCAATTTCCAGTTCTCTGGTACCTCACCAGTTTTCAAGGATAGGTTGCAAACATGCTGGATTGTGCCCGCTATTTCTTGTCTTAGTTCCTTCAAAACCCTTGGGTGGATCCCGTCCGGGCCCGGTGATTTACCGCATTTTATGTTCATGTATGCACAGGCTATTGAGGTGTACTTAGTGTGAGGATTGGAGATATGCGTTGGGTGGATGAGGTTTCTTGGTGGTGGACAGTGATTTTGAGCTGTCGTCCTGGATTTGGGAGGTGGTCTTTTTCCCCATATGGGAAGGATGCTTTCATGGGTAGCCAGTGGGCAGGATAGCAGATTTCTGGGAGAGTGGAGTTTCCTGGATGGTTGGAAATGTCTGTAGGTTGCTGTCACAATTGGAATAGGGGATATGTGGTATCCTGCTGTTTTCCAGTTTGTTAAGAGCAGGGAGAGCATTAAGAGGACATATATGAGTTTAGATGTGCGGGTAGCCATTGCGTTTATGTGTAAGAAGATTATGTGAAAGGAGGTTCCTTACCTCTCAACCCTGCTGGACTGGATCTATAGCAATGCTCTCTTGAGGGCTCTGTGCGGGTTGGAGAATCGGCTACAGGAGTTGTGGGTGTTTTCTTGATCAGTGTTTTCTGACTCTTTGCACTGTCGCTTCACAAAGGCACGTGCTAAGGCGCACGCGCCTTTGCCGTGCACCTTAGCTGGCGAGCCGAACGGCTGCGTGCCGTTCCCGCCGCTTCACTTTAAAGAAAGCAGTTCTTTCTCCCAGCGGGCTGCCGGGGGGGGGGGTGGAGCGGAGCTCACACGCCTGGTAGGAGCAGGTCGATGGGCTCCCAGTAGCAGCGATGGCTGGTTCCCGCCGCTTCACTTTAAAGAAAGCAGTTCTTTCTCCCAGCGGGCTGCGGGGGGGGGGGGGGCGGAGCGGAGCTCACACGCCTGGTAGGAGCAGTTCGATGGGCTCCCAGTAGCTCCCAGAATCTTCTTTCATGTTGCATCCATCACAATCCGGCTTCAGAAAATTTCATTCTACTGAAACAATTAATGGCTTAATGATTGCTATACAGCTTTTGATCAGGGTAAGGTGATACTATTAGAGTCTTTGGATCTATTAGCAGCCTTTGACTTTGTTAGTCATTCTCTTCTTATAAATCGGTTGGAGGATTTTGGATATCTGGGGAAGTGTTGGAGTGGTTTAAATCATTTCTCACAGAGAGAACTTTTAAAATTTCTTTCTCCTTTGACTGCTCCTCAATTAGTAGTCTTTCCTGTGGTGTTCCTCAAGGTTCTATACTTTCACCCTTATTGTTTAATGTCTTTTAAAGTCCTTTGACTTCGAGAATTCAGGAACACCACATCAAATGTTATTTCTATGCAGATTATATATTACTTTTTTTTCAACAACCAATTGATAATCCAGATTTAGGGGTGTGTATCGATATGATCAGTGATTGGATAACTGAAAACAAACCGATTCTGAATTCAGAAAAAAGCAGTTGGGATGTGGGTCACTAGTTCATCACAAACATCATCTTTGTCACCTCTTTTGGGTTCCCAACCTATAAAACTTTCAAATCATTTAAAATTATTTAGGTGTTCATTTGGACTCTGCACTTAGATTTCATTTACAAATTTCGTCAGTTGTGAGATCTTGGTTTTTTTTTCTTTACGTAGGATTCATTCTATTCGTATGTACATTGATAAATTGAGCTGTGAATCTCTCATTTATGCTCTAGTCACTTCCAAACTTGACTATATCGGATTACCATCAGCATCTATTAAGAAATTGCAAACTATACAGAATGCCGCAATCAGAGTTTTTGTTAACTCTCGGAAATATAGTCACATTTCTCCTCTTTTAAAGGAGCATCATTGGCTTCCCGACAAATTTTGCTTTATGCCTAAGGCTTTAACGCTTGCTTATAAAGCATTACAATCAGGCCAGCCAGACTACTTAGGAAAATTATTACCGTAGTTCCCTATAAGCCTATTCATGGTCTATGTTCATCGACTGCTCACCAATCGGCTTTGCCTGCAGCTCATCTGGTCCTTTTGGCATCTACGCAAAAGTCTGCCTTTTTTTCAGCTGTTCCTAGCTTATGGAACTCACTCCCAGTGATGATTCGTTCTGAGCTTTCCTATGTAAAATTCAGATCAATGATTAAGGCTCATCTCTTTGGTTTAGCATTTTTATGAGAAGAATGGTAAATGGGGTCCTGTTATTTGGCAACTATTTAAACAAAATTTAAACAATATTAGTTACCTTTTTGATTCAGATTATTTAGATAGATAAGATTTAATTTTGTAATTATTGGGGTTTTTTCTTTATTATCTTTTTTCCTTTTCCTTTTCTATTTTATATGGTGTTCTTTTCTTTTCCTTTTCTAAAATTTGTACACTATGGGGCTCATAATCAAAACAAAAAATGTCTAAAAAGTGGCCTAAATGGGTACTTGGACAATCAAAAAGCCTGATCATCCAAGTACCTCTAAACGCATAGAGCAAAAAGAGGCATTTTTAGAGGAGGGGAAAGGGCGGGAGGTAGGCCAACCTACACTTAGTCGTACAGCAGGTATAACCAAACCTTTTGACAGGTTGCCTAGTCGACACTTATACGTTTTGACTTAGACCAAGGTGGGGGGGACGATCGCTATCGCAGCAGGAGAGATAGCCAATCTCTCCTGCCACGATCGCCCCCCCCCCATACCAATATGACCAGGGCAGGAGGGAACCCAAGCCCTCCTGCCTGAACAACCCCTACTCTCCTGCCCTGGTGACCCCCCTACATTCCACTAAAATATGGGCAGGAGGGATCCAAGGCACTCCTGCCCCGATGCAGCCCCCCCATGTCTGGCCCCCCCGCACCCCCGATCAGCCCCCACGAACACCCCCCACCCGGTGAGACCCCCCACTGACCCCACGACCCCACACACACACCCCTGTACTTTAAGAACGTTGGACGGATGGATGGGTCCCAAGCCCGTCCGTCCGGCAGGCCCTCCATCCTCAGAATGGCGGGCCTTAGGGCCTCTTGGCCCAGGCGCCTCAAGCCCCGCCCACAGGAGGGGCCTAAGGGGCCTGGGCCAACCAGAATTGGCACAGTTGCCTTAGGCTCCTCCTGTGGGCGGGGCCTTAGGCACATGGGCTGGGGGGGGTTTGCTGTGGATTCTGTAACCGGTGTTCTTTTTGACAGACACCGGTTACAGAATCCAGCTTATAGGTGAAGGACTGGCTCCTCCTTCGCTTAAAAGGTCTGGTTTTGGGAGTTTGGGACTTAGGCTTTTTTGGGGTTCATTATTCTATTGTAAGTGTAGACGTAGTGGTGGTCTGGGCGTTTAAACAACTGAACAGAGGCAGGCCATTATCAAAATACATTTTTTTGAGAATGGACATTTTCCCTGCTTCTATTTTCAGCATTTAGGGCCTAGGCCAAAAGGGGACTTAGATGATTTTTTTTTTATTATGCCCCTCCATGCTGTTGATAAACCGAAGTGCAGTTAAAACTTTTAACATACATAAACATATTTATTTATTTCCAACATGATCCACAGTTCTCAATAGATTACAATAAAAACATACACAGTAACATAATACAAGATCTCTAGTGATTATGCTAAGAGGTGATTTCATATTCTTGAACATGAAAGAAATTAGATGACATAACTGAGAAGAGGTGGTTTCCAAAAAAAAACATGAGATAAAGTAAGAGCTCTTGTGATAACAGAGAGTATTTGCATCTGGAGACATAGGAGCCATCTTTTCAAAATTATTAGGGATGCTAAACCCAATGGAAATGGCCTCTCCCTGGACAAAATCAAGACATTGGTTCAATTAGGGGGTTCTCAAGCACCCAGAAAGCTAGTTCCTATGTCTGGAGACAGAAACAACTTCATATTTCCTGTGCTATTGCCACTAGAGTGTGAATGTTTATAGAGGATTACATAAGATAAGTTGAAATATAGCAATAAAAACATCCAGGCAAGGTCGACTAATGGCTGGGAACACTCCAGTGGCGTCACGAAGGGGGCGGGATAGAGCCAGATCGGGAGGGTGTTCCTTAAAGGACGTTTTTGCCACTCCCGCCGTCTTCTTAGCCTTTTTCGAACCATAGCAGTGGCGTACCAAGGGCGAGGGGAGGGGTGTAAAAAAAATGATGGGCCAGGGGTGTGTCAAAAAATGATGGGCCCCGAGTCACATACCCTAGGTACGCCACTGCTTGTTGCAGGTTTCAAGGTCTTGCTGTGGTTTTTTTCAGGGTATGCTATGAGGTCTGCAGTTTGTCTTTATATAGTAGGTCCTCAAACCTGATTGGTTGGGGCTGGAGGTAAATGAGGCAGGAAAGTTCGCTGGTCACCAATTTGAATTTTGGCAGGAAAGTCAGTTGATCACAAATTTAAATTTTGGTGGGAAAAATCAATTGGTCTCTTTTTCTGAGAGACCAACTGATTTATCCCACAAAAATTCAAATTGGTGACCAGTGGACTTTCCTGTCTCATTCACCTCAAGTGTGTTGGGGATGGATAGAGTAATATGACCTGTGTTCTGTGTATCAGCTTTGGGCTTATCTTTATTGCAGCATCTTCTTATCTGTTCTTCCTCCTCATCCTCCCACTCACTTTATTAGAATCCATTTTTAAAAGGGGGAGGGCACAGAATTCAAAAGTTTGCTGTTATTATTCATCATCCACCTGAGGAAGACCAGCTGCCTCTAAGTGCAAACAGAAATGAACCTGTATTACACTGTATGCATCCCATTGCATTTTAGAATATGTGCTGGAGAAGTATAGAATGCACTGACAAAGGAATCCAAGCCATGTTAGTTTATAAATATGAGACTTTTAGGTGGCTTGTGAATACTTCCTATGTGACTTCCAAACATATTTTTAATTAGAGATGTGCATGGAAACTTTTTTCAGTTCATTTGCTGACTTTTTTTACCCAACCTTTGAACATTTTTTCAGTTTTTTCACATTTTTGTTAATAAAAAAAAATTGTAATATTACGTAATTCATAGGTTAACACACATTACTTAGTATCGATACCATACCAGTCCAGAACTATTGGGGTTGTCCATCAACCAGCGGATGGACACAGACAAAGAAAGTAGTTATTTATGACTCGTCCTTTAAGGGTGCAGCCATATCATTTCAATATTTTTCTCTGTCTCCAATGGATGGTTGATCAAGTTTCAAGGTTCTTTATTTTTGATATACCATTTATCAAACCGGTATCTAAATGGTTTAAAGTCGAATGAGATTTAAAAGAAAAACATGTTAAAATATAAATATAACATATCTAAAGTTAAAAGTAAAAATAAAAAGGGAAAATGAACAGACTGATGTACATGAAACGAGGGGGAGGAGGAAATGGGTAAGTTAATAAATACATTGAGATTGAAAATAAAAATAAAAGGGAGGAGAGTGGAAGGAGGGGAGGTACATTATGGTAGGGCTTGCTTCGAAAGAAGAGTTTTTTTCCAGAATACTTCAATGAATTATGTCAGAATTAATTGAAAGAGATGAGATCAGAGATTGTGGCAGTTCCTCTTTGGGGTTCTCATCTAGCTCCTGATCTGAGTATCAGTAGTAGAGCAGGAGGGATGGATGAGTTTAGCTCCCCTTTTAATTAGCCTAAAGGCATTGCTGAAACTTGGTTACACTTGAGGTGCCAAGTCCCTCCCTTTGAGTACTGCAGTTAATGAGGATTTAACAAAGCTGAAGGTCGAATATGTTTTGTGATGAGACGGCCATCTTTCTGGCAAGGTTTTATTCTTCAGTGTTGCACTGCCAAAAAATGTTATCTTTCTCAAATAGATAAGTAATGCCTTTCTTGATCCCCTTTAAAATGGTTTCTTTTTTTGTACCTACCTCGCCTTGAGGAACTTTCATTTCTTAATTTCTTTAATTGGCCTGGCTTCATCTGGTAATGATTCCTTTCAAGTCCACTGTTTTAGTTGGGCTTTTAGTCATCAGTGGTGTAACTCTGTGTCAAATGCTTCGTAATCAAAAACAAACAAGTTGAATTTTATTTTATTTTAATAATTGTTTATTGATTTTATAAAAACATCTTACAGAAAGTGTAACAAATTATTCATCAATAACATTCTTAAAAAGCACTTATGTACTATACATGAAATACAAAATAAATAATCCCCTCTCTGGATTTGTATGTAGAATATGAAATCTTTAATATGGCAGGTTCACAGTACTATTAAAGCTGTTTAAGAAAAGAATCTAATGAACCCTAGATTCCTATGAATTTTAAACAATACTTATGAATGGGTTATGCACTTCTTCCAGCAGATGGAAACTGAGAGCCACTGACTTTTAAGTATCTTGTAAGAGGGCTGTGCAGTGCAGTCTTCCTAGAGTTTGTTCTCAGTCTTCAGCAGATGGAGGCATAGGCATCGGAATGAAGGGGGTGGGCTAGGAACCATGACCTCCCCCAAAATTGCTGGCTACAAATACCTCTTATGAGAACATAAGAACATAAGAATTGCTGCTGTTGGGTCAGTCCATCGTGCCCAGCATTCCGCTCCCGCAGCGGCCCCTAGGTCAAAGACCAGTGCCCCAACCGAGACCAGCCCTACCTGCAAGGCTGCATTAGAGTACCTAGGCAGGTGGTACTGTCATGGGAGCAGCATCTTGCTACTGGTCAGCATACCTGCCTGAAGGCTCTCTCTCTGCTGCGTCCCTTCCCGGACATCTACTCCTTCCCCACCCACCCCACTGCCGTAGTGTGTTTACCTTGGATTTCTTGGAAAAACACAGCACTGCCCTGACAACAACCCCAATGTCTTCTCTCCACTGCAGCCTGCTCAAGCAGAAAGGGTGGGCTGCAGTGGAGAGAAGATGCCAGGGCCGACAAGAAATCTGAGGTAGACATATGGCAGCGGGGCGGGTAGGGAAGGAGTAGATGTCGGGGAAGGGACACGGCAGAGAGAGAGAGCTAACCAGCAAGAAGCTGTTTCCACTGGAGTGCCACCTAGAAATAAGGCCCCTCCCAAGACATTTCAGATTCGGGAGAGGAATAGAGAAGGCAGAGAGGGAGCGATATAGGACTTGGGGGAGGAAGTGAGGAAAGGGAGAAATGGACTCAAATGAAGGAAGGAGGGAGAGATGTGAGGAATGGGGTAAGAGAGGGATGAAAAGATATTAGATTTGTGAGGAACAGGGAGAGATGAACTTGGAGATGGTAGAGGGATAGAAGAACAGGGAGAGATGGCAGAGGAGGTATAAGGGGGACAGTGAGAGATGAATTTGGAGGACAAAGGGATCAAGAGAGCGAGAAATGGACTTTTAGGAAGGCAGACGGGAGTCAGGGAGAGATGGTGCAAAGAGGGTTAAAGGGAGAGACAGCAGAGGGGGAGAAATGGATGTGGAGGGACAAATGGGGAGAGGGAGAGATGGATTTCGTGGAGAGGGCAAAAAGGGAAAGTGATTCAGAGGAGGGCAGAAGGGGGAGAGGAGAGATGGACAGGGAAAGGCGGAGAGGATATGGACTGGAGCCGGAAGGGAGGAGAGATGTCGGACCTGAGAGGAGGGAGTGAAAGGGCAGAAAGATGTTGGATTTGTGGGAGGGAGAGAGAAAGGTGGAGTAAGTGACAAGGAGGGGAGATGCTAGAAATGGTGGATCCATGTGGGAGAGTTGTCAAGGAGATAAGTGAGCAGAATAATGAGTATATGATGGTAGAAATGTGGTAATGGGAAGCAGATAAAAGGGAATAGGAGGATGAGAAATGTGAAAGCTAGGGGATGAGAGAAGGAGTAATCAAAGGAAATACTTTTATACAGAAAGGGTGGTAGATGCATGGAACAGTCTCCTTGAAGAAGTGATGGAGTCAGAGACTGTGTCTGAATTCAAGAAGGTGTGGGATAGGCACATGAGATTTCTCATAGAGAGAAAGACAGCTGGGCAGTCTAGATAGCCATTTGGCCATTATCTACCATCATGTTTCTATGAGAAAGAAAGTTGATTAGATAAAAAAGTGAAAAGAAATAGTAATGTTCCCTCTAAGCTGCATGGCCACACACCTATTGATAGCAGGACGCACATCCAGCACACAAGGACTTCTAACCATACTCTGCTGCTGCTTCCTGTGGCTTTGTGAAGAAAGAAGTGTGGTTGGTAAGAAGGAGGAGGAGGCCTACTTGCATGTCTTAAAGCCGTCAGAACACAGGTACACTTCCTTGGGAGGGGGCATGAACTTGGGACACAGAAGGGAGGAAGGGAGAGGGGTGCATTGGGATATGGGAGGGAGGGGAGGAGAAGGGGTGCATTGAGACACAGAAGGAAGGGTGACCTTGGGACAGGAAGGAAGGATGGAGGGGACATGAACTTGGAACACAGAATGGAGAGAGGGAACATTTGGGGATACAGAAGGGAGAGAGGGGGCACAAACTTGAGACAAAGGCTGGAAGAAAGGAGGGAGAGGACACGAACAGGACACAGAAGGGAGGGAAGGGGCATAAACTTGGGACATAGAATGGAAGGATAGAGGGAAGGAGGGAAAAGATGCTGAAGTGGGGGAGGGAATAGAAAGGAAGAATTGTTGAGCATGGGTGTGAGCGAGAGGAAAAGAGATGGTGTACATGAGAAAAGGAATAAAGATAATTGTTGGGCGTTGGGCATAAGGAGGGAGAGAATTGTTGGACATGGTGGTAGGAGAGGAGTGAAAGAGATGATAGGGAGAAATGTTGGATGTGGTGCTGGAGAGGCAACAATGGATAGATGGAAAGGGATGCAAGAGGGAGCAATGTTGGACCTGGTGGTGGAGGGAATGAAGGAAGAGATGTCGCATGGTAATAGAAGGAGAAATATTGGGCATGGGGCTGGTGGGCAGGGACGAAAGATGCTGCACACAGTCCGGGGGGTAAGAGAGGGAGAAATGTTGGATGTGGCAGTAGGGTTATTTTTAAATTCGGATTACTGTGCTACAAAGTGTTGTTTGGTTTCACAGCTGATTATTTAGTGGAACATTTTGTATTTGCTATGTCTAAACATTCACAATGTACTCTGACATATTTCTCCTTTCCTTCTGTTAAGAATTGTCGCTATAAAAGATACTTTGATAGGCTACTCTCTTTTCAGGCAGCAATTAGAGACAGAAAACTTCTGAAAACACATCTATTTGATAAATTTTTATAAAATTAGAACTGGATAATTTGTTAATCTGTACTTCCTGAGACTGCCTCAGTTTCTTCTAACTGTAAACCACATAGAACTGGAAGTTTATGCGGTATATAAACAACAATGTAATGTAATGTAGAGGGAATTGGCGAGCGGCACCCTGGATCCCTCTCTCTTCCCCCCTCCCCCCTCCACTCCCTTTGCAGCAAGAGAGGGAATGAGAGAAAGAAATTATGACAGGAAGAGAGAGGGAAATGTTGCACATGGGGAGAGAGGATAGAGGAAGAAATGCTGTGCAGGGGTGGAGAGGAGAAAAAGAGTGTGCTTTGTGTGTTTAGTTTTGTGGTTACCATTATGTATTAATAAGATTATATTGTGTGTATATGAAAAATGAATGGAAGAAATAGCATTTACAATTTGTACTATTATTATGGGAGTGGGGTCTGGGGCTGAGCTTGGGCAGGTCTGAGGTGGAGCTTGGGAGGGTCTGGGGTGGAGCTTGGGAGAGTCTGGGGTGGAGCTTTTGGGCTGAGTAATGGGGAGGGGGGATTGAGGTTCTAAGCCTGTACTGTATAACATTTGAAACAAGTATGGGATTTAGTGACATTAGGTATTTTGAGTTAGATGTCTAAAGTATATATATTTTGAAAAAAAGAGTTTAATTTTTTTCAGAATCTGTCATAGTATTTTTCCATCCTAATGCCAGTTGTTGTTCCAGGTCTTTGTGCCAAGATAAGTGAAGAGTGAGTCGAATGTACATTTGTATTTAATTGGGAGACAGAATGAGTAGTTGTAGCGATTCCAGTTTTCTGGTTAATGTTGACCAGGAATTGACAAATAAGTTTAGAAGTGGTTCGGCAGTTTTTGCATATAAGATTTGGAAAATTATACATGATAGTTTGAAGGTGATATGAGTTTTGACAGGTAGCCAGAGTAAGTTCTTATAGTAAGGAGAGGACTTGGTTGATTTTCAGTTTTTCTGACGTAATGATGCAGTGGAGTTGAGGGTATGTTCTAATGTGCTGTTGAGTGAAGCAATGAGGTTGGTTGAAGTGGTATCTAGCATTTCAGAGGCCTTGTTCCAGAATTGGTTGGTGTTGATCTTGCCTCTTGTTAGTGGTTTCCCAGTGGGAGTTTTTTTGGTTTTGTTTTGTTTTTTTGGGGGGGGGTTGAAACATCGTTATTGAGAAGCAAACACAAGAAAGGCAACCAAGCAAGATCTGGATTAGAGAATGACATGGGGAAAAATATGTCCCCGTCACTGCCCCGACCCTGGACCACCGTCCCCGCCATCTCCTTCACTTCCCCGTCTCTTCCCCATCGTCATCTTCACCGCCCCGTCCCCACCGTCCCAATCCCCGCAGCAACTATATAGGCCTCAGTACTGCAATATTTAGCTTATTCCTTCCTTATAAATCAAAGTTCTGGCTGCTGAACTAGAGAAAGAGATGTTCAGCTGGCAGGGCTTTGTTTATAAATTTTTATCAACACAACTAATATACTACTTTATCCTTTAGGCCCAGTTTGTTTATGAAAACCAGAGAGGAGGTCAGGATTCCAGCATTGCTGCTGTGGGGCCTAGTTGTGCTTCACAATGAAGGCGTTTGGGTCCACCCAACAGTTCCAGTAGGAACAAAGTTGCAGAGGTTTTATCAGCAATGGATCCAAATTATATCGATCAGTGGTCCTGGAAGTTTGCAACGGTTACACTTTGGAGTTCACTTGAGTCCCCCTGCTGGGCTCCTTGGAAAGTGAGAGTTGTTCAAGAGACATGTGTCTGTCTCCAGGTTTTAAAAGTTTTATTTTCTGCTGAGACATCCCTGCTGGCTTTGCCTACTTGCTCTCAACTGCCTCCCCTCCTGCATTCCTTGAATCACATGACTGGTGATTTAAAAGAAACCGCACAAGGCACGAGCAGAAAAAAATTTTCCTCTCATCTCATCCTCATTA
Source organism: Geotrypetes seraphini (assembly GCF_902459505.1). Taxonomy (NCBI): domain Eukaryota; kingdom Metazoa; phylum Chordata; class Amphibia; order Gymnophiona; family Dermophiidae; genus Geotrypetes; species Geotrypetes seraphini. The sequence goes on from NC_047086.1 coordinate 137,694,007, forward strand.
CCTCTTTACAACACTGATAATCTACCTTCGTGCATGTCCCTCTGCTCTCTAGACTGGTCCACAACCAAGCTTCTTCCCAGTTTCCCTTCCCCCTTCCACTGTTATGACTCCCTTATGTCCCTTCCTGCTGATATTAACCATCCCCAATCTTTCCCTTCTCCCTAAGCTACTGAGCATCTTAACACTTCATCCTTCACTCTTTAAACCCACTGCCTCTCCCTTCCTCTTATCTACTCTCTTCTCTGCTCTAAAGATCCTATACTTTTTCCCTCTCTTTCGATCATCACCTCTTTCCCTGCGTGCACCTCACCCATGTCGCAGGTGCCCCTTCACCTTCCCTACCCTAATCCCTACCTTATTTCTATTCCTCTCTTCCCCTCACCTCCCTCCCCTGCCATTCTCTTGTGCCTTACCCGCTCCGTTCCCAACAAACTTGCCTACATACATGACCTCTTCATCTCTTGATCTCTCCACTTGCTTGCACTTACAGACACCTGGATCTGCCCTGATGACTGTACCTCAGTTGCTGCCCTGTGTCATAGAGGCTACCTTTTCTCCCACACGCCTCGCTTGGTTGGTCAAGGAGGAGGCGTGGGGCTATGACTTTCATCCTCTTGCAGATTTCAACCCCTTTTCCCACCAGCATCTCAATGTTCCTCCTCCTTTGAAGTCTATTCCATCTGTCTTTTTGCTCCCCGACCTCTCTGAGTAGCAGTCATCTACCAACCCCCTGATACATCCTACTCCTCCTTCCTCAAGCCCTCATCCTGTTTTCTCATCCTTGATGACTTCAATATCCATTTCGATAACCCCTCCAACTCCTTTGCCTCTAAGTTCCTTGTCCTAACATCCTCATACAATCTCCTGCTGTGCTCCATCACCCCTACACACCAGAAAGGACATTGCCTAGACCTTATTCTATCCTCCAACTGCTCAACCACCAAATTCTGCAATACAACCCATCCCCTCTCTGACCATCACCTGTTAACTTTCACTATTCATTACCTTATCCTCCAGATATGGCCAATCACCACCAACACATTCAGGAACTTTCAGGCTATTGTCCCCAGAGCCCTTTCCACTGTCATCTCATCCCTCTCCTCAACTACTATATCACACAAGATTGTCAATGAAGTCGTCCTCTCTTATAATACCATTCTCTCCTCTGTTCTAGATACCCTTGCTCCTCCAATATCATGTCCTGTTAGGTGTGCCAAACCCTATCATGGCTCCCCCCCCTCCCCGCATCTGTTATTTGCACTCATGTGTGCCCGTTATGCTGAATGCCTCTGGCTTAAATCCCGTGCACATGCCGACTTCATACACTTCAAATTCATGCTGACATTATTCCAGTCTGCCCTCTCGCTGGCCAAATAAGAATACTATATCCACTTAACCCCTTTTCTTAGCTCCAATCCTCACCGTCTCTTTACTACACTAAACTCCCTACTCAAAGCACCCTTACTGCCTATCCCCTCTTCAATTTCTCTCCAGAGTTCTTTTATAAGATTCAGAAAATTCTCCTTTAGCTCTCAACCAGGCTGCTTCCCCCTCCCCTCCCTTCATCTACCCCTTCTACTAATCTCCCCTCAACACCTGCCACCCTCTTCTCTTTCTCTGAGATCACTAAAGATGAAACCACACATCTTCTCTCATCCTCCAAATCGACTACCTGCTCCTCCGATCTGATTCCCACTTACCTACTCGGTGCTATCTTGCCCTCTGTCATCCCTCCTATCTGTCACATCCTCAACCTATCGCTCTCCACTGCAACCATCCCTGATGCCTTCAAACATGCCATTGTCACACCCCTCCTCAAGAAACCCTCACTAGACCCCACGTGTCCTTACAACTATCGCCCCATCTCCCTCCTCCCCTTATCCAAATTACTTGAACATGCTGTTCACTGCTGTTGCCTGGCCTTCCTCTCATCCCATGCTATTCTGGATCTGCTTCTGTCAGACTTTCGCCCACTCCATTCCATGGAAACTACCCTTACTAAAGTTTCCAATGACGTGTTCTTGGCCAGATCCAAAGGCCTCTACTCTATTCTCATCTTTCTCAATCTGTCTGACGCCTTTGATACTGTTGATCACCGCCTACTCCTTGATGTTTATATTTATGTTATTAAAATCTTTATATACTGTATATAAGGCCAAAATGGATCAAAGTGGTTTACAATATAATTCAATCAAAACTATGAAAAGAACTCCTTTTAAATATAAAAGAAAAGGAAGAGAAGAGAAAAGTAACATTTCTAATACATAATATTATATAACAATCTAAATTAATAAAATAAAATTAATTAATTAATTAATAAAATGAAAAAGATAAGAATATAAAAAGCAGATTGAAGTCCCAAATTCATAACCCTTCAGTTTAAAAAGGCCAGTTGAAAAAAATGTGCCTTTAAATGTCTTTTAAAATTCTGGAAAGATTCTTCCTTTCTCAATTCTACAGGCAAACTATTCCATAAAATTGGAACTAAATAATGCTAAATTTCTGGTTGAGGCAAAATGAGCCTTTAGAATATAGGGTACCACTACTCTGTTATTCATGATACGCTGTTCTTGCTGGGATTCCAGGGTTCTACCCTCTCCTAATTTTCTTCATATCTCTCCCATTGCACCTTCAGTGTATGCAATGGTGGTTCCTCCTCAATAGCCTTCCTGTACCTCAAGGCTCTGTCCTAGGACCACTCCTTTTCTCAATCTACACTTGCTCACTTGGAGTGCTGATCTCCCACAGCTTCCAGTATCACCTTTATGCTGATGACTCCCAGGTCTACCTCTGTGCCAAATATCTCTACTGAAACCAAGACCAAAGTCTCAGCCTGCCTGTCTGACATTGCCACCTGGATGTCTCACCGCCATCTAAAATTGAATATGGCTAAAACAGAGTTGGTCATCTTCCAGCCTAAACCCACCTCTCCGCTTCCCTCATTCCCCGTCTCTGTGGACAACACTCTTATCCTTCCTGTTTTGTCTGCTCGTAATCTTGGGATCATCTTTGACTCCTCTCTCTCCTTCACCGCCCAGATACAACATATCACTAAAACCTGCCATTTCTTCTTCTTTAGTATTACCAAAATCTGACCTGAAGACCACCTGTTATTAGGCCTTCACCAATGACCTCACGACAACTCAATGTGCTTGTATAAGTAATATATATTTTATTACTAATCAATAACAGCTTACTGAAACAAGTCTTTCAGCCCACTGAGTTAACAGAGCATATACTTCAAGCCGGCTTGAGCATACCAGGTGTCTGTTCTGACTAGGCCCCTAGCAAGCTGGCTTTTATACATTCTTAACAACTTGAGACCACATCATTACATGTTATGTTCTTAATCTCTATTGGTTATTCATAATTGTCATTTCTCTTATTAGTTCATTGATTGGTTAATATTTATACTTTTCTGAGTCATATCGAGCATGATGTCCTCTTTACCAAAAAGCTTGCCTAATTTCCCGACATATGTCCTTTTAATATCAAGAATCATCAATTTCCGAGCAAGGGCTTATATTATTCCTCTTTACTTTACACAGTTTGTCAATTTCATATCCTTATGGTTGGTCTTATTTCTGGTAAATCAACTTAACCTAGGTTATAGAGATGTGTTAATTTCCTTCTGATGCCAGTAATTTTCCTTTTCTCACAAACAAACTTCTTGTTTCCTATGGTCAGCATTCCTGTTGTGAAAGATGAGTTTTCGCCTTGCTTATGTTAGCAGAGATATGTAACAGCTTGTTCAGGCCTGTAATAATATTGTCATATTTCTGTTAATATGGAGCACTCAGGGGTCTCCAGTTTCATGGAAGTCTTACCTCTTCACCTGTTGCACCTGTAAAGCCTTTTCCTTCCCCTTCCTCTCTGAGCACACTCGCTACTCTCAGGCCTTCCACTTAGCCTTCTCGCTCCCCTCCAATCCATCCATAATTCTGCTGCATGACTTGTATTCCAGCAGAGCCTCTTTATTCATGTTACCCCTCTCCTAAAGTCACTTCATAGGCTTCCCATCCATTTCCGAATACAATTCAAACTCCTCTTACTGACCTACAAATGCACTCACCCATCTGTCCCTCACTATCTCTCTTCATTCATCTTCCCCTATGATCCCCCCCTCCACAATGAGCTCCGCTCAGCTGGTTAGTCCCTTCTATCTGTGCCCTTCTCTTCAACTGCCAACTCCAGACTCCATCCCTTCTGCCTTGCACTGTATGCTTGGAACAAGCTGCCTCAATCCCTTTGGCAGGCTACATCTCTGGCAGTGTTCAAGGCCCAGTTAAATGCCCACTGCTTTGAGAGTGCTTTCAAATCCTAACTACTCTCACCTTGGGTTCTGCATCCCCAACCCTATATGTCATGTCTGTCTGTCCAAGTTAGATTGTAAGCTTTCTGAGCAGGGACATCTATAAATGTCAAAATGTACAGCACTGTGTATGCCTTTCAGCTCTATAAAAGTGATAAATAGTAGTAGTAGTTATTGCGCACAGGTAGGAGCTGTGGTTCATCCATAATTGGATGATTGGCTAATTCAAGCAAAAACTATTTAGGAGAAGCTGTCAGCCATTGGTGAAGTGATTCAGTGGTTACAGTCATTGGGCTGGGTGATCAATTTGGCCAAAAAGTGGGGAGTGGGATAGAACACATCAACCTTGAAACAAACAATATTTATTCATATAGATTCAAACTAAAATACATATAAAAGTGCAAGGATATAGAGTCCTATTTTGCAGGTTTTAAATGTAATGTCCTTGAAATTCAATGACCCAATGGATGACCCGACATGGTCCGTGTTTCAGCCTCCGATTGGAGGCCTGTCTCAGAGGTGTGGATGTTGGTCCACTAGATGGCACTTCAGTGCTGGGAATACAGATTCTAAACAAATAGGTGCAACATACACTGAACACGTGACAAGAATACAGCAAAAGTTTGGCGAGAGAGTTTTCAAAAATCTCCTAATGAGATTGGAGGCCTGCCTCAGGGATGTAGATGTCAGTCCACTAGATGGCACTCCGGTGCTGGGAATACAGACTCTAAAAAAATAGGTGCAACATATGATAAACACGTGAAAAGAACACAGCAAAAGTTTGGCGAGAGAGTTTTCAAAAATCTCCTAAGATGTTTTCAGCATTCACGGTTCCTGTTTCCTCTATAGAATAAATTGGCCACATTGGAGATACATATCAATAACTCCAATTTACTATTGTGCACTGCTGCTTCAAAAGGTTCTTCCCACAGCTTTGATAACCTTCTAGTGAGCACACTTAATCCAGTCAATGATATTTTACTGTGACTACAGGTATCTGTATTCTTCATGGTGATATGGCTTCTTTCATTGGCTATATTCTACAGATAGCTCTACTGCCCAATAGCACTAACCACTGATGTTTGCATTTTGTACCTCTCCTTTGCTTCGGATGTACTATGTCAACAAGCAGGGAGTATCTAGAGTCGGGAGTGGTACCGGAGGACTGGAGAAGGGCAGATGTGGTCCCTCTCCACAAAAGTGGAAGTAAGGAAGAAGTAGGGAACTACAGGCCGGCAAGCAAATTAATGGAAATGCTTTTAAAACAGAGAATGGTGAAGTTTCTGGAATCCTGTAGATTACAGGACTGGAGGCAACATGGATTCACTAGAAGTAGGTCTTGTCAGACAAATCTAATCAATTTATTTGACTGAGTGACCAGAAAATTGGATAGAGGGAGTGTGCTAGATGTGGTGTATTTAGATTTAGACGTCTAATGAATAAACTGAGTACCCTCAGGATGGGTCCCAAAGTGACGGGCTGGGTCAAGAACTGGTTGAGTGGAAAGCAGCAGAGGGTAGTAATCAATAGAGATCGCTCTGAGGAAAGGGATGCTACCAGTGGCGTGCCTCAAGATTCTGTTCTTGGGCCTGTTCTTTCTAACATTTTTATAAATGATATTACTGCAGGGCTGTCGAATAAGATTTGCCTCTTTGCAGATTATACCAAAATCTGCAATAGAATATACACCAAGGACGATCGTGCCAAACAAATCTACTACATTTCTTTGAGGGGATAAGCAAACATTTGGACCAAGGTAACCCCATTGACATAGTTTATCTGGATTTCCAAAAAGCCTTTGACAAGGTATCCCATGAGCGCCCGCTGAAGAAACTGTGGAACCACGGGGTGGAAGGGGACATCCACAGATGGATCCAAAATTGGCTGGCGGATAGGAAGCAGAGGGTAGTAGTAAAAGGACACTACTCTGACTGGAAAGGGGTCACGAGTGGTGTCCCGCAGGGGTCAGTGCTGGGACCGCTGCTGTTCAATATATTCATTAACGATCTGGAAACGGGCACGAAGTGCGAAGTTATCAAGTTCGCGGACGATACAAAACTCTCCAACAGGGTCAAAATTGTTGAGGAATGCAAAGAACTGCAGAGCAACCTGAACAAACTGTGTGAGTGGGCAAAAAGATGGCAGATGAGCTTCAATGTGGAGAAATGTAAGGTCTTGCACATGGGGAAAGGGAACCCCATGTACAGCTATACGATGGGAGGAAGGGTGATGGGGAAAGGCACCCTAGAAAAAGACCTGGGGGTATTGGTGGATACAACAATGAAGCCAGCGGCGCAATGTGCAGCGGCCTCAAAGAAAGCGAACAGAATGCTGGGTATTATCAAAAAAGGTATCACTACCAGAACGAAGGAGGTTATCCTGCCATTGTATCGAGCAATTTTGCGACCACATCTGGAATACTGTGTCCAACACTGGTCACCGTACCTTAAGAAAGACATGGCGATACTTGAGAGGGTCCAGAGGAGAGCAACTAGGATGATAAAAGGAATGGAGAACCTTTCATATGCCGAAAGGTTAGACAAACTGGGGCTCTTTACCCTGGAAAAGCGGAGACTGAGAGGAGACATGATACAGACGTATAAAATCATGAAAGGCATAGAGAGGGTGGAGAGGGACAGATTCTTCAGACTAGCGGGGACAACAAAAACAAGAGGTCATTCAGAAAAAGTGAGAGGGGACAGATTCAAAATGAATGCAAGGAAGTTTTTCTTCACTCAGAGGGTGGTGGACACCTGGAACACGCTTCCAAATGAGGTAATAGGACAGAGTACAATACTGGGTTTCAAAAAGGGACTGAATGACTTCCTGGAAGCGAAGGGGATTGCAGGGTACAGATAGAAGGTTACTCTACAGGACAAAAGCGAAAAGCATATGTGAGTTTTAGGGTATGAGCACTATCAGGTCCTGGACCTGAGGGGCCGCCGCGTGAGCGGACTGCCGGGCACGATGGACCTCCGGTCTGACCCGACAGAGGCAATTCTTATGTTCTTATGATGGTGTGAATAACATGAAGAAAGACCTGGTGAAGCTTGGTCTCAAATTTGGCACCTAAAATGTAATGCTAAGAAATGTAAGGTCATGCATTTGGTCTGCAAAAATCTGAGGAAACGGTATAGTTTAGGGTGGGAATAACTTATGTGCACGACAGAAAGCAGGACTTGGTTGTTATTGTATGTGATGATCTTAAGGTGGCCAAACAGGTTGAAAAGGTGATGGTGAAAGCTAGAAGGATGCTAAGGTGCATAGGGAGAGGTATGGCCAGTAGAAAAAAGGAGGTATTGATGCCCCTCTATAAGACTTCGGTGAGACCTCATTTAGAATATGTGTACAATTCTGGAAGCTGCATCTTTAAAAAAATATAAAAAGGATGGAGTTTGTCCAGAGGAAGGCTACTAAAATGGTGTGTGGTCTTCGTCATAAGGCGTATGGGGACAGACTTAAGGATCTCAATCTGTATACTTTGGAGGAAAGGCAGGAGAGGGGGGGGGGGGAGATATGATAGGCATTTAAATACCTACCTGATGTAAATGCACATGAGTCGAGTATCTTTCATTTGAAAGGAAGCCCTGTAATGAGAGGGTATAGGATGAAGTTAAGAGATAGGCTCAGGAGTAATCTAAGGAAATACTTTTTTACAGAAAGGGTGATAGATGCGAGGAACAGTCTCCTGGTAGAAGTGGTAGAGACAGAGACTGTGTCTGATTTCAAGAAAGCTTGGGATAGGCACATGGGATCTCTTGGAGAGGGGAAGAGTCAGTGGTTGCTGTGGATGGGCAGACTGGATGGGCCATTTGGCCTTTATCTGCCATCATGTTTCTATGTTTCTAATTCTTCACACTCATCCTAAATATTTTCTGAAGGCAGTGTCAAATTTCCATCTTAATCAGAAAATTGTTCTGCCAATATTTTTCCCAAAACCTCATGCCCATCCTGACAAAAATACACTGCACACCTTGGATTGCAAGCAGCCTTTTTATCTGGAGCAGACCCATAATCAGTTTGTATATCTTTTTGTTTCTTTTGACCCAAATAGGATGAAGGCAACCATTAGTAAATGCAGTTTAATTGGTTAGCAGATTGCTTCTCCTTTAGTAATGCCCAAGCTGGGCTGACTTTAGAGCAGTGGTCTCAAACTCGCAACCCGCCAGGTATTATTTTGAGGCCCTTGGTATGTTTATCATAATCACAAAGGTAAAATAAAACAGTTTCTTGATCATATGTCTCTTTAGCTATAAATTATAATATTATTATTAAGACTTAGCCAAAAGGAAAGATTTATAAACTATAAAGAGTTTTACCTCATGCAATATTGTCATTTTTTTAATAAGACATGAACTATTATTTTCTGAGGCCCTCCAAGAAACCTACAAATCCAAAATGTGGCCCTGCAAAGGGTTTGAGTTTGAAACTACTGCTCTAGAGGATCATGTCAGAGCTCACAATGTCAGAGCCGATGCTTTGTCAACAGCTCACTTGAAGTCAGCCTTCATTGAAAAGATTTGTAAAGCTGCAATGTGATGTTCTGTCCACACATCTTATTATTGCCTTGAGCAAGATTCCCAACATGATAGTCAGTTCAGATAGACAGTTCTGCAGAATTTGTTTGGAATTTAGAATCCAATTTTACCTTCCTAGGCCCATTTTTATCTTGTTCTAGGCTAGACCTACCCAATAGGACTGTTTATAAGTTCTAGATTAATTGGATCCTGGTTGGCCTTGCCTGTTGTCCATTCTTTGTTGTTTCAGTGAGCCTGGTAGCTAGGAATTCCCATATGTGGTAAATGATTTTTTGCTTGTCCTTGGTGAATGTAAAGTTACTCATCTGTAGCACGTGTTCTATGAGTACAGCAGAACATATTGCCACATACAACAACCCCCTAGAAGCTGTATTTGGTAAACTTTTTCACTATACTTCTGGTCTTGCACAATCCATTGGACAGGAAGGCATCCGCATATTAGCAGTGCAGCACTACCAAAAGATTCAGAATGTACAAGCCTTTCAAAGAATACTCTAAGATAATGTCTACTCATTCCATCTCTTTCATTACTTATATGTCACAGTTATATCAGCTGTTATGCCATAGACCTCAGAATCACCACCACTCCTCCGTCCGTTATGGTATTATTCACTGGGGAGCTTATTGTGCAAATCTTCACTGGTCAAAGGCTTTTCAGCTTTATCTTTCAATCTTCAGTGAAGATTTACACAATAAGCTCCCCGGTGAATAATACCATAACGAACGGAGGAGTGGTGGTGATTCTGAGGTCTATGGCATAACAGCTAATATAACTGTGACATATGAGTAATGAAAGAGATGGAATGAGTAGACATTATCTTAGAGTATTCTTTGAAAGGCTAGTTGGAACACTCTAAGTGAAGATTAAAGCCATTCCTTGATAACATCAAATGTACAAGAGCATTGGGTAGCATCCATGCTGGGCTCCATAGAATTATATCACTCATATGTGGCAATAGCTGTTCTCAGATAACACCTGCTATAGGGGAGTAAATTTGCTATATCACAGCAATATAAATATATTTTCTACTTCCTCTTTCAAGATTGACCCACAATGCCTCTTCCTTACCCTGTAGGCCTGTAGTTGGGTGTCTTTGACATATAATTCCACACCCCTCCCTTTCTTCCTACCCTGTTTTTCCTGAACAAATTATAGCCTAGTACAAATATATCCTAGTCATGGTTCCTTGTGAACCATATCTCTGTGACTGCCACTAAATCCAAATCAGTCTCTTCCACTACAGGCATTAATATACACTGCTTTCTAGATATTGCCCCTTTTTCCCATGTGTGTAGAGGTATTTAATGCTTCACTTACCTGAGGGTTTATACTTAACCTGGGGATTTTGATCATCCACCCCAATCATTTTAGTTTAAAGCCCTCTTCATTAGGTTAGCCAGTCTGCTGCTGAAGATGCTTCTTCCCTTCTTTGATAGAGGGATACCATCTCTACTGAGAAGCCCTTGGAAAACCATCTTATGGTCCAAGAAGCTGAAACACTCTTGACGACACCAACTACACAGCCACGTGTTTATCTTCAAGACCTTTTTTGGACACTGCTTGGCTGGTCTGGTATTGGTACTAAGGAAAGAAAAATTATGTCTTACCTGATCATTTTCTTTCCTTTTGTTCTACCAGACCAGTCGAGAAGCCAACCATGTTTGAATTTCTTTTTTGGGTAGATTCCAGGGCTTCTATTATCAAACTTTATCAGTCTGCTACATCTCACATACCTCTTAACTCAGTGTAGAACTGTATGCCACTGGAGCATATGCTTACCATATTCATGTAGGCATTTCTAATTTATGAATCTTTGTATTGACTGCTTACTGTTGTCCACTGATATAATCATGAGCACCATTGTATGGCTATTCAGAATACTGAACATTCTATGGCTGGATGATAACCCTAAGAGGCAAGTCACAAAGAACTACTTTATTTCTCTCTCTCTCTCCATCTGCTGATCAATGGTCATAATAGTTCTGGACTAGTCTGGTAGGATTAAAGGAAAGAAAATTATCAGGTACCGTAAGACATAATTTTTTCTTAAATTGATTTAGCATGAACTAGTTTTTTTAAAAGGTAGGATCATGAATGTACATCCCAATGTGTCACACTGCCTACTGAAAATGGAATATGACATTAAAAAGTTTTTCTATCCCTATCAGAAATTTGCTACTATTCGGTTTTGAGATTTTCTCTAAAAAATGCACATCCTCAGGGAGCAGTGGGTACTTTCCAACATCTCTTGTTTGAGAGCCCTTCTGTTCACCGATACTGGGCGGAGATATGGAACATTGTTACAGATGTTTTACATATTAAGGCTCCCTTCACCTATGCTGTCCTTATCCTCCAAGCAGGGGCACTTCCTGATATCCTTTCCACAGAGTCTTCTCGACTCTTTAATATCTTGTTAGCAGTAGCTATTCAAATTGTGTTGGCTCACTGGAAACACACTTCGCAAGCTACTGTTCCCCAATGGTGGCATACTATCACACTGTTAAGTACCTATGAATATCATAATGCGGAACATACTAATACAGTCTTTTGATACAGGAAGATTTGGTCCCCTCTGACACAGTATTGTACATCTGTCGCTCCTCCTTGACTCCATCTCTGTACCTCTACCTTATGTAATTTGGGATTTCCTACCTGTTATTGCTGTTTATACTATTTGTTTTTGACAACGATAGGCATGCTGTTCCCGTTTCATTAGTCATGCTATTGCCTAGTAGTATATGCTGCTTTGTTAACCAGGTATTCACTCATATATTGTGGATCCATATTACTGTATGACATATCGCTCTGTTCTATTTTCTGTATGTCCTTTCCTTTGTATTTTGTTCCACAAAAATTAATAAAATGAAAAAACATTGCACATCCTGAGTTTCAAACAGTACTTTAAAGAGGAAAATCATGCCTACAAAAAATGGTGTAAGCACAGCAGCGCATAGTAGAATATTCAATTTTCAGTAATGTGTTTCATATTTTATATTTCATTGGGTCTATACATGAGATAAAGGAGTGGAGGGAAGGAGTGGGGGGTGGGAGATGAGAAGTTTGTTTTGGATGTCGTACTTGGACGATGAGATCAGAATTGATAAGTTGCTCTTGACAATGTGAAATTGGGAGAGATTAAGATGTATACATTTGGATTTATCTTTAATAAAGATGAGTTAAAGAAAATCAATAAATTAAGCAAATATGAAAAGGGAAGTCAGAAAAGTCACGCAGTTTTATTTAAAAACATTAATGCAGAAAAACTGAACACTGATTTCCATTTGTCCCTTATCAATAGCAATGTTGTGTTCATTTTAGTCTAATACCTTAGACTATACCATAACAGTCCTAACTCAGCTGCTTTGCCATGGCATTCAGGCCCTTTTCAGTGTGTTGGTAAACTCTCAGGTGCAAGTACTACAATTCACAGGAATAATAACAGTGAAATTAGCAGAGACTGGCAGAACTGTTCTTGCAACACAGAGCTATTAACTAGGTACAGGTGGTATGTTTGAAGTAATAGTTTTTTCCCATGGGGCAAGACATCAAGGGGTCCTTTTACTAAGACGCGTTAGCCGATTTAGCGCATGCTAAATGCTAACACATCCGTTGACTATAATGGATGTGTTAGCGTTAAGCACGTGCTAATATTTAGCACGCAATAAATCAGCTAGCGCGCCTTAGTAAAAGGACCCCCAAGTCTGTTACCGAAGAAAATACTATCATGCCCAGTCTATAACACTTTGATCCTTTCTAGTTTATTTGTATCAGTTCCAGCAATATGTTTGAAGGAAGAGCAGGCTTTAAAAATTCTGTAGTTATACAATAAGCATAAAAAGCCAAAATTGTTCAAATTAAGCATTCTCACAGATTCCATCTGGAGGTTTACAGCAATTACAGGAAAAGCCTAGCTACAAATTGTGTGGCCTCACCCTGAATTTCCAACTAAGTTAATCCTAAGTGAAATTTCAGGCCAAATTCTATAAACGGTGTCCCGATTGTAGGCAGCCAACTGCTGCCTAACCAACCAATTGGGACACACATTTTTGTTTTGTTTTTTAAACTCCTGAGGCAGGCTACCTACATTATAGGCACCTCTGGGAGCCTAGGGAGGTGCCCGCCTAAGCTCGCCTAAGGCTAGGTGCCAGCGTGCATTGGCCTGGAAGTAGCCTTAGGCAGCCCTACATAGCCCTACTTGCCACCCGTGGTAGACGTCTACATTGTAAGTAGACATGCCTGCTGAGCTTATTTCGCCAGCAGGAGGGGTGCCAAGTCCCCTCATGCTGGAACCCCCCCCCCCCCCCCGAACATCGCCGGCAACTGCTGGAACACCCCACCCCCCGCCCCCGAAGATTGCCGGCAGGAGGTATGCCCACTCCCTCCTGCTGAAACCCCCCCCCCTCAAACATTGCCGGCAACTGCCAGAAACCCCCCCCATGAAAATCACTGGCAGGAGGGATGCCAATCCCTCCTGTCAGAACACCCCTCCATCGATGGCAGGAGGGATACCCAGTCCCTCCTGCCAGAACCTCCCCCACCTCACACCTTAAAATATTGGCCAGCCGAAGGCATCCTTCCTGCCTCTAGCCGGCTAGCCCGCCTTCTCACAAATGGTGGGCCTTCCCCTTCCTGGTGCATCGTGGGATGCACCGAGGAAGGACCTTAGACCCTGATTGACCCAGGAGCTTAAAGCCCCTCCCATAGGAGGCCCCATTCACAATGCATTCTGGGATGCACTGGTAGTGGCCTAAGATTCCGATTAACCAGATCCCTTAGGCCACCCTCCATGGTAGAGGCCTAAGCGATCTGGCCAATCGGAATCTTAAGCCACTAGCAGTGCATCCCAGTGCTTAGGCGGCTTCTGAGACTTGGCATCCTATACAGAATCCTGCCCTTCATGTCTATTCCTGGTTTCCCAAATCAGTCACAGCAAAAATAAAAAGTTCCAAAGGGATTATAAATATATACATCAGCCATTTCTTTTCAGGTCAGTGTTTTTGGGCATCTTTGATCTGTTATTTAATTCATGATTGATACTCTGACATCATGATTGATGGTGTTATGGGACTTGGAATCTTATTTTATGAATACAGATCTTGAAATTCCAACCTGCCTTGAGTTGGGTGCTATAAAAAAGCAAAAACAGGAATTATACACATTTCATAAGTGTTCCAGTACTACCAAGTCTCTCAAATATGTCAGGAACACTTTCAGACAGTCCTGAATTTTAAATATCAATAAACTAATGTGGGAGCCATATTCCTCCATTCCACAAAGAATATGCAGGTCTACAAGGCTCACAAAATTCCTTTATATGTGCAATCTTAAAATGTAATTAGATTAGAGATCAACCATATCTTATTCTGTAAATATAACTCCAACACAGTCACCAAATTACATTTTAAGATTGCATATATAAAGGAATTTTGTACCACTAAACTATTCTTTTAGAAGAAAATAAGCTATAGGTGCTACCATTGTTGCTGCTCAGAATGCCAAATAATTATGTCATCTGTTGCACAACCAATTGTTCCTTTTGAATAATTTGATAGTTACACTTTATGATGGAAGTGTACTAATAATTTGCTCATTTATAATTGCAAGCAGTTTTGAAATTTTATAGCCATGAGGCAGCACTGACTTAACACACAGGAAAAATAGTAATGAGGTGGCTACAGGTCAACAGAAGCCAATTGAACTAATCCTGGTTTTCCCTCATTATATCTAGGAACATCTAATTTTTCTTTAATAAAACATACTAGAAGTCCAGAGGTAGACAAGCTTGACCCTACAAACCTGGAGCCATCTAGTAACATGTTAAATGTTTTTAATTGAGATAAAGTAGTATAGTTGTTCTAATCCACCTGCATGCACAAAAAAAATAAATAAATAAATAAATAAAGATTTAACAAATAAAACAAAAAATGTATAAGGTGATAACCTTTCATAAGCACATTTTGCTTTTGCAATGTCACCTATTGGGATGATCTGACCACCTATCTGTTTTGCCTGTCAATCAGTATATATAGGTTTGTTTGCACAAACACAAGCTTACAGTGCGTGTAAAGCAGAGCAGGTACTGGAAAAAGGAAGAAGCAGGTGAGAAGGGAGGTCAGAGGTGAGCAAGGTTTGCAATGGGAAGAAAATTGGAGCCACAGGGACCTCATACTCCATGGTAGATGAAAAGGAATTTCTGCTACAGTGGCTTTAGAGTTTGCAGGTACCCCTGCGAACGTATCAAAAGTGAGAGAAGGTGAAGCAGTTAGGTGTACAAGTGGTTTTCTCATCCATCCTCCCTGTTGAGGGTAAAGGCCAGGTCAGAGAAGCTCACATCCTAGAGATGAATATATGGCTAAGTGGATGGTGTCATCGAGAGTATTTTCACTTCCTGGACCATGGGATGATTTTCCAAGGACTGCTGAGCAGGGATGGTGTGCATCTATCAAAGAAGAGAAGAAGTTTCTTCAGCAGCAGGCTGGCTAATCTACTGGAGAGGGCTTTCAACTAGAAGCGATAGGGCAGGGTGATCAAATCCCCCGGGTGAGTATAAGCACTCAGGTAAGTAAATCACTAAATACCTCTACTCGGATGGGAAAAGGGGGCAATGTCTGGAAAGCAGTATATACTAATGCTCAAAGTATGGGAAACAAGATTCTGGATCTAGAAGCTGTGATGGAAGAAGATGAGTTGGATATAGTGGCGATCACGGAGACGTGGTTCACAGAAACCCATGACTGGAATGTAGTTATACCGAGTTATAATCTGTTCTGGAAAGACAGGGTAGAAAGAAAAGGAGGGGGAGTAGTGTTATATGTTAAAGTCATATTAAAGACACACAATTGCTGGATCTACAGGACAAGAAAGAGGCACTGTGGATCAATTTAGAAAGAGGGAATGGTAAATATATTTACATTGGTGTGATATACAGGCCTCCGTCATAGACAGAAGTGGACAGAGATTTAATAGTAGAAATTCAGCATATATCTAAAAAAAAGGGGAAGTTTTACTAATAGGTGTTTTTAATATGCTGGATGTTGATTGGGGTACCCATATTGTAGGGTCTTATAGAAGTAGGGAAATCCTGGATTTTCTACAAAGAGAACTATTCCAGCAATTGGTAATGGAACCCACGCAGGATGGGGTAATTCTTAGTGCTTACTAACGGGGAAAATGTTTCTGATGTTATAGTGCGTGATTATCTGGCATCCAGTGATCACTTCATGGTACAGTTTGATATTAAGACGGGTATAGAGAGGGCTTATTAAAAAGTAAAAAGTTCTAGACTTTTAAAAAAACTAACTTTGTTCAGATGGGGATTACATCAAGGAATTGTGGTTTGGATGGGAAAGTCTGGAAAGAGTAGAATGCTGTGGAAAAAACTGAAAGCGGTTATTGTAAGGGCGACAGACCTTTTTGTAAGGCAAGTAAGTAAAAGTAAGAAGAAAAGAAGACCGCTTTGGTTCTCAAAAGTAGTAACTAAGAAGGTAAGGAATAAGAGGTTAGCTTTCATAAGCTGTAAAAGATCGCAGAAAGAGGAAGACAGGCAAAAATATCTGGAAAAGTTAAGAGAGGCTGGTCGAGTAATCAATAAAGCAAAGATGCAAATGGAAGAAAAAATAGTTGACATGGTATAATGGTGACAAGACATTTTTTAGATATATTTAGATATATATAGGAAGAAGTGCAAAAGTTGCATTGTGAGACTCAAGTGTGAAGGAGAAAAATATGTAGAAGCTGATAAAGAAAAGGTTGAATTGCTTAATAAATATTTCTGTTCTGTGTTCACAGCTGAAGCACCAGGAACAGGACCGCAGAAGACATAAATGCAAATAGGGATGGAGGAGTGGTAGATCCTGATCAATTTTCAAAGGGTTGTGTTCGTGAGGAGCTAGCTAATTAAAGGTAGGCAAAGTGATGGGGCCGGATGGTGTACATTCGAGGGTGCTGAAGGAACTTAGGGAAGTTATGGTGGCTCCGCTGACTGACCTTTTCAATGCTTCTCTAGAGTCGAGAGTGGTACCGGAGGACTGGAAAAGGGCGGATGTGGTCCCTCTCCACAAAAGTGGAAGTAAGGAAGAAGTAGGGAATTACAGGCCGGTAAGTCTGACTTCTGTGATAAGCAAATTAATGGAAATGCTTTTAAAATAGAGAATGGTGAAGTTTCTGGAATCTGGTGGATTACAGGACCAGAGGCAACATGGATTCACTAGAGGCAGGTCTTGTCAGACAAATCTTATCAATTTCTTTGACTGGGTGACCAGAGAATTGGATAGAGGGAGTGCGCTAGATGTGGTGTATTTAGATTTTAGCAAAGCGTTTGACAGTGTTCCACACAGGTGTCTAATAAATAAACTGAGCACCTTCATGATGGGTCCCAAAGTGATGGGCTGGGTCAGGAACTGGTAGAGTGGAAGGGTAGTGGTCAATGGAGATCTTTCTGAGGAAAGGTTCTGTTCTTGAGCCTGTTCTTTTAAACATTTTTATAATGGATATTGCTGAAGGGCTATCGAATAAGATTTGCCTCTTTGTGAATGATACCAAAATCTGCAATAGAGTATACACCCCAGATGGTGTGAATAGCATGAAAAAAGACCTAGTGAAGCTTGAAAAATGGTCTGAAATTTGGCAGCTAAAATGTAATGCTAAGAAATGCAAGGTCATTCATTTGGGCTGATAAAACCTGAGGGAACGGTACAATTTAGGGAGTAAAGAACATATGTGCACGACGAAGAGCGGGACTTGGGTGTGGTTGTATGTGATGATCTTAAGATGGCCAAACAAGTTGAAAAGGTGACGGTGGAAGCTAAAAGGATGCTAGGGTGCATAGGAGAAGTATGGCCAGTAGGAAAAAGGAGTTATTGATGCCCCTGTATAAGACTCTGGTGAGACCTCATTTAGAATATTGTGTGCAATTCTGGAGACCACACCTTCAAAAATATATATAAAAGATGGAGTTGGTCCAGAGGAAGGCTACTAAAATGGTGCGTGGTCTTCATTATAAGGCATATGGGGACAGAAATAAAGATCTCAATATGTATACTTTGGAGGAAATGTGGGCGAGGGGAGATATGATATATTTAATATTTAATATGACGTTTAAATACCTACGTGGCATAAATGGGCATGAGTTGAGTCTCTTTCATTTGAATGGAAGCTCCGAAATGAGAGGACATAGGACGAAGTTGAGAGGTGATAGCCTCAGGAGTAATCTAAGGAAATACGTTTTTATAGAAAGAATGGTAGATGCGTGGAACAGT
This sequence comes from Geotrypetes seraphini, assembly GCF_902459505.1. Taxonomy (NCBI): domain Eukaryota; kingdom Metazoa; phylum Chordata; class Amphibia; order Gymnophiona; family Dermophiidae; genus Geotrypetes; species Geotrypetes seraphini. The sequence continues at coordinate 137,712,115 of NC_047086.1, forward strand.
CTCCCGGAAGAGGTGGTGGAGGTAAAGACTGTGTCTGAATTCAGGAAAGTGTGGGATAGGCATGTGGGATCTCATAGAGAGAGGAAGAGATAATGGTTACTGCGGATGGGTAGACTGAATGGGCCATTTGGCCTTTATCTGCCATTATGTTTCTAAAGGGGAGTCTGTTTTGTAACAGCAAAGGCACGTGGACTGTGGCTGCAGACCTCAGCAAAAATGTGTGGTAATTCTCATCAGTACAAGAAATTGACTGGGTTGCAGTGAAAGATTGCATGGGAGAAAAAAAAAGAAGAGGAGAGGGAAGTTGGGGGGAACGGAAAACGGAGGAAAGGTAGAAATAACATGGGAGGGAAAAGAGGTAAGAATGAGAATACCCCAAAAACATATATTCCCACATTCCTATCCCCTAAACAAGTTGGCATCCCAAAACTGCACACCCATAAGACATGTACACTGCCCAATCCAATATCTCAACTTTCTTCAACATCTTTCACACCTCTTAGGCATACATATATACCACCAGTCCTTACTTGGACCCCATATACTTCATCCAGCCCCAGCAGCCCCCCCGAGACACACTTTACTATGTCTCTCCCTATGAAGTCCCCCATACAGTCTGCATATAGAGCAAGAAGAAATGTGCCATTGTGTCACACTGTAACTGTGTACTTTTCAATCTGAATTATACAGGCATAATACTTTTATTGACTAGCTTTCAAGAACTAACATCCCCTTCCTCGGGTCAGAACAGATTAAGCACCAGATAATATTATCAGGAGATATAAATTACTCCCACTCCAGGTGATAAAAGCCAGCAGCGTGACGGATTTTAAGAGAAAATGGGATACTCACGTGGGATCTTTAAGGGAGTAAACTCAGGGGGGGAGGATACTTGGAATGGGCAGACTTGGTGGGCTATAGCCCTTTTCTGCCGCTTTTTTTCTATGTTTCTATATTCAAAGGAAACAATAATAATCCAGGAAAGTAATGCTTTTAAAGTTAAAATGATGACAATGGAGAATGCAAAGATCTGGGCTTTTTAATGCATTCTGAGCCATAAAATTCTACTACTTGTCAACTTCTGATCACCTCTCAACCTCTATCCCTCCCTCCCTTCCCATGCCATCTTTCCTCTTCAGCCTATTATTGGAATGCTTTCTATGATTTACTTATATTTTCTGGTAGTCAGTCTTTGCTTATTCTATTTTAACCTGAGGTGTTTGCTCCTGAAAGCTAGTCAAGAACTGTATTGTCCAATAAAATATTGCCATATATATGTGTGTGTTTTTGTTTTTAACTTTTTTTTTTTTTTTTTTAGTGGTTAGCAAAGTCAGGATATACTGTTTAATTCAGTCCTTATTCAATGCAAAGTCTGGTATATATCAGGACTGTAAATTCCTGATGCAAAGGACAGAATTGAAAAAGATCCCACCAGGACTGACCCAGTATAAATTACCAAGGACCTCAAAGAACAATCTTTGAGTCATGTAATCGCTAACTTTCAGCAAAGGCAATTTTTCACATAACTCTAATGCCAATCTAGTTTTTAATTTCCCTTTCCAAAGTCAAGAACTTGTGGCCTTATATTTCATCATAAAAGATCAGGTCTTTTCACCAGCTTTTATTTAATGACCTTGAGCCATGGGCCATGATCAGCCTCAGAATACCATGTAGGAAGAACAACAAAACGAAGAAAATACCTATGTACCAAAACCACTGGAAAGTCCAAAACAAAACAGAATGGAACAATAGTCTCTGGATGTCACAGAAACCGTTGGTAAATATAAAAGTTTATTTAAATCAAGTATCCAAATATAAAAACATCAAAGCTCAATTTATCAGAGGTACACAAAATACTAATTGCTCGTGGAGATGACATCATATACCGGACCCAACACGGTCCATGTTTCAGCGTCTTTGCCTTCGTCAGGGGTTATAATGTTGCACAATCATACAGAAAAGTGTGACTTGTGATAAAAACAATGAACAATCTGACTGATATTGTAGTATGATGCTAAGAAGTGTGACTTGTGATGAAGATATTAAATAATTTGAAATAAGTGGTGGCTCTTCTAATGCCGCTGGACCCCTGACGAAGGCAAAGACGCCGAAACATGGACCGTGTTGGGTCCGGTATATGTTGTCATCTCCACGAGCAATTGGTATTTTGTGTACCTCTGATAAATTGAGCTTTGATGTTTTTATATTTGGATACTTGATTTCAATAAACTTTTATATTTACCAACGGCTTCTGTGACATCCAGAGACTATTGTTCCATTCTGTTTTGTTTCAGAATACCAGGTGACATGAATTTTTAAAAAGCAGATTTAAACTTCAAAGGCTTGATTTACTCAATTTTTCCCACACGTAGAATGGGGAAAAACTTTAGTGAATCATATCCTAAATCTCTCTGAATTAAAAATAAGTTGGTAAATTGTTATGATTCAGAATTCTGTCTAAATGTCTGCCTCTCCAATGCCCTACCACAGAACAAAAAATGCAACTCCCAAAGAATTGAAAAACGGAGAGATTCGATGCAGTTCAATGGTGTATTGATTGTCTTTCTAACTGCCTTTGAGCAGGGATGTCGAGGCCGGCTGCGCGGAGGGTTGGGCTGGGAAACCAGCCTGCGTCAGAGGCCCCTTCCAAGACTGACCTTCCAGGCTGGGGACCCCTATTACATCAGCAAGAGGAAGAGAGATGAGTGGCTGGCCAAATGGAAGAGGGAGGTAAGGACACAGATTCTGACTTGCACACTGGCTCACAACAAGAGGTCAACCAGTTTTACAGGAGTCCTTATTTGAGGTTTCTTCTCTTTTTCTTTTTTTATATTTAGCTAAGCTTGCTTTGTCTATGCAAAAGAAAAAAGACAGGAGGTTTCAAGAAAAGTATGTCCTCCCATTTTCAAAAAAAAAATGATAAATATAATGCTGTACTATTTTGTATTCTGATGCTGGTGAGTTATTGATAGTGCCTTGAAAAAGTCTTCACACCTTTGCATATTTCCAATTCTGCTGTCTAAAAAATACAATTCAAAATAAGAGGTTGTTTCATTGATCTACACAACATACTCTACACTTTCAATGTAGAAATATTCAAAATGAAAATAAGAATAAGAAACCAAAAAGCTTGATAGAATAGTCTTATCATAGGGAAGGAATTTAGTTCAATTGTTTCAGTTGTAGCTCAAGATGAATTACATTCAGATACAGTAAGTATTTTTCTGTCCCCAAAGGCAGTTTGTCATTGAGGCAACAGGGATTAAGTGAGTTGCCCAAGATCACAAGGAGCTGCAACAGTATTTGAACCATGCTTTCCTGGTTCTCAGCCTGCTGCTCTAACAATTGGGCTCCTACTCCACTCCAGAGCAAACCCAGATTAGCTAAAATTGCAGTAATGAAACCCATAATAAGTTAAATCAAGCTTACTGTGCCCAGTCACAGTAGTTGAGCTGATTAGCATACTCCTGAATAAAAAATTAAGCTGTTTCTATTAAGTGACATACCTGTATATTTCAAACAAAGGTCTAAATATACAAGGGTCAATAGTCAGCTGATAGTGGTCAGCATTTTTGTAAACGCTGGCCATCACTGGCTAAATTAGCCCCAGATATTCAGTGCTGTTCCATGTGCAAGCACTGACACTGAATATCTGGTGCTAATTTAGGTGAGGCTGCCACTTGAACTTATGTGGATCCCAAGCAATATTCAGCTGGTGCCCACAAAAGACAATATTGGCCAGAACCCACCTTAAGCAGTCCTCCTTCCGATCCTCTTCCCCTGGAAAGAAAAGAATCTCCCTCCCTCCCTGGACCCCTGGTGGTTCATGGGGGCAGGGGAAAGCAGGAGCAAAGCCCACTTGTTCCTGCCCCAACAAAATGGCTGCTACAGTCTCTAGCAGTAGACTTGTGGTACTACCTCACTACCAAAAACTGCAAGGTATATACAGAATTGCACTTAGCTAGAAATTTGCCATTTGTGAATGTGTAGGCACACATATGTGCGTATATGTCACTATTCTGAACACATATATAACAGGCATGCAACTGTTAGTCCCTATGTTATAGAATTCCCATGATGTACTGGATAGCATTTCAAAGACACACATGGGGACACTAAGCATAGTGGTGGCAGCATTATGTGGTGGAGATACTCTGCAGTGCAGGAACAGGGAGGCTAGTGAGGACTGAAGGAAATATGGATGGTGCCAAGTACAGGTAGATCCTAGAGCAGGGGTCAGCAATCTTTTTAAAGCAGAGAACCATTTTATTCTAAATGTTTTACCCAAGATTTACAAAGAACCGCAATGGCTAGAGAAGGGGGTTTGAGATATTCCAGGTCTCTCACTCTCTTCCCTCCCCAAGGTCTAGCTTCTCTCTCCTCTTTCTCCCCTCCAACCCCTCACAGGTCTCTGCCCCTCTCAACCCTCCTTCCCCTGCTCCTCCCCTTCCCCCAACCCATAGCTAAGGTTCCCTCCCAACCTCACAATTCTCCCTCCCTGCAAGGGCCTACTAAGGTACTGGGTCCAGCAAAGGGGGGGGGATCTTCAGGGTGGGAACATGGCCCTTTCATGGCAGCTAAATCCCACAATACCCCACTCCTCCACTCCACCATGTATAGGTAGCCGCCCGCATCAGGACTATCAAGGAACCTGGTGATCTAATGGGAGGTATTTGTGGCAGGAGCGCTGCCCTTTGACTCCTGTCTCCTCATGGCTGTCATGACCTTTCACAACTGCTTGCGGTATTTACTGTAGTGCTGTGAGCTGCTGTAAGAGGTTGGACAGCCATTTTGGAAGACAACTGCAAGGAGGCAGGAGCAAGAGGGCCATGCTCCTGTAACGAAGACCCCCGCTGGACCACCAGGTACTTTGGTTGGTATGGGGGGCCATGGGAGAAGAGCCACATGTGGCTTGTGAGCCACAGGTTGCTGACCCCTGTCCTAGAGGAAAACCTCTATCTGTCTGCCTAGGTCATGGGACTGGGCTGAAGATTTGCCTTTCAGCAGGACAGTAACCTTAAGCACAATTCAAAAGCAACAATGGAGTAGCTCAGCAAAAAGAAAAATGAATACAGTGATACCTTGGTGTACGAGTGCACCAGTTTGCGAGTGTTTTGCAAGACGAGCAAAACATTCGCAAAATTGGTGCCTCGCAAACCGAGCTTGCCTCGATGTACGAGCGCCTCCCCCCGCGATCCTCCCCCGTGATCCAGCACCCCCCCACGCCACGATCCGGCACCCCCCACCCACCCAAACACTTCGATTACTCTCCATCTGGCACCTGGCACCAACACACAGGACATGCCGGTGCCGGAAGATCTGCAGTCCTTTTTGCTGGGCCTTGAGCATCTGCGCATGCTCAAGGCCTTCGAGTTCCCGCTCTCTCCGAGATTCTCGGAGAGACCGGGAACTCAAAGGCCTTGAGCATGCGTAGATGCTCAAGGCCCAGCAAAAAGGACTGCAGATCTTCCGGCACCGGCACTGGCATGTCCTGTGCGTTGGTGCCGGTGCCGGGTGCCAGATGGAGGGTAAGCGAAGTGTTCGGGTGGATGGGGGGTGCTGGATCGCATGGGGGATGCCAGATCGTGGCGGGGGGTGTCGAATCGCATGGGGGATGCCGGATCATGGCGGGGGGATTCCGGATCACGCAGGGGTGGCCATCTTGAGCGGGGGGAGCAATGCCAGTTCTCGGGGGGATAGAGCAGTGCTGCTGGCCTCGGGGGATAGGGTGGGAATGAATCAAGGGAGTTTCCCTTACTTTCTTTGGGGAAACTCGCTTTGATATATGAGCAATTTGGTTTACGAGCATGCTTCTGGAACGAATTATGCTCATAAAACAAGGTTCCACTGTATTTCATACATTAATCCAGTAGAAATTCTATGGCAAGGCTTGAAGACTATGATCCATAGACAGTTCTCAGCCAATCTGACACAACCTAAGCTATTCTGCCAAGAAGAATGGGCAAAAACTGTATCATCCCACTTTGCAAAGTTAGTACACTTCTCCCTCTGTATTTGCAGTTTCAGCATTCGCGGTTTTGATTATTTGCGGTTTTTAGCTTTCTGGCTCCTCCCCCCCAATTACGTCAGCTTGCATAGAGAAATCACTGATTCCCAGCACTTTCTTTACCATGTTTTGCCTCTCCTTCAGGAACAGGCCAGGTCTCCCACCATGTTATTCGCAGTTTCACCATATTCACAATGGTTTTTAATAGAAAACAGCGAATAACATATGAAAAAGTTATTCACGGTTTTTCTGTATTCGCAGGTCTGTTAATCCCCTATCACAGCGAATACGGAGGGAGAAGTGTAGTCACTTAAATAACTCATGGCTGTTATTGCTGCAAAGGTGTCTTCCCCCAAGCTTTGCATCAAGTTGTGTGAAGACTTAGGTAATAAAAGTTTTTTGGTTTCTTTTTCTTAATTACATTTTGAATATTTCTGTAATTGTAACCATCTCTGGGGAAACATGACTAAAGTCTCCAGAAACAGCCTCTCCAAAAGAACTTCATAAAAATGCTTTGAGTTCATTTTTATTAACAGGAATTCAGAAAATGGTAATTAGTATAGATAACAAACTAACATTCCTCCCACCCCACCCCCCATATACACCTTTTTTTTTTTTTTTTTAAATGAAGCTGCATTAGTGTTTCAGAACTTTTACCGCCCCGGCCAACAATAAAAAAAAAATGCTGATGTGGCTTCATAAAAGGGGGGTTAAGTGTAGACCCATGCAGTGAAAGTCTGCCATCCTCAACATTTTGTATCTGCAGCTTTAGTCATGTTTTCCAAGAGATGACCACAATTGTTATTTCTTGTTGAGAATGCAAAGTATGTTGCATAAGTAATGGAACAAACTCCTGCTTTAATTAATTTTGAATTACAGTATATTCTTCAAACAACAGAATGTAAAAGTGTACAAGAGTAGGAAAACATTTGCAAGGCATTACAGGTAGGTAAGGTCACCCTCCACTTTCCCTATTTGGGAAGAATTGACTATACTGGAAGCAGTAGTAAGCTCTCAATTTCAGCTAGGATAGAAGGGCAGGAACAGTCTCAAAGCAGTGGTGGCCACTGGGACTCCAGTCTACTGTCACTGGGCTCAGGGAGCACATGGCAGGCAGTGAGTAGGGAGCACTGCAGTGAGACGCAAGCTTCTACTCTAGGTTATTTTTCCAGGGTCTGATGACTCATGGGTCAGCACAAGTATAAAGGCATACAGCTCAGGAGAGTATGATCCTCCTACACTGCTGGGTGGAATATTCTTGCCAGTTGTTTTCTACTTTGGGGCCCATTTTGCTGTATCTCAGAGCAGCAAGGAAATTGACCTTGATTCTTCCACAAAGAAGACACGTGACCAGTGGTTCAGGCCCTAGATGTTTTTATGTGGATTATTTATTTGTTTTAATAAAGCCATCATCTTGGACATCAACTCTCCACAAGCCTCTTGTTCCATTTTGCTGTATACCACCTTAGGTGAATCTCTTCATAAAGGTGGTTAATTAATAAATAAATAAATAAAATTTGATAGACCACTGTGCACACAAGACAGAAAATAGCTACATCTTCTCGGGGCCCCCTCTGCTCTTTTTTTTTTTTTAATTCTTTATTGATTTTCAAATTTTGACAGTGCAATACAAATATATTAAACATGAGCAATATACATAGTGCACTTAAAAGACACAAAATTAATACATTACCAATCCTTTTCTCCCTCCCTTCCTCACATAACTATTACACTGCACATGCATATGTTATTACAATATTATAGATAAATATCTTTAGCAAACCCAAATACCTTCCCCCCCCCCCCAGATATCTGACATTCATTGCCATTCAACATATGCAGTCAATGGGCTCCACACCTTATTGAATGTCATACTAGGGTGATTGAGCAGGCTGGAGACTGAGAATGCTCATTTCTTCTTGGCAATCAAGCATCTTAATGGGCTAGCTGTTGGGTGTTTGTGCCCTGCCCCATAGATTACAGCTGAGTCAGCCTGCAGAAAGAAAATGTTATATTATCATAGAGTGAAATTCAGGATCTTCATTCGCAGTAGTGACAGCATTTGAATGGTAGATCCTGTGTAAGATATTGTAATAGGTCCTTCTCTTTCTCCATCCCTCCCTGGTATCTTATTCTTCCCTTATTAAACCCTGCTCCTTTATAATTATTTCCTTTACGTCTACATTCACAATTTCATCCTTCCCAAAGATACCTTCTTTTCTTAATGCTCCAGTCCATTATGTGACCCTCTTTCCTATCATCACATCTCTCCACAATATATGTTCAGTTTCCCTCTAATCTTCTAGGAATGCAAATCCTCTCCATGGACAAGCCCCCATCTGTAAGTAGTACATTCTCCTCAATATAATTGTAGCACAGGGGAAATTTAGGAGGAGGAACTGTAAAAACTATGTAGAAAAGACAAAGCAAAGTAAAAGAGTTCTGATGGACAGTAAAAGCAAAACGTGCCAAGGCCTTCCTTGGAATGACAAGTGTTTAAAATGCTCAAAAAGAAACAATCCTTACCAAAAGAATAGTTGTATATAAATAGGGTTACCTTATGTCCAGGTTTTCCCAAACATGTCCGTCTTTTCCGGCAAATGTCGGGTATCCGACAGTTGTGGTGATTTTTTTTACCATTTGTCCTGGTTTCCGCCAGATGGCCTGCACCTGTGTCTGCCTGCATCTTGTAGTGGTGTACCTTAAAAGTGCCATCATGGAGGAAACAAGCTGGGCTCCAGTGGTGCTTTTTTCAGTGGGTCAGCAGCAGGCCGTCAGTGATTCTCACACACTGCCTGCCACTAACCGGAAGTCTCCCATGTGCCACATAGGGAAACAGGAAATTGCAAGAGGGGAGCAGGACACAGCAGAGAGGAGGCTTCCAGGTCAGTGGCAGGCAGCATATGAGAATCACTACCAGCCTGCCGCTAACCCATCGCCGCAGGAGTCCAACGTGTTTTCTCCATGACGGCACTTTCAAGGTACACAAATCACCCTAGGAACAAAAACTTAATGAGCCCACTAGGGACAGAGAAGGAAGAATGAGGAAAGAAAAAGAAGAAATCCAAGACAAACCAAAGGGGATCACCAAAATGTTCCACATTCAAAATGGAGAAACCAAACAAAAAAGCAAAACCTATGGCATCGATGGTCTTGATGCAAAAGTTTATTAAAATGTCTTCACAATTAAAAGTGATGCAGGTCAATTATAAATCCATATAGTACACAGTAAAAGTGTTGTGGTGTGGAAAGAAAAAGAGGACCTTGGATGGAAAAGGGGGAGAGGGGAGATAATGGATGGAAAGAGAGACTGTGTCTGAATTCAGAAGGGCCTGGGATAGGCACGTGGGATCTCTCAGAAAGAGAATGAGATAATGGTTACTGCAGTGGCAGACTAGATGGGCCATTTGGCCTTTATCTGCCGTCATATTTCTATGATGGAAGGATTAGGGGAGAGAGTGGGGGACATGTGAAATGGAAGGATTAGGAGAGAAAAAGGGCAGAGGGGGAAAGGGGAGGGGGGGACATGCTAAATGAAAAGATAAGGAGAGAAAAAGGGGACCCTGAATGGAAAAGGGATAGAGTGGGAACACTGGATAGAAGGATGGGGAGAGAGGGGAGACGCTGGATGAAAGGATGAGAAAGAGGGAAGGGGGACATGCTAAATGGATAGAAAAGGGGCAAAGAGAAGATGCTGGGTGGAAGGATGAGGAGAGAAAGAGGGGAGATACTGCATGGATGGATGGGGTGATGCTTAATGGAAAGATGAGGGCATGCTAAATGGAAGAATAAGGAGAGAAAAGGGTGCCATGCTGGATTTAAAAGACATAGAGAGATACTAGATAGAATGATGGGAAGACACAAAGAGGAGATGGTGGATGGAAGTGCGAAGAGACCTGAGAGAGAGGGGGTAACGCACTAGATGGAAGTGGGGGGTGGGACGCACTGGATGGGAGAGAAAGAGGGGGGACACACTGGATGGAAGTGGGGAGAGAGAGAGAAGGACATGCTGAATGGAAGGGATTAGAGGTTAGAATTAGTGAAAGACTGGGAATGAGAGGAAGTGGAATGAGAGGTGTGGTGTGAGAGAAAAGAGATAGAATGCTGTAGGTAGACAGTAAAAAGAGGGAAATTGAAGACTATATAGTAAGAATGAATGAAGAGAGGGAGAAAAATTAATTAAACAACGCTAATAGGAGAAACCCCCCTTCCCCCCTCCACACACACACAATGTTGGTGATAGATGTAGTGGAGGAGATGAAGAAGACAGGAAGAGAGAGAAAATTGACAATTGGACACAAACTCTGATATGAGAGTTAAGAGAAGACAAAGAAAAGCAGAGATTAGGACCAACATAATTAGAAAAATTAAACCGCTAGACAACAAAGGGAGAAAAAAGAATTATATTTTTAATTTTGAATAAAGAACAAAACTCACAATTGAAAGTCTTATATATCATGGGGGGAAGGTGGGAGCACTATGAAGGGTAAATTGCTTGATAGCATGCAGCTAGCAGCCACCTAGGAGAAGGGTGGGGCCATTTGTCCTTTTTTTGTCTTCACAAATATGGTAACCTTATAAACATGAATTTCTATGATGAGAAGATGGAGGTGAAACATATACTAAAAATATACAATCAAATCATATTCCAATAGAAGAGTGAAGTAACAAAACCTCAACTGTAGTGTGTATAAAACATTTAAGGAAAAGGACCTTAAACACCCAGAACATAATATCTGAACTTGTGGCCCCATGAAGTTGATCTGGCTGATCATGCAATTGTGATTAAGGAAGAAATCAAAATGTTGGGTGTAATTCTTGGGGCACATTTAACATTCAAATTGCAGTTATCTTACTTCGCTGTGAGAAAGTTATCGCAGCTGAAAAACGTATTGACAGGCTGGGATTTGAGATAAGTGCTTCAAACAGTAGTATTGTTAAAGCTTTATTATTGCAATGGGATTTATTTAGGACTCCCACTATCCAGGATGAAAACTTTACAGAGTGTGCAGTTTGAAGATATTTCTCTGATTTTAAAAAAACATAATTGGTTGCCAGTTTATTTTCATGTGCAATTAAAAATTTTGAATATTTTGCAACAAGGGCTCTATGGTGTGTTACCTGATTATTTGCAAAGATGCTTGACACTGCACAGTCCAGGGATATCTGAGAATTTTAAATAAAAATAGATAAAATCGTATGTTATTGGATGTGGAGAAAAGTGGGATAGTGAAATATGTTTCAAGTAGAAAATCCTGCTTTTCGGTAGCAGGTCCAATATTATGGAATGGAATTTCCTGTGTGATACATTTATGTCGGTATATAAGAAATTAAATTTAATTTAATTTAAATTAAATTAAAAATGTTTTACACTTACTGAAGTTGCTCAAAATATACTTTTTTGTTCAAGCGTTTGATTGATACTAGAATTCCTGTTTAGATGGGAGACGAACCATTTTTGGAGAAGAGTTTTATATGGATAGATGTGGGGGTTTTGCCTTATATGATGTTATTGTATATTCATTCTTTTATGTATGTTTTGTTGTGAGTCACTTAGGGCTCCTTTTGCTAAGTTGTGATAGCATTTTTAGCGCACACAGGATTTTAGCGCGCGCTAAACCCGTGCTACGTGGCTAGAATTAATGTCAGCTCAATGCTGGCGTTAAGGTCTAGTGCGTGTGGAAATTCAGCGCACGCTAAGTGCACGCTAAAACCACTATTTCAGCTTAATAAAAGGAGCCCTTAGGCATTAAATATTTTAAATTATAAATATTTTAAATAAATAAATAAATAAAATAAACAGCTAAAAAATCCATGTCTTTTCTGGGGTCATGAATACTATCTTTGGTCCTAAAAACCTTGTAGTAGTTTCATTTTTTTCAGTTTTTCCAGATAACACAATTTTACAGAGGCATTAATAATAATCTTCAAAAGGAATTTATGGCAATATTGGTTACTAGTAATCATTCAAACAGCAATTTCCTATGAATGGCACACATGTCATTCAGGTCTGTTTTGAAACATCTACATTGGCTACCTATGAAACATAGGGTGCATTATAAAGTAATCTCCCTAGTGCATCAAGTTTTATATAGATCATCCCCAGCCTGTGTTCACATGCTATGGGAGATCTATAGACCTAAAGGGGCATTGAGGTCAGAGGGAGGTATGAAATTAACAGCAACCAAGGAAGTGGAGTGCACTATGCAACTACGAACACATCATGTTTTCGATTGCTGGTGTGTCCTAGTGGAATACCCTCCCTGGGTACTTAAGATTATGTACTGACTGTGTCACCTTCAAGAAATTATTAGTCACAACTGTTTGTTGATGCCTATATATAGTATGTGACAGGGAAAACTCCAATGCTGTATTGAGTATTCAGATAATATGTTCTGAATGATAAGGTAGAGAATGATCATGTAATGTCTTTGTGCTGTTATAGTTTTATTTTATGAATGTTTGTTATTGGAAGCCACTTAGATTCTAGGCAGTATATACATCCTCTATAATAAAACCCTAAGCGCGCATACGCACTTACAACTCTGTGTTCCCTGACAGCATGATGTGTGCCTCCGTGCCAAATTCAATTTCAGGCACGTGGGATGGCTTGTGGTGCGGGGGCGGCTTGCGACGGCTTGTGGCGCATGCAGTGATTTGAGCGGCGGTGGCAGTTTGACTCCTCCGCTGTCACTGCTGGGACGCCTCTTCTTACCCCTGGACCAGCAAACGCAGCAGCAGCGGGGCATTTGCTAGGCCGGCCCACTTCGATAATTCAAGGTGGGCCAGTCTAGCAAAAGCCCTGAGGCTGCCCAGGCTAGCGGATGCTGGACAAGGGGAGCAGGGAAAGAAGAAGGGGTACTACTGGACAGGGGGATCAGGTAAGGGGTGCTGCTGGACAAGGGGGGAAGTAAAAGGAAAGGAAGAGGGCCTACTGCTGGACAGGGGGAGTAGGGAAGGGGTGCTGCTGGACATGGGGGGAGGTAAAAGGAAGGGAGAAGGCCTGCTGGACAGGGGGAGCAGGGAAGAGGTGCTGCTGGACAGGGGGGAGGTAAAAGGAAGGGAGAAGGGCTACTGTTGGACAGGGGGAGAAGCAAGGGGGGGTGGTGGTGGACAGCCGAGGAAAGAGAGAGACAGAAAGGAAGGAAGAAAGACAGACAGAAAGCGACCAAGGAGAGAGAGAGAAAGAAAGAAAGAAAGACACACACACACACATATATTCTAGCACCCGTTAAAGTAACGGGCTTAAAGACTAGTCTTTAAATAAATAAATAAATGTATTCACTCAATACTTTTTCATAATCTTTAATATAGTGATACCCATAAGATCATCTTTAAAAGCTTATTGTGCAATATGTGAAAACAATACTGAAGAAAAAGAGTATCTTATGTAGACTAATCCTGCTTACATTTTCTCCGGGCTTACTCTTCTTCAGTCCGCAATTGAAAAGCAGCTCAAAATGGCATAGGTATATGAACCAAATGCTGCCAAAACCACAGCAAATGAGAAAACACCATGTTGCTGACATCAATGTTTAAAGGAACATAACATTTAGAAAAATGCCTTCCACTCAATGTAAAGACTTAAACCCATCATATCTAAAGATTGAAGTTTGTTGATCCAGCATTGTTCACACTGTAGCAATAACCGATTTATATTACCACCTCTTACGGTTTTATATATTCTGAAAAATCGTGATGATTCTCCAGACAATGTTTAATTAAATGTGCTTCGGTGTGTTTCCTCATAAGACTCGATCTGTGTTCGTTGATTCGAATTCTAAAGTTTCTTACTGTCTTGCCTACATAAATTTTGTCACATGGACTCAAAATGATGTACACAGCCAATTTTGTGTTGCAATTACTGAACTGGCTTAAGTATCAGCAGTTACATGTTGAAACCCCTAAGTGATGCCACTTTTTTTTATATTTTTTTATTTTTTCCTTTTTTAAATGTCTGATACATTTCTTGTGGCTTGATAGGTATTTTGCAAAAAGCTTCACATTTAGGGCCCCTTTTACAAAGCTGCAGTAGCGATGCTGTTGAAGTAAGTGCACCAAAAGCCCATTCAATTCCTATGGACTAGGGCAGTGGTGTAATGAGGGAGCTTAGTGCCCGTGGCAGTGGCGCCCAGCATTGCCATGCTGTGTGTCCTCCCACTCTTCCCCACTGCTTGGGCACCACCCCCATTCTTCCCCACCGCTTGAACGCCCCCTCACCCCGTGTACCTCTTGAAATGTTTGCAAACACAAGCAGCATCTTCCACCTGCTGCTCGCCACAGCCTCAGTCTCCCTTCTGATGTTATGTCCTGGTTTCGTGACCAGAAAGTGGCATCACAAGGGAGCCAAGGCCTGCATGAGTAGCAAGTGGAAGATGCTGCTCACACTGGTGAACGTTTAAAGAGGACCACGGAGGAGAGGAGGAGAGGTGCCAGCGCCTCCCACCATGAAGACGGTGCCTGGGGTGATCTGCCCCCCTCTCCCCCGGTGCATTTATTACAGCAGCATCCGCTAGTGGAGCTTTGTAAAAGGGTCCTTTAGAGAGACTTTTATTAAATACTCTGCTAACTGTGACAGCAAAAGTACAGACCTGAATGATATTTTTTTCTAACTAGATGGCATGCAAAAATCATGCTGCCTTGGATCCTGTAGTCCATTGGATTTCAGAAACAGCATTAACTTCTGTTTTAGCACCGTTTCCCTTAATTTATTCATTACCAAAATCAGATTAACCAGCCCATAGTTCCTAGTCTCCGCCTTACTTATGCTTTTGTGGACAGAAACCATTTCCATCTGTCTCCAGCTCTCTGAGACCACTCCCAGTTCTAAAGGAACATTAAGAACATCAGATAGTAGAGCCACCAGAACTTCTCTACGTTCCTTCAGTATCTTCCTTTGTATACTCTCTAGCCTCATCTTTTTTGTCTACTGTTAGTTTAGCTTGATCATCATGAACACAGTCTTCTGAAAACCATAAGTCTACCTCATTTCTATTCCCTTTTGTGTTTATTTTTTGTGGCCCTACTCCCAGCCATTCATCTGTGAGCACAAAACAGAAATATTCATTAAGCAATTCTGACTTATTTGTATCAGCCTCAACATATTCCTTTTCTTTACCCGTGAGTCTCACAGTGCCTTGATTGTACTTCCTTCTATCACTAATATAGGTAAACAAAGTCTTGTTCCCTATTTTACTATATTGACTATTATTTCTTCCATTTTCTGACTACTTTCCAAGCTTTGCTTAGTTTTCCCGATATTGTGATTTGTCTATCTCTGTTTCCAATTAGAATATTCTTACAAATAAAGGCAAGAGAAATGAGAACATAAGAATTGCCGCTGCTGGGTCAGACCAGTGGTCCATCGTGCCCAGCAATCCGCTCATGCGGCAGCCCTTAGGTCAAAGACCAGTGCCTTAACTGAGTCCAGCCCTAGCTGCGTACGTTCTGGTTTAGGAGGAACTTGTCTAACTTTGTCTTGAAACCTTGGAGGGTGTTTTCCCCTATAAAAGACTCCAGAAGAGCGTTCCAGTTTTCTACCACTCTCTGGGTGAAGAAGAACTTCCTTACGTTTGTACGGAATCTATCCCCTTTTAACTTTAGAGAGTGCCCTCTCGTTCTCCCTACTTTGGAGAGGGTGAACAACCTGTCTTTATCCACTAAGTCTATTCCCTTCATTATCTTGAATGTTTCAATCATGTCCCCTTTCAGTCTCCTCTTTTCAAGGGAGAAGAATATTGGAAAAGAATTCATCAGAGAAAAAAGGTGAAAGCAGAGAGAAAACATAAAAGAAAACCAAGAATAAAGAGACAAGCAAAATGAGAATATTCTTACTGATGGCTGACATAATCCAAGAGAGTCCAGAAGAGCAAGCACTCCACAGTATTCTTTTCCTTCCTCCTTTTTAGCTCTTAGATTTTTGACACTTCACGGTTAAGTTCCCTTAGGCCACAGGTGCCTGGTTTGGTACATTTTTCCAGCATCAAGCCGTTTGAAGAAATGTTCCAGGTGCAACAAGAAAAAATCCAAATAGCACCAAAAGGTTCCACAAAAGAAATGAAACAGCAAAACAACAAAAAGATTGTGGAACATAAGATTGGATGTACCAGTTTGTAGTTTAATAAATGTCCAAATAGGAGATCACTTGATGAACTGAGCTGAGGCAGACGTAGGCTGCCTGAGCTCTCAGGCCCTAAATCCCGAATCGCCCCGTTGCCTGCCGCCCGAGGTGCACCAGAGGACAGCGCTTTGCAGCGATTGGTGAGCCTCCTGCATGGACAAATTTCTGTCTTCCCCCGTGCCGCCGATGTCCACTCGCACCCAAAAAAAAGATCGCGAACGCCCGTAGCATGGTGGGGACAAAATGGTGCCGGTTACCTCGCCGGCTATACAAGAAATTGCGCCGGAGGCGCTAACGGCATTAACACAGGCAGTTACGGTGACAATGCAGCCTAGTATTGATAAGCTCTCAGAACAACTTTTAAAGCTTGAAAACTTGCTTACTGAGACTACTAGCCGAACAACAGCCTTGGAGACCCGAGTCTCAGGATTGGATGATACCCAGAGAGCCCATGATACAACATTGCAGGACCTACAGGCCCTGGCTCAGAAGCAAGCGGAGAGACTGGATGATCTGGAAAATAGATCACGCAGGTCCAATTTACGCTTTTTAGGTATTCCAGAAACAGTGTCTGGACCTAAGCTGCTGCAGGTCTTGGAAGAATGGCTAACAACTACCTTTTCCCTGCGAGAGAGCTTGGGCCCTATACGGCTGGAACGGGCACATCGGCTGGGCAGGGAGCAGGCCCGGGAAGCAAGGCCTAGAATGGTCATAGCCAAACTTTTAAATTACAACCATAAAGTTGAAATACTGCGCAAATATAAACAACTACGAGAGCATTTAACATTTGAAGAATCTGAGGTGCGCATTTTTCAGGATTACTTAGCTGCGCTGACCGAGCGCAGGAAGCTATTTTACCCGCTTTGTTCATCCTTGCCTGAAAAAAAAATACGTTTTCTCTTCTTATACCCAGCCACCCTGCAAATACATCATCAGGGACAATGGCATGTATTTGATACAGCTGCGGATGCAGCCACCTTTATGAATACCCATGTGCTCTCCCAGGTGGACTTTACATGACTCACCACTTTCCGATAGCTGAATTTTGGTTTGGAGGTTCCTGGGAGTCTTAGAACCCCACATGATGGGGGATTGGGAATCTTACTTCACTCCTGCTTTTAATTGTTGATATGGACTGAGGTTGTTCAGAATTGCATGCTCAGTTGACACAGTTAATGGGAATGTGCACTATATATTGCTGTCTCCTACCAGTTTTATTTATACTAGGCTTACTACGGGTATCTTACTTTTGACTTGTGGGTGACTCGGGGCCTGGGGTGGCATTGGTTTGTGATCTCTCATAGAGAATGACACAGGGAAAAAATCTGTCCCCGTCACTGCACCGTCCCCGGCCCACCATCCTCTGCACCGCCCCGTCACTGCCGTTCCCTTCACCGCCCCATCACCGTCACCACCATCCCTTTCACCGCCCCGTCACCACCACTGCCATCCCATTCACTGCCCCGTCACCGTCCCCGCAGCATCCATATAAGCCTCAGTACTGCGAAACACCATGAAGACAGAAGAGAATCCTGCCACCACTACTACTACTACTGCACTGAGAATCTGTTCCAGTGCCTCTGCCCTGTAGTAAAAACAGAACATAAAATAAATCAATTGACTTGTCCTCCCTTGCAATGACGTGTCCCCCATGTTCACCTATAGCTCGAATCAGGTCAATTGTGCACACTAAAAATGCAGGTGGATCTGGAACGTGAGCGCAGGCAGGCAGTGATACAAAAACAGCAGACACCCGACCGATTGCAGTGTTCCGCCATCTCCCTCCCTCCATCTCACCTTAGATGTAGAGTATGCCGGCTTTCTTTTTCGCCCAGCCACACGTGCGAGTGCTCATTTGTTCAATATTCTCCTCTGATGCAACCGGAAACAGGAAGTTGTAAGAGAGGAGAAGATTGATCAACTCGAGCAGCTGCGCAAGCGCGGCTTTTTGAACGCATGCAGCTGGGCGAAAAAGAAAGCCGGCATACTCTACATCAGTGTTTTTCAAACTTTTTACACCCGTGAACCGGCAAAAATAAAAGAATTATTTTGTGGACCGGCAAACTACTAGGACTAAAATTTTAAAACCCTGTTTCCGCCCCATCTCCGCAAGCTCGGTCACCTCAGTCTCTATAGAAAAATAGACAAATATAGTACAAAATATATACAGCAGATATAACTTCTCAAAACTGACACATTTTGATCACTAAATTGAAAATAAAATCATTTTTCCTACCTTTGCTGTCTGGTGATTGATTTCATGAGTCTCTGGTTGCGTTTCCTTCTGTCTGTGTATCCTTTCTTTCATTTCTTTCTTTCTGCACTCAGGCCCAAGAATTGTCCCTTTCTATTCCCTCCCTCTTTCCTTCCTATGTCCTTAGTGCCCCTGGTGCCTCCTTCCCATGTCTTTAGTGCCCCCAGTGCCTCCTTCCCATGTCCTTAGTGCCCCTTCCTGTCTTTAGTGCCCCCAGTGCCTCCTTCCCATGTCCTTAGTGCCTCTTTCCTGTCTTTAGTGCCCCCAGTGCCTCCTCCCCATGTCTTTAGCGCCCCCAGTGCCTCCTTCCCATGTCCTTAGTGCCTCCTTCCCATGTCTTTAGTGCCCCAGTGCCTCCTTCCCATGTCCTTAGTGCCCCTTTCTGTCTTTAGTACCCCCAGTGCCTCCTTCCCATGTCTTTAGTGCCCCAGTGCCTCCTTCCCATGTCTTTAGTGCCCCCAATGCCTCCTTCCCATGTCCTTAGTGCCCCTTCCTGTCTTTAGTGCCCCCAGTGCCTCCTTCCCATGTCTTTAGTGCCCCAGTGCCTCCTTCCCATGTCCTTAGTGCCCCTTTCTGTCTTTAGTGCCCCCAGTGCCTCCTTCCCATGTCTTTAGTGCCCCCAGTGCCTCCTCCCCATGTCTTTAGTGCCCCCAATGCCTCCTTCCCATGTCCTTAGTGCCCCTTTCTGTCTTTAGTGCCCCCAGTGCCTCTTTCCCATGTCTTTAGTGCCCCAGTGCCTCCTTCCCATGTCCTTAGTGCCCCTTTCTGTCTTTAGTGCCCCGGTGCCTCCTTCCCATGTCCTTAGTCCCCTTTCTGTCTTTAGTGCCCCCAGTGCCTCCTTCCCATGTCTTTAGTGCCCCTTTCTGTCTTTAGTGCCCCCAGTGCCTCCTTCCCATGTCTTTAGTGCCCCTAGTGCCTCCTTTCTATGTCCCTCTCACTGCCTTCTATACTTTGTCCCACCCCCACCCCCGAATCCTGCCTGCCTACCTTTCTCCCTCCCTAGCAAAAGCCAGCCTGCTGCCTCCCTGCCGCTCAAAAAAAAAAAAAAAAAGCCTCCTTCCTTTTCCCCTGCTCTTACCGCCATTCTCATGCTGCAGCTACTAAAGCCGACAGGAAGTCTTTCCGATTCAATTCTGATGTCGGAGAGGACGTTCTGGGCCAGCCAGGCAGCGATTGGCTGGCCCAGAACGTCCTCTCCGATGTCAGAATTGACGTCGGAAAGACTTCCTGTCGGCTTTAGTAGCTGCAGCATGAGCATGGCGGTAAGAGCAGGGGAAAAGGAAGGAGGCTTTTTTTTTTTTTTTCGCACGGACCGGCAGAAATTCAACCGGCTGTAAGGAGGAGGGAGGGAGATGGCGGGGACCGCGCGATCCTTGATTGCCTCACTGCGGGGACAAGTCCATTCACCGCTCCACGGGGCGGTGAATGGCCTTGTCCCCGTCCCGCAGAGGCCACTATTTTTTCTTCCCCGTTTCGGCGGGCTACCCGCGGCTAAACGCGTTTAGCCACGGGTAACCCGCCACCGTGTCATTCTCTAATCTCTCACACCTCTAGGACTGCCCTGAGGCGGACCTTCAGTTGTGACTCTGTAATTATGCAAGGGGGGGTCGACAGGGGGGAGTGGGCGGGGTGGGTTGGGGGGGGCTTGGGGGGGAGTCCTTTGCTATGGTGGAGGTGTGTGAGATACTTATGGATACAGGAGAGTCAGAGTCTTGAAGCTGCTATGAGATTCTTGCATGTGGAAATGCCTATTGCATTGCAGGTACTTAGGCAGGCCCTGAGTATCGCACGGCTACCCTGGGTGAGGCTGGGAACCTGGGGTGGTTTGTTTGTACATAATGTTAATTCTTTGCATGTATTCACCATTTTCATAAGTCTTAGCTAATAATCTGCGAATAGCGTCATGGAATGTATCGGGCATTACATCCCCCATTAAAAGAACCAAAATTTTAACCCAGCTTAAACGACATAATGCAGACATCGCATGTTTACAGGAAACCCGCCTGACGGACATAGAACACCAGAAATTGAGGAGGTCATGGGTGGCCACGGTTTATGCAGCCTCTTCCACTCACAAACGGGCTGGGGTAGCGATAATAATTCGTAAGACTTTACCCTATACTGCCAGAGTGATTGAAACTGATCTTCAGGGCAGATATGTACTGTTACACTTGACGGTAGGAGCATATTCCTTCTATCTTTTGAATGTGTAAACTCATGGAAGGGGTGTTGTTCCAAAGCTGCTATCACCAAAGGAGGGGAGAGGGAGGTGTCAGGTTTCATTTTTACACAGATTACAGGTTAGCCTAGAAACAACCCTAACTCGGCTTCCCAGGCCATTCACTTGCAATCAGTAGAACATTAAGAAGAAGTTGCCTCCGCTGAGTCAGACCAGAGGTCCATCCTGCCCAGCGGTCCGCTCCCGCTGCGGCCCATCAGGCCTAATTGCCTGAACAGTGTCCCTGACTAATTTTGTAACTGCCTCTAATCCTATCCCTATTACCTACCTCTACTCCTATCTGTACCCCTCAATCCCTTTGTCCTCCAGGTACCTATCCAGACCTTCTTTGAAGCCCTGTAGCGTGCTCCTGCTTATCACATCCTCCGGTAGCGCGATCCATATATCCACCACCCTCTGAGTGAAAAAGAACTTCCTGGCGTTTGTTCTAAACCTTTCCCCTTTCAATTTCTCTGAGTGCCCCCTTGTACTTGTGTTTCCCCGTAATTTGAAAAATCTGTCCCTGTCTACTCTTTCTATGCCCTTCATGATCTTGAAGGTTTCTATCATGTCTCCGCTTTTCCAGGGAGAAAAGCCCCAGCTTCTTCAGTCTGTCAGTATATGAGAGGTTTTCCATACCCTTTATTAGCTTAGTTGCTCTTCTCTGGACTCTCTCAAGTACCGCCATGTCCTTATTGAGGTACGGCGACCAGTACTGGACACAGTACTCCAGGTGCGGGCGCACCAGTGCACGATACAGTGGCAGGATGACTTCCTTTGTCCTGGTCGTGATACCCTTCTTAATGATACCCAACATTCTGTTTGCCTTCCTTGAGGCTGTGGCGCACTGCGCCGACGCCTTCAATGATGTGTCTACCATCACTCCCAGGTCTCTTTCAAGGTTACTCACCCCTAGCTATGAGATAAGTGAACATCGGGTTCTTTTTCCCTACATGCATGTCCTTGCATTTCCCTATGTTGAAGCTCATTTACCACTTTTTGGCCCACTCTTCCAGCGCTGTCAGATCTTTTTGGAGATTTTTGCAGTCCTCCTTGCTTTCAACCCTGCTATATAATTTGGTGTCATCCGCAGGTGAATTGGCATACAGTGGATTAATATGAATGTACATATATATGTCTAGGGATCTTATAAAAACATAAGAATTGTCGTACTGGGACAGACCAAAGATCCATCAAGCCCAGCATCCTGTTTCCAACAATGGCTAATTCAGGTCACATGAACCTGGCAAGATCCCAAGTAATAAAACAGATTTTAAGCTGCTTATCCTAGGAATAAGCAATGGATTTCCCCAAGCCATCTCAATAATGGCCTATGGACTTCTCTTTTAGGAACTTAGCCATTCTTAAAGAGTCCATGCCAACTGAAAAGCTCAAGACTGATTTAGACTGCCATTTTACATGCTCAGCCAGCGGTCTCAAACTTGCAGCCTGCCAGGTACTATTTTGAGGCCCTCAGTCTGCCCTCAGTCTCCTTTCATAGGAGGCAGACTACATTTTTACCAGCATCAGACTCTCATTGCATCAGATCAGTGAGTTTGTCAAGTAGTAGCTCAAGGCTACACCTTAAGAAAACCTCCAAACCACCAACCAAAAGAATCTCTTTTCAACGCCCTCCAGAAGACCCTCCTTCGCCAAGAACTCTCAGACCTTCTCCAGTTCAATGCAATAGAACTTGTTTCTCCACAGGAAAGAGGTCGTGGGTTCTAGTCCAAGTATTTCCTAATCCCAAAAAAGACTGGAGGCCTTTAACCAATTCTAGACCTCTGGGGTTTCAACAAATGCTTGATAAAGGAAAAGTTTCAGTCTCTCTGGGAACCCTTCTACCTCTCTTAAACAAAAATCATTGGCTTTGCTCTCATTTCACAAAGGAACTCAATATTTTTAGTACAGGATCCTACCATTTGGACTTGCATCAGTTCCTTGAGTGTTTATGAAATGCCTTGTAGCAGTGGTGGCACCCTTTGCTCATGGGGATTGCATGTCTTTCCCTATTTGGATGACTGGTTAATCAAAATGGCATCATCGCCACTAGCTCAGCATGCCATCAACTCCACAGTTTGTTTCCTAGTGTTGATAGAGTTTTCTGTGAACTACCAAAAATCACATCTGCACTCATCTCAGACATGACTCAAAGTCGAGCTTTCCTATCACAGCAAAGAGACCACAATCTGATTCACCTCTGGCAGCAATTCTCTGCCCTACCATGCATTATGACATGTCAATTGCTATGGCTTCTAGGCCACATGGAGAGGCTTTTTTGATAGTGCATCTGTCCAACTTTGGACATATCCTGCAAGACATCCAAATATCAGGGCAGGGAAATATCCATTTTCAAAACCGCTAGACATTCAAATTTTTTAAATTTAAATCTTGGCCTTTAGGACATCTAACTATTTTGGCCATTATCAAATACAAAATTGTCCATGTTCAAAACATCATAATTCAGATCATTTGGATGTGGGAGGGACCAGCATAGTAATAGATTGGCCACATAGACATCCCAAACCTCCCCCAAAACCTACTATACCTACCTATTGGCATTCCGGAGAGAGTGGGAGAACATTTCCTCATACCAGTGGGTGCTGGACATCACCCAAGTGGGTCACAAGATTGAGTTTTATCATCCTCCTGTGGATGTGTTCCTCTCTTCTCCTGCTGGATGGCTGGAAAAAGAGGCCAAAGTCTAGGCCACACTTCAAAGACTCTTAGATATGTGGGCTATAGAGCCTGGGCCCGATGATGAATCAGACTGAGGCAGATACTCCAGATACTTCATTGTGTCCAAGAAAGGCATAGAATACTGGAGGTCCATCTTGGATTTCAAAGCCGTAAATGTATTTCTAAGGATCCCACATTTCCACATGGAAATGGCCCATTTGGTCATAGCAGCAGTAGCTCCAGGGGAGTTTCTGGCCTCTCTGGATCTGACAGAAGCCTTATCTGCATATTCCCATCTTTACAGGCCACAGAAAATATCTGAAGCTTCATTTATTTCAGCAGCATTTCCAGTTTGTGGCTCTTCCATTTGGATTTGCGACAGCCCCCCCCCCCCCCCCCCCCCCCCACACACACACACACTTCTCCAAAGTTATGGTAGTAGTTGCAGCTCATCTCTGAAAAATGTGAATCCATGTGCATCTCTACCTAGATGATTGGCTGATCAGAACAATGTCCAAGCTCGCAGTGCGACAGATGTTGAATTTGCTCCAGCAGTTGGGCTGGTAGTCAATTTCAAGAAGAGTCATCTGAAGCCGACCCAGAATTTAGAGTAACTGGACATTCATTTCAACATGGCTCATGGCTGCATTTTTCTTCCTGAACCAAGCCAACAGAAACTCAAGTGACAAATATTGGCTCTCTTAGTGATGCCTATTATGACAGCTTTTCATTATCTTCAGATGTTGGGATCCATGGCAGCCTCTCTAGAGGTTGTTCCATGGGCCAGAGCACACATGCGACCTCTTCAGGAGTCTCTTCCATCTTGGTAGTCTCCACAGAGGCATTCTCTTCAAATGCAACACACAAGGACAGGGATAGCGAGGACCAGCTTACACTGGTAGTTTCAAGGAAACTCTTTGCCGAAGGGCATGCCTCTCCAAATCATGGAGTGGTTGACTCCTGACTGATACCAGCCTATTTGGCTGGGGAGCCCATTGTGAGGATTGCTTGATTCAGGATCAGTGGACTCAACATCAGAAGGGGTAGGCCATAAACCGTTTGGTGCTCTAAGCCATTTGGCTAGCCTTGAAGGCTCTCGAAAAGGTCTTTGGAGGAAAGGCTGTAAGAGTATTCTCCAACAACGCCATGTATGTGAACAGACAAGGTGTTCAGTCTTATTGTGCATCGCTGGGGACAACCTGTGATGGATTTGATGACTTCAGCCAAAAACTTGAAAATGAAGCACTTCTTCAGTTGAAGAGAAGACCCAGGAAGCTTAGGGTTGGATGTGTTGGTTCAACTCTGGCCACACCAGGGTCTCCTTTATGTCTTCCCACCTTGAACACGGTGGACTGGGTCATCTGCAAGATAGCAACTCATCTGGGAATTGTGATTCTAATTGTCCCAGACTGGCCTCACCATCCGTGGTATGCAGACCTAGAACGTCTTCAGCAGGACAGAAGCCTCAAGCTCCCTCTTCATCAAGGCCTCCTCAATCAGGGGCCAGTCCCAATGGAGAATTCACAGCGCTTTGGTTTTATGGTATGGCTCTTGAGAGCACAGCCCTAGTTCGCAAGGGATACTCAGACATGGTTATTGCTACTATGCTCTGGGCTAAGGAGCCTTCAACTGCTTCAACAGGCGGCCTATGCAAATGTTTGGAAGTCTTTTCAACACGTGTGAAAGTGACCGGGTGGAGCCACTTCAAGCTGCCATTCTGGTCATCCTTGTTTTCCTTCAGGCTGGGCTGAAAAAGGGCCTTGCAATGACCTCACTCAATGTGCAGGTGGATATCCTTTCATGCTTCCGGGCACAAAGTGGTATAGTTTTGCTGACGGCTCATCCAGATGTGACCAGGTTCCTGAGAGGGGCACTCTGGTTATGGCCTCCACTAAGGCATCCTTTCCCATCATAGAATCTTAACACTGTTCTTGAAGGCCTCACTAAGGCCTCATATGAACCACTCAAAGATGCATCCCTTTTGAATATCACAGTTAAGACAGTGTTCCTGGTTGCGATTATCTCATTGAGAAGTATATTGGAATTGTAAATGCTCTCTTATTGTTAGCCTTTTCTCAGAATCACGGAGACAGGTGTGGCTCTCTGGGCTGTTCCCTTCTTCCTTCCCAAGGTTGTGTCTGATTTTTATGTCAACCAGGAGGTTTGTCTGCCTGCTTTTCATTATAAGGGCTCAGACAAGCAGGATAGGATTTTGAGAAAACTGGATGTGCATAGAGTTTTACTTTAATACTTGGAAAAAACCAAAGACTTTTGTCTTTCCAACCAGCTAGTCATGTTAACCAGCTAGTCCAGGCTTGGCAGACCGGCATCCAAGGCCTCTATAGCCAATTGGCTTTATTGATGTACATCACCTGAGGTAAGCAGCCACCGGTTTCTCTCAAGGCGCACTCAACTAGGAGTGTCGCATCTTCCTGGGCAGAGTCTCGGGCAGTTCCTCCTGCAGGGATTTGTAGAGCAACTACTTGGGGCTCCTTTTACTAAGCCGCGCTAGCGGGGTTAATGTGTGTGACTTTTCATCACGCGCTAACCCCCGCGCTGGCCAAAAACTACCGCCTGCGCAAGAGGAGGCGGTAGCAGCTAGCGCATCCCGCGGTTTAGCGCGTGCTATTAACGCGCGTTAAACTGCTAGAGCGGCTTAGTAAAAGGAGCCCTTGATCTATTCTGCATACATTTACAAGACTTTACAGAGTGGATCTGGCAGCTCAAAAGGACGCCCCTTTGGGGTCCTCTATATTGTGGGCAGGCTCTTCTGTCCCACCCTAGATGTCAGCCATTGCTTTGGCACATCATCTGACATATGGACTCCTGAGGAGACGTAACAGAATGAAAGATTAGATTCTTACCTGGATAATCTTCTTTCTGTTAATCTTCTCAGGAATCTGTACAGCCTGCCTTCAGTAGATGCTATTTCACTTGCTTTTCTGCCTTGGATATTTCTAGATTCCAGGCCTGGAGTTCTTCTTCTGTCAACCACATGACTAAGCATAAGAAAATCCTGTAGAAGTAAATGTATTCCTTCACCTCTGGATCCTTTGATGTTAGTGCTTGTTGCACACAGCAGGTGGGGCATGTGTGGCAGTGGGGGGGGGGGGGGGTGGCGCAGTGGTTAGAACTACAGCCTTAGAACCCTGAGGTTGTGGGTTCAAATCCCTTGCTGCTCCTTGTGACCCTGGGCAAGTCATTGCCCCAGGTACATTAGATAGAGTTTGAGCCCGCTGGGACCAATAGGGAAATATGATAAAGTACCTGAATGTAAACTGCTTAAGATATAAGTGGTATATAAATGATTAAATAAATATTGTTGCAATGTTTTTAATTCCTGTTAATAATTGTTCTAATTATTTTTCTAAGGTACAGAGCAGAACAGAATTGTGGGGACGTTCCCCGCACCCCTTTTTCTTTGTGTTCTATTCCAGTGGAGCTCAATTGCTTTGGGACATAAGTGAATTGGGCAGTATAATCCAGTGGCAATGTGGGAGGTGCTGAAAGCTGTATCACACTTCTGCAAAACCCAGCTCATGGGAATGGATTGATCACCTAACGTATGGAATCCTGGGAAGATTAACAGAAAGAAGATCATCCAGGTAAGAACCTAATCTTTCATTGCCATAGCTGTAGTATGACCTTATTGAACTGACCTGCGAGCTCAGCAACCAATTTTAAAATAGTTCTGCACAGTGAAAAATGTCCATCCTTCTTGGAAAGCATTTTAAACTGGCTTAAAAGACACTGTAAGAAAGAGTATTTTCAGCTGATATGTAGCACAATATACTCTATGGGGTTAAAGCAGTATTCTGGGGGCAGACATGATAACAGCTGGAACATTTCTGTTAAGTGCTGTAGTCTGGTGCCTAAATTAATTTATTCATGTAAATCTACTGATTTGTTCATGTAAATCTGATCATTTAGTAAGTCTGCAATTGCAAGCAAACAGGCTCTTCTTCCTCTTTTTGCTTCGCCCACCCCGCCCCCATGTTATCGAGCAGATTTCAGTATGTTATTAGTCTCTCCATTTATTATAAATTCTTGATTCAGCCAACACACAGGCTCCATCAGGCTGTCTTGCCCTCCTTCCTCCCTACCCACCTTTCTAATCAAGTTTCCCTAGCAACTAGCCCTGGATGCTGGGATTTCCGGACCAGTCTATTTTTAGAACTCTGTCTATCAGGGATTATTCAGGTAAATGCTAACACGACAACCATGCTGCTGAAATATATGGGGGAGGAAAAGAGGTATACGGTAAGTTGCTCAGCCCTTTGCTCTTCCCCAGCCCTCAGCCCATAAGTAGGCACAGTTACTTGCATCCTCGCAGTGTAATGCTTTTTGTCATCACCTGCAGCTAGGAACCTGCCAAGTTGCTACTGGCTTAAGTAGTAAGACACATCAGTACATACAACCCCTGTTAAATTACTATAGCATCAACAACAAATTTTAGATTTGTACGGGTTTCAAAATAAATATCAGAAATATTGCTATTTTGGAGTGCTCTGCCTCTCAACATATCCTCATGCAGAGTCGACAAGTTGTACCTAAGATTCCCCTCCTGTAATTGGAGGCTGAAATATCTGTTCAACCTCCTCCATTCCCCTCACACAAATACCACACTAGTGCTAACATTGCATCAGTTTTGAATACTGTAAATATTTTTGTTTTGTATTTTTTTTTTTCTGCCTCAGGGAAAATCTTGATTAATCCTTCAATGACTGGAAGTTAGCAGGAATTCTATAACAGTCCTAAAAATTTCTGCCTGGACCAACTCCTTTTAACAAATGGTCATGCTCCTTTTCCAGTCCCTGAAGCAACAGAAAACTATTCTTAAAATGCCACAGCTTCATTTTCAGCCACAGCTTTTCAAAAATATGTACAAAGTAGTGCATGTTCTGACTTGTGAGTATGACAAAAGGAGCAAAAAAAAAAGAAAATGAAAGAAAGAAAAAACAGAACCTAGCACTGTGTTCAAGTGTTTTTAAGATGAAAAATCTCAAGTATGATAACTTGGATTTTATTTCCCTTTTCATCACCTGCTATGACTTTTTCATATTTTCCAGTACTGATTTGGATGCTAAAAGAGAAAAAAGTGTTAGTAATATGCATAACATTAAAGGGTCCTTTTACTAAGGCGCACAAGTGCGTCTTAGCGCGTGCTAAATGCTAACACATCCATTAGCATTTAGCACGCTCTAAGATGCACTAGTGCGCCTTAGTAAAAGGACCCCTAAGAGGCACTGAAAAACCTGAGCCAAGTATTTGTTAGGTGCATCAGGGCTCAAATAAATCAGATCCATGGTCCAACCCCTGCGGAGTACCTCAAGGATCACCACTCTCACCTACTCTCTTCAACCTCTTTTTATCCTCTCTGGGTTCCACCCTAGACAACCTAAATGTAACTTCTTTTAGCTACGCTGATGACATCACCATACTTCTACCTTTCGATTATCCTGACCCCACTTCTACAGAAAAATTGGAAAAAACCCTACAAGCAGTGGAAAAATGGATGACAGACCACAAACTGAAACTGAACACGGACAAAACAAAATTTCTACTCCTCGAAAAGGATAAGAACCCCTCCACCACAGAACTAGAAATTAACTCCTCCAAATACCATGTACAACCCACCCTTAAACTCTTGGGAGTAACAATAGACAGATACTGCACAATGCAAGCCCATATCAACAAGACCACCCAGAGAGCATTTCTAACCATGCGCAATTTACATAAAATCAGAAAATTCTTCGACAAAGAGCAATATAGGCTCATAGTCCAATCCCTAGTACTAGGTCTACTGGACTACTGCAACATCCTCTACCTGCCTTGCCCTGCAACAATGATAAAACAATTACAGACAATCCAAAACACTGCACTCAGACTGATCTACTCACTAAGTAAATTTGACCACGTCACCACTGCCTACCTAGACTCACACTGGTTACCAATACAAGCGCGAATCCAATTCAAATTATACTGTCTATTATTCAAAGCAATAAATGGCTCAGCCCCCAATTACCTAAACAACCGCCTGAACCAAAACCTCACCACTAGACAAAGAAGATCTAAGACTCCATTTACCTACCCCCCACTCAAAGGCACCCAGCGTAAGAAGATGTTTGACAGTCTACTAGCGACGCAAGCAGCGAAATTAGACCATGCCATCTCCAATCTGCTGATGACAACAAGCGATTTCAAATCTTTTCACAAAGAAATCAAAACCCATCTATTCAAAAAATTTATACAGATGTCATAACTCCAACCTGGATTCCCCTCAGTGTGACTCCCCCATCCTCCCTTCCTCACCAGTTACTCTTCCCCTCAAAGCCCAAGCTTGTCAACTGCTTCCCTAACTGCATATATACTGAAACTGCACTATATCCTATCTGTATAGCATCCCGAATTGTATATCCACTGGAATATCCCATTCCCTAAACTATACTACACCATTCTTCTTGTAACTCCTCTGGAAAAGTCCAGAAGTCTCTTTGTAATCATCCTGGAAATGTCCAGATGTCTCTTTTGTAATCCGCCCAGAACTGCAAGGTTGAGGCGGAATAGAAATCAGTAATGTAATGTAAATAAGCACAAAAAACAAGCTCACTATTTAAGAAAATAACAATAACATATTAAACATCCACATTTCAATTATATGTTGACTCACTGTTGGCAATTTTGAGTAGTTTTGTCTGGAGCCTACTTCTAGTAGAAGTGGAGGGGCATAATCAAAAGGAACGTCTAAGTCCATTTTCATCTAAGTCGCAAGTCGTCCAAAGTAAAAAACCAGCTTAGGACACATTTTTGAAAAATACATCCAAATTTTTTTCCCTTTCGAAAATCGTCTAAGTATACATCCTGCCGATCTGATCATCCAAGTCGCTAAATCGTCCATCTTCATACCACATTTTCGTCCAACCTTTTGTCGAAGTCAAAAACGCCTAGAACAAGCCCTGTTGGACGTGGGAGGGTCTGCAAAGTGATGGACTGAACACCCAGACATGGCACCTAAATAGTGGGGTACCTTACAGGGCACTGCTGTGAACTTCACAAAAAGGGGGCCATGTCTTATCCTCACTTCAGCTCCCTTATAGGTCATGGTGAGCCCCCCAAAACCACCTCCAGAATCCCCTAGACCCACTTATCTACCACCCTAATAGCCCTTATGGCTGCAGTAGCCACTTGTATGTCTGTAAAACAGGGTTTGGGGGTTTATAGAGGAGTGCACATGTTTAAGTATCAATGCAGTGATTACAGGGGCTTATGGGCATGGGGCCTCCTCTCAGGGGTCCATAACCCACCCCCAAGACAACTTAAGCCACCTCTGTGCAGGACGACTAGGCTTTCCTATGCCAGGCTGCCAGGTGATGATGTTCTGGAGGCTGAATTTTACAGGTGTGATTATGGGTACAGGGTACAGGGTCAAAAGCCGGAACGGCTCATGCCTGGCATTCTCCTGTGGGTTGCCATGCTGACGTGCACTCGCGCTGAGAACAAGGGGTCCCGCTGCTGAGAGGAACAACGCCGGAAGCGGTACATGGCTGGGCTGGGATGATCCGCCGGGAGGGAGGAGGGCAACACTGGGAGTGCGGCACGAGGCGCACTCTGATTGGCCAAGCCCCACCACTTCAAACTACAATTCCCAGCAACAGCCTCAATCAAGCGGGAAATATGGCAGTGTGGCTGTCAAGGTTTTCATGGGAAATTCTGGGTTGGGTTACGCCTGCTAGGTGCTGTGGTAGTGGGCTATGGAGAAGGAGGAGGCTGGAGCCAAGATGGAGGTGCTGTTTGTCAGCGTGAGTACTGGTAAACCTGCTGGCCTGGTTCCCTGCATCCTCTGCCATCACAGCTGCTCTTTCACCTTCCCTGTGGGTTTTTTTTTTTTAGCTGCTAGTGTTCTAAGCTAGTGAAAGCTGTGTGAGCTTGGTAGTTGTGGCTGGGATTTAAAAGAGCCCCCTCCATCTTTTTTTCCTCTTTCATTTTCTTTGAAGATACCCCTCCCCCCTGCTCTTGTTTCGGCCCCTCTGTCAAATTTTAGAACCCATTGTGGCCCATGAGTCAAAAAGTTTTCCCACCCCTGATCTAAGTGCTTTGAAAATGAGCTTCTTAGTCACTTACTGATAGCACAGAATACAGCACAGTAGCCAAGCTGATTTTTAAATTACCATGTTGGTATTCTGTTCAAATCGTAAATCATCTCCATTGAAATTTCTTTAGGTGAGGTTGTTGCGGTACGCCAGCAATGCAGGTATCTAGGAGTGCTTGATTCATCTTTGTCATTTAAGGCTCCTATTAAGACAGTGATTACCGACGTTTTTTTTAAAACTTCGGTTATTAAGGAGGGTGCGTGATTTTTTTATCTGATGACAACTTTCGTACAGTCGTGAAGTTGTTGATCACGCTGTTACTTGACTATTGCAATTCGATTTATTTGGGGTTGCCCAAATGTGTTTTGCCTGCTCTGCAGATGGTACAGAACGCTGCAGCCCGCCTTATTGCGTAAGGATGTGCTCAGAATTGAATCGGTTCAGCGGATGGCCACCAGGATGGTCTCGGGGCTAAAGGGTCTCCCGTACGAGGAAAGACTGAGCAAATTGCAGCTCTACACTCTCGAAGAGCGTAGGGAGAGGGGAGACATGATTGAGACATTTAAGTACATCACGGACAGATCGAGGTGGAAGATGATATCTTTCTTCTCAAGGGACCCTCGACCACAAGAGGACATCCGCTCAAACTCAAGGGAGGGAAGTTTCGTGGAGACGCCAGGAAGTACTTCTTCACGGAGAGAGTGATTGAGCATTGGAACAAGCTTCCAGTGCAGGTGGTCGAGGCATGCAGCATCCTAGACTTCAAGAACAAATGGGATACCTATGTGGGATCCCTACGAGGTCATGCTAAGGGATAGGGTCACTAGGACTTGAATGAGCGGGTCAGTAGAGTGACAGTATAATTACAATTATACTTTAGGGGGTCAGTAGACTTAAGACGGTGGGTAAATAGTGTGGGCAGACTTGATGGGCTATAGCGCTTATCTGCCGTCATCTTTCTATGTTTCTATGTCTCAAAATTTGAACATGTCACTCCTGTATTACGCACACTTCATTGGCTGCCCATTGGAATGGGGGATGGAATTTAAAATTCTGTGACTGACATTTAAGGTGCTTCAAAGTAACTGTCCATCAGGTGTCCATGTGCTTTTCCGATAGCACGCTCCTTCTCATGAGTTACGTTCTGCTTATAGTTTGAGATTGAAAATTCCATCCTTAGCAACTGTGAAACTCACTGGCAATCGCAAATCTATGCTGTATGTACAGGGTCTGGTTTTGTAGAATGCCTTGTCGGGCTCAGTATGTCAATTGACCACACTTTGTCAATTTAGAAGAGAAGTACAAATTGTGTTATTCAAACGTGCATTTGGTACCAGATGTGAAGGTGTATGAGATTTTGGGGGTTAGTTTATGATTGTATTAGCATTTATCTGTTTTTGAAGATATTGAATTGTTCTAGAACAGTGTATCGCAAACTGTGTGCCGCGGCACACTACTATGCCTTCTGAGATTTTAAGTGTGCCACAGCATATAGGGCAGGAAGAGAGGTGCCAGCATCAGCTAACTTGCAACATCCTGCCTTCTGCTGCCAATACAAAGAGGAAAGCAGGAGTATCGGCAGCAGAAGGCAGGAAGTTGCGAGTTAGCTGACGCCAGCACCTCTCTTCCTGCCCCTCTGTGCCATGGCATACTCAAAATTAGAGACAAAGAGGAAACAGGAGTCCTGACAGTTTCTCTCCCCACCCCCAGATCAACAGCAGCAGCTCAGTGAGATTTTAATTTAGTCACACAACTGCCACTAGCATTAGT
Organism: Geotrypetes seraphini; assembly: GCF_902459505.1. Classification (NCBI taxonomy): domain Eukaryota; kingdom Metazoa; phylum Chordata; class Amphibia; order Gymnophiona; family Dermophiidae; genus Geotrypetes; species Geotrypetes seraphini. Next base: position 137,745,253 of record NC_047086.1, read on the forward strand.
TTAGACTCGGTTTCTTCAGGCAGCCATGGGGCTTTTGCTAGGCCGGCCCACTCGATGATGTGAGGCGGGCCGGCCTAGCAAAAGCCCCGAGGCTGCCTGATGAAACTGCGGCTAGCCTAGAGCGAGGAGAGATATGCTGGCAGGGAAGGAGGGAAGGGAGAAGGGGTACTGCTGAAAATGGGGAGCAGGGAAGGGAGAAGTGGTACTGCTGGACAGGGAAGGAAGGAAGGGAGAAGGGGTACTGCTGAACATGGGGAGCAGGGAAGGGAGAAGTTGTACTGCTGGACAGAGGGGAGGAAGGAAGGGAAGGGAGAAGTGGTACTACTGAACAGGGGGAAGGAGGAAAGGGAGAAGGGGTAATTCTGGTCGGGGGGAGGCGGAAAGGGAGAAGGGGTACTGCTGGATATGGGGAGCAAGGAAGGGAGAAGTGGTACTGCTGGACAGGGGGGGAGGAGGGAAGGGAGAAGGGTTGCTACTGGACCTGGCCTATCTGGAGGGCCTCTGTGCATGTGTGAATGTCAGCGTGATGTCATCACGGCGATGTCCGTGCACTTCTGGGTGCCTCGAGCCGTGGCCACTACTTTTAGTGTGCCCCAGCTTGAGAAAGTTTGAGAGACACTGTTTTAGAAAATATTATTTTTGACTGTGCAATGTTGCTTCGATGTTTTATGAGGTTTTTATGGTATTTTTTGATGTGTTGTCTTTTTATTATGTTATTTGTCATTTGCTTATTTTATATGGTTATTGTTCCTCACCTAGATTTGTAGATAGGCAGGTTATAAATAATTTTAAACAAATAAATAAATTGATTGCCAATTGCAGCCTGGGTAAAATTTAAACTTTTAATCCTGACTTTTTAGGCATTGCATGGGGAAGGACCTAGCTATTGGTCTTGGAAATTGATTCTTATGTACCCAAACGTGCCCACTGCTCTAATCAGGGAGATCAGTATTAGATGCCGCTTTATTAAAACAAATTCAGAATGTTTGGTGGAGGCCTTATACTTTTTTTTCCATGTTTCAACTGTTTATTAATTTTATAAACATCATACAGAAAGTGCAAGAAACACATTACAATAAATACATAAAAGCATTTATATTCTATATATGAAACCATAAGTCTTTTCTCTTCCCTCCCTCCCATCCCCACCCTCTTCCTCATAACCTGGATGCGTCTTTGGAATTTCAAAATTGACCGGATCGTGTGAACCTTATTTAAAGATCTTTTATATAAGATTCCAATGGTCCCCAAATCTCCTTAAATTTCTTGGAATCACCTAATTCCTCTGCTAATATTTTCTCATACCGATAGCACAAATAAAAGGCTCCTTTTACAAAGCTGCGATAGTGTTTTTAGCGCGCACGGCTCAATGCTGGCGTTAGCATCTAGCGTGCGCTAAAGCCACTAGTGCAGCTTTGTAAAAGGAGTCCAAAGAGTCTCCCACCAAAAAGGTAAATTTAATCAATCCCATTGTTTCCACTGTTACACTTTTTTTTTAATTTATTTAATATATTTATTTAAAAGATTTCTCAGCCGCATATTCCTAGGTGGCATTACAAATAGCAATATACATAAAATAAAAACATACAGAAAGAACAAAATTTAAACAAACAGCAGACGTTTCAAATCATTCAATGAGAACAATTAATTCAAAGCACTCAGTTATATATCATTCCAAAAACCGGAATAAACCAGAATCATCATTCATTGGAATGCTTCTATAGAAAGTGTAGTCTTAAGCATTTTCTTAATTTCTGAATGTCAGAGCTCTTTTTTGGTTGCTGTCCCAGAATTATGGAACAAATTACCACTTAATCTGTGAGCGATGGCATGTTTTGGCTGTTTTAGTCCTTGTAGTCAAGAGATATGTATTCTGTTGTTTTTACTTTATTTTACTTTATATTTTATTGTAGTTCATTGTATTTAGGATTGGTTTGGCTGGAAGTTTTAAGAGTTGTTGTTTTTTCTTTTGGTTTTAATTGATGTACACTGCTTTAACTTACTCTGTTTGGGAAGGTATATAAGAATTATGATCAAAATAAAGAAATATAAAACTTACAGGAAGCATTTCTGCAGCTTCACTCGCATGTAGTGAGTTGAGTATTGCAGCATTCTTAATTACATTTCCTTGCAAATGTATTATGCATTCTCAAGGTAATAAACATTTATTTACTTTACTCCAGTAAAATTTATGATTATATGATCTGCAAGCTGATATACAGTATATGAATAAACAGTGGCTACTCTTAAACTACAAGTAGGGGTCATTGGAGGAAGGACCGGAGTTCCCTACCCCTGCCCTCCTGCAGTCATGTGATGTACCCCTCTAAAATTTCAGCAAGAACTCTATAATTGGTTATTTCATATGCTGAAAAACATATATTATTATTGTGTCAATTATCAAAAACTCAAAGGATTCTATATAATTTCTAACTACAGACCAATAGCTGCGATCCTATTTTTTGTCAAATTGATGGAGGGTTTAATACATGTTCAGCTGCTGGACTATCTGGAGCAGTTTTCCCTTTTGCATGCATCTCAATCGGGATTCCATCCATTATAAAGCACTAAAACAGTATTGCCTTCACTATTGGATTATTTGTACAATTTGTTTGGTAAAGGTATAGGAGCCTTGGCTCTACAATTTGACCTATGTAGTACGTTTGATCTTGTTGATCATGAGAAACTTCTGGATTGTTTGGATGCAATAGGTATATCTGGTGAGGTATTCCAATGATTTCAAGGTTTTCTACAATCTTGCACCTATCAAGTTTGATCTGGGGACAAATTCTTTAGTAAATGGAGCAATTCTTGCGGTGTCTCTCAGGAATCCCCTCTTTCCCCATTGCTCTTGAATATCTATCTGGCATCTTTAGGAACAAAACCAACAACTTTAAGTATTAAACTTTATAGTAATGCAGATGATATAACTATTGAGATTCCAATCTCTTCCTTCACAACTCAAATTACAGAGTTTATATCCTCTGTAATTTTAATTGTTGAACGGATAAAAGAGTTTGGGCTCCTTTTACAAAGGTGCGCTAGCATTTATAGCGCACGCATCGGATTAGCGCGCGCTATAGTGCGCGCTACCCGAAAAACTACCACCTGTTCAAGAAGAGGCAGTAGCGGCTAGTGCACGGGGCATTTTAGCACGCGCTATTCCGCGCGTTAAGGCCCTAACGCACCTTTGTAAAAGGAGTCTTTTATGTTGAAACTCAATTCAGATAAAACAAAATTATTTTTTGCCAGTCCATCTAAAAAAAGACTAATGTGAAAAGTGAACCTAAATGGAATTTACCACCCTGTTGTATCCACAATTAAAATCTTAAGGGTTTATTTGGATCAAAATTTGTTAATGAATGCTCAGACTGATGCCTTAGTTTGCGAAAGATTTTTCATGCTGTGGAAATTGCGAACAATATGATCTTATTTTGACACTACCTCTTTTAGATTATTAGTGCAATCTCTAATCTTGAGTATTTTAGATTATTGCAATATTATTAATTTTGCAGGCTGTCGAGAAACCCTCAATAGACTGTGCATTATTCAAAATAAAGCTGTTCGTTTAATTTTTAATCTGAAAAAGACAGACCATGTGACACCTTATTATCAAAGATTACATTGGCTACCAGTTGAGGCAAGAGTGATGTTTAAATTTGGTTGTATATGTTACAAGGTATTGCATGGTCTTGCACCTAGTTATCTTTTCTTTTTTTCTTTCCTTTCTTTTTTCTCTTTTTTGTGTTACCTACCAAATGTGTTCCCCTCTAAATGTTTTCTTTCTCTCTTTAAAGATTGTCGTTCATCCCTTTCACCTTCCGTACCAGTTATGTATTAGAATGGATAGAATTTGATTGTAATTATGTTAAAAGAGTTTTGTTCTACCCCCCATTTTTAAAATGTTATACGCTTTAAAGCTTTTGATATTGCGTACATAACAAAAATTTAATAAACTTGAACTTGAAACTTGTGTATCATTTCTGATTTGTGAACTCAAGACTTTCATTATGAACATCTGCCTTATTTGTTTTTCCATCGGTAAAAGTTTGCCTATATAAAAGATATTTTCAAAGATTATCATCATTCCAGACATTTTAGAAAATTGTTAAAAACTTATCTATGTGAAACATTTCTGAAAGTTTGACATTTTGTATTTCTCTGAGTTTGTTCAGTTCTCTTTCTGTCTAGTTAACCGCATAGAGATGTGAGGTTTTTCTGTATACAAATACATTTTTATGTTATGTTATTGGACAGACTGGATGGACCATGCAGGTCTTTATCTGCCGTCATCTATTTATGTTACTATGAGCTGCTTTTACACTCTGGGCTAACAGCAGCACTGAAAAGGCCTAAGTTGTTTATAGATACAGCAACACTTTTCGATTATCAGCACTTGGACGACCTGTCTTTTAGGTCAACCAAGTACCGATTTAGGCGGGTTTTTAGACGTAGTTCCTTTTCAATTATGAACCTCATAATATACAGTTTACAGGTTAAATTTGCCATAGTTATCCTTACATAAGGTGACCATACGTCCCGTTTTTGTATCCCCTGTCCCGTTGTCCCCACACACAGCTTCAGGACGCCAAAATCAGTGGCGTACCTAGCATATATGACACCCGGGGCCCATCATTTTTTGGCAAACCCCCCCCCCCCATCTGTACGAAAAACATGATTTTTAGTAACAAGCCACCTAGGAAAAGGCAGCATCTTACATACTGCAATGAGCAATTCATCAATACACCCATTGTAAAACTAAACAAGCCAGACTAGTACAGATCAATCCTACACCATCAATCCTAACAGAAAACCATGTCTTTCGAACACACAGAACACAGAAAACACCTTCGCCTAGTATGGAATATGTCATCACAAACTAACCCCTCCTCCTTTTACAAAACTGTAGTGTGGATTTTAGCCACGGTGGTAACAGCTTTGACGCTCATAGAATTCTGAGCATCAGAGCTGCTACCACCATGGCTGGCGCTAAAAAACGCTCCACAGTTTTGTAAAAGGGGGGATAAAATAGAAATACATAGACAAAGGTTAAATTGAACCAGCAAGAAGCTGGACTCTGCATACTATGCAACACCACAGAAACAGTGACACATGTCTCCTAAAGCAATAAATAAATAGAAAATTTTTGTTCTACCTTTGTCTTCTCTGGTTTCTGCTTTCCTCATCTTCTTGTTACTCTCTTCTTTTCATCCACTGTCTGCCATCTTTCTGCCCCTATATGGCATCTTCTCTCCTTCTATGCCCCTTCCAGAAACTGTGTGCCTCCCCTTTCCATCTCTCCTTTCACCCCCATTGGTCTGGCATCTCTCTCCTCTCCTTCCCTCTCCCACACCTCTCTTCTGCAATCCCTTTCTTCCCTCATTTTCCTTTTCAATTTATTTTCTGTATCCATCTAGATTTCGTTCTTACTACCCTCTCATCAATTTCCTTTTTTACTGTCTACCTACAGCTCGCCACCTCTTTCCCTCACCCCCTCCAGTAATTCCCTAACTCAATCCTTTTCCCCCCCATCATGTGCCCTCCTTTTATTTATCCCCTCCTTCCATCATGTACCCTCTTTCTCTACCCCTTCCATCTAGTACCTTCTCCTCTCTCTGTCCACTCCCATTGTCTGCTCCCCTCTTTCTCTCCTCCCATTTCTTTCCTGCATTTGCTCCCTTATCTCTCCCATCTGCACTTCCATCCAGCATTGACTCCCCGTCTACCTGCACACTACCATCCAATGTCTGCCCTTTCTCTCTCCATCCACCCCTCTTCAATCAGCATCTGTCCCCTTTCTTTCCCTCCGATCCAATTCCATCCAGTATCCTTCCCCCTTATGTCTCTCTCCCCATCAATTCCATCAATCCATCAATTCCATCAGCACAACCCTTCCATACCACCCTGCCCCCTTTCTCTCCCTGCACCACTCTTTCATTCCAGCAGTCCTGCTCCTTTCTCGCGATGACTGTAGCTGCAGGCTGCCGGTCAACCCCACTCCGACGTACTAGCTCTGGAGCAGAGTCGGCAGCCACATGCTGGAAGGTCCCATGATGACTCCAGGCTTTACACCGAAAGAAGTAAGTTACGTCGGAGGGGGTTGACCCGGCAGACACAGGGAGTTGCGGCAAGGACCCGCGATGACTGCGTCTGCCGGGTCCACCCCCTCCAACATAGCTTACTTCTTCCGGAGCAAAGCCAGCAGATGAGTCAACGGGGGACCTTCCTGTACCTCAGCGCAGCTGCCGACTCTGCTCTAGAGCAGTGTTTGTCAACCTTTTTACACCCGTGGACCGGCAGAAATAAAAGAATTATTTTGTGGACCGGCAAACTACTAAGACTGAAATTTAAAAAACACATTTCCACCCCGTCTCCGCAAGCTCAATCCCCGCAAACCATCTGATCCCATCCGCACAAGTCTCAGTTATGATTTTATATTGAACATATTTTATTAAAGTATAAAAAGAAACAATATTCTGTACAATTGTCATTTTATAAATATACAGAGCAAGGACCAACAAAACCCCTGTCTCCCCTCCCCTTCACATATATCCCCTCTACTATCAAGAAAACTGAACAAGCCAAATTATTATAGAATGCTACACAGAAATATCATGCTAACAGAATACTGCAGTCACACATGACAGGAATAGTGTTAAGGGAGTGCAACTAGGGCAACTGCCCCCTGGTCCGAGAGAGCCCTAAGCCAGCTAGAAGCTAAAGAAGCACTGCCTGAGTTTTGCAGTCCCCAGTTATGTCTCTAGCAGGATATATATTTCAAATCTGATATATTCTAATAACAAAATAGAAATAAAATGATTTTTTTTCTACCTTTTGTTGTCTCTGGTTTCTGCTTTTATCTTCTTTTCACTCTTTTCCTTCCAGTGTCTGCCCTGTCTCTTCTGTCCAGCATCTGCCTGTTCCATCCACTGCCTGCCCCTTCCAGAAACCGTCTGTCTCCCCCTGCCATCTCTCCTCTAGACCCCCCCCCCCTTTGGTCTGGCATCCATCATCTTCCCTCTGTTCTCTCATGGTCTGGCATCTTTCTCCTTTCATCTCTTTTTCCCTCCCCCCTGTGGTTTTTAGCATCTCTCTCTTCTCATTTCCTCCGCTCAGATCTGATATCTCTGTCTCCTTCCCCATTCTCTGGCATCTCTCTCTCTTCCCTTCTCTGGTCTTTCTTCTTTATTTTCTGCCTCCGTCTAAATTAAATTATTTCTTACTATGCAGTCCTCAGTTTCCCTCTTTTCACTATGTCTACCCACAGCATGCCACCCCTTTCCTTCACCCCTCCACTGTCTCACTAACTTTATCTTCTTCCCCCATCCAGCATATGTCCTTTTCCTTTATCCCTCCTTCCATCCAGTATATGTTCTCTTTCTCCACTTCCCTTCAGCATTTGCTCTCCCTTCTCCCCACTTTCATCATCTGCCCTCTTCTCTCTCCTCACTTCCATCATCTGCCTCTTCTCCCTCCCCCTTCTCTCCACTTCCATCATCTGCCCTCTTCTCTCAATCTCTCCATCCTCCACAGGCCCATCTTTCTCCCTTCCTCACCTTTCCGATTTTGGCAACAAGAACGGAAACGCCCCCCCCTCCCCGCGATGACACTTAAGATCGACAACGGGCCTCCTTCTACCTCCGGCATCAACAGAACTTCAGATTGGAAACGCGGTGCTCAGTCAAAAGCGGAAACAGGAAGCTGAGTCAGAGGGAAGCTTTTGACGTGAGCACTAGAGAATGACATGGGGAAAAACTCTGTCCCTGTCACTGCACCGTCCCCTTCACTGCTCTATCACTGCCATTCCCTTCACTGCCCCGTCATTGTCCCCGCAGCATCCATATAAGCCTCAGTACTTCAATATTTAGCTTATTCCTTCCTTATAAATCAAAGTTCTGGCTGCTGAACTGGAGAAAGAGATGTTCAGCTGGCAGGGCTTTGTTTATAAATTTTTATCAACACAACTAATATAATACTTTATCCTGAAGCAAAAAAAAAGAAAAAGAAATATAATTTTTTTTTCTACCTTTGTTGTCTGGTTTCTGCTTTCCTCATCTTCTCATTCAATTCCTTCTATCCACTGTCTCTCTTCTCTGTGTCTTCAAGTTTATCAAGTTTCAAGTTTATTATGAAATTTGATTTATCGCCTATTCCAAATTCTAAGCGATGTACAATTAATAAAAATTACAGAGTTGGGGGAAACAGACATAACTAACAAAAGCTAATTCTACTAAACATATTAAAATTCAGCATATGCATACAGAGTGAAACAAAAGGAGAGTTAGAGAAGAAATACAATTTCGTTGTAAAGGAAACAATTAAGGTTAAAAAAAAACATTGGGGAAGGGAAGAGACAAATTATCAGAACATTATGGATAAATTAAAAGGCATAAGCAATTCATCTAATCCTTGAATGCATCTTTAAAAAGAAAACCCTTGAGTTTGCTCTTAAATTTTTCCAAAATCGTTTCTTCTCTTAAATAAATTGGAAGGGCATTCTAAGCTTGAGGAGCTGTAACTGAGAAGATAGATTGCCGCCTTGTATTAATAAATTTTAAAGAGGGAATGACCAATAAATGTTGGTCATTCGACCTTAGTAATCTGGATGAAGTATAAGGAATTAAAACTTTATAAATAAAAGCTGGGGTTTTAAATGTCAAAGTCTTAAAAGTAAGCAAGCATAATTTAAACATTATACGATGAGCAACTGGAAGCCAGTGTGCCTTCCATTTGTTCTGTTACTGTGCCTCTCCCTTTCTCCCCCCTTCCAAATTGGTCTGGCACCCATCTTCTTCCCTCCTCTCCCCCCCATAGTCTGGCATCTCTGTCTTCTTCCCTTCCAGCATCTTCTCCCCACTCTCTGTTCCCCATTTCTCTTCAGCATCTTCTCCCCACTCTGTCATCCCCATATGCAACTACAACACTACGGCTGCCGTAAGAAGACAGTTTAGATCGCTGGTCACAGGGCAGGAAGGTTTGTCGGACCGGACCGGGCCAGGGGGGGGTGAAAGCGCCACGCAGGAGGACGGCAGTAAGGAGGGAGAGAGTGCGATAGGGACCGGGCTGGCTGTGCACCCCCCCTAAGGCTGTACCCAGGGCGGACTGCCCCCCCCCCCCCGCCCTCCCTTGGTACACCACTGGCCAAAATGTCCCGTTTTCAGGGACAGCGTCCCGAAGCTGTGCGCAGGGACGAGACAGACGATCGCTTCCTGTCCCTTCCTGCTGCACAAAAAAAAAAGCTTCCCTCCAGGCCCGATTTAACCCCTCCCTCCTCCCCCCAGTCCTCTGCTGCTCTGCTTACTTCCCTGCTGCTAATCGCGCCCAGAAGCCTTCTTCCCGATGTCAATTCTGACGTCAGAGAGTACGTTTCGGGCCAGCCAGGCAACGATTGGCTGGCCCAGAACGTCCTCTCTGACGTCAGAATTCACGTTGGGAATAAGGCTTCTGGGCGCGATTAGCAGCAGGGAGGTAAGCAGAGCAGCAGCGGACCGGGGGTTTTTAAAATCGGGCCTGGAGGGAGGCTTTTTTTTTTTTTGCACGGCAGGGAGGGAAGGAGGTAGGCAGGCAAGTTGGCTGGCTTTGGCGCGGCAGGAAGGGAGGTAAGCAGACAGGCAGGCTGGCTTCGGGTGTGGGGGTGGGACAAAGTCTGGAAGGCAATGAGGGGACATAGGAAGGAGGAACTGGGGGTATTAAGGACATAGGAAGGAGGCACTGGGGGCACTAAGGACATAGGAAGGGGCACTAAGAACATGGAAAGGAGGCACTGGGGGCACTAAGGACATAGGAAGGAGGCACTGGGGGCACTAAGGACATGGAAAGGAGGCACTGGGGGCACTAAGGACATAGGAAGGGGCACTAAGGACATGGAAAGGAGGCACTGGGGGCACTAAGGACATAGGAAGGAAGGAGGGAGGGAATAGAAAGGGACAATTGTTGGGCCTGAGTGCAGAAAGAAAGAAATGAAAGAAAGGATACACAGTCAGAAGGAAACGCAACCAGACACTCATGAAATCACCAGACAGCAAAGGTAGGAAAAATGATTTTATTTTCAATTTAGTGATCAAAATGTGTGAGTTTTGAGAATTTATATCTGCTGTCTATATTTTGCACTATATTTGTCTATTTTTCTATAGTTACTGAGGTGACATTGCATATTTTAAAGTCATCTGCCTTGACATCTTTGAAAGCCCCCCAAATATAAATGATAATTAACATTTTCTCTGCGTATAGTGTGCTTTGTAGTTTTTTAAAATTTTATGGTTACCATTATGAATTAATAAGATATTATGTGTACATGAAAAATAAATGGAAGAAATTGGGGATGGGATGGGGGGTGGGGCTAGGGCAGGATTGGGGCGGGGCTAGGGCGGGACTGACAATTAATAGATGTCCCCTTTTGATGAAAATAATAAATGGTCATGTTATCCTTACAGTGCAAGTTTTCCAATGCACGTTTTATCCTAATTGACACTTACAGTGAACAGACTTAATTTGTCATAGTTGCAGTGCAGGATTTCTCAATATAAGTTTTCCTAATGTACTGGGATCCAGTACCAATATACTGTACATTTCTTTGTAATCCATTGGTCATGGGCAGGGGAGTTAGGTGAAGAAGTATGTTTTTATTGCTTTCCTAAAATTGAGGAGTCCTTCAAAGGATCTGATCTGCGGGGGCAGTCGATTCTAGTGGCTCAGTATGAAGTGGAAGTAGGAACATTGTTTGGCGGTTTGCAGTTGAAGGGCATGACCGGGGATGTTTTCAGGTGTATTTCATCTTGGGAATGGACAGACCTGTTCGGCAATTTCCAGTATATGCCCTCCCTCCATTCTTGTAGTCCAGCATTTCCCCTCTCTCTTTCAAGGCCTGATATCTCCCTGTCCTTTTTCCTCCACTATCATCCTATTTGTCTTTCCTCCTGTCTCCCCCCTCCCCATGATCCATCATATCACCTCCTCTCTCTTCCCTCCCCCTCATGGTCCAACATTGCTCCCACTCTCTTTTTTTCTGTTCTTTCCTCCTCTCACCCTGTGATACAGCCCCCTCCTTCCCACCCAACATTTCCTCTTCTATCCCTCCCTCTCATCCCCTGCTCCAATATATTTTTTGTACTTCCCAACTGCCCTTCTATCCGGCATCTTCCCCTCCCCAGGCCTGCTTCTCTGCCCTTGGTTCAACATTTCTGCCATTCTTTTCCCTCCCAGGGGAATAACCATAGGGAGGTTCTTGGCTCAGGCTCTCCCAGTGGCAGTGCATATACTGTCTGGAATTTCCCCCACCCCACAAACTATGCAGTCCAGTATCTCTCTCCTTTCCTTCCTCCCCCACAATCTGGCTTCTCCTCTTGCCAACCCGGAAGCTTTCTCTCTGGATGACGCCAGACACTGCAGAAAAGGAAAGCCACCCCAGACCATGGGGCAGAGGGAAAGGAGAGAAATACTGGATCATAGGAGATGGGACAGGAGAAAAATGCATGTCCACCTGCTGGGGGGGGTAGGAAAATAGATTGTGAGCCCAGCGGAACAGACAGGAAAAAATGCTTGAGTACCTGAATAAATTCATGTAAACCATTCTGAGCTCTCTTGGAAGAATGGTATAGAAAAATGAATGAATAAATAAATAAATAATAAATGTGTTGACCCCCACAGTTTACCACTGCCCCCCTCCCCCAAATTTGAGGACTGCTTAAGCTCTTGTAATCCCTCCCTCCCATTGTCGCACGCGTGCACGCTCTCTCTCCCACCCCCCATTTCATAAATTTGTTTTTTGTTTCTTCCCCCCACGTCTGGTCTGTTTTTTCCCATTTCTCTCATCCCTACTCCAACCTCAACCCTGGGCCAACTTAAAACAGCTCCAGGAAAGAACTACAAGTAGCGTTGAAGTCCCTTAGAGTTGGATCCGCTCCTACTCTAAGGGTTGGTTCACTGTAGAGTTCACTGTTGGTTCACTGTAGAGTTTTACAAATCATTTCAAAGTACCCTATTACCTCTTCTATTAAATTTATATCAGGCTCAACTAACTAAAGGTTGTATTACAGGTACTATGGCAGAATATTTAACTATAGTTTTGCCAAAGCCTAATAAAGATCCTACATTGGTTTCAAATTACAGGCCTATTTCTTTGATTAATGTAGATGGAAAACTTCTGGCTAAGTTATTGGCTTTGCGCTTGGCCAAGGCTCTCCCTTATATTATCGGTAAGCACCAAACGGGTTTCGTTGCTCATGGACATTCATCAAACAACACCAGACTGGCTTTTCACATGTTAAATCTAACAAAAAACATGGAAGATCCGGCTTTCTCTGTATCCTTGGATGCAGAGAAGGCCTTTGATCGTGTGGAATGGACCTTTATGTATCAAGCAGTGGATTGCTTTGGTATTGGTTCTGGATTTATACATGATTCAAACCTTGTATAGTTCCCCTTATGCAAGATTATACATTAATAATAATTTTTCTGAACGTTTTTGTCTTAAAAGGGGAGTTAGACAAGGGTGTCCATTATCTCCTTTGCTTTTTGACATTGTATTGGAACCCTTGCTACTGGCTATTCAGCAGGCAGAGGAGATACAGGGTATTCCTTATACTGGTCGGGAATACAAGGTCTCTGCTTATGCAGATGACATATTGCTTCATTTGAGAAATCCTGAAACCACCATTCTGCATTTACTGGATCTGATTGATAGATTTGGAAAATTCTCTGGTTATAAAATAAACTGGAGCAAAACAGAGGTTCTTCCACTAAATGTATATTGTGCAAAAGGATTATTTGATACATTCCCTTTTCTTTGGAAGGAAGAGGGTATAAAATATTTAGGTATTTGGATAAAAAGTACCCTGGAAGAAACTATGAAAGTAAATGAAAAATCTTTATTGCTGAAGGTCACAGAAATGTGTGAACATTGGAACCCATTACATCTGTCTTAGTGGGGGAGAGTCCAACAGTTAAGATGATGATTCTGCCTGTAGTCTGTTACCAAATGGGTATGTTACCAGTGTTTTTTCAGGGGTCTTTTTACAAGAAATTAAATAGTATTCTAACAAAATTTATTTGGCTGGGGAAAGCAGCAAGAATTGTCTTAGTATCTTTACAAAAGCCAATTGTGGAGGGTGGGGTAAATTTACCAAATTTTTATAGGTACCATCAAGCCTATATTATGTGTCAGGGTATGTATTGGATGAGCTCATGGAAAATCTCCCAGACTTGTTAAGGCTGGAATGGCAACTCATGTCTCCACTGCGATTAGGTCATGTTCTTAGTATCAAGTTACCTAGATTGTATAAGGACAATAGAATTTTATTAGACACATGGCAAACTTTAAAATCTATCAATAATTTAACACCTATTCCAATCCATAAATCCACGTGTCAGTCCTTCTGGCTGAACTCCAAAATTCAAATTGGCGGGTTTAAGGTCATCTGGAAACACTGGATGAAGGCAGGTATACGTACTTTGGATGATGTTATATTTGATGGTAAGCTGCTTGACTTTTCACAATTGCAACATAAATTTGGTCTGGGCAGACTTGCACGGTCTGTGTCTGTGTATGGCCGTTTGGTGGAGGATGGGCAGGGGAGGGCTTCAATGGCTGGGAGGGTGTAGATGGGCTGGAGTAAGTCTTAACAGAGATTTTGGCAGTTGGAACCCAAGCACAGTACCGGGTAAAGCTTTGGATTCTTGCCCAGAAATAGCTAAGAATAAAAATTTAAAAAAAATAAAATAAAAAATTTAAATTGAATCAGGTTGGGCAGACTGGATGGACCATTCGGGTCTTTATCTGCCGTCATCTACTATGTTACAAATCACAAAGTTATAGATGGTTGCAGTTGAAGCAGGCCATTCAGGAGGGGTTCCCTGAATGGAAAAATCTTAATAATCAGCATAGTTTGCCGGTCTTATGTTTTCAGGTGGACTTCCTGGGACACCAGGCTGATCAGTGGTATAAATTAATATCTGGATTTTTGAATAAGAAACCAAAGACTGGTCTGCGTGATGTTTGGCGAACAGGGAACAGAGGGTTGGCGTAAAGGGCCATTACTCAGACTGGAAAGGGGTCACGAGCGGAGTTCCGCAGGGGTCGGTGCTGGGACCGCTCCTGTTCAATATCTACATAAACGACCTAGAGGCGGGAACCAAGTGTGAGGTTATTAAATTTGCAGATGGCACCAAACTATACAGCAGGGCTCAAACCAGGGGAGACTGCGAAAATCTCCAAAAGGATCTAACGCAGCTGGAAAAGTGGGCCGAAAAATGGCAAATGAGCTTCAACGTAGGGAAATGCAAGGTCATGCACGTGGGGAAAAAGAACCCGATGTTCACATACAGAATGGGGGGAACACCGCTAGGGGTCAGTAACCTGGAGAGAGACCTGGGAGTGATGGTAGACGCAACACTGAAGGCATCAGCGCAGTGCGCTACAGCCTCAAAGAAAGCTAACAGAATGTTGGGTATCATTAAGAAGGGTATTACGACCAGGACGAAGGAAGTCATCATGCCGCTGTATCGTGCAATGGTGCGGCCGCATCTGGAGTACTGTGTCCAGTACTGGTCGCCGTACCTCAAGAAGGACATGGCAGTACTTGAGGGAGTACAGAGAAGAGCAACTAAACTGATAAAGGGAATGGAAAATCTCCCATATACCGACAGGTTGAAGCGGTTGGGACTTTTCTCACTGGAAAAGCGGAGACTTAGAGGAGACATGATAGAAACCTTCAAGATCCTGAAGGGCATAGAAAAAGTAGACAGGGACAGATTTTTCAAATTAAGGACCACCACATGTACAAGGGGGCACTCGGAGAAATTGAAAGGGGACAGGTTTAGAACAAACGCTAGGAAGTTCTTTTTCACTCAGAGGGTGGTGGATACATGGAACGTGCTTCCAGAGGCTGTTGTAGACAAGAAAACATTAAATGGTTTCAAAGAAAGTTTGGATAGATTCCTAGAAGAAAAAGGGATTGAAGGGTATAGATAGGTATAGACCACTACTCAGGCGATGGGCCTGATGGGCCGCCGCGGGAGCGGACCGCTGGGCAGGATGGACCTATGGTCTGCCTCAGCGGAGGCAACTTCTTATGTTCTTATGTTCTTATCAAATTACTGCATCTCAATGGCTTGGGCTTGGAGGATGAGATGTACGGCGTCGGCATCTATGAGACAAACTTGTTTTTTTTGTTACATAGAGCAATTTGAACCCCAGTTCGTTTACAGAAATTAGATATCTCTAAGTCTAATAGATGCTGGCACTGTCATCTCAAAGCTGGGACATTAGATCATTTACTATTCTATTGTCCATTGATACTTAGTTTTTGGAAATCCATTTGAGGCCAAATGAATAATCTACTGGAAAATCCGGTGGTATTATCATATGACACTGTATTATTTGGTACTTCCAAGAATCAAATCTCTTCTAATAATAATAAACTTTTGCTCATTATGACAGGGTTGCTATACAGCAAATTATGAAAAATTGGGATCGGCTGAATTATAATTTTTGGTGGAATTCATTATGCCAAATCTTTAGAATGGAACGGGTAATAGCCATACAGCAGGGGCATTTTAAGAAATGTAGGGATGTTTGGGAGCCATTAACAAAATATTGTACAGAATGAATATTATTTTTCTCCTTTGTTCATACACGTCCAGGGTGGAGAGGGGGGAGGGAATATTTTATGATTTATTATGCTTAAGTACAATTGTTGGGTATAAGGGGGGAGGGACATTTGATGTGAGTTAAACTTTGATGGTATATTAAGTGATGTTAAAGTATAAAATGATTGTATATTATGTTACACTTGTTGAAAGTTTTAATAATGAATAAAGACTTTAAAAAAAATCCCAAAAAACAGCTCCAGGAGGCCCTGTGGTCCGGACATCTCTTCCCCTTCTGTCTATCTCCCTAACTTTGTCTCACCTTCCCATTCTCCTTTCAGTATTCAAATGTTCTTTTTCAGAGGGGCCCTGGCATGGCAGCCATTCTCACAAGTTGCTAGTGGCTGCCCCAAAGCTTTCCCTCTGATGTGATCTGCCCAGACAGAAACAGGAAGATGCATCAGAGGGTGGCAGATCATGGCAGAAGGAAAGCTTTGAGGCAGCCGCCGGTAGTTTGTGAGAATGGTTGTCGCACCAGGGCTCCTCTGAAAAGGAACATTTAGATGTTAAAAAGAAGACCGGGAAGGTGAGGGGAAGTGCAGATGGGATGAATTGAAGGGAAGAAATGTCCGGACCATGGGGCCTGCTGGAGCTGTGGGGCCCAGGTCAGCTGCCCTGTTTGCTCTCTTACAACACCAGCCCTGCCAGTAAATAAACACTTGCAAGAGCAGAATCCTTATCAACAGTGCAGGTCCTGTCTTGGCATCCCTTCTGCACTTCAAGATTCTGAGCATCTATCATGCTTTCCTTTCCATCTCTGCCTTAGATCTTTTATGTCATCTCCTAGAGCTTGTAGTAGAGAATTTTTACTTGTGGATCGAAGCTAATAACAATCGTAGGCGAAACTGTGCAGATGAGAAATCCTCAAGAGCGGTAAAAAAAAAAACCCGCATTTAACCCACCGCCGATTTAAAAATCCCTCAGCTCAACGTATCTGAGAGATTTTAAATCGGCAGTGGGTTAAAGCGCGCGTTTTTTTTCTCCCGCTCTTGAGGGTTTCTCATCCAC
The DNA here is from genome assembly GCF_902459505.1 of Geotrypetes seraphini. Classification (NCBI taxonomy): domain Eukaryota; kingdom Metazoa; phylum Chordata; class Amphibia; order Gymnophiona; family Dermophiidae; genus Geotrypetes; species Geotrypetes seraphini. The sequence goes on from NC_047086.1 coordinate 137,761,906, forward strand.
AGAGTTTTGCCTATGATTGTGTTTAGCCTCTAATCCATGAGTTTATGCATTGGGATTTCTAGGGACCCCTAAAGAACACAGTTTTGTCGAAACACGGTTCATAGTCCCCAATGTCCTAGATATTTCTTTATGTGGATTTTTGGATTGTATTTTGAAATAAAAGCCTGCATCTTGAACATCATCCTCTTCAGTGTTTTTGTTCCTATTTGGAAACCAAATTATCAAGTGTGATCACATCAAAATCTTGCTTCTGTTTTGTGCAGATCAGCACCTCCCCAGTTTAATGGTATAATTATATAACAGGCTGCCTAGCTTAATAGGCGAGGAAGGAACCTATTTAGCCTAATTTGTAAAGGCACATAAACACTTATTTGTTTTTATAAAATACTAGCACAAATTCTACAGAAATTACACCTAGATTGAGGGTGAACATTACACTCGCTCAATAATAATAATAACAGCTTATATACCGCAGAACCGTGAAGTTCTATGCGGTTTACAAAGATTAAAAGATGGTACAGGTTGAGTGAACTTAGCAGAGGAGAAAGATCGAGTTAACAGTTCAAGGTAACCGATATTGAAGAGAAAGAATTGTACAGGTCAGTTGTTTAGATACGTCAGGAACAGATGTGTTTTTAGGCGTGTCCTAAATTCCCCATAAGTGGAAGGCGTGAGCAACAGCTAGCTGTAAAAATATAGACTCGTAAATTGTGACTATATACATGCTCCATCCAAACTCTGCCTTAGGCATGCTGCCTCTATAAGGTGCCTGCCAGCTTGAACTTTTAGGTGTCAATTTTACGAGAAGCACCCATTTAAAGGCTTTCACATTAATATAATTTAATTACCATCCACATATACTGTTTCCTTGGGTTTCGGTACCTCTATGCATGACTCAACTTTGATTTAATTCTTTGATTTCAAACACATGACCAGTTCTCAAATTACTTTTCATATTTTCCACTTATTTTGGTGTGTCCATCCTGTTAAAGACCCTAGGACCAGATTAAATTTTGGGCAAAACTAAGTCAAAATATGCAAAATTTTAAAGTCTATTTGTTTTCACAGTCTGGAACTAATTTCTTTTGCCAAAAGGATTTTTCTCCTGTTAACTTCAATACATAAAAGATCTATTGAAAATAACTGCAAGTAAAACTTCTGCAAAAGAGAGCTTAACATTTCTCCAAAGATAACCAGATGGGTGATATCATCCAACAGTACTGACAAGGAATACGTTTTCCTAAACTTTGAGCAACATTGAAATACCCTTCTGGCTATATCTCAGTTCTTCTGATGACATAGCCCTGAGCTCCTTGAAATCTTTTTGGCAGGTATTCTCTCTAGAATCACCATTTAGGCAATAGTATGCCTTAGTTAAGATTTTTGGTGTCCTTAATGTTTACTCTTTGGCTGTCAACAATAAGCTTTTCTTGAATCCACTTATGATAGGCTTCCTGTCCATGTTCTCTGTTTTCTCTTTGAGCTACCTGTCTAAAAAAAAAAATTCTCCTCCTTTTAATTGCACATCATTTATGTTTCTGCTGATGACAGAGAAGACAGCCATTTGCTTCCAGAAATGTCCAGACTGTGGTAAAAGGCTGTCCATTAGCATTCATCATGAGGGACTGATGTCAGCATTGAGCAACTAGGCCATTGTCAGATGACCTCTGAGAGGCTGTGTTGTAAGCTATACTGGGTCTTTTTTGGAAGACTTGACCTTTCTTATTGATTTTTTTTGTGTGGATTAAATCAGTGCTTCTGCTCTATGTTCATTTCATCTTTCACATATTCAGTGATGTAAACTGCCTTGGTGTTAAAATTTTAAAAATGGTATAGAGATAGATTAAAATAAACTAAATGGCAGCTACTGCTCAAAGTGGTACATTCTGGGGATTCTTTGGGTAGTTCCTTAAAGTCCCTGAAAGGGAGAAAAGGATGTTACCAGTGGTGTACTGCAGGGGATTGATCCTTGGGCCAGCTAATCTAATGTAATGTAATCTAATCTAATCTAAACCTTAAGTTTATATACCGCATCATCTCCACGAATATGAAGCTCGACACGGTTTACAAGAACTTAAATAATAGGTAGAGGAGAAGGTTTACATGAACTTATATGTAGAAGGGAGGAAAAAGGAGGGAGGATAGAATTACAATTTGGTGAAAAGCCAAGTTTTCAGTTGTTTGCAAAATAATTGGAGGGAGCCCAGGTTCCGCAGCGGGATGGTGAGGTCGTTCCAAAGTCCTGTGATTTTGAAGAGAAGGGATTTTCCCAGTTTGCTATTTTTATCATCTTTGTGAGTGATATTGTGGAAGGGCTGTTGGATAAGTTTGTGTCTTTGCAGATGACACAAAACTCAGTAATAGGGCAGATATCTCTGATAGGATGAGGAGGGATCTAGAAAAAAACTAGAAGGATGGTTCAGAAATTGGTAGCTAAGATTTAATGCTAAAAAATGTAGGGTCATGCACTTGTGCTACAGAAGCACAAGGGAACAGTACCATTTAGGAGAAGAAGTACTTCTGTGCTCAAAAGAAGTCTGATGATCTTTAGATGGCCAAACGTATAGAAAGAGCAATGGTCAAATCCAAAATAATGTTTAGGTGCATAGGAATGGCCAGAAGGAAAAAAGAGATGAGGACACCTTTAGAGTACTTTGTGCAGTTCTGGAGACTGCACCTTAGAAATATAACCAGGATGGAGTTGGTCCAAAAAGAGGCTACTAAAATGGTCAGCGGTCTTCATCATAAAGCATATAGTGACAGACTCATAGACCTCAATATGTATACTTTGGAAAAAAGGCAAGAGAGAAAAGATACGAATATACAGTATGATTGAGACATTTAAATATCTCTGTGGCATAAATGCACAAGAGGCAGGTCTCTTTCAACTGAAAAAAAAAGCTCTGGAACGAGAGGATATAAACTGAAGTTGAAGGGGGATAATTATATAAGTAATCTAAGAAAATACTTCCTGACAGAGAGAGCAATTGATGGATGCATGGAACAACCTCCCAGTGGAAGTGGAGGATTCAAGGGTTCTATATGAATTCAAGAAAGTGTGGGACAGGCATATGAGATTTCTTAGAGGGAGGAAGAGAAAGATCTGGATGGGCAGACTAGATAGGCCATTTTCTCTGTTTCTAAATTCTCTTACAAGACAGACTGGCCTCATCCTAGGATGTACTATGCAGAGCAGGGACTGCCATTTTATATCCTTAATTTTATTTTTTATTTTTTTTTCCATAAGTTTTAGATTAAAATTTTGTATGGATTTTTTTCTTTAGCTGATTACATGTTGGAGGGTATATTTTACTATTTAAATAATAACTTCACATCCCACCATAGTAGTAGTAAGCTCTGGTGATTGGGGCTGGCTGCTGTTAAATAAAGTTAACAGCTTGCAAATACAGCATTCAGTGCCCTCTACTCCCAAGAAAATCGCTGAAAACAAGGGAAGGAAATTTCATGGTGACATCAGGAAGTATTTCTTCACTGAAAGGGTGGTTGATCATTGGAATGAACTTCCACTGCAGGTGGTCGAGGCCAGCAGCGTACCAGATTTTAAGAGAAGATGGGATAGGCATGTGGGATCTCTTGGGGGGTGAAGTTGGGGGGTGGGTCATTAGAGTGGGCAGACTTGATGGGCAGAGGCCCTTTTCTGCCATCATTTTCTATGTTTCTATACATTTTCTCTTAAAAGGGTCTCTATTCCAGGATTTATTCTCTTCAGAATAGTCAACCTCTTAAACATTCATGCCAATGGCTTCAGCCTAAGTTCTGCAGCTCCTCCCAGTATTAGATGCATCAACCATTTATTTGCTGAAGTCTCATATTCAGCTAAAACTCAGAAACATAGGGCTCCTTTTCCTAAGGTGCGTTAGGGCCTTAACGCGCTAAATAGCCACGCACGCTAGACCTTAACACCAGCATTGAGCTGGCGTTATTCTAGAAGCGTACCGCATGGTTTAAACATAAGAACATAAGAAGCGCCATCTCCGGATCAGACCTTCGGTCCATCAAGTCCGGCGATCCGCACACGCGGAGGCCCTGCTAGGTATTCACCTGGCTTATTTTATAGCCAACCATATCTTTATATGCCTATCTCAAGGAGATATGCATCTAGTTTGCTTTTGAAACCTAGGACTGTCGATTCCGCAATAATCTCCCCTGGGAGAGTATTCCAGATGTCAACCACTCTCTGTGTGAAGCAGAACTTCCTGACATTAGTCCTGAACTTGCCCCCCCTTAGCTTCATTTCATGTCCTCTTGTCCGTGTCAAATTGGACATTGTAAATAATCTTCTCTGCTCTATTTTGTCAATTCCTTTCAGTATTTTGAAGGTCTCGATCATATCCCCACGCAGTCTCCTTTTCTCAAGGGGAGAACAATCCCAGTGTTTTAAGTCGATCCTCATATTCCAGTTTCTCCATACCCTTCACTAGTTTAGTTGCTCGTCTCTGCACCCTCTCCAGCAGTTTTATATCCTTCTTTAGGTAGGGAGACCAATGTTGGACGCAGTATTCCAAGTGGGGTCTGACCATTGCCCTATAAAGCGGCATTATAACTTTCTCCGATCTACTCGAGATTCCTTTCTTTATCATGCCCAACATTCTATTTGCCTTATTTGCCGCTGCCACGCATTGTGCCGACGGCTTCAGGGTCCTATCTATCAGTACACCCAGATCTCTTTCTTGTTCACTTTTCCCCAGAGTTGCACCTGACATTCTGTACTCGTATTCCTTATTTTTACTGCCTAAATGCATTACCTTGCATTTCTCCACGTTGAACTTCATCTGCCATTTCTCCGCCCATTTTTCTAACCGACACAAATCGCTCTGGAGTTCCTCACTGTCCTCCTGCGATCTGATTGCCCGGCAGAGTTTTGTGTCGTCTGCAAACTTGATGATCTCACTGGATGTTCCGTTTTCCAGGTCATTGATATAAATATTAAAAAGGATCGGCCCAAGTAGCGCATGGTAATTTTGTGCATGAGCTAAAAACACTAGCGCACCTTAGTAAAAAGGAGCCCATAGAAACATGATGGCAGATAATCCAGTCTGCCCATCAGCAGTAACCATTATCTCTTCCTCTCTCTAAGAGATCCCACGTGATTATCCCAGGCGGGGAATCTCTTAGAGAGAGGAAGCATAAAACAGATATTATTCACTAATTGCTGTTATTAACTGTAATAATTTTTTATCATGTAATTTCTGAGGTAGTGCATGATGGTCCCTTTATCATGGCAGTAGTAAATATTTCCTGCCATAAACAGAATGAGAAGGCGACAAAAAGTGCCTTCTCATTCTGTTTCTCTGGCAAGCCATTTTGTCCTCTTGTTTCCTGTCACTCACAGTCTGTCCTCTGGCACTATACAATTAATATAGACAAGGAAAGGGCAGCTCCCAGACACACCACAACCTGTCAGGAGGAAACATCACCTTCCCTTCCCCCAGACACTTAATTAACTGTTTTCATTTCCCAGTGGGATTGTAATTATCAAACTACAGCTTTAGGGCAGCTCCCCTGTGCAAACCAGGAAGCAGCTAGCAAGAGATGCTGTAAGGTAAGGAGGGCCAGTACAGGAGTCTACTTAGAACAAAGGAGCTGTATCCCCATCTCACTGTATACAGGGAATTATTTATAGCTTTATTTGGTACTTTGATGAGAGCCAAAAGCCAAATATCATCTCATAATAATAAACTTCTCTTTATTATGACAGGGGTTGCCATACAGCTTATTTTAAGGAATTGGAAAAACTGGGATAGATTGAACTATATTCCTTTTGGTGGGAGTCTCTGTGTCACGTTTTTAAAATGGAACGTATTATGGCTATACAACAGGGACATTACAAAAAGTTTCTGAAGATTTGGGAGCCATTGACAAAATTTTACAAAGAGTGATTGTTGATTTTGCCCTTTGGTCATGCACGTCCAGGGTGGGTGGAATATATTTTTTAATTCTTTAATTTGAGTGCTATTTTTAAATATGAGTATGGGGGGTGATATATCTATTTGTCATAGATTACAATTTGATTGATTTTAAGTGCTTTTATAGTGTAATATGATTGTTTAATACGTTGCACTTATGTATGCCTTAAAAATGAATAAAGATTTAAAAAAAATAAAAACAAGAATACATGTGTTCAGAACGTAGAAATTGGGTTGTAAAGTTTATCACAACATCCTGAAATATTGCCAGCCTTAGGACTGGCTACTCTCCAGGAATTCAGGTTCAAACTCCAGTACAGTGCTGAAAGCAGTCATAGGTAGGGAAACCTCTTCAGGAATTCTTGAATACTAAAATGATAAATTAGACACCTCTTCTTATCAGCCTCTCACTAGTTTGTGTTTTTAATCAGTACAGTATTTTATTGAGAACTTTTACACAGCATATAATACACAAAACTATTGTAGAAGGTATTGTTCAGCTTAAGAGATTACATAAACAATGTAATTTTAATAAAGATAAGGCAGAAATCAACCCCCTTCCCTCCAATCAATAGAAGGGAAGAATGTCAGCATTTATTAAGAAGAGAAGATACAGCAGATCCCATTTTTGTGCCATAAATACAACGCAATTTATCTTCTTTTTTTTTTAGCCTGATAAATGCATTTTGGATGTATCAATCATTGTGTAACATATAGATGGGTAGATAGATAGATATTTAAAATGCATTGGAGAAATGAATTGAATTAACACATACAAATGCTCTCTACACCAATTAAATTATAGTAAAAAGTAAAACAATTATCATGTTTTAAAAAATAGAAGATTCACAGAAATGCTAAAAAAAATTCTTAAATAGTATTTTATTTATGCAACATGCTAGAAATAATCTAATACAGGCAGGCCCAGATTTTCAAAGTTTAACACCATCGCTAAACTGTTTTCCAACGGTTTTTAGCGAGGTTTCTAGCAGTCTCTGACACTGACATGCAAATGGGCTCTTCAACTTTAAAATGAGCACTCCAGTGGATTCTTTAAAATCTCCGAGCCATTCTCCAAGAGCGGCATCGGCTTTTGACAACAAAAATTAGCAGTTGGTGCAAGGGTGCCGGTACAGTGACAGCACTGTTTAAAACCCCAGCATTGCAGTGTCGGAGACTGCTAGAAAAGCCATTTTGAGAAGCATCCGTCCCCCCCAGCAGAGGAAGAGATGCCTATTCTCTCCCGCTGCCACACAATAAACCCCTTGCAGTGGGAGAGATGCCCATTCTCTCCTGCTGCCAAACAACATCCCCTCTGCAGCGGGAGAGATGACCATTACAACCTGGGCCAATAAGAGCCTCAGGCCCCTTCCTGGATACACCGGAAAGGGGCCTAAAGCTCTGATTGGCCCGGAAGCCTAAGGCCCCTCATTAGGGCATCTGGACCAATCAGAACCTTAGGCCCCTTCCTGGTGCATCCGGGGAGGGGCCTGAAGCTCTGATTTGCCCATGTTGTAAAAGACTTCTCCTATGGGAGAGGCCTTAAACAACCTAGTTCAGTCAGAGCCCTAGGATGCACCGGGAAGGGGAATGCCCATTTTGAAAGAGGCGGGCCAGCTGGCCAGAGGGAGTAGGCATCTCTTCGGCCAGTCATCTAATTAAAGGTACCCAGGAGAGGAGTCGGAGATAGGGGGGGGGTGTTGTGATACAGCGGGAGAGAATGGGCATCCCTCCCGCTGCTAGGGGGGAGGTGTTGGTTAGAAGCTGGAGAGATTGAACATCTCTCCCGTTGTTGTGTTCTGTTTTTTTCTTTTTGTTTTGTTTTTGCATTTTTTTCTGCACATGTGCCCATCACTATCACCAGCAATAGGCACTTGCAAATTTAGCTAGTCTTTCCTACATGAGTGTTTTTTGGAGAATGAATTGCTTTTTTTAATTCGCTACCAGAATGGTTGCAATAGCAGCCCATCATTTTTTTACATTGTTTTTTAAGAATCTAGGCCTCAGACTCTCAACATTGTTTTTTAAGAATCTAGGCCTCAGACTCTCCCATGCTTATTTTGTACTGTGACCTAACTGAGAGCAAATTCTCCATAATAAACACATCACATTGAGCTGGTAATTTACACATGCCAAAGTGTATTTCACACATACTTTTTCTGTGGTATAATTAATCTGTCTGTGGTAGCTTCATGAGGTTAGCTCCCATATTTTCCTGGTGCAGATCTCTGCTAGCTTGGAGGTGCCCATGTGATATGAGGCAGTGTTTCTCAAGATGATCCTGGAATATACCCTTTCCTGTCTACATAAGAACATAAGAATTGCCGCTGCTGGATAAGACCAGTGGTCCATCCTTCCCAGCAGTCCGCTCACATGACGGCCCTCAGGTCAAAGACCAGTGCTCTAAATGAGTCCAGCCTCACCTGGAACTTGTCCAACTTTGTCTTGAAACCCTGGAGGGTGTGTTCCCCTATAAAAGACTCCGGAAGAACGTTCCAGTTTTCCACCACTCTCTGGGTGAAGAAGAATTTCCTTACGTTTGTATGGAATCTATCCGCTTTCAAATTTAGAGAGAGCCCTCTCATTCTCCCTACCTTGGAGAGGGTGAACAGTCTGTCTTTATCTACTAAGTCTATTCCCTTCAGTATTTTGAACGTTTCGATCAAGTCCCCTCTCAGTCTCCTCTTTTCAAGGGAGAAGAGGCCCAGTTTCTCCAATCTCTCACTGTACGGCAACTCCGCCAGCCCCTTAACCATTTTAGTCTCTCTTCTAGTCTACCCTTTTGAGTAGTACTGTGTCCTTCATGTACGAAGACCAGTGCTGGATGCAGTAATCCAGGTGAGAGCGCAGCATTGCCTGGTACAGCAGCATGATAACCCTCTTCGATCTGTTTGTGATCCCCTTCTTAATCATTCCTAGCATTCTGTTCGCCCTTTTTGCCGCCGCCGCACATTGTGCAGACGGCTTCATCGACTTGATCAGAACTCCCAAGTCTCTTTCCTGGGAGGTCTCTCCAAGTACCGCCCCGGACATCCTGTATTCGTGCATGAGATTTTTGTTACCGACATGCATCACTTTACACTTATATACGTTGAACCTCATTTGCCATGTCGATGCCCATTTCTCAAGCTTGATTATGTCACGTTGCAGATCTTCACAATCCCCCTGTGTCTTCACTACTCTGAATAACTTCGTATCAACCGCAAATTTAATCACCTCACTCATCGTACCAATGTCCAGATCGTTTATAAAGATGTTGATCACGGGTCCAAGCATTGAACCCTGCGGCACCCCACTGGTGACGCTCTTCCAGTCCGAGTATTGTCCATTTACCCCCACTCTCTGTTTCCTATGCTCCTGCCAGTTTTTAATCCATGTGAATATTTCACCCTCGATTCCATGACTCGCAATTTTCCGAAGTAGTCGTTCATGCGGAACCTTGTCGAACGCCTTCTGAAATTCCAGATATACAATGTCGACCGGGTCACCCTTGTCTATCCGCCTGTTTACTCCCTCGAAGAAGTGCAGCAAGTTCGTCAGACAAGTTCTGCCTTTGCTGAAACCGTGCTTGCTGGTCCTCATCAGACCGTATCCGTCAAGTTGATCAATGATGCGGTCCTTTATCAGCACCTCTACCATCTTTCCCAGTACCAAGGTTAGACTCACTGGTCTGTAGTTTCCCGGATCTCCCCTCAAACCCTTTTTGAAGATTGGCGTAACATTCGCCACCTTCCAGTCTTCCGGAATCTTTCCCGATTTGATCGACAGATTGGCTATTAGTTGAAGCAGTTCAGCTATGGTCCCTTTCAGTTCCTTGATGACCCTCGGATGGATGCCATCCAGTCCCGGGGATTTATCCCTCTTTTCAATCTGCCTGTATACCTCTTCAGCCCTGTCAGTTTCCCGTCTTCATTTCCAGCATAGAACCTGATGGGTTCCGGTATGTTGCGTATATCCTCTTCGGTAAATACAGATGCAAAAAATGTGTTCAGTTAGTCAATGATTTCTTTATCTTCCTTTAGTACTCCCTTTATTCCATGGTCATCCAACGACCCCACCGCTTCCTTTGCGGGTCATTTCCCCTTAATGTATCGAAAGAACGGCTTGAAGTTTTTCGCCTCCTTGGCTATTTTTTCCTCATAGTCTCTTTTGGCCCCTTTTAACGCCTTATGGCAGCTGCGATGATGTTGATTGTGCTTTTTCCAGTTTTCGTTCGTTTTTGACCTTTTCCATTCCTTAAATGAAGTTTTCTTGTCTATGATTGCTTCCTTCACCTCTACAGTGAGCCACGCTGGTTCTTTGTTCTTTTTCATCTTGGATCCTTTGTTGATTTGCGCCTTGGTCTGAAATAGTTTTATATACACTTCTTCCACTGTATATGTAGTGGAGCCTCTCAATGGACAGGGTGAGAGTCATTCCTGAGATGGATACATAAAACAATTTACGCTCAGTCTCAAGGTACACAGACTATGAAGGGTTTTCCTGCCATTTGTAAGCTCACAGTGATAGTTAAGAATAAAACAGCAAAATACTGTATATGCATAAAAGGAAAAATTGGAGACATTGTTGACTTCAAGTGGAGTGGAGGAGTAGCCTAATGGTTCCTGTAATGGCTGGGGAACCAGGTTCAATTCCCACTGCAGCTCTTTCTGACTCTGGGCAAGTCACTTTTTTATTCTATTTTTTATTCATTCAATTTCCTATACCGTTCTCCCAGGAGAGCTCAGAACGGTTTACATGAGTTTATTCAGGTACTCAAGCATTTTTCCCTGTCTGTCCCAGTGGGCTCACAATCTATCTAATGTACCTGGGGCAATGAGGGGATTAAGTGACTTGCCCAGGGTCACGAGAAGCAGCATGGATTTGAACCCACAACCCCAGGGTGCTGAGGCTGTAGCTTTAACCACTGCTCCACTTAACCCTCCATTGCTTCAGGTACAAAATAATACCTGTATATAATATGTAAAACCACTGTGCTTTTACCTACAAAAAGGCAGTACAGGTATATCAAGTCCTATCCTTTTCACATTCCTTTAAGATAAAAAGTCCCTTTAATGGGTACGTCTGTATTTAACAACAATGTATAGGGAAAGGGACTGGGACTTGTATACCACCTTTTTGTAATTATATAACCACGCTCAAAGCAATTTACATACAGGTACTTCAAGTGTTTTTCCTGTCTGTTCCAGTAGGCTCACAATCTATCTAATGTACCTGAGGCAGTGGAAGATTAAATGACTTGCCCATGGTCACAAAGAACAGCACAAGCTTTGAACCCATAACCTCAGGGTGCTGGGGTGCTCCAACCACTATACCAAATTGTCCACAGGATTACAGAAAATTGGTTGCAACATTGATTATAACACTTTATTAATTAAATATTTCTAGATCTCCATGGAGAAAGTTCACTCACTTCCAACTGTAGCATCTTTCATACGTTTAGCAAACTGCAAAGATATACAGATCATTACTTCTTATAGTGGTGTAGAGACATTCTGTAGCCTTTTCTTACTGATACAGATGATATGGTTTACTTATAGTGGGTTTTTGCCTATTTTTTTAATTTCTCTTTTGGTTGAATGGTGACAGGGTTTCTGTGCCTTTATCCCAATGGTATCCGGCAGTAACCACCTGGACAACTCTCCTTGGATAGTTCCCATCCACCAATTATCATCTGGAAAATTGTCTTCTACGTCAATTCCCCTGAGGTGTTAATTCCCACCAGCATTATTCCCTTCTCCCCTTCCCCCCCCCCTAGTTAATTCCCACCATGGAGAAGAAAGTGCTGCACGAGGATGGATCGCAGGGATCTGTTGAGCAACCAACTATTGTGTCTTGTACTGCTCACTGTTACATGACGTGACAAGACCACAGGGCCCTATTCCCCTTTTGGAATACCACTGAAAAGTGTTGCATGAGGATGGATTGCATGGATCACCTCTCCTTTTGGAACATCTCCCTAGTAAGAACAATGCTATTCAGAGATACCCTAATTGGTTCCAGTCCAGTGTTACAGCCCATCATCCAAAATATTTAAGAACATAAGAATTGCCATACTGGGACAGGCCAAAGGTCCATCAAGCCCAGTAGCCTGTTTCCAACAGTGGCCAACCCAGGTCCCAAGTACCTGGCAGAAACCCAAATGGTAGCAACATTCCAGAGCTGAGATTGTGATGTCATAATGCCTCATTCCACCAATGCCTAAGAACCAGCCTCATCAGTGATGTCACAATGACTGGATTGTCCTGTACTTGACTCACATAATAACATAAGAATTGCCATACTGGGACAGACCGAAGGCCCATCAAGCCCAGTATCCTTCCAACAGTGGCCAACCCAGCTCCCAAATACCTAGCTAGATCCCAAGTATTAACTAGCAGTTTCTTACTTGATTCGCATGAGGATTCTGGACTCTCTTGGAATGTTAAATGATTGCTTTATAAAAGTGTTATAGAAGAAACAGGCAATAGTCAAGGTTGAACAGGAACATATTATATCTGGACATCTACCACCTCTACAGCGTTGTCAATATAAGGCATCCCAGGAATGTCTGATTGCTCTCATTGAAGATTTTAGCAAGAAATCTGTAAAAGATTTTCTTCAAGGCGTAACTCATAACCTCGCTTTTTAGTATATATGTGAATTTTGTGGAATAAGACTTGATTTTCTAATTTACTATTTATTCATTATTAGTTATTTACAAGGGTTCTTCAAAAGGTTTTTGCGCTTTCATATTTTTGTGGGAAATGGTTGGAACGGGAGCAGTGATAAGAGGGCATGTCATGGAATGTCAGTCAGGCAAGCCGGCTCACCTTGCAGGTAGTGATATAATTTGCTTTTGAGATATTTAATAAATAGTGTTTTAAAAAAAAAAAATAAAAGTACAGAAATGTTTTGAAGATCCCCTCATATTATTGTGTATATTTGTAATAGTTTGATAGGTAACATTGTTTTTCCTTAAATAAACATTGTGTTTGAAGTATATGTTACAATATAATTGCTATGGAGGGGAATTATTCTTGATGGGGGGTTGGGAACTGGTTGGGCAAAATTGACCCAGATGGGAATTATCCAGGGGGTAATTAGTGGGTGAGAACTTTTCTGTAGGAATTATTCAGGTGGCTGCTCGCCTAGAACCATCCTGCTGGCGGTTATAGTTAAATCTCCTTTAGATGTTAATAGTGCTCCCTGAGTGCTAAAAGCTTGCTCTTCCAAACTGATTAAGGATAACATAACATCTGATATTCTGCTATTCCCCAATAAAATTAATTCAATGTGAATAGCAAAGAAGCTAGAGCAAGGCTCGAGGAAGCTACAATAATATGAATGTTTCATCATTAGTCGGACAATCCAACATTTAGGGTCTGAAAAATGGGTGCCTGCTGCATGTCAATTACCACTTAAAGCCTCACAAAACTGGCAACATTAATCGTTTGATGTTTATATCCAGCCTTAAAAAGCAATGTTTCTTCAAATATATATAGTCTGGATAGAATAATAATCTTCACTCTATATCCATTATTTTACAGGACGCCTCAGCCCCACCACTCCGCCGCTGTAATGATTTGCTACCGCGGAAAGAATTATGTGGTGCCTCATCATTGGCTGCCCATTTTGTTATAATTTATTATATTTTATGGCATATTTCAAAAATACTCTAATGTTTCTTCAATAGCAAAGATTTTTTAATAAATATCTCAAATATATAAGAATATAAATAGTACTTATCTCAGCCAAACCTGGGAGTCAGACCCGACATGTTTCGCACTAAAAAGTGCTGTATCAAGGGTCTCCCTGCATGATAAAGAAAGGAAGCTCTCCAAACTTCTTAAAAAAGCTTTTTAATCTTTCAATATAAATTATATCTAGTAAATTCACCAAGGCTGCCGCTGTCATCCGACTCCTATTATGTTATGAGAAAGATGGCGGCGGCTTCCCCCATCTACAATTTAAATCCTCTGTCCAATAACAGAATTGTCCCGCCCACTGTGGTGTCATTGGCCCGAATTTCATCCAATCACCGTCCCCCATTCGACTTCACTATTTAGTCCCCGAGGTTCAATTGTGTCTAGCGTAAAAATATATCTTTGTTCGCTTTATCCGAAAGCGGATAAAGAGGGAGCCACAGTTATTCTTAACAGATTGGACTATGACAAGGAAGCACAGCGCCAATTGGATGATACACAAGCGTATACTCCTCTGGTGGGGGACCACACTACAACATTGGGGGACGAGATATTACAATTTTTGAATACCCACTTAGAGGAGGGTATGATCACACAGAAAGAATATTCATTCCTGTTCTAGAAGAACCCAAGGATCCCATGGATTTCATTTGTTCCTAAAATCCATAAAACACTAATAAATTCCCCAGGACGCCCTAATGTTAATACACGCCGTTCTATTCTTGAACCTTTGTCAAAAGTGATCGATTATTTTTTGAGGGACGAGGTCCCTAAGATAAGATCATACATTAGAGATTCTTCTCATTTTATAAGAAATCTCACACAATTACAGTTGGACATGACAGACAAATGGATGGTGACTCTAGATGTCACCTCACTTTATACGAAAATCCCCCAAGATGAGGCATTGCAGATCATACGGGAGACACTCCATGGTAGAAACCCCCCACATCGTATGTCCACAGAGTTTTTGATGCAATTGGCCTATTGGGTTATAAAAAAGAATTATTTTCAATACCATCAACAGTTTTTTCAACAGGTCCAAGGGGTGGCGATGGGGGCCACTCTGGCCCCCTCAGCGGCCTCCCTCTATATGGCAAAATTTGAAGACAAATGGGTATATGATTCCATGTGGCAATCCTTTATTTGCTTTTGGGGCTGTTTTTTAGATGATATTTTTATAATCTGGAAAGGGACTAGGCAGGAATTAGATCTATTTGCACAATACTTAAACTCTGTGGACCCTAATATAGGTTTTACTATGACATGCAATCAAAGTGAAATTGAATTTTTGGATATTTTGATCCAGGTACAGGAAGGTAAGATTTTCACTTCCCTGTACAGGAAGCCAGTTACCCGCAATACTATCCTTCACTTTAGTAGTTTTCATCCCTTTAAATTGCGGTTTAATTTACCGATAGGACAATTCTTAAGGATTCAGAGGGTTTGCTCTTCGGTGGGCGAATACAAGATACAAGCTCAAAAATTGGCAGATAGATTAAGGGATAGAAGATATCCCGAGAGATCTATTAAACAGGCATATTTAAGGGGAAGGTATGCCCAGAGGGAACTCCTTTTAATCGAATCAAAGAGTCCCCAGCAGATGGATAAAGATTTTCTTACATGCATTCTCCCTTTTTCTAAGGCAACCAAGATGTTGGTGGGTTTGCTGAGGAAATACTGGTATATCGTTCAGATACATAAACCGTTGGAAAATTTCCCTATGATAGCTTATTCACGGGGTATCACACTAGGCCAACGATGTAATTTCCAGAGATATGGAGTTAGGCAGAGGGAGAAGGGGGGACAGCATAAGGCATGTGGTAAATGCCAATGGTGTCCCTCCACTATTCAAGGGGATGTATGGGAAGTCCCGGGGAGACAAACAGTTCTTAGGTCAAGATCTGACACTGATTGTAATTCGCAAGATGTAATTTATGCAATAGTTTGCCCTTGCGACCTTATATATATAGGTCGCACAAATAGGAAGATACGGGTGAGATTGACGGAGCATAAATCGTGAATAATAAATGAGGTTGTTCAGGCTCCTTTGGTAGAACACTGGCACAAATGTAAACATACTATTGAGGAATTGAGATGGCGTGTCATCAAGGTGGTTACGGGGTTGGAGGGAGGGAAAGATCAAATAAAATTAAATGAAAGCGAATAAAGATATATTTTTACGCTAGACACAATTGAACCTCGGGGGACTAAATAGTGAAGTCGAATGGGGGACAGTGATTGGATGAAATTTGGGCCAATGACACCACAGTGGGCGGGACAATTCTGTTATTGGACAGAGGATTTAAATTGTAGACGGGGGAAGCCGCCGCCATCTTTCTCATAACATAATAGGAGTCGGATGACAGCGGCAGCCTTGGTGAGTTTACTAGATATAATTTATATTGAAAGATTAAAAAGCTTTTTTAAGAAGTTTGGAGAGGGGCTAGGACAATACTATATGTAATAGCTTCCTTTATCATGCAGGGAGACCCTTGATACAGCACTTTTTTAGTGCGAAACATGTCGGGTCTGACTCCCAGGTTTGGCTGAGATAAGTACTATTTATATTCTTATATATTTGAGATATTTATTAAAAAATCTTTGCTATTTAAGAAACATTAGAGTATTTTTGAAATATGTCATAAAATATAATAAATTATAACAAAATGGGCAGCCAATGATGAGGCATCACATAATTCTTCCCGCGGTAGCAAATCATTACAGCGGCGGAGTGGTGGGACTGAGGCGTTCTGTAAAATAATGGATATAGAGTGAAGATTATTATTCTATCCAGACTATATATATTTGAAGAAGCATGTCAATTACCAGCAGGCACTGCATCCAAAATTGCAGTTTTTTAAAAAACATAGGCACCTTAAATGTAGGCCAGTATTTTAAAGGTCTACATTTAAGGTGCCTGTCTCATGCCTACAGAGGCGTATAAGGATGCCTATGGATGCCTAAGGCCATTCCAGTGCACACTATGCCAACGCCAGCCATAAGCATCCATAGGCTTCCCTATACATCTCCTTAGGTGCAAGACAAGTGCCTAACAGTTTGGCGATAGGACACATACTGCCACCTAACTTCAGGATGCCGTTTGGAGAGATTGGCCCTTCCTGAGTAAAATGAAGTAGTTAAAATAAATTTTTTTTTGGGGGGGGGGGGTGTAGGGGCAGTGCTCCTACATTACTATCTCCTACATTACAAGCTCCCCGAGGGAAGGAGTGTTGCCAGGAGACGGTGGACATTCTACCCCTGAGGCCAGAGAAGTCGATCCGGAGAGCAGAAGTTTAGGCTCTCATTTTTCTCAAGAGAGCTTGAACTTAGAAAGTGAGGACTCAACATCTGGTGGAGTAAGAACAGCCCAGACGGAACAGAGACAGGGAGAAACTGCAATTGGTGAGCAATTTGGAATAAATTTACAAGTTTTCTTATCTCAAAAAACCCATGAAGTTACATTAGAATCCCTTTGGGATTTGATTTCTAATTTGGGAAAGACGTTTAATTCTCAATTCCAACAATTAGAAGGGAAAATTAACAATTATGATACTGAAGTTGGGAACTTGAAAAAAGATTTAGAAGCTTCTAAATCTTTAACGAATAATCTTCAAGAAGATATAGGATTATCAAAGAAACTTCAAGAGACTTTGATTAAAGATAATATAAGTTTAAGAAGGAAAATTGAATCTTTGGAGAACTTTTCTAGGAATAACAACTTAAGACTGATTAACTTTCCAAAAGTTTCTACGGTAACACCTAAAGATATGTTGAAACGATATCTTCAAGAAATATTGGAAATACCTGAGTCTGCATTACCACCTATTACTCAAGTGTATTATTTACCGACTAAGACTCGAGATATTCAACAAGTAATAAATCAAGACCCTATAAACATCTCAGCTGTATTAGATTTATCTGATACAGAAATGTCTGTTCCATCTACTTTACTTTTAACGCTTGCACTTTCCCTGATAAGAGTTGGTTAATGAGAATGTTCTATAAACATAGACAAAAATAATTTCTTGATTATAAGATACAAATGTTTCCAGATTTGGCAAGGGAGACTCAAAAGCGTAGAAGAGAATTTCTTTTGTTAAAACCTGGTGTTCTGGCCCTAGGGGCAACTTTTTTCCTTAGACATCCTTGTAAATGTGTAATTCACTATAAAACCCTGAAGTATGTCTTCTTTGATTCTCTCCAACTGACGACCTTCCTGTCCTTGTCCCGACTGGAGAAGGAGAGTGCTAAATAGATTAGAGGTCCTTACTCTCTGATTGCTTATGATTCTATAAAGATTGTTTCTTTTTGATGTACTCGCATTTGATATACATCTTGGATCCATTTGATGACTTGAGAAGACTTATGTTAGGTTATTTTAATTGCCTGTTTAATTTTCTCTTGATAATTTTATTTTCATGAATCATCTTTCTGTACAAGTTTATCTTGATTCTATAAATTGAAAACTTATAAATAAATTTTTTTTTTAAAAGAAATTTTTGAACCAAGTTATCAATTTATTTTCTTCTAATTGATATGTATAGATGAAGTGGATTGTTTCCTATTTTATTGCTGGGTTCCTTTATTTTAAGAGTGCTTTTATTCTTTATTGTGAAGCACCATGACCCATAAGTAAATTTTCAATTTCTTTCAAAATCTCACGTAAGTCATATTCTAAGCTGCAGTGGAAGAGAATTCCAAATTAAGGATGACTGATAGTGGCCATGGCAGGAGGGATGCCCATTCCCTCCTGACATCATCACCACCACCAAGGCCCCCCCCCCCCCAAGCCAGCACTACCCCCTGACCCCCCTGTATCTTCAATACAAGACTGGCAGGAGGGATGTCCACTCCCTTCTGTTAGCAGGCCCGCCTCTTCAAAATGACAGGCCTTTCCTTCCTGGTGCATCTTGGGATGTGCTGGGAGGGCCTAAGGTCCTGATTGGCTCCCTGGGAGGGAGGGAGCATCCCTCCTACTGGTCTTGTATTGAAAGTATGGGGGGTGGCAGGAGTTGGTGCTGGTGGCAGGAGGGAGTGGGCATCCCTCCTGCTGTCTTGTATTGAAGTTATAGGGGGGGTTGTTGGGAGAATCGGCAGGAAATGGAGGGGTCTTCTTTTTTTTTATAGGTGCAGCTCTTGTGTGGGTGTGTTGTCCATGCACAATATCTGCGCCCATTAAAAAAACAAACAGCTGATCTGGGATGCAGTGTGCAGAAGTAACAACAGAAAAACACTTAGAAAGTAATTATTCTGGACTCGTTTCACATAGGATTAACTGTACCTAATGTCCCTCTGATTCTATATAATTGCCGTCTTATTTAAAAGAAGATTGGCAAAGTGTGATTATAAATTATTTTATTAGATAACAAAAATACTTAGACATCTGGCATGCAAGTTATAAAATTAGTTACAAATTCTTCTGATTATTCACAAATCCATTTCTGAAATACTAAAGTAAATACAAGAAATATGTACAAAACCTGATATGTAACTGAGAAAATTCCTCAGAAAATTATAAAACAGCTACTATAATCTTAAGCTAAATTAATACTTATCGTAGAATTAACCAACCCTTAGCAAATAAAATAACAGTGACTAACTCAGTGTTTCTCGACCTGTGTGCCATGGCACAATGGTGTGCCTTGAAGAGATTCCAGGTGTGCCATGGAAGAATCCAGAATTTTACTTTATTTTAAAAAAATTAACTTCAGAAATGTACACAAGAATAGATGACATGTTCGTCTTGTACATAAGAGTCTGTCAATGTTATAAGCATCTGAGTTTGTAAGGATACAACTGCCCAAACAGATGTGATTGGTCCTTGAAAATTAATGGCAACATATAACAAAAAGAGAATGAGACCGTTGACAATTGGGTACTTAAATCCCTGTCTGCAATGAAATTTTGAGCTAATAAGGTTATTAGCGGTATATAAGAATTAAATTAAATTAAAATAAGGGTTATATCCAGTGGCGTACCGAGGGCAGGGCGGGGGGTGCGGACCGCACCAGGTGCCAACCCTAGGGGGGTACACAGCCGGCTGGGTCCGGAATCCCCACACTGCTCTAAACGGCATCTGCACCTCAGCTGCCGTACTTATTCTGAAACAGAGTCAGCAGCCACACTGAAGTGCAGGAAGGTCTCACGATGACTGCGTCTGCCCCTCTGCTCCAGAAGACGTAAGTGATGTTGGAGAGGGTGGACCGGCAGCCGCAGTCATCGTGGGACCTTGCCACAACTCCCTGCATCCCGTACCTCTTCCAAAGCAGAGGCAGCAGAAGCAGTCATCGCGGGACCTTTCTGGTTTGGAGGGAGAGAGGAGCATAGAAGGGTGGAGGTGGGAGAGAAATGGGATCATGGTGGTATAGAAGGGTGGTGGAGGGAGAGAAAGGGGCAGATGCTGATGGAATTGGTGTGCAGTGAAAGGAGAGAGAGACATAAGGGGGAAAGGATACTGGATGGAATTGGATTGGAGGGAAAGAAAGGGGGCAGATGCTGATGGAAGTGGGGGGAAGGGAGAGGAGAGAGTGAAATGCCAGACCTTGGGGGTGCAGGAGAGGGAAGGGAAGAGAGGAGAGAGATGCCAGACCATTGGAGGAGGGAAGGGAAGAAGATGGATGCCAGACCAATGGGGGTGAAGGGAGAGATGGAAGGAGGAGGCGTAAAGTTTCTGGAAGGGGAATAGAAGGAGAGAAGATGCCATATAGAAGGGGCAGAGAGAGGGTAGACAGTGGATGAAAGGAAGAGAGTGATAAGGAGATGAGGAAAGCAGAAACCAGAAAAGACAAGGTAGAAAAAAAAATTATATTTATTTATTTATTGATTTTTTTGCTTTAGGGGAGATGCATCACTGTTTCTGTGGTGTTGCATTGTATGCAGACTAGAGTCCAGCTTTTGAGGGTTCAATTTAATCTTTAGCTACATATTTCTATTTTTACCCCCCCCCCCCTTTTTACAAAACTGTAGAGCGTTTTTTTAGCATTGGCCGTGGTGGTAACAGCTCTGATGCTCAGAATTCTATGAGAGTCTGAGCTGTTCTCACCATGGCTAAAAACCACAATACAGTTTTGTAAAAGGGGGAGGGATTAGTTTGTGATTACATATTTCATACTAGGCGAAGGTGTTTTCTGTGTTCTGTGTGTTCGAAAGACATGGGGCTCCTTTTACTAAGCTATGCTAGCGGTTTTAGTGCGCGCACTAGACGCTAACGCCACCATTGAGCTGGTGTTAGTTTTTGGCACGTAGCACGGGATTAGTGCATGCGGCAATGTAACGCACGCTAAAATTGCTAGCACACATTAGTAAAAGGAGACCATGCTTTTCTGTTAGGATTTACTGTGCAGGATTGATCTGTACTTGTTTGGCTTGTTTAGTTTTACAATGGGTGTATTGATGTTGATCACTCACTGCAGTATGTAAGATGCTGCCTTTTCCTAGGGTACACTCTTGTGTGATGTGTGGATTGTTGCTAAAAATCATGTTTTTCATACAGATGGGGGGGGGGTCAAAAAATGATGGTCCCCGGGTGTCACATAGGCTAGGTACGCCACTGGTTATATCACTGAGGTCTCTGAATATTTATAAGATTAAGCTGAAGTAGAAATAACAAGTCTGATTTGTTGGAATATATTGCTACTAATTATTTATGAAAGTAGCCTGATAGAGTGATAATTTTAAAGATGAATCTGTTACCACTTATTGTAGGGATGTGAGCCAATGCAGCCTAACTCTCTAATTTCTGAGACAAACGAGAATCACTTCTTCTTCTGTCCTGTCTATGGATTTCAAATTTTTAAATTAATATACAGTGCTACATATGTCTAGCAGCACTATAGAAATAATAATAAGTAGTAATAGTAGTAAATTTGGTTCTGCCAGGCCTCCTCCTGAAAACATGAAACTCTCCAACATGTAGGCAGTGCCCCTATTGAACCAGCCCACTGCCAAGTTCCAGGTACTGCTAACTTTTTTCTAGGGTGCCATGTCATTAGGGCTACCATATGCTCCAGGTAAACAGGACAAGCTGAGCCCATAACTATCAATTCCATCAGGGACATTTTAGGCCAGCCCTGGATTTCAGATGCATTGTGGGATCATCGGCACAAAATTTCAATAGATAGAGTTAAGGGGGATATTATCAAGATGGGCTACCGTTGAGATGTTTTATTTTACCAGTCTCCAGATTTTAGTAACTAATTCTCATTGCATAAAATAGGACCTGTGCTAAAATAGAACAAGTTAGTGGTAAAAGAATAATCTACATTGATAATATATCTTTTGAGAGGCATTTTTGACTGTTCAAATTTGGACCAATTTGGACAGTTTGGAAAAAAACGTCCAAAAATCAGATGGAGAAAATGTTAATTTTTGAATCCACAAGACATCTATCATTTTTTCCCAAAATGTTCCAGCTAGATGTTTTGTCCAAATTAAAAAAATGTCCAAAACAAGCTATTTGCATATAGGGTAGGCCAGCACAGACATGCAGCAGAGCAGTGGGGCAATCTAGGGGGCACTGCTATGAACTTCACATTAAGGGTACCAGGTACACATTTTAACATAATCCCCATATATTATATGGTGAGCTCTCCAAAACCTACCTGTCTACCACCCCAATAGCCCTTAAGCCTGCAGGTGTCGCCTCGTTCTCCACAAATACCTTTCTAACACCCCAAGATCCCACTAGCCCCACGTCTCCAGTTTAGCTGAGAATATACTGCTGTCACCCTTAATCGAGTATATGGCAAAAGTACTCTAATCAAATGTCTCCAATACATTGTGAATGCACGCCTTGACTTGAGTATATTTATTTCAGTTTTATATCCTGTCATATCCAGGAGCTCAGAATGGGTTACAGTAGTACATTCAGTTTTTAGGGTACAGGGGTAGTGGTACATTCTATATTGTTGGATAGAAACAATACAATCATAACGTTTTAGAAGTACATGAATAATCATGCATATACAGTATACTGCTGGGAGGGGAGAGGACAGAGGGCATTTACTGTATAGGGTAAAGCATCGGGTGTAAACATCAAATGACGAATGTACTTTATTCAAATGCCTCCAATACATTGCGAATGCATCCTTATATGCCTCCAGTACATTCAAAGCTACCTCTATAACTTGTGTTGATCCAACACCTACCACTCACTGCCTTGTCAATCTAAAGTCCCCAGCCTAGTTGTGATTGTACCTCTGTAATCTTTACTCCACTTCCCCAGTATATTGTGAATGTACACTTAATCATCAGTGATGCGGCAGAGGGAATCACCGGCAGTAGAAGGCCGCGAAGCAGCCTGTTTAGAGTGCTGCAGCTGCCGATGCTGTTGGAGGGAGGTTTGTCGGTCATCTTGTGGTGGAAGGGTCGGTGGGGTTCGCATGTGAGGGAGAGATAGGAGGGTCAGCGGAGGCTCAGCTGCACAGGGGGTGGGGGAGAGAAGCGGTCTGCCCCGGGTGCTCCAAAGCCTGGCGTCATTAACTTCTTCGGGCAGCAACAATGTTTACAATTAATTGCTGTTGCAAGCTTTGGGCCTTCCTCTCTGCTGGGTCCTGCCTACTTCCTGTTTCCATGAAGGCAGGACTCGAAAGAGAAGACCTGAAGCCGGCAACAGCAGCGAATTATGAATACTGCTGCTGCCCGAAGAAGTTCATGATGCCAGGCCTTGGGTGACAGAAGGAGGAATCAATTCGAATCGGAAATCAGGCAGCTCTAGTGGAGACCATGAGAGGATGTTCCCAGGGTCAGCGTCATGGTCTGGGAACTTCGCTGCTCTGCCGGCATCGGGTCTTCCTCTCTGCCAGGTCCTGCCTTTACGACAGCAGGAAATGGGTGGGACCGGCAGAGAGGAAGGCCCGATGCCAGCAGAGCAGCAAGTTAAGGCTGCCGACAAAGAGAGAACTTACATACCTCTGGGCTTGCCTTCTAAAGCAGCAGTGGCGGTGCACAGGCTTCTTGTTGCCCAGCCCACCAGGGCCTTCCCTCTGCCACATCACTGATGATCCACTGATGATGTGACAGAGAGAAGCCCTGGTGGAACAGGCCGCAGAAAGCTCGTTTGGTGCTTCTTCTAACAGTCAGCCACTGCTGCTGCTGCCATTGGAGGCCCAAAGGAATGTCAAATTTCACGGTGGTGGTCCAGAGGTGCTGTAAAGGAGGATGGGAAGGAAGGATGGAAAATTGCTATTCAGGGGGATTGGAGGGAGGGATGGAAAGCTGCTGCACAGGCGGGGAGAGAGAGGAGAGAGGAAGAGTTGTTGACATAGGATGGAGAAGAGGAAGGGAGATGCAATAAAGAGGTAGAAAGGGGTGAGAGGGAGAAATCCTGCATATGGTGGAGGAGAGGGAGGCATGCATGGAGAAGAGAGAAGGAGAAATATTGGACATATGGTGCAGGGCAGGGAGAGACGGTGCATGGGGAGAAAATAAGAAATGTTGCACATGATAATGGAGAGGAGGAAGAGAGAGATGTTGCATAGGGGAATAGAGAGATTTGACCCAGGGCAGAAGGCCCAGGAAAAGAGAGAGAGTGAGATGGTAGACAGTGGGAAAGAAACAGATATGTTGGATATCGTAATGGAAGAGAAGGTACAGAGATGAAAGATGGATGGTAAGCACGGAGAAAGAAGAAAACATCAAATGGGCAGGAGACCCTGGGGAGCGAATTAACAAAAGACAAACAGAAACCAGAGCCTGATTTCAATAATAAAGTTACCAGACAACAAAAGGTAGAAAAAATAATTTTATTTTCTATTTTGTGATTACAATATGTCAGATTTGAAATATGGATCCTCCCAGAGCTGATGTTAGACAGTGAGCGTAACCTAGGACCTAACAGAGAGAGGAAATTTGTTTATGTTTACACCACAGTGTTGGTATGGGGTTGGAAAGGTTGTAACCCTATGTACTGTTATATTGTAATACTGTAAATGTTAAACTGTAACCTGCTCTGAGCTCTTTAGAGAGGACGGGCTATATTAATAAATAAAATTACTAAAAATATTTTTTATATTACATTACATTACATTAGGGGTTTCTATTCCACCATTACCTTGCAGTTCAAGGCGGATTACAAAAGAATTATCCAAGACAACAAGAACTTACAAAAAAAAAAATTGGTCATTTTCAAAAAGAGTAAGAAATGGGTAAGGTTATTTGTTTGGGGTAGTTGGCTTTTGTGAGAGGTGGAGTTTGAGACTTGCGGTATTATTTCTTTTTTCAGAGTTTTCTTGAAGAGTATGGTCTTTATTTCTTTTCTAAAACTCTTGTAGTTGAGGGATGCCGTCAGTAGATTGGCGATTTAAGAACATAAAACATAAGCAGTGCCTCCGCCGGGTCAGACCACAGGTCCATCCTGCCCAGCAGTCCGCTCCCGCGGCGGCCCAAAACAGGTCAAGACCTGTCTGAATCATCAGAAGGGGCTCCCTTGCCACCTTGGTTTCCCATTTAAGTCCTGCCTTCCTATCGAAGTCCTAGCCCTCCGGTCTTGCACATGCACGACCAGGTTAGTTTATACTCATTACCTGATTTACTTCCTATACTTGTGTTATATCCCAGCTCCTCCCTCAGTATCCCACGATCCCTTTATCCCTCAGGAATCCATCCAATCCCTGTTTGAATCCTTGTACCATATTCTGCCTGATCACTTCCTCCGGTAGCGCATTCCAAGTGTCCACGACCCTCTGGGTGAAAAAAAACTTCCTTGCATTTGTTTTGAACCTGTCTCCCTTCAGTTTCTCAGAATGCCTCCTCGTATTTGCTGTCCCCTTCAGTCTGAAGAATCTGTCCCTATCCACCTTCTCTATGCCCCTCATGATCTTGAAGGTCTCTATCATATCTCCCCTGAGCCTCCTTTTCTCCAGAAAGAAGAGCCCCAGCCTATCCAGCCTCTCGGCGTATGAGCAGTGTTCCAGCCCTCTTACCAATTTCGTTGCTCTCCTTTGGACTCTCTCAAGTACCGCCATGTCCTTCTTGAGGTGCGGCGACCAATACTGAACGCAGTATTCCAGATGTGGACGCACCATCGCTCGATACAATGGCATGATGACTTCCTGTGTTCTGGTTGCTATGCCCTTCTTTATGATGCCCAGCATCCTGTTAGCTTTTTTCGAGGCTGCTGCGCACTGCGCAGATGGCTTCAGTGATGCATCCACCAGCACACCCAAGTCTCTCTCGAGTCTGCTGTCTCCCAACAATACCCCCCCTAATTTGTAGCTGAACAACGGGTTCTTTTTCCCTATATGCATGACCTTGCATTTGTCCACGTTGAAGCGCATTTGCCATTTGTTTGCCCAGTCTTCCAGCTTATCCAGGTCCCTTTGTAGGTCCTCACACTCCTCCCTGGTCGTAACTCTGCCGCACAGTTTGGTATCGTCTGCGAATTTTATAACCTCACACTTTGCCTCCTTTTCCAGGTCATTGATGAATATGTTAAAGAGTAAGGGCCCCAGCACCGATCTCTGTGGCACACCGCTCGTGACTCCCCGCCAGTCAGAATATTGACCCTTTACTCCAACCCTCTGCAGTCTTTCCGACAACCAGTGCTTGATCCATCTGTGCACATCCCCTCCCACCCCGTGGTTCCACAGCTTCTTAAGTAGCCTTTCATGTGGCACCTTGTCGAAAGCCTTTTGAAAGTCGAGGTAAATGATGTCTATGGGCTCCCCATTGTCCACCCGACTGCTTATTCCCTCAAAGAAGTACAGAAGGTTCGTTAGGCACGACCTTCCCTTACAGAATCCGTGCTGGCTTGTTCTCAGTAGGCCATTCCTCTCGATGTGCTCGCAAATGCCGTCCTTTATCATAGCTTCCACAATCTTCCCTATAATTGAAGTCAGGCTCACCGGCCTGTAGTTCCCGGGGTCACCCCTCGATCCCTTCTTGAAGATGGGTGTGACATTTGCCAATTTCCAGTCCTCTGGCACCTCACCAGTTTTCAAGGATAGGTTGCAAACATGTTGTATTGCGCCCGCTATTTCCTGTCTTAGTTCCTTCAGAACCCTTGGATGGATCCCGTCCGGGCCCGGTGATTTGCCGCATTTTAACCTGTCTATCTGTTTGAGGACATCCTCCCTACTTACCTCTATGTGCTCTAATTTTTCAGCCTGTTCCCCACTCATGAGCTCCTCTGAGTCTGGTATATTGGATTTGTTTTCGCTCGTGAAAACCGACGAGAAGAACGTGTTCAACCTCTCAGCTACCTCTTTATCCTCCTTAATCACTCCCTTCCTGTCCCCATCATCCAACGGCCCTACCTCCTCTCTCGCTGGTCGCTTCCCCTTAACGTAACTGAAGAATGCCTTGAAGTTTTTCGCCTCCTTGGCCAGCCCCTCTTCGTATTTCCTTTTTGCTTTTCTAACCTCTTGGTGGCATTCCTTTTGGCATTTCCTATGCGCCTGGTGGTTTTCCTCTGTTGGGTCCTTTTTCCATCTCCGGAAAGATACTTTTTTGTCATTTATCGCCCTCTTTACTTCTATTGACATCCAAACCGGGTCCTTTGATCGCTTGGTTGTCTAGTTTGGCTGCTTGAGTGGCCAGGAGGCCATCATATAGTTTTTTCCGTTTGATCTCCTTAATTGGGGGGTATGAGAATGGGGTGTGAGTTTTCCTATGTCTGGTTGCGGTGTTGTGGATGAGGCGGCTATTCAGGTAGTTTGGACTGTCTCCGTATAAAGTCTTAAATAGTAGGCAGTAGAATTTAAATTGTATTCTTGCTGGGATCGGAAGCCAGTGCGATTGGAGATATGCTTCTGTAATGTGATCATGTTTCTTTAATGAGTAGATGAGTCTTAGTGCTGTGTTTTGTATAGTTTGTAGTTGTTTTGTTATGGTTGTAGGGCATGGGAGGTAGAGGATATTACAGTAGTCAAGTAGGCCTAGTATTAAGGACTGAACTATGAGCTGGAATTGAGTTTTCTCGAAGAATTTCCAAACTTGTCTTAAGTTTCTCATGACTAAGAATGACTTTTGTATTATTTTATTGATTTGCGATTGCATGGTGCAGCATCTGTCGATAGTTATTCCTAGCAGTTTTAGGGTGGTTTATATGGGGTAGTTGATTGCGCTGATTTCAATGTTGGTTATGGTTGGTATTTTGTTGTTTTCTAGGAGGATGAATTTCTTTTTATCTGGGTTCAATTTCAGTTTGTGATCTTTCACCCAGGTTGCTATTGATTTTAGTGTTTGGTATATTGTGTTCACCATGGAGAGTTCAGGTTGATCGAAGGGTATGAGAATGGTAATGTCATCGGCATAGCTGTAGGAGGTTATGCCTTGTTTGTCCAGGTGAGAGCTGAGGGAGGCTGTATAGAGATTGAAGAGAGTCGGGGATAGAGGGGATCCTTGGGGAACTCCGCTTCAAAGCTGTTATTGCCATGGCCAGTGCTACAAACTGTGCTACAGTTTTGTAAAAAAAATAAGGATTTTTGAATACATATTCCATTCTAGGCGAAGGTGTTTTCTGTGTTCTGTGTGTACGAAAGACATGGTTATCTGTTAGCATTGACTGTGAAGGCTCAATCTCTACGTCTGGCTTGTTTAGTTTTACAATGAGTGTATTGTTTTCTACTGTTCACTGCAGTATGTAAGATGCTGCCTTTTCCTAGGTACACTTTTGTTGTGCGACTTGTGGATTGTTACTAAAAATCATATTTGTTAAAAAATAATGGGTCCCGGGTGTCATAGGAATTGGAACGGGAGGGGGGCACAGGGGCCATAGCCTCACCCCAAATTGCCACTTTTATCCCTGGTGGTCCAGAGGTGCAGCAGGCAGGAGCGAGCTTTCTGCGCTCCTGCCCTGCTGCAAACCTGGTCGGTCACAGCTGTTTTTTTCTGCCGCTAAGCGGCAATGAGCAGGAGCATGCTTTGGCCCTCCTGCTCAGCACTCAGCGGCTTCTTTGACTGGCTTCTGTAAATTCTCATGAATCGTGAGAATTCACGGGAGCCAGTCAAAGAAGCCGCTGAGTGCCGAGCAGGAGCGCCAAAGTGCGCTCCTGCTCATTGCCGCTCAGTGTCAGAAGAAACCAGCCACGACCAACTGGGTTAGCAGTGGGGCAGGAGCACAGAAAGCTTGCTCCTGCCCACTGCACCTCTGGACCACCAGGGCAGAGGAGGTAGGAGGACGGGGCAGGGAGCAGGATGAGTGTGCAAGGGAGGGAGGGAAGGAGGCTGGGTGCAGAGTCTAATGGGGGAGGGAGGGTGCAGAGTCTGACGAGGTTGGTGGCTGGGTGCAGAGTCTGATGGGGAGCTGGGTGCAGAGTCTGATGGGGGGCTGGGTGCAGAGTCTGACAGGGGGAAGGAACGGGTCTAGGTGCAGAGTCTGACAGGGGAGGGAGGGAAGGGGGCTGGGTGCAGAGTCTTGACAGGGGAGGGAAGGAAGTACCTGATGGGGGAGGGAGGGGGGCTGAGTGTACAGTCAGACAATGAGGGAATGAAGGAGGCTAGGTGCAGAGCCTGATAGGGGAGGAAGGGAAGGGGGCTGGGTGCAGAACCTGACAGGGGGGAAGGAGAGGGGCTGGGTGCAGAGCCTGACGGGGAGAAGCTGGGTACAGGGGGTAGAGAGTTGGGAAGGCAGGGAGGACAGTTGCTCAGGGGTTTAGGAAAGACAGATACTGCACATACTGGGAGAGGGTTGGGAAGGACAAATGCATGGGCTGGGGATGGGGGGGCTTAAGAAAGGAGGAAAAGAGAGATGCTGCACAAAAAAAAAAAGAGAGATACACAGATGGAGTAGTGGGAAGAGAGAGAATAAAATGCTACCGGTGTGGAAGGGAAAAGGAACTGAGAATTGTTGGACATAGGTGTGTGGTGTGAGAGGGAAAGAGAGATGATGTATATGGGGAAAGGGAGAATTGTTGGACATGATAGTGGTGGAGAGGAGGTAGGGAGAAATGTTACATTGGGAGGGAGGAGAGATGACCCAAACAAGGGAGAGATGTCAAACCACTGGAACGGGAAGGAGAGAAAAAGAGATGCCAAACCACAGCATGGAAGGGAAGGAGGGGAGAGAGAGATGCCAGACTGCAGAAAGGAGAGGAAAAAGATGTTAGACCTCGGGAAGAGGGAGGGAAGGAGAGAGAGAAGCCAGACCATGGGAGTGGAGAGAGATTCCAGGCTATGGGAAGGAGAGGAGAAAGATGCCAGACCATATGAGGGGAGAAGGGGGAAGACAGAGATGTCTTACCATGGGAGAGGGATGAGATGGTGCACAGGGATGGAGGGGAAGTGAGACAGAGGGAGGAGATGGTGCACAGCAATGGGTGGAACAGGGAAGAGATAAGAAGAAATGCTCTTTATGGATAGATGGGAATCGGGGAGGAGATGGTACACATTGATAGATGGGAAGGGAAGGCATGGAAAAGTAGATTTTGTGAAGAAAGCAGAAAAATGGAAGAACGTTGAATGTTAAAAGTTAATGCTAAAGATGGATGTATGGCAGAAAGTGAAGGAGAGAAAAACAGCAAATGGATAAGGTGACCCTGGATACACAATTAAGAGCACAGACAGATGGAAGTGCAGCCAGAGACTGGGAAAGATGGTTTGAAAACCAAAATCACCAGGCAACAAAGGTAGGGGAAATTATTTTATTTTTTAATTTAGTGATTGAATTGTGTCATTTTTGAGAAATTACATCTGCTGTCTATATTTTGCATTGTTCAGGAAGAAATGCATTTGTTTCTATTTCTCTGGGGGTTGTACTGCATGCAGAGTCTTGCATCTTAGGGTTTTGTTTGTATATATTAGTACTTTTAGTTTGTAGTCCAAGATTATATTGTGTGTATATATGAAAAATGAATGGAAAAATGGTATTACAATTAGTACTATTATGGGGATGGGGTCTGGGGCGGAGCTTGCAGGCCGCTCCAAACAAAAAAGTGTTCAGCTGCCTATAGCGAGTGTCACATATGCTAGGTTTGCCACTGGGTGCAGGGGGAGGCGAGCTGCTTGTAGGGTTACCAGATGTCCAGTTTCCCCTAGACAAAAGTTATAAAATTAAAAAGCTGCCTCGACTACTGACAGTCCTCAAAAAGAGAACATGCCAGGGAAACCAGATACAGTATCTGGTAACTGTAGGAAAAGGGACTGAAAAGGTGGAGTGGATTCCTTCTGCACTGGCATGAGCATGGGGAGAATACCCTACCCAGTGGCGTACCAAGGAGGGGGCGGGGGGGGGCTAGCCTGGAACGTCCTCTCCGACGTTAGAATTGACGTCTGGTGGCTAGAGTTGCTTGGCCCCGCAGGGAAGAGAAGCAGGGCGAACTTGGAGCCGGCCTGTTCCGGATGGCGGCAGTGGCAGCCTATTCCCCAGCGGCGGTGGCAGCATTTTCCCAATGGCGGTGTATAGGGGAGGGAGAAAGAAAGAAATGGGGGGAGGGGGACAGGGAACCAGAAAGAAAGGGGGCAGGGTGAAACAAAAAAAGAAATGGGGCACGGAGAGAGAGAGAAAGACAGATATACAGAAAGAAAGGGGGCATGGAGAGAGAAAGAAAGAAGGGGGCAGGATGAAAGAAATAAAAAGTTGGGGGAGGGAATGAGGTCTGGAGGAGAGGAAGCATACAGGAGGCTGAAAGAAGGGAAGAAATATTGGATGCACAGTCAGAAGAAGGAAGTGCATCCAGAGACTGATGAACTTACCAAAGGTAGGAAAAATGATTTTATTTGCAATTTAGTGATCACAATGTGTCCGTTTTGAGAATTTATATATGCTGTCTATATTTTGCACTATGGACCCCTTTTACTAAACCACAATAGCGTTTTTTAGCGCAGGGAGCCTATGAGCGTCGAGAGCAGCATGGGGCATTCAGCACAGCTCCCTGCGCTAAAAACCGCTATTGCGGTTTAATAAAAAGGGAGGGGGTATATTTGTCTATTTTTGTATAGTTGTTACTGAGGTGACATTGCATAAAGTCATCTGCCTTGACCTCTTTGAAAACCCGCGGAATATAAATGATAATTAACATTTTTTCTGCATACAGTGTGCTTTGTGTTTTTAAAATTTTATTGTTGATAGATCATTTTGACTTGGCCACGAAGGGTAAGGGGGGGAGGGAGGGAGGGGAGCTGCTGAAAGACATCTAGTAATCCTTGCAGGCTTGACTGTGCAGGGAATTATTTTTGTAAAATCATGTTTTGTTATGTGACTGGCATTATTTAGACTTTAATTTCTATGAATGAATAGAATGAAAGTGATATAAAATTACTTGCTTGTTTTTATGTGCGTGCGCTGAAGGAAAGTGGAGAGAGAGTGGGCTGAGGGCTGAAGGGAAATGGGGAAGAGAGAGTGGGGAGAAGACGCTGATTTATAAATTGACAATTGTACAGAATATTGTTTCTTTTTATACTTTAATATAAACAATTCAAGGCTTGTGTGGATGGAATCAGGTGGTTTGCAGGGATGGGGATTAGTCCAATAAAATGGTATTTTCTTATTTCTCATTATTTGTTTCATTTTTATTTGTTAATTTGTAAAGTGGTGATTGTTATGTATCAGTTTTTTCCAGTGGCGTACCTAGGGTATGTGGCACCCGGGGCCCATCATTTTTTGACCCCCCCCCCCCCCCCCCATGTAAAAATTTTTTTTTTTTTTTTTTTTTTTTTGCAATAACCATGAAATGGAATAAATGATCAGAATAGAAACAGGCAGTGAAAATTTTCTTTTATTGAACCTCATATATGTAACCATTATTCCCAACATAACATAACATAAATTATGTCTAAATTGTCATGACATTAGAAGTACATATGGAGTAGTTGCAGGTGATGCTTGGGACAGTTCTGATTGTGTTAGTTCGGTTTTATGTGTTTTTTGAATAGAAGGGTTTTTATTTCTTTTTGAAGGTTTTGCAGTCTGTGGTTGATATCAATTGGTTGTAGAGTTGGGGGTCGAGTGTTGCAGCTCGAATGGCTAGGAGGTTGTCGAACAGTTTTTTTCTTTTGACGTTTTTGGTACCCTCCAACCAAAAACGTCAAAAGAAAAAAACTGTTCGACAACCTCCTAGCCATTCGGGCTGCAACACTGCAACACTGATAAGTTCCCAGAAAAAAAATACATTAAAATAAGAAGTACTGAGGATGCCATCTCTCCCCAATCCCAGGTCCTAAAGTCTAAGACAGTAGCGCAAACTAATGCTGCCAGATACAGGAAAAAAAAATTTTGATTCGATTCAGCCCTATTGAATTGGTTTTTCAATTCGATTTTCCTGCCCAGTTGGGTGATTTTTTTCAAAACTCCTGGTGGGTTTTATAGCTTTTTCACCCCCTTTGGCTTCTCCTAACCACACTGGCGCTGTGGTGTAAATAAAATAAAGAAACAAAAAGGACTTTTCCTCTTTCTGTTAAATCCTAGCTCACGTTTGCAGTCCAACACCAGCTCTGGCAGGATACACATTTCAAATCTGACATGTTATAATCACAAAACAGAAAATAAAATTAATTTTTCTACCTTTTGTTGTCTGGTTATATTTCAAATCTTGTTGGTCCAAGGCTCTGGTTTTCTTCTGATAACTTGCTTGCCAGGGTCTCCTTCTTTCTGCATGCTAACCATCCATCTGCCAACTCTGTCCTCCCTTTCCATTTCCCTTCCCTTCCCAGGAAGTCTGGTATCTTTCCTTTTTTTCATCTCCCTCCACAGATCCACCTTTTCTTAAATACCCTTTCATCCGGCATCTCTCCCTCCTTCCCCACCATCCCAGAGTCCACCATCTCTCCATTTCTTTTCCTAATTACCCTCCTATCCAGTATCTCTATCCCTCCTCCACACCATCCCTTGTGTCCAATTTCTCTCCCTTTCTGTTCCTTCCCTCCCTAAATCCCATGGTCCATCATCTCTCTCCCTCTCCTCTATTTTCAGACCCATTATTTCTTCCCCCCCCCCAAAGTTTGGCATATGCATGTCTCTTTGAACACCCCCTTCCCTCCGTGTACTTCTAAATCATGGTCCCCCCCCAAAGGCCTGTCCCCCCTTAAAGGTCTGCCTGTCCCACCTTGAAGGCCTGCACCCCCCTTGAAGGCCTGTCCCTTCCCCTTGTAGGCCTGTCCCCCCCCTTGAAGGCCTGCCTGCCTGTCCCCCCCTTGAAGGTCTGCACCCCCCCGAAGGCCTGCACCCCCCCGAAGGCCTGTCCCCCACTTGAAGGCCTGTCCCCCCTTTAAGGCCTGCCTGCCTGCCTTTCCCCCCCTTGAAGGCCTGTCTCCCCCTTGAAGGCCTGCACCCCCCTTGAAGGCCTGCACCCCCCCTTGAAGGCCTGTCCCCCCCCCTTGTAGGCCTGTCCCCCCCTTGAAGGCCTGCCTGCCTTTCCCCCCTTGAAGGCCTGCACCCCCCCAAAGGCCTACACCCCCCCCGAAGGCCTGCACCCCCCTGAAGGCCTGCCTGCCCCCCTTGAAGGCCTGCACCCCTTGAAGGTCTGCACCCCCCCCCCGAAGGCCTGTCCCCCCTTGAAGGCCTGCCTGCCTGCCTGTCACCCCCCTCCCCCTTGAAAGCCTGCTTGCCTGCCCGCCCGCCCCACCCTGAAGGCCTGATGCCCCGACCCACCCCGAAGGACCGCTCGCCCCCCTGGCCTCCCCGCACCACCTATGAACAGCCGCAGCAGGATCGCGAAGTCAGCGTCAGCGATCCCTCGCTGCTTCCTGCGCCACGGTCCCGCCCCTCCTCTGACGTCAGAGGAGGGGCGGGATTGCGGCGCAGGAAGCAGCGCAGGGATGCTGACGCTGACTTCGCGATCCTGCTGCGGCTGTTCATAGGTGGTGCGGGGAGGCCAGGGGGGCGAGCGGTCCTTCGGGGGTGGCGGGGGACTGAACGGCAAGGCCGGGAACACCCCCTTAGGGCTGGTACCCGGGGCGGCCCGCCCCCCACGCCCCCCCCCCTAGGTACGCCACTGGTTTTTTCAAATTTACATCTACTGTCTTTATATTTTGCATAGTATTAGAGGACATGTATTACTGTTTTTGTGGTGTTGTAGTGTTGCATTGTATGCAGAGTCTGGTTTCTTGGCAGTTCAGTTTAACTTTTGTCTACATATTTCTATTTTTAGTTTGTGATTATGCCATATTGGGTGAGGGTGTATCTGTCTGTGTGTATGAAAGGGACATGGCTTTCTGATAGCATTGACTGTACAGGATCTTTTACAATGTATGTGTTGGTGTTCTAGTGCTCACTGCAGTGTTTAATATGCTGCTTTTTTGTAGGTACACTCTTGTTGTGCGTGAGATATGTGGATTGTTACTAAAAATCATATTTTTCATATAGATGGGGGGGGGGGTGTCAAAAAATGATGGGCCCCGGGTGTTACATATGCTAGGTACGTCACTGACCCTACCATCCAGAATGACACATCTATTGTACTAGAAACTATATTTAAGGTGGTACCTTTTTATTAGATTTCTCTTAAATAACTTTATCATGGCTGACAATTGCTTTCTCAGGTCTAAACAGAATAAGCAGGTCAGTGCCAAAAAAATAACATTTGCCAAAAAATGTAAGTGAATCACAGGGAAGGATTGATGCGTTAGCGTGGTAAGGAGGTAGTTCTATTACCTCATATCCAAAGTCGTGAGTTTGGAAAACTAAATCTCTGTTTTGTCACTTCAACATTAATTGCCTGCGTTTGTTGACTTTTCTTTCTGGACATTTAGGTGAAGGGACTATTACACTAGATTGCATGAACTGCCACTGGGGTAAACCCAGAACTGGCTCAGACTATCTCTGATGGCTTGGAGCCAGCTGGTTATCTCAGAAGATAGAGGCACTGGGAGGGGGGGTGGGGGTTTGAGGAAAGGTTTCAGCCAAAGTACAGTCGCAGCCAGAGAGAGCCTTGGCGCCTGGCCAGTGTATGCTTGCAAGCCCACCCTCTCCTTGCCCTTCGCAGCCAACCAGACAGTACAGCTCGGGTCACATGAGCCTGAGTTCCTAGACAAAGAACATTTTCAGGTCCCCCTTCCCCTTCCCCTCCCCCTCCCTCCCATGCTGCAACATCCAGAGAGAAGGGGAGAGGGGGGGGTGAGAAAACACCTGTGTGGATTGTACGTGGCCTGCAGCACCAGGCTTTATGGGTATGTCCCTTAACCTTCCTAGATTCTTATTTTAAGTGGAAGAGCGGGGAAATATGGTGGGTGCATTTGTTTATTGTGTGTAGGGAAAAGGAGAGAGAGAGAGTGTGTGTGTGTGTGTGTGCATGAGTAGGCAGAGTGCTGACTAAGGAGTTTTTTTTATTTTTTTTTTGGGTGGTTAGAGGGAGCTGGAGTTGCTATAGAAGCCCAGCAGTCGGCAGATCTGTGCTGGTTGGCTCTTCCGCTCTCTGAGGCACCTCTGGGAGACCTTCCTCATGAGCTCAGGACTTGCCGCTCTAAATGTTCAAACACACAAAAAAAGTTTTCGATGAAAATGAAAGGCTCTAGAGACGGTAGAACTGCGTGCAGTTTAAAAGAGACAGTGCCAGCAAATAATTGCATTTTTTTAAAAAAAAATTTTTTTACAGATTTTTATCCAGAAATCTTAGTTCTGTAAAAGGCCCTCTGATCTCGGAAACTATTCTCCCCACCCCCCTTTGGTAGTTTGTACTTATTGAGTTAGATTTGGCCTGCTTTTTATTTATTTACTGGTATTATGTTTAAGTGGGCTCTCCGGTTCAGACTGCTGGTTCTGGTGTTAGAAGGGCAGATGGGTAATCGCTATACTAGTACTTTGTGAAGAATAAGGCTTTGGGCCTCTCTGTTTAGAGAAAACTCGGGAAAGGATCAAACCGCATGTTCTGGACCGAGAGAATCGAAGCTGTATCTGGTTCTGATTATGGTGATTAAAGGTGCATGATAGCTTTCCTTTCTTTTTTCTTATCAATCAAAAAGAGCAAATTACTGGCCAACATCTTGTTTTTTTAAGTGGCTGTAACGAGCGATCACTATCTAGTCCAGGTGTTGAAACGTAAGGGCTCTCCACTAATTTCTGTTCCATTACTGCTAGGCCAGAAGCAAACTAGTAGGGGAAGCATGGCCCCCTCCCCCGAATTCTATTTAAAAAAAAAAGTGGTACAAATTGTGCAATTTAATTGAATAAGAAGCCAATTAGCATTAGGATCTTAATGAGCAATTATTGGTGTTAATTAGTTTAAAATTTTACACTTAGAAATGCAAGGTCATGGGTGTATTGGGGCATTCCTTGAATTTAGAATAAGGAGGATCCATGTTGTACAATTTAGACATGGGGATTTACACCATATTTCAGTTGGTGTAAATGGCCATGCTCATAGTTAGGTGTGGTTCCGGGCACTATTCTATAAATGGTGCCTATCTTGGAGTGGCATTTATAGAATAGCGCTGAGCACTAATTTTTTTTTTTTTTTCAGAACTGATTTTTTTAGGCAATACAGTAAAACCTTGATTTGCAAGCATAATTTGTTCCAAAAATATGCTTGTAATCCAAAACATAGTATATCACTATATAACAGTATAACACTCATATTTTTATTTATTTAATACCGTTCTCCCAGGGGAATTTATTCAGGTACTCAAGCATTTTTCTGTTTTTGTCCCAGTGGGCTCACAATCTATCTAATGCACCTGGGGCAATGGGGGGATTAAGTGACTTGCCCAGGGTCACAAGGAGCAGCGCCACACTCTCCCCCATAAGAAATAATGGAAACTCCACAACCCCAAAACTTTTAAATACAAAATACTGTATGTTCTGGTATTGCAAGACCTTGCTTATTTAGAGCAGTCACTACACTCCTGCAGTGTCAGAGAGAGAGAGAGAAGTTGTGATGATGTGATGTGTGTATGCTGTATGTACTTGTATTGCAAGACCTTACTTGTATATTAAGTTTAAAATTTAATAAAATGTTTTGCTTGTCTTGCAAAACACTTGCATACCAAGTTACTTGCAATCCAAGGTTTTACTGTTCATTGTGGGGCATAGATTAGAGTAAATCAAATCCTGGAGGCTACATTAGGAAACCAACTGTGGAT
Source organism: Geotrypetes seraphini (assembly GCF_902459505.1). NCBI lineage: Eukaryota > Metazoa > Chordata > Amphibia > Gymnophiona > Dermophiidae > Geotrypetes > Geotrypetes seraphini. The sequence goes on from NC_047086.1 coordinate 137,799,470, forward strand.
AAAACAATAGAAGAAAAAAGTGATGCTGAAACAGTACAGGTGGATACATATACTGTATACACTGCAAGTCCAAAAGTTATGGCAGTTAGGTGTGTTTGAGTATGCTGTAGTGCTCCTTATATTCCTTCAGTGAATAAGGAGTCGTATAATTTTCTACTGGAATACTGTATATATTTTTTTAAAACAAATAGAAACTTTCATGTGGAGCTCTTCGGTTTAAAGTATCAAAGTGGTTGGAATTGTCCTGATAACTTCTGATTGGCATGTAGTTTGCTTTTCTTGGCAGGGTAAACTTCTTAGTCATATGGCATCATTGGTCCACTGTTTATATTTCTGAACCACCAAATGGTTCCTTGCATTATATATATATATATATACATACATACACACATATACATGTAAATCTGCCTATGTTAAAAAAAGATGCATTTTTCAAAAATGTTGAAACGGGGCATTATTTTAAATGATTACCGACTCCTTGCCACTTCTGCAGCTGATTGCATGGCAAGTAATGGTTTCAAAACTGGCTAGCACAGTTCCTTAAAATACAATTAACAACACACACTGGGTGGCAGAAGTTTGTTATTTAAAGTTCTCTCTCTCACCCTTCTTTTTTCACACCTTTTAATTACATTTTTAGAAAAAAGTAAATAAACATTAATAACAGGACGTAAACAAACAATCGGTTGGGAGAAAACATAAATATTATGCTGAATATATTGTTCAACTGAAAGCAAATGCCTATAATTTTAGAGTATAAATTAGTCTAGTCAGTTGCTTGAAACTCAAATTGTTTAATCAAGCAGACATTATTCCACCAAAAAGTGCTGTTTAGGGTTATCACCCATTTCCAATTTGAAAGGACCATCTGGATACCTTGGAAAGAAGAATATTTAATAGTAATTACATTATTGACGAAATCAGGGTGAAGCAATCTCAGAATAATGTCTAATGATGCTTTTTCACAATCTCAGAATAATGTCTAATGATGCTTTTTCACACCTTCATTTCCTGAACTATTTTCCAAATATCTAGCCAGAAAAGTTGTGATAAATCTTCAATCTGCCAGTGCTATTTGCAAGATTTTAATCCCGCTCTTCTCCTTTTGTATGGGGGCCAGAGACTCCTGTGCATCAAGAAATATGATAATTGTGACATCCCCACAGCTTAAAAAGGGTCTATTGATTTCCCCCCAAAATGCACCCATCTGTTTCTAAGGTCTTTTGTATCCATTTGTAAGCTGGAAATACAGTGTTCCTCAAAAATAAGACAGTGTCTTATATTAATTTTGGGTCCAAAAAATGCACTAGGGTTTATTTTCAGGGATCATGTCTTATTTTTTTCATGTACAACAATCATCTTTCCCTTCCTCTCTTCTACCCCAATTCTTCCTCTTTCCTTTCTCCCCCCCCCCCCATTTGCAGCATCATTCCTCCCCTCTCACCTGTCCCCTTGTGCAGCAGAACCCCACCGACCCTCCCATCATGAGACTGACATACCTCTGCTCCGAGACCTCCTAAAGCAGCAGGGATGGGGGGTGCTGAACTGACAAGTCTGATTTTTTTCAGCAAATCAGGCAGCACTAGTGTCAGGGATGGAGTCAGGGAGTGTTGGGAACATTTTTTTGAGGGGGGGCTTTGGGGGATGATCTTAACTAGGGCTTATTTTGGGGTAGGGCTTATATTAGGAGCATCTTTAAAAATCATGCTAGGGCTTATTTTCGGGGAAACGGTGTAGCTATCTTTTATTAAAGTTTGTGTACACCATTTCCTAAGAGTTGCCTGAATTTGTAGATTCTTATCAGTCATCAGGCATATATATACAGTGGGTAGGATGCAATCATTTATAAATATTAGTACCTAAATCAGGAAATGTACAGTATTGCTATTTGTGGCAGTATGGTTCCCCAAAATCCTGCAAATTCGTGAATAATGAGACATTGTGTCTAAGGGAAAATAGAATACTGTATGTATTTATTTTAGGTATTTATATATCACCTATCAAAGTTATCTAAGCGGTTTACAATCAGGTACAATCAGCATTTTTCTCTATCTGTCCCAGTGGGTTCACAATCTAACATACCTGGGGCAATGGACGATTGAGTGACTTGCCCAGGGTCACAAGGAGCAGTGCAGGATTTGAACCCATAACCTCAGGGTGCTGAGGCTGTAGCTCTAACCACTACACCACTCCTTCCTGTTAGATTCTAGCCATACATGTGGCTCCTCAAAACTGCGGAAAGTAAATAATGGATCCTATAGGAAAAACAGGGTTAGGTTCCTGCATGGGACAAAACTTGACAGAAACCATAGTAGAACGTTCAGAAGGTTGCAAACTTTTTTAAATTTTATTTGCAGTGCTACTTATTGAAGTAACATTCTTAAAGAAAAAATTGCATAGATCGTGAGTCTGATGACTGGTCCTTGGTGGATCAGGAGGTGGCAAAGATTGAGATGGCTGCCTCGTTCCTCTCGGATGCTCTCTATGACTTGGTGTGGACGTCTGCCAAATCTATGGCTTTTGGAGTGGCCGAGCGACGTACCTTGTGGCTTCACACTTAGTCGGCAGATGCCGCATCCAAAACTAAGCTTATTAAATTTCCCTTTCGGGGGTCTTTTTTGCTTGGAGAGGATTTAGATAAGTTGGTTCAGACTCTGATGGATTCTAAGGTGCCCTTCCTGCCTAAGGACTGTACCCGCCCAGGTCTCGGGGTGGGTCTCGGGGTGGCACTGCCCATGGGCGTCTGCAGAACTTCTGCAAATACCACCCTGGGCATGGGGCTGCTACTTTCCTGGCTTCGGGTTTTTCCCGGGGTCGTTTTTATCAGCATATGCAGTCCTTTCGGGGGGCCCATCGGTGGGGCTGGGAATCCTTCCTGCCCAATGACTCTTTGCCAGCGCCCCCTTTGTTTCCGGTGGGTGTCTGGCTGCATGAGTTTTTCCCCAAGTGAGCTGAGATCATGTCCGATCAGTGCTTCCTGGAGGTTATGTTCTGGAGTTTGCCCGCTCTCTGCTAGATCATTTTCTAGCCTCTCCGTGTCAGGCGGCATGGAAGACGCAGGCCTTTTACCAGACCCTTCAATGCTTGCTCTATCTCAAAGCAGTTGTTCCAGTACCCTTTCAGGAGTGCGGCACCGGCAGGTACTCAATTTAATTTTGGCCCATCTTAGATTTAAAAGGGGTCAACAGGGCTCTCAAAATTCCCTCTTTTCGCATGGAAATGCTGTGGTCTGTCATTCTGGCAGTTCAGCCGGGGAAGTTCCTGACTTCTCTTGATCTGATGGAGGCCTACCTGCATGTTCCAATTTGGGCCTCCCATCAGTGCTTCCTTCGCTTTGCGATCTTGGGTCAGCGCTATCAGTTCTGTGTGCTTCCTTTTGGCCTGACCACGGCTCCCCGGACATTCACCAAGGTTATGGTGGTCGTCGCAGCGGCCTTGAGGACAGAGGGCATTCTGGTACATCCCTACATGGACGGCTGGTTGATTCGGGTGAAATCATTGCAGGAGAGCATCTAGGTTACGGCTCGGGTGGTAGAGTTTCTGCAGTCACTGGGATGGGTGGTCAATCTTTCCAAGAGTTGGTTGGTCCCATCTCAGCGTCTGGAGTACCTTGGGGTTTTGTTCGACACCTCCTTGGAGAAGGGCTTCCTTCCAGAGGCCTGGGTCAGTAAATTGCAATCTCAGATTCGCCTGCTTATGGCGTCCCAGTGCCTTTGGGTGCAGGATTTCCTCCAAGTCTTGGGGTCAGTGGCGGCTTCCCTAGACATAAGGTGGTCATGGGCCCACATGTGTCCTATTCAGTATGCTTCGGAGGTGGTCTCCCAAGAGGCACAGTTTGGATCTCTCTGTTCCTCTGAGGCTTGGCGCACTGCAGTCTTTGTTGGTAGCTCCAGACCTCTCGTTCAAGGGACGAGACTGGATCAATCACAGTGGACTGTGCTTCTCACAGATGCCAGTCTTCTCGGTTGGGGAGCTCAGTGTCTAGGTCACTCAGCTCAGGGCACCTGGTCCAAAGAGGAGGTGTCCTGGTCGATCAATGTGCTGGAAACCAGAACCGTCCGTCTGGCGCTTTTAGCCTTCCGCTCCTTCTTGTCTGGCAAGTCAGTCAGAGTTCTGTCAGACAATACCACAGCGGTGGCCTATGTCAATCGTCAGGGGGGCACCAAGAGCACTCAGGTAGTGCAGGAGGTGCTCTGCTCATGGTCTGGACAGAGTCCTACCTTCAGGACTTCTCGACCTCCCACATAGCTGGAGTGGAGAATGTTCAGGCGGACTTCCTCAGTCATCACGTGCTAAGTCACGTGGCCTTTCAGTTGATAGTGCAGTCTTGTGGTCAGCCCCTGATGGCCACAAGTGTCGACGCCAAAACCCCTCACTGCTTCTGTTGTCGCAGAGACGGTCAGGCTGAGGGTCTGGATGCTCTGGTTCAACCATGGCCAACGGAGGGGCTGTTGTATGTGTTCCCTCTGTGACTATTAGTGGGCAGAGTTCTTCTCCACATTGTTCGTCACCCAGGCCTGGTGGTTCTGGTGGCTCCGGATTGGCCCCCACGTCCCGTGATATGCGGATCTGTTGCGGCATCCGGTGTCAGATCCTCTGCCTCTTTCGCCTGATCTGCTGTCTCAGGGTCCCATTCCCATGTTTGATCCGGGTCCCTTTTGTCTTACGGCTTGGCTCTTGAAAGGGAACACCTAGGTAAGAAGGGATATTCAGATAAAGTAATCTCCACTCTCTTGGAGTCTTGGAGTCTTTCTACATCTCGGGCTTATGTGCGGTTGTGGTGTATCTTTGAGGACTGGTGTGGGGCGTGTGGAGTGGTCTCTTTTCGCGCTTCTCTGCCTAACATCTTGGAGTTCTTGCAGGATGGCCTGGCTCGGTCTTCTCTCTGGGTTCAGCTGGCGGCTTTCCGGGGGTTGTTACGAGGTCAGCGGTTGACTGCCATTCCAGATGTCGTTTGCTTCTTGCGGGCGGCCAAATTGCTCAAGCCTCCTGTGCGGCCGTCTGTTCCCTCTTGGGATTTGAATCTGGTTCTGTCTGGGCTGATGCGTCCCCCCTTTTTGTGCCTTTGGGTGCTTGCTCGTTGAAGGACCTTACTCTTCAGGCAGTCTTCTTGGTGGCTATTACTTCTGCTAGACGTGTTTCGGAGCTGCAGGCTCTCTCTTGTAGGTCTCCCTTCCTGGAGTTTTCTAGGGAGAGGGTAGTGTTGAGGCCTGTTCCTTCTTTTCTGCCAAAGGTAGTTTCTCCTTTTCATGTCAACCAGGCAATGGTCCTCCCGGTGTTGGGTAGTCGGGAGGGATCTTCTGAGCAGAAGCAGTTGCGCAGGTTAGATGTCGGTCGGGTTCTTCGCTGTTATGTGCAGAGAACCCAGGAGTTCAGGAAATCTGATCATCTCTTTGTCCTTCTGGCAGGTCCTCGTAGGGGGGATGGCACTTCTAGGGCTACCATTGCGCATTGGATTAAAGAAACTATTGCGTCCACATATCTTCTTCAGAACAAGCCTGTTCCGGAATTTCTCAAGGCTCATTCCACTTGGGGTCAGGCGGCGTCTTGGGCTGAGTCTTCACTAGTGCCTCCAGTGGACATTTCTAAGGCTTCAGTTTGGTCTTTCTTGCATTCTTTTGTCAGACACTACCGGGTGGACGTTCAGGCATGTCGGGATGCGGTGTTCGGTGAGAGTGTTCTGGTGTCGGCCCTTCGGGGATCCCACCCATGATGGGGACTGCTTTGGTACGTCCCGCTTGTAAGATTTCCTATACCGGTCTGGAGATTGCTAAAGAAGGAGAAATTAGGTTCTTACCTGCTAATTTACTTTCTTTTAGCTTCTCCAGACCGGTATAGGTCCCCACCCTGTCTATTGTCGTGTTCTTGTGGCTGTTGTGTGGACAGATTTTGGTTTTTCTGCGGATCTAGTATTTTTCTAGGGCCGGGAAGAATTGAAAAACAGTGGCTGTGGCTCGGCTGGCTTAGCTGGCGAGCTGTGGGAACATTTTCTTTCTGGTATCTCTCCTGCATTTTCCAACAGCTTTTGGGTGTATGTTAGTTATTACTCCTATTCGGAGTATTGTTTATTTCTGTTTCAAGTTCTTAGTTTTGCTTGGCTATTCAGCAGACTGATAGGAATAGGGGAAAGTACCTATTATGTACTATTCCTCAATTTTGTTTCTATCTCCACCTGCTGGTCATGATGAGATATATATCCCGCTTGTAAGATTTCCTATACCGGTCTGGAGAAGCTAAAAGAAAGTAAATTAGCAGGTAAGAACCTAATTTCTCCTTCTTAAAGTTTATTTGTAGCATTTTGTATAGAATTCTTTCTTATCCTGAGACCTATAATTCCTTCCTGTATTTTCCTTTCTCAGGTTCCAGCCTCCTCAGTTCCCTCTCTCACTCCAGCTGCAGTTTAAATCCCTCCATTTTCTTATTTGCACCCTGAATCCCCTCCTTGACCCTTGTAGTCTGGCATCTCTCTCCCCTCTCCACTGGCTAACAATATCGTCCTCCCTTCTTATCCCCTTTCTGGTCTTGGTCACTCTCTCTTCCTCACTCTACCATCCCCCCACCCCCACTTGCGGGTCCATCTCACCCTCTCTCTACAGTCAAGCATCTCTTCCTTATCACCCCCATTTCTGGCCTGGGTTTCCTTCTCACCCCTTTCCCCTCTACTTACAGGTCCAGCATCTATATATAATCAATGAAGCACAGGTAGAGCTTCTTTTCATATTCCCTTGCCTTTTCTATGATCCATCTCAAGTTTGTGATGTGATCACAGGTCTCTCTGCCCTTATGGAATTCAGCTTGGGCATCAGGAAGTTCTCGATCAAGAATGTTGCCCAAGCGTCTCTTGATGATCTTTAGAAACATGTTGCTGGCATGGGGCATCAGGGCGATCATTCTATAGTTGGTACAGTCCCTGGCATCACTTTTCTTCAGCAGTGGGATAAAAATTGATTTTTTCCAGTCCTTTGGCCATGTGCAGGTCCTCCAGATCTGGCAGAGTGCTGTCAGTGTGGCTCGTGAGACTGGTTTGAGGAGCTCTGAAGTGATTCTATCAATGCCAGGTGCTTTGTTGTTTGCCAACTGCCTCAGCACCCAATCCACTTCACTTTCCAGTAGGTCTGGTTCTGCTTCCTCTTGACCCCCAAGCTCTTCAGAGTAGTCGGGGCCGGTGCTGTTGTATAATTCCTCTGTGTATTTTTTTTTCCATCTCTGCTTGATGTCCTGCTGAGCACTAATTTCATTCCCATCACAGTCTTTGATGGTTGATTGGCACGCTGAGCGAGACTTTTTCACTTGTTTCACCATGATGAATAATTCCTTGGTGTGGCCCTTCTCATAGGCTTCTTCAAGGTTCATCCATCGAGCATTCAGGAAGTTGTTCTTGTCTTTCCTGGCTGCTTTTTGGAAATCAGCATTGAGTCGCCTCACCTTATTCAACCTGCGCTTAGCCTTTGCCTCTCTCTTATTAGTGATTTTGAGGGTAGTTGCAATTAACCAATTCCTACAACATACTGACTTTTTGTATGGCACATGCTTTTAAGCAGTTTCAGTGGTGATTCCTTTGATCTCTGTCCACAATTCGTCTGGGCTCCTCCTTCCTGCCTGAGCAGATTGAACATGTTACTTCAATTGCATACTGCACAAGGATCTCACTGACATCAAACTTCCTCTGTATGTCTGGGTGCTTGATCTTGCATAGTCTGATCCTGACTTTGGCTACAAGGAGTTGGTGATCAGATCAGATTCAGAGTTTGCGCCTGGTAGTATTTTTTCTGTGAAAATTGATCCCTTCCATTTTTGCTGGCATACGATGTAATCAATTTGGAGATGTCCAAGTGTAGAGGCACCACTTCAGCTGAATGAAGAAGGTGTTGGTGATTCTAAGCTTGTTCTCTTGTCAGAGCTGCACAAGGTAGTCCCCAGCTTCATTCCTTTCCCCTAGGCTATGCCTGCCAACTACTCCTGCATCCTCTCCTTCTCCAACTTTGGCATTGAAGTTGCCCATAATGTAAATGATGTCCTTTCTTGGGGTTCTATTGAGTGCATATTGGACCTGGGCATAGAAGTCCCCAATGTCTTACTCGGATGAGTCTTCTGTTGGTGCATAGACTTGGATGATGGTCACATTCAGAGGTTTCTCTCCGATGCGGATGGATTGATGTATTGGGGGCTCTGTACGCACCTTGTGATTCTTTTGTTGGCCAGCTTGGGGGACCCACTGTCAAGCACCATATTTGAAGCATATTGATTCTGATCCATAGAGTTTCATGGTGAAAGTTTTATGGGGTAGGTCACCAGGTCTTTCTCCAACCCATAGTACTTAGATACATGACTGCTGCAGTTGGTATATCATGTGTTGCCACCCTCCCAACACTGAGCCAGCTATAGGAAGAGAGGGCTTCCCTACACACTCACTAAATTCTATAGGGTGGATGTGGCAGCGCAAGAGGATTCTGCTTTTGGATCCTCAGTACTGAAAGAAAGTTTATCTCTCCCACCCAGGATTTCGGGGACTGCTTAGGTAGGTCTCTAAGGATCAGCATATCATTCCTATTGCACTGGAAAAAGAGATTAGGTTCTTACCTTGAAAATATATTTTCCAGTAGATAGGAATAGTATGCTGACTCCCTCCCCCCCCCCCCATCATTTCTGATGTGCTTTTTTCTGACTTATGCTTCATTGTCCTCTCCATAGCTAAGACTTCTCTACCAATCAGTCTTTGGGCTCAGAATCAGTTTATAAATAGAATCTAAAGAGACAATTGAGCTCTACTAATGTTCAAACTGTTTCTTTTTATTTGATGTGTTTTACTGTTCAGTGGTAATGTTCATTCATTTATACATTACAGTTTCATTGACCATTATAATGTTATATGAGACGATCAGAACCTTGGTTTCAGGGAGTTCCCTATGTCTTTCCTTCTCCTGACTTTTACTTTAGAGCTCTTGCATGCTTTGGAACAAACTGAAGGGGGCAGCAGACTCCTGGGAGGAGGAGGTTTTAAAAGCTATGATTGATATCTTTCTGCAGTATGCTTGGGAGAATTGACAGAGTGCTGTACCCTAAGGTTCAGCATACCATTTCTATCTACTAGAAAATATCTTATCAAGGTAACAACCTAATTTCTTTTTAGGAAGATGAGTAAGTAAATCTAAAATCCAAATATGAAACCAGCTTTCAGGAGAGATTATGCCCTACAGCTATGTTTTGAAAATCTTTAAATGCTGCCATCCAATGTGTATTTCAACTCTGGCAAAGAAAATATCATAGCTGTTTTATTCTTTAGTTATATAGAACAGTATCTGACTGTAATTTTTCACTGCTTGTCAGAATCTTCATGCTGTTGGGAACAGTAAGGCCTCCCAAGTATACAGTATGTATAGTATTTTTGTCATTTAGTATTCAGTGAGGATAGCTACTTCAAACTCCAACAGGGATTTCCTTTCTTTTTATCATTTTTACAAATGTTTGCCAATAATAAGACTGACTAAATATATGTAGCATTAGTTTATATTATAGATAACTACTGACAGATTTGAGTTCATTTATTCACATTTCAACAGGTGTGTTTGTGATCAAGATGAATGCAGCTAGTGCTCCTAAATCTGGGATGTGTGACACGAGGAGCAAAATTCTGTTCAAGCAGCAGTACCATAAAATACAAATATGATTTACCTGCTGGCCATGCTATATAATAGAAATCATCTGTGTCTGTGCTCAAGCATGCATAAATGTGACTACTTTGAATTTCCAAGGATAGATCCTAAATCTTGAGACTAAAGATTCTCAAAACAGTCCTTGGGACATACCAACCCATTCAGGTTTTCAGGCTATCCATGATGAATATGCATGAGATAGATTTGCATACAGTGGACTCGGTGTTCTAGAGCAGTGTTTATCAACTCGATCCTGGAGTACCCCATTACCAGTCAGGTTTTCAGGATACCCACAATGAATATGAATGAAAGAAATTTGCATATAATGGAGGCAGTATATGCAAATCAAGTTTTATGCATATTCATTGTGGATATCCTGAAAACCTGACTGGCAAGGAACTACTCTAGGACCAAGTTGAGAAACACTGCTCTAGACTGTAGTCACCTACCTACAAGAAAGTACAATGTTTTTTCCTAAAAAGTAATCTCTTTTTTGTGAACTTTCAAAGCACATTGGTTCCACCACCCCAGTAGAAGGCATTACATGGCATGGTCCTAGAAGTTAAAAGGAATTTAATGCTATACAATTTATTCTTATTTTTTCTCTTGGCAGGCTGAGAAGAAGCAGAAGCTTGTTGTAGGCATGAATGCAGTAGAAGAAACCACAATAGTGGATCCCCAGAAAGAGGAGGAAACAAGCCCCCCTGTCTCACAACAGCCTACAGATCCAGCATCTCCCACTGTAGCCACCACCCCTGAGCCAGTGGTGGCTGATGTAGTAGACAAAAATGCCTCCAAATCAGTGGACGAGGAAGCTGAGTATGAGGTAAGGAATTCAGATAATAATCGTGTTCTCCATTGACAACAAATGATTTTTGAGGTATACAGGTGAGTTTGTTGGTTAATGTTCCAGAAGGGATCATGCTTATTGTGAGAGACTAGCACCAGAAATCCAGTTGATGGGGGAGTAATAGAGGGATCATCCTGTAGGATTCAAACTGGAGCAACTACCATGAGTGCTGTGCTTCAGCCTCACATTTTGATCCTCTCATGATAGCAGGAGGAGAGCTGCACTCTGTTTTTCTTCAGCAGTCTTTATTTTGAACCATGTGAGGCCTATAGTTTTACAGGACCCATTGGTACTGCATGCTTATACTTCATATTGAATGTCACAGGGATAGCTTGCCTCACCAATTTGCTTCATTTCTTTGAAGGTGTGAATAAACATATGGATAAGGGTGAGCTGGTTGACATAGTCTGTTTAGATTTTCAGAAAGCTTTCAACAAATTTACATTACATTACATTAGAGATTTCTATTCCGCCATTACCTTGCGGTTCAAGGCGGATTACAAAAGAGATGAAAAACGTTGGGTTACAATGGAAGAACATTTGTCCTTTCTAGAGAGGTAAAGAGTAGGTTATGTAGTTTCTGTGTGGTGGGAAGAGGGGGGGGGGAGAAAGAACGGTAAGTTTGAAGTTAGGGCTGTTTCAGGAATTTCTTGAAGAGTGTAGTTTTTATTTCTTTCTTTTCTGAAGTTAGGGCTGTTTCAGGAATTTCTTGAGATGCTCCTGAGAAAATTAGTCATGGGATAGAAGACAATGTTCAGTTGTGGATTAGAAATTGATTATTGGACAGAAAACAGAAGGTAGGGTTAAATGACCATTTTTCTCAATGGAGGAGTGCTGCAGGGATCTAACTAGAGAGTTGTGCGGGGACAGAAATCAAACCTTCCTCATTGGAATCAAGCCCATCCCCGTACGTCCACGCTAGAATCAAACCCATTTCCACAAGTACAGATGGGGACAGGTTTGATTTCAGCAGGGCCAGGCGGGGATGGGTTTGATTTCTGTCCTCGTGCAACTCTCTAGAATAGATCCCTGCGGCACTCCACTATTTACTCCCTCCATTGACAGAGTAACTGTTTCCTGTCATAACGTCTGTAGCTTCGAGGAAGTTTCTAGCCTCTCTGGATCTGACAGAATCCTATTTGCATATTCCCATCTTCCCGGATCACAGGAAGTTTCTCAGGTTTCATGTCCTGGAAAATCATTACCAATTTTCAGCTCTACCTTTCAGCCTGGCAACAGCTCCTCATACCTTTACCAAGGTGATGGTTGTGGTAGCAGCTCACCTGCACGAGATGGGATTGCAGATGCATCCCTACCTCAAAAATTGGCTGATCAGGGCCCCCTCGTTTTTGGAGGGCCACCGTACAGTGGATCAGGTGATCCGAGTCCTGGAGGAGCTGGGTTAGATTGTAAATTACCGCAAGAGGTATTTAATGCTGACTCAATCACTGGAGTACCTGGGAGTCCTGTTCAACATATCTGTCGGCTACATCTTATCTACCAGAGGCACGCAGTCAGAAGCTGTGCTCTGATTTCTTGTCTCTTGAATAAGTCAGCCCTGTTGGTGTGGGATTGTCTTCAAGTCCTGGGATCCATGGCGGCCACTTAGATGTGGTGCCTTGGGCGAGGGCCCACATGTACCCTTTCCAGCATGCGTTGCTCTCCCACTGGTCTCCACGAGTGGATGGGTTACAGAAATGTATGCCCTGGATGCTGGAGGCTTGGGCCAGCATGGATTGGTAGCTCTTGCATCAGTCCCTATCAAAGGGCATGCCTCTACGGATTGTCTCCTGAGTGGTTGTGATGATGGACGCCAGTCTCTGGGGCTGGGGAGTCCATTGCAACAATCATCTGATTCAGGGGTGTTTGATGTCGGGCAAATTTATCACCGTTCCTGTCCCTGCGGATAACTGCAGGAAATAATCCTGTGTCATTCTTTAGTGTCTATCTCAACCTTAGTCCTTCTACACCAGCATTCTTCAATTCAAGGCTTGAGGGTCAGTGGTTGTGCCTATTCATACTCCAAGTCTTCCCTCTATCCTTAAAGAATGACATGGAGATGGTTTCCCATGGTTATCTGCGGGAATAGGAACGGTGACAAATTTTGCCACTGTGTCATTTTCTAGGACGCCCTCTCAGAAGAGATGATCGATCAGCAGGCTGGAACTGTGTGCCATTCAGTTGGCCCTGGTGAAATTGCAAAAGACTCTCAAGGGTCAGGCGGTCAGAATCTTCTCCCGCGAGTGGGTGCTGTCTCTAGCAGTGTTTCAGACAAGTGGTCAGTGCTGGGGTCATCCTCTATTACATGCCATGCATCCATCCTCTCTTCCATGCCATGCACCCATCCTCTCATGCCATGCACCCAATCTCATCTGCACTAGTGCTGCCCAATTCACCAATTTGAATCTGTTCACAGTGTTGCCTTTGCTGGCCTGCCACCTCTTCTGCTTCTGCTCGGTATGTTTGCCAAGATGAGGGAAGATAATGTTGGGATATGTTGGAGAGACTGTGAACAAGAGGGGACATAATTACATATGTGGTAGGATTGCATGTTTCTTCGGGAGTTTTGGGGCTCTGTGTTCAGAATGCTGTCTCAAATCTTGGATAAGCAACTTTGTGCATCAGTGGAAAGTATGTTTTTGCACCATATAACCTGACCTAGATAAGGGGATATTTGTTTCTCTAAATTATTGGTGAGAGCTGCCAGACTGGTCTTGGCCGCAGCTTGGAAGAGGTGTGTTCTTTATAAACAGACAGCCATGAAACACCACAAGTTGGAGAGTTTTCTCTGGAAGTGGCACATATTTTAAATCTGGAAAACTTGCATTCTCCTAAGTACTGGTTCTACTGTGGAGTGAGGCGGGGACTTGAAGGAGGGGAAGGAGGAGTTCTGCAGCTGAATTTGGGGTTTGTTGAATATTGGGGCAGGCGCATTGAAGAAACCCCATGCGATTGTTCACACTGTTGGAATGATTACCTATTGTTATGTTTGAGGTTTGTGCACAATGGAACAATTGAGAACTTTGTCTGAATCTATGATGTTTTAAGGCCCATTTTAAATAGGGAATCGAGAAGTCTAGGTCAGAATATTCTCAATTCCCCCTGCACTTTACAAAGGCTCAGCTGAATGTAGAACCTTCTGTAAAATACTAAATGTGTAGGAGTGCATGTCCATTTGCCTGAATATCCAGTGGAAACATTGATTTGAAAATGACAATAAAAGAGTATCCTCTACAATACAATCATGCAGCCCTTATTTTGTAGCTTGACTCCTAGCAATAGTATTGAAAAACTACTGCCAGAAGTGCCATTTTGAACTTGGGTATCTATAAGGCAGGTGGATCTGAGAATTACTTTTGCTTTCCATTAGAAGCAAGACAGACCCCCTCCTAAGATCTGTGTGGGGAGGGGTCTGATGGATGTTGGTGGGGTGAAGGGTGGAAGGAAAGTACACTTCTCCCTCCGTATCCACGGGGGTTAGGGGCAGAGCCGGCCCACGAATATGAAAAAACCACGAATAATATTTGGGCCAGTTCTGACCCACATCCCGCTTCCCCCCGGCATCCCTAAAGCCTTACCTGGTGGTCTAGCGGGTTCTTGGGGCAGGAGCGATCTCAAGACTATGACGGGAGCTCACGGCAGCCTTTTCCTATGAGTGATCTGCACAGGGCAGGAGCATAGGAAGATTGCTCCTGCCCCCAAAACTCGCTAAACACCAGGCAAGGTCCCAGAGGGTCTAAGAGGGCTTAAAAATATCCCAAAAAATTAAAATGGATGAAAAAAATTGCAAATAACCAAATCCACGGATGCTGAAACCGCGGATTCAGAGGGAGAAGTATACCATTGTCTTCTGCACCTTCCACAGGTATAGATTGCCGTGTATTTGATTCTGAAGATTATCAATTTTGCTAATCTCCTGATGCAGCAGTTGCCAAAACATGCCCATATCAGGTTCTTGTATATCAAGTTTCAAGTTTTATTTTGATTTGATAAATTGCTTATTCACATTTACTAAGCGAGTTACAATAAAATAAAAATAAACATACATTTAGACATACTATTTAAAATTTAAAAATAATGGGTTGTACCAACAAACTTACAAACTAATTGATACACAAGAAATGGAGGAATAAAGTTACAAATCAGTGCTTTAAAGTAGAAAAAAAGAACCATAAATGGAAAAAAAACATTAGGGAGGGAGTAGTATAATCCTGGAGGGTAACTACTTTACAATTTGAATATAATTTAAAGATTAAAAGCATCTTTAAAGAGAAAGCTTTTTAAGTTATTTTTAAAACGGCTGAGATCATTTTCCTCTCTTATATATTGAGGCAAAGTGTTCCAGAGTTGCAGGGCCATCACCGAGAACATATCATGGCGTCTGGTTCCGATGACTTTCAAGGAAGGAACTACTATGAGCTTTTGGATTGTAGATCGGAGAGAGCGTGGTGTATTATAAGGAATAAGCATTCTATTAATAAATTGTGGTTCATTGGTGGACAGAGTTTTAAATACTAAGAGTAATATTTTAAAGGTGATGCGGTGGTTACCGTATTTTCACGCATATAACGCGCGCGTTATACGCGTTTTTACCTACCGCGCATACCCCTCGCGCGTTATATGCGTGAGCGCGGTATACGAAAGTTTTCAAACATAGTTCCCACCCCGCCCGACGCCCGATTCACCCCCCCAGCAGGACCACTCGCACCCCCACCCCGAACGACCACTCGCACGCGCTCCCACCCGCACCCGCATCCACGATCGGAGCAAGAGGGAGCCCAAGCCCTCTTGCCCGGCCGACTCCCCGACGTCCGATACATCCCCCCCCCCCGGCAGGACCACTCGCACCCCCACCCCGAAGGACCGCCGACTTCCCGACAATATCGGGCCAGAAGGGAGCCCAAACCCTCCTGGCCACGGCGACCCCCTAACCCCACCCCGCACTACATTACGGGCAGGAGGGATCCCAGGCCCTCCTGCCCTCGACGCAAACCCCCCTCCCCCCCAACGACCGTCCCCCCCCAAGAACCTCCGACCGCCCCCCCAGCCGACCCGCGACCCCCCTGGCCGACCCCCACGACCCCCCCACCCCCCTTCCCCGTACCTTTGGAAGTTGGCCGGACAGACGGGAGCCAAACCCGCCTGTCCGGCAGGCAGCCAACGAAGGAATGAGGCCGGATTGGCCCATCCGTCCTAAAGCTCCGCCTACTGGTGGGGCCTAAGGCGCGTGGGCCAATCAGAATAGGCCCTGGAGCCTTAGGTCCCACCTGGGGGCGCGGCCTGAGGCACATGGTCGGGTTGGGCCCATGTGCCTCAGGCCGCGCCCCCAGGTGGGACCTAAGGCTCCAGGGCCTATTCTGATTGGCCCACGCGCCTTAGGCCCCACCAGTAGGCGGAGCTTTAGGACGGATGGGCCAATCCGGCCTCATTCCTTCGTTGGCTGCCTGCCGGACAGGCGGGTTTGGCTCCCGTCTGTCCGGCCAACTACCAAAGGTACGGGGAAGGGGGGTGGGGGGGTCGTGGGGGTCGCCAGGGGGGTCGCGGGTCGGCTGGGGGAGCGGTCGGAGGTTCTTGGGGGGGGCGGTCGTTGGGGGGGAGGGGGGTTTGCGTCGAGGGCAGGAGGGCCTGGGATCCCTCCTGCCCGTAATGTAGTGCGGGGTGGGGTTAGGGGGTCGCCGTGGCCAGGAGGGTTTGGGCTCCCTTCTGGCCCAACTACCAAAGGTACGGGGAAGGGGGGTGGGGGGGTCGTGGGGGTCGCCAGGGGGGGTCGCGGGTCGGCTGGGGGAGCGGTCGGAGGTTCTTGGGGGGGGCGGTCGTTGGGGGGGAGGGGGGTTTGCGTCGAGGGCAGGAGGGCCTGGGATCCCTCCTGCCCGTAATGTAGTGCGGGGTGGGGGTAGGGGGTCGCCGTGGCCAGGAGGGTTTGGGCTCCCTCCTGGCCCGATATTGTCGGGGAGTCGGCGGTCCTTCGGGGTGGGGGTGCGAATGGTCCTGCCGGGGGGGGGGATGAATCGGACGTCGGGGGGGGGTGAACGGAGAGTCGGGACAGCGCACGGAGAGGCGGGGCAGTGCACGGAAGTCAGGGGGGTGAACGGAGAGTCGGGACAGCGCACGGAAAGTCAGGGCAGTGCACGGAAGTCAGGGGGGGTGAACGGAGAGTCGGGACAGCGCACGGAAAGTCAGGGCAGTGCATGGAAGTCAGGGGGGGGTGAACGGAGAGTCGGGACAGCGCACGGAGAGGCGGGGCAGTGCACGGAAGTCAGGGGGGTTGAACGGAGAGTCGGGACAGCGCACGGAGAGGCGGGGCAGTGCACGGAAGTCAGGGGGGTGAACGGAGAGTCGGGCAGCATGCGCGGTATAATCGTGAGCGCGTTATACCAAAGTTTTTGTGCTTATCATCGTGATTTCTGCGCGCTATACACGTGTGCGCGTTTTATACGGGTGCGTGTTATTTGCGTGAAAATACGGTAATTGGAAGCCAGTGTGAGTTAATCAAAAAAGGAGTAACATGATCATATTTTTTACCGTTATATGAGATGCCCTTAAAGTCATCTTTTGCCATACTGGTGCTTCTTAAATAGAAACATGATGGAGATAAAGGCCAAATGGTCTATCCAGTCTGTCCATCCGCAGTAACCATTATCTTTTTCCCTCTCTAAGAGATTCCACATGCCTATTCCATGCTTTCTTGAATTCAGACACAGTCTCTTGTCTCCACCACCTCTTCCGGGAGATTGTTCCACGCATCTACCACCCTTTCTGTAAAAAGTATTTCCTTAGATTACTCCTGAGACTATCATCTCTTAACTTCATCCTGTGCTCTCTCATTCTAGAGCTTCCATTCAAGTGATTTAAATTTCTCCCCTCTCCTGCCTTTCCTCCAAAGAATACATATTGAGATCTTTAAGTCTATCCCCATATGCCTTATGATGAGGACCACGCACCATTTTAGCAGCCTTCCTCTGGACTGACTCCATCTTGTTTTATATCTTACTACTCTTATAGCCCGTTACATTAACGGGTGCTAGAATATATGTGTGTCTGTCTGACTTTATTTCTTTCTCTCTCTCTCCTTAGCCGCTTTCTTTCTTTCTGCCTTTCTTTTTCCTTGGCTGTCCATCACCACCCCTTGCCTGCTTCCCCTGTCCATTTTCCCTTCCTTTTACCTCCCCTATGTCCACCACCACCCCTTCACTGCTCTCCTTATGCAGCAGCAGCCCTTCTCCCTTTGTTTTACCTCCCCCCTGTCCAGCAGCACCTCTTTCCTTCTCCCCCTGTCCAACATTAGGCCTCCATTCCTTTTTCTTCAGCCCCCCTGTCCATCAGCACCTCTTTCCTTCTCCCCCTGTCCAGCAGTAGGCGACCCTTCCTTTTTCTCCCCCCCTCCTTCTTATCCCTATGATACACTTACCTTGCTCTGCCCCTGATCAGAGGTTCCCGACAGCCGCACCCATTGGAAAAGTTCCCTCTGCCGCATCCCGCACCCCTCCTGACGCGACTCCCGCTGTCTTTCTTTCTGTCTTGTCTCTGTCCCTGGTCCCCTTTGTCTTTCTGTGTATCTCCCTGCCCCTGTGTCTTTCTTCTTTTCTTTCTATCTCCCTTCCTCCCTCTGTCTGTCTGTCCGAAGCAGCATTCCCTCCCCCTCCATTTCCCTCCCCCCACACCAGTTCCCTGTACAGCAGCATTAGCGTTTCCTCTACTCCCCTTTCCCTTCCCGCGGGCCCGACTACACATGGCGATTCAAGCAGCGTGTGCAGCAGTCTTCACACGCTGCTTCGTGTCCTTCTACTGCCCTGATTTACTCTGGCACGTCCCTGATGACATAATCAGAGACGCGGCAGAGCAAATCAGGGCAGTAGAAGGCCCCGAAGCAGCGTGTGAAGACTGCTGCACACGCTGCTTGAATCGCCGGGTAGGTAGTCGGGCCCGCGGGAAGGAGGGGGCGGCAAAGGACTCGGGACAGTTTAAGAGCCGGGGCGGAAAGTTGCTGGGCTCCTCGGTGGGGGCGTTGAGCACCGGCGATCCCTCTCCTCCAAGACACTCGCCCGCCCGCTGGAGGAACAGAGATCGGCGGCTGTCTGCGGTCCCGGCTTGTGGAGGCATCGGCGGCTGGTGACATAAGCGCGCATGTGCACTCCTACCTAAGGTGCCCTACATCTCACGGAAAACGGACGCACGCAGATGGGAGTGCGCATGCGCGGCCTAGCATTTTATTATATTAGATTGAAGGTGTGGTCTCCAGAATTGTACACAATATTCTAAATGAGGTCTCACCAGAGTCTTATACAGGGGC
This sequence comes from Geotrypetes seraphini, assembly GCF_902459505.1. Taxonomy (NCBI): domain Eukaryota; kingdom Metazoa; phylum Chordata; class Amphibia; order Gymnophiona; family Dermophiidae; genus Geotrypetes; species Geotrypetes seraphini. The sequence goes on from NC_047086.1 coordinate 137,818,263, forward strand.
ATCAACACCTCCTTTTTCCTACTGGCTATACCTCTTCCTATGCACCATAGCATCCTTCTAGCTTTCACCTTCCCCTTTTCAACCTGTTTGGCCACCTTAAGATCATCACGTACAATCACACCCAAGTCCTGCTCTTTTGGTCATGCACATACCATATTTTTCGCGCACTTTTTTTTCCGTGGATGGAAATGTCGATGCTTCTTATGCAGCGAAGATATAAATTTTTAACACCTCCCCCCCGATCGTGGCTTTTAAAAACACCTCCAGTACCTTTTTTAACCCTCGTCCCTTTTTAAAACACCCCCCCCCCCGCCCAGTCCCGTCCTTCTTCAAATCTCCCCCATTGCCTGGTGGTCCAGCGGTGCATCGGCCGGCAGATGCGAGCCCTCCACCGGCCTGCCTGGGCCCGTGCCGCCTCTTCCTTCAAGTTTCAAGTTTATTGGTTTTTTAATATACCGACCATCAAACAAATATCTGGACGGTTTACAATAAATCTAAAAAAGATAAAAATAAGATAAAATATTAGGTATTAAAAATAAATATGTGAACATAAATAACAAAGACTGGACAGACTTGAGAGTGAGGGTAAAAGGAAGGGAAGGGAAAAGTTACATGTTGAAGAAGAACAGGAGACAGTGGGGAAGGGGAAAGAACATATAGGATGGGTCGCTTTATGAAAGCGGTTGGTTGAGTTTAGATAAGAAAAAGAGATAGAGAGTAGAACGAGAAAGAGAAAAAAAAAGTAAAATAAAAGGGGATCTGAAAAGAAAAAAAAGAAAAAGAAGGAAGAGTTAAGGTAAGTCTAAACGTAGCCAAAGGCGTCACGAAATAGAAAAGTCTTTAGGCTTATCTTAAATTTGTCTAGATGAAGGTCGTCACGGAGTTGCTGTGGTAAAGAGTTCCATAATGTTGGAGCAGTTACTGCGAAATTTGTTTTCCGAGTATAGTAAAAGTCTTTTATAGACGGAATAAAGAGAAGTTTTTGGTCAGTTGACCTTAGAGTACGAGGGGAGCATTGGGGAATAAGAAATTTATCGAGAAATAAAGGTTGGTGTGAGTGTTTTATTTTGAAGGAGAGTAGAATGATTTTATAGGTGATACGGTGGGTAACGGGGAGCCAATGAGCCTCTTTGAGAAGAGGAGTGACATGATCAAATTTGACTTTTTTGTGGATAAGTTTTATTGCTGTGTTTTGTATTAGTTGTAGGCGTCTGATTTCTTTTTGGGGGAGACCGTTGAGGAGAGAGTTACAATAATCTAAGTGGGAAATGACTAAGGAATGAATTAAGATATTGATTGATTCGATCTCTAAGATTGAGAGTAGTGACCGAATTATACGAAGTTTGAAAAAACAGATTTTTGCAATTGAACTAATATGGTCATGGTAGGTGAGGTCTTGATCAATGATGACGCCTAAGAGTTTTAATTTTGTTTCTATTTGTATTGGAATGGAATTAATGGATAGTTGTCCTGGTAAGGGGGCACAGTTTTTGGTTGGAATTAAGATGGTGCGAGATTTATCAATATTAAGGGAGAGTTTATTTAAAAAGAGCCAATTGTGTATGGTGTCTAATTTATCGTTTATGTCTTTTATGTCTGAGTTGTTTGTGGTGTTGACCGGGTGAAGGAGTTGAATGTCATCTGCGTAGGCAAAAATTGTGAATCCGATGGATTGTGCTAAAGTAAGTAGAGGAGACAGGAAAATATTAAATAGAAGTGGGGAGAGAATCGAACCTTGGGGACACCGTATGTTAGAGATATAGGTTGAGAAGTTTCGTTCTTTACGCGGACTTTGAAGCTGCGTTCATTGAAGTAGGATGTGAACCAAGAAAGAGCTGAGCCTGTGATACCACAGTCTTTAAGTCTGTTAATAAGAAGAGTGTGATCAATAGTATCAAAGGCTGCTGACAGGTCCAGAGAAATGAGGATAACAGATTTTTGATGGTCATGATAATAGTGAATCGAAGAGATAAGGCCTAACAGAGACAATTCGGTTGAGTGTGAAGCACGGAAGCCAGTTTGGCAGGGATGTAGGGCATGGGTTTTTTCAATGAATTCTGTGAGTTGGGTATGAATAATTTTTTCGGTTAGTTTCGAGAGTAGTGGTAGATTGGCTATAGGGCGATAATTTTTAGGCAAAGAAGGATCTAGGATGTGTTGTTTAAGTTTTGGGAACAGAAGGGCTGTTTTCCAAGAAGAGGGAACTAGACTGTCAGAGAGAGATTTGGATATCATTTCCCAGATGTAAGGGCCGAAGAAAGAGAAGAATTTTTTAAGGAGCAAAGGGGGAATGCTTTCCAAAGGGTTATTGGAACAGTTTAAAGTTTGAAGAATAAGAAGAAGATTTACTTGCGAGGGCATTTTGAATTTGGAGAAAGAGCTGAAAGATATTTGCGTGGAATCATTGGAATTGTGGGTTTGGAAAGAGGTAGCAGAAGGTGAAGGTCCAAGATGTGATCTGATGTCCTTAATTTTTCTGTCGAAGAAAAGTGATAGTTCGTTTGCAGATGGCTGAGTAGTAGGGGGTGGATTTTTTTTTCTTCGAATATTTTGAAAGAGACTGGGTGAGATTAAAAAGGGTGGAGGAGTTACGAGTGGTTGTAATGAGTTTTGAGTAATATTCTTTTTTTGCTTGTTGAATGGCTTTTTTGTAAAGAGTGGCTTTTTCCTTGAATAGAAGGTGGAAATTGTTGAGGCGTGTGGTACGCCATTTATGCTCTACGGAGCGAAGTTGTTTACGAAGGAGAGCGAGTTTTTTGTTATACCAAGGTTGTTGTTTTGATTTTTGAATTTGATTTGAGATGGGATTTTTTTCTAGTGGGGGTGCCAAAGAATCTAATAGGGATTTTGTGGAAGTTTCCCAGAGAGAAAATTGGTCTGTAATAGAAAGAGCAGAGAAGTCTTCGAGGTTTAGGTCGAAGGAGGTCTGAATAGCCGAAAGGGTTATTTTATTAATGTTACGAATGGTATAGGAATTTATTTTTTGTTGGGCTTGACTTAATTTTACAGGAAGGTCTAATTGCCAGGTAATGAGGGTATGATCTGACCAAGGTAAGGAATGGAATTGAAAGTTTTGGAAAAGATGGTTAATAGAAGAGGGACAGAAAACCATATCTAAGGTATTGCCAGCTGAGTGTGTAGGTTTAGAGATAAGAGGGGACAGTGATAGGTCTGAGATCAAGGTTAAGAGTTCTGAGATATTGTAATGGTTAGGATAGTTGAAATGGATATTAAAATCCAAGAATTATGGAGTCAAGATAAGCAGTATTGAAATCGGTTATAGTAGAGATAAGAGCAGAGAGCGAGGTTTTGGTTACTGGTGGAGGGAGGTAGATAAGAAGGAAATTAAGAGAAGGAGAGTGTTTAATAGAGAAATGAAGAATTTCAGTTGAAGTATTAGAGGATAGATAGGATGTAATGGGCTGGAGGGGGATAGAAGTATGATAAATATCTGCTAACCCTATAACATCAGAAACACTTTCCCTGTTTGTAAGCACTAAGTCCAGTATGACCCCTTCTCATGCTGGAACAGTTCTTGTAGAGAATCCAGGATCTCACTACTTCTAGAAGACCCCACAGTAAGGATACCCAATCAACATCTGGCATGTTAAAATAATCTATTATTCCTAATGTCTACTATTAAATTTCTGTCCACTTCTTCCGTCTGTGAAGGAGACCTGTATATCATACCAATGTAAATATATTCACCATTCCCTGTTTCCAAATTGATCCATAGTGCCTCTTCCTTGCCCTGCAGATCCTGCAATCATGTGGCTTTAATATGATCTTTAACATATGACGCTACTCTCCCTCCTTTTCTTCCTACCTTGTCTTTCCTGAACAGATTATAGCCCGGTATAACTACATCCCAGTCATGGTTCTCCATGAGCCACATCTCTGTGATCGCCACTATATCCAATTCATCTTCTTCCATCACAGCTTCTAGATCCAGAATCTTGTTTCCCATACGTCAAGCATTAGGTATATACTGCTTTCCAGACATTGCCCCCTTTTCCCATCTGTGTAGAGTTTTTCAGTGATTTACTTACCTGAGTGCTTATATTTACTTGGGGGCTTTGATCACCCTGCCCCAACACTTTAAGTTTAAAGCCCTCTTCAGTAGATTAGCCAGCCTGCTGCCAAAGACACTTCTTCCCTTATTTGATAGATGCACACCATCCCTACTCAGCAGCCCTTGGAAAATCATCCCATGGTCCAGGTAGCTAAAACGCTCTCGACGACACCATCCACGTAGCAACACATTCATCTTTAGGATTCGAGCTTCTTTGCCCTGGCCTTTTCCCTCGACGGGGAGGATGCAAGAGAATAATACTTGCACACCTGTCTACTTCACCTTCTCTCCCAGATCTACAAAGTCGCTTTTGATACATTCACAGGGGTACCTGGTAGTATCGTTGGTGCCAACGTGGATGAGCAGCATCGCATAATAGTCATCAGACTTGATGAGTCTTGGCAAGCTCTCCGTAACATCTTGGATTTTAGCACCAGGCAGACAGCATACCTCTTGTGACATCATGTCTGGTCTGTAGATGGCTGCTTCTGTACTCCTCAGAAGGGAATTGCCAACTACCACTACCTTACGCCTACTAGTGGTCACGGATCCAGTAATTTTTGGGATTTCAAGCCTTGGTTCTTCCTCTCCTTGCAATGCTCTCATCTCCTCCACTTCTAGGAAAGCATACCGGTTCTTCAGTTCAAGGGCGAGGGGAGTCACAGTCTCTAGCAAAGAACATCCAGAAGGGAGATAAATCCTTCTTCAGGTATATCAGTGATAGAAGAAAAAACTCAGGTGGGATTGTACGTCTTAGGAATCCAGACGGAGACTATGTGGAAAAGGATTCGGAAAAAGCCCAACTATTAAATGAATACTTCTGCTCAGTCTTCACCCGAGAAGCGCCGGGGCTCGGCCCTCAGCTACAGACAAGGGTTGGCTCAGTTGACCCGTTTAGTAACTTTGAGTTTACGCCCAGCAGTGTCTACAGTGAGCTGTCAAAGCTCAAGGTTAACAAAGCAATGGGACCGGACAGCCTGAACCCCAGGGTGCTTAGGGAGCTGAGTGATGTCTTGGCGGAGCCACTGTCCGCGCTCTTCAACCTCTCCCTTAGTACAGCCAGCGTCCCGTTGGACTGGAGGACGGCTAACGTCATTCCACTCCACAAGAAAGGCTCAAAGATGGAGACAGCAAACTACAGACCAGTGAGTCTAACATCGATAGTGAGCAAACTAATGGAAACTCTAATCAAACACCAATTGGATAAGATCCTGGATGAGGAGAATCTACGGGATCCCCGACAACATGGATTTACTAAGGGGAGATCATGCCAATCTAACCTGATCAGCTTCTTTGACTGGGTGACGGGGAAGCTGGATATTGGGGAGTCCCTGGACATCGTGTACCTGGACTTTAGCAAAGCATTCGATAGCGTACCACACCGCAGGTTGCTGAGCAAGATGAGTTCTATAGGATTAGGTGACACATTGACGAAATGGGTCGGGAGCTGGCTTGGAGGAAGGCTCCAAAGGGTGGTGGTGAACGGCACCCCCTCCGAAATGACGGAGGTGATTAGTGGAGTACCACAGGGCTCAGTCTTGGGCCCAATCCTATTCAACATCTTTATAAGAGACTTGGCAGAAGGGCTTTGAGGTAAAATAACATTATTCGCCGATGACGCCAAACTGAGTAATGTAGTGGGCAAATGCACAACAGACGAAGATTCAAGGCCCGACAACATGATGCACGACCTACTCCTACTGGAGCGATGGTCTAGGACATGGCAACTCAACTTCAATGCCAAAAAATGCAAAGTTATGCACCTGGGCAGCCAAAATCCATGCAAGTCTTATACCCTTAATGGCGAGATCCTAGCAAAAATGGTAGCAGAACGAGACTTGGGGGTAATCGTCAGTGAGGACATGAAGTCTGCCAATCAAGTGGAGCAGGCTTCGTCCAAGGCAAGACAAATCATGGGCTGCATACGAAGGGGTTTCATCAGTCGTAAGGCGGAAGTCATTATGCCATTGTATAGATCCATGGTGAGGCCCCACCTGGAATACTGTGTGCAATTCTGGAGGCCGCATTATCGCAAGGATGTGCTGAGACTGGAGTCGGTGCAAAGAATGGCCACCCGGATGGTCTCGGGACTCAAGGATCTTCCATACGAAGAACGGCTTGACAAATTACAGCTATACTCGCTCGAGGAGCGCAGAGAGAGTATAGCTCTCTCAGAGGAGCACATGATCGAGATGTTCAAGTATCTTATGGGCCGCATCGAGGCGGAGGAAGATATCTTCTTTTTCAAGGGTCCCACGACAACAAGAGGGCATCCGTCGAAAATCAGGGGCAGGAAACTACGAGGTGACACCAGGAAATTCTTTTTCACTGAAAGAGTGGTTGATCGCTGGAATAGTCTTCCACTACAGGTGATTGAGGCCAGCAGCGTACCTGATTTTAAGGCCCAATGGGATCGGCACATGGGATCTATTCACAGGGCAAAGGTAGGGGAGGGACATTAGGGTGGGCAGACTAGATGGGCCGTGGGCCCTTATCTGCCGTCTATTTCTATGTTTCTATGTTACCAATCTTGCAGTGTTCCATAATCCGAGTCCAGCTGTCTTCCCTCAGCATAGCTTCTTCTTCCCAACTTTGACACCTCATGAACCATTTCATTGATGTACCTCTAATTCTCACGGATGCTTCTCAGTCTTGCCACCTTCTTGCTCAGTTCCTTCACTCCTTCATGAGAGTTTCAAGCTGAAGACAGCTTGCACATGGAACTGGATAACATTTTCTGTCTGCACAGAGACAGAAGTTGTAACCTGAACAGCAGCTTTAGTAATACTATGTTTCCCAGCCATACTATACACCTGGAAGAATAAAGAAAGAGCAGAAAAATCCTACCAAAGTAATACCCTGTTCCTGGTTGCCTGAAGAGCCTATAAATCAAGAAAGCTCTACTTTGGGGTGGGTGAGAGGGAATTAAATTAATACCAGAGCCTTTCCTCAACAACTATTTGTGCCCTAATCTGATATTATGCCCTGAAATGCAACTTAAAACATTAATCTAGGCTAAAACACGTTTGTATTAGACCCTAACAGAGACTCTAAAGGCTACATTATTGCCTAACTGATTTTACTGAGCTAAAAAAGAGAACTACAGTGATATAACCTACTGAAACCCAAGTTTACCTTTCCTAGACAGTAGTTCACAGGTTGCTGTGAAAAACTGTCTTTAATGCTGAGCCTCTACAACCTCTCTCTTAGAACCAGGCTTACCGAGGGTTGGCACTAGGCCAGCATTTCACCTGTGCAATCTGATATTTTAAGAAAGTCCTCAGAGTTCTAGCACCTGTTACAATTCTTGGATTTGAAGAGTGAATAGAGTGACAAGCTGAGAGCCAGTTTCAATTTGCATTGCCATTCCTTGTGATCTTAGCCAAGTCATTTAACTCTCCATTCTCCCAAATACAAACTGTAGTGTGAGCCCTCAGGTGGCAGAGAAATAACTAATATACCTGAGTATAATTCACCTTGAACTACTATAGCACAAGCTAAAAAAAAAAACAAACCCTCATGCAAGGAGAAAGACTACCCCCCTCCCCGCTTTCACAAAACCACAAAAGCAGTTTATAGCACAGGCAGGCACGCTGAATGCTCTGCGCTGCTCCTGACACTCAGAGTTCCTATGAGAATCGGGAGCAACGCAAAACATTCAGCATGCTGGCCTGTGCTTTGTAAAAAGGAGGGAGGGGAATTGGAATCACATATAGAAGTTGGTCACTGGCATGGATCAGCCAGCTTGAAGAGATACCTGGGGAGGAAAATGCTAAGCAAACAAATACAATTTAAATTACTGAATAATGTCCTTTTTTAATTCTCCTTGTTTTCTTTTGTTAGGATGGGCGTGGATTTGGTATTGGAGAGCTTGTCTGGGGAAAGCTGCGTGGGTTCTCCTGGTGGCCTGGGCGTATTGTGTCATGGTGGATGACTGGCAGGAGCCGAGCTGCTGAAGGGACACGCTGGGTCATGTGGTTTGGAGATGGCAAGTTTTCTGTGGTAAGCAAAATAAGATGGGAATTGTTTTAAATAAATTTATGTAAACCACTACAGGCTTGTGGTACTAGTGTCTTAAGAAATTTCAGAGATGAAACAAGAATGAAATGGTAAGAAGCATGAGAGTGTTACACGCTTGTCATTCAGTTTACTTACAGAACAGGGCCTGCAAGGGAAGAAGGCATTTTCAGATAATCCCTTGGAGAGATAATTTTGTAGAGAATACAAAATTGAGGAGACATTTTTACTGTTTGCTACCTAACTAGAACTATAAATAAGGAAAGATTAGGTACCTACCTTGTTAATCTTCTTTCTAGGAGATAGGAATGTCAGTCTTGAGCTAATGGGTTTAGATCAGTGGTCTCAAACGCACGGCCCGGGGGCCACATGCGGCCTGCCAGGTACTATTTTGAGGCCCTCGGTATGTTTATCATAATCACAAAAGTAAAATAAAATAGTTTCTTGATCATATGTCTCTTTAGCTATAAATTACAATATTATTATTTAGATTTAGCCAAAAAGAAAGATTTATAAACTATAAAGTTTTTTACCTCATGCAAAATTGTCATTTCTTTAATAAGACATTAACTATTTTTTTCTGCGGCCCTCCAATTACCTACAAATCCAAAATGTGGCCCTGCAAAGGGTTTGAGTTTGAGACCACTGGTTTAGATGGACTATTGGTCTGTCCTGGTAATGCTATTCTTATGTTCTTATGTACCTTCACCAGCAGAGTGTGTTTAAAGAGCCTCATTTGCATTTTTCCACTCCACCTCTCTTCTCCCTGGGCTGTCCTGTACTCAGTTCATATCAAAGCAGGTAGTCAGCTGTGGAGAATAAACATAAGAGGGAGGGGTATGGGGACTCTCTCCAAGAAACAAGTCTCATAACACAACAAATAACAACATTAACAGTGATGATCACTTTATAACCCATAACGAGGTGGAACTCAGGCCACCTACCTGAGTACAGCTTGCAATAACAGTCACAGGATTCTATAGAATACCCCTTGGTTTCTTGAGATAGGTGGTCACTTCTTTTTTTTTTTTTTTTATAAATCTTTATTCATTTTAAATCTCACAATAAGTGTTTTAAAACATCAAAATAATGTTATATAAATATAACACTTAATATTCTACAATTATTCATTTAAAAGGTTTTACACCCTCCCTCCCCACCCTTCAACAACAATAATATAACAGTCATTTCATATAACAAAATATTTCTTACAATTATAAAAACCACCCCCCTCCCCCCCTATTCTGGACATGTACTAATAAGGGAAAAAATGGTATCTAATCCTTACAATAATTTGTTAAAGGCTCCCAAACATCCTGAAATTTTCTTAAATACCCCTGCTGCGTAGCTATTACCTTTTCCATTTTATATCTATGACACAAAGAGTTCCACCAAAGTGGTCACTTCTTGATAATGCAGCAACACTCTGCACACATCTGGCAACTTCATGATCCCGATGGCATACACCCTGGCAACCGGACCTCCTGATTGACATGAAAGCTGGACATTACCTTTAGCAAGAAGGATGGGACTGTACATAGTATAATTCCCATCTCTGATATTATGAGGAAAGGTTCCTTGCAGGATAGAGTCTGCAGTTTCAATATTCATTGTGCAGATTGTGATAGCCACCAATAATTTTGCTTTCACAGTAATATCCATTCTTGACACCTCCTCCAATGTCTCTTATGGAGCTCTGGCTAAAGCTTACAGGATGAGATTCAGATTCCACTTTGGAAAAGGGTGTGCTGTATTGGCATCTACAGACATAATGCTCCCTTCAAAAATATGGATGAGAAGCCAATGTTCCTCTGCTGGTCTGAGGTCTGAAGCATGAGAGATCCGTGATGTGTACTTCGAGGGAGCCCACTGCTAGGTCTTTTTCAAACCCTTCTTGAAGAACTGCTAGCACCACTGCAATCAGTACTGTAACCGGATCCTCGTTCTTTTGCACACACCAGTTCTGGAAACTTCCAGGCCTTTGCGTAGGCTGACAGCGTTGTGTGCTTCTTGGACCACAGGAGAGTAGCAATGACCACTTCTGAATAGCCTTTGTGCTCTAATGCTGCGTGCTCAAGAGCCATGCCTTAAGACCAAAGCGCTGGATGATCCATGGCAATAGGGCCCTGCAATCCTGGATGACAAGATAATCTGAGTCATGCTTTAGACGGAACAGATCTGCATACCACAGCCATCTCAGCCAGTCTGGCATCACCAGGACTACCAGTCCCTGATGGTTCATTATTCTTCGCAGGACTCTGCCTATCATGGGCCACAGAGGGAAAGCATATATCCACAGGAACTGCGGCAGCCATTTTTGTTCATGATTCTGCATGGGGCAGGAGCGTAGGAAGTGTGCTCCTGCCTTGCTTCCTTGCTAAACCACCAGGTTTTAAAAGTAAGGTGTGGACAGGTGTGGGTGGTGTGGTGCTTTAGAGACTCACGAATAACCAAATTTGCAAATGTCAGTTGAGTATGAGCTTCATTCTATAATATTAATAGTATAGCCTCAGTGGCATGTTGGATTTAGTCTTTTCCAGTTGTCAGCTATAATTTTAATGAGCAACCATTGCTTGGCTATTTGAAATACTGAACAATTCCAGGGTGCATAATACCTTTTTAAAGGGTGAAGCTCTTCGGACTATTTTTTCTCTGTCTCCATCCACTGGTAGATGGGCATAATTCAGTCATTCTGGACTGGTTTGGCATGATTAAAGAAAAGAAAATGATCAGCTAAGAAACATAGGGGTCCTTTTACTAAGGCACGCTAGCCGTAAATGCTAACACGTCCATTATATACTATGGACGTGTTAACGTTTAGCGCGTGCTAATATTTAGCGCACGCTAAAACAGTTAACACGCCTTAGTAAAAGAGGGGGATAATTTTCCTATTTTATACCTGCAATTTAGTATGCTCAGAATTAAGAAATTTTATGCAGATACTTTTGAAAATCCAAAAGTGTGCATGTATGTTCAAACCATGCCCTAACCTCACCCCAGGGAATGCCTATGCCTATGTGCATGAAAAGGCATTAGGTGCATATTTCCACCAACATATATTCTGGGAAATTTTATAGCAAGCATTTCTGTTTTATGCATGTAAATAATGTTAAAAATTGCCCCTTAGAATGGCAAGATTGTAGCTCCCATCACATCACTGACTGAATCTTGCCTAAGACAGCATCAAAAAGAGGTTAAAAAAAATAAAAATAGTTCTTTTTTTTTTCACCTTGGTACTTGGTAATATCTTCTTGAATGAAAAAAAAACTCACAAAATGACTTGTTTTTAATATGTTCTTTGAACCTTCCTAAATCAGATTCATTTGTTCTGCTTCTTCGTACAGGTCTGTTTGGAAAAGTTGATGCCCTTAAGCAAATTCACCACTGCCTTTCACCAGGCAACCTACAACAAGCAACCCATGTACAGAAAAGCTATTTATGAGGTCCTTCAGGTAAGAGCATTTCTAGATCTACTGACTTCTATAAGCAAAGCCCCGAATCATTATATTTGGAAGGTTAACACCTGTAAGCATTCAAAGGAGGGAAAAATAACAAATCACTTAGGCCAACCTCTTCCTGAGTTCAGGGTTTTTGGAACTGGGATCTCTCCTAGAAAGCGACGAAAGTGAATCATCAAGATATTTGAGATAAATCTGCATAATATAGCACTGCAACAGCACCAATTAATCCCTCATTTGTGCTTAGAGAATTAGAAATATGCAATGTAGGTATCCACAAGATATTATGACTCCTAAGGTAGGTGGTTAACACCAAAACATAGCTCCTTACCATGAACATAAGTGCACCTGAACTTAGTAGAGGTGTTCTTTGGGTTGAGAGGGGTTAGCATTTATACACATGTTATATGAAATACATGGTTCTCTGCGAACAAGCAGGAATAATAGTCTTACATGTGGGTGATGTTATCTGTAAAACCTGGTACATACACTGCCAAGTACACTGTCACTTTAAATCTTTAGGTGATGCCCACACTATGAGCATACAGTTGCCTTCCCTTCCGATATCAGCACATGGGACCATTGGTTCTAAGTTTCTGCAGAGCTGAGAAGTTGTGTTTTAATTCTCTTCTAAGCACATAAAACTTTTAATGTTTGTTTTTTGGTCTCCCTGATATTATTTTTTTACTGTTTAATTCATAATTCTTTATTTTTATCATTTTTCAGTACTTTGAATTTTTGGCCTTTGGGCCACTTCAAGGTCTTTTTCCTTCCAGGGAGCATCAATGTTTCTCGGTAGATTTTTCACTTGAGTTCCCCAGGCCATCGAGCCTTTTGACTTCTCATCAGCTGTTCTTTTCTCTCCTTGTCAAAGAGAGTGCCAGGTGGCTTCAGGAAATATGTACTTTATGTAATTGGACCATTTCAGGCTCTGACCTCTATAATTCTTGTATTCAGTGTCTGGGTCCTGAGCATATTAACGTTCATTGTGATCTCTATCTGCAAATGCAAAAGAGGTCACTAAAAGTATGAAAAAAATTTCAGTTCTGCATTGGTGTTGAGCATGGCATACAAAATAATATAGCATTAAAAATGCTATAATATAGCATTAAAAATGCTATTAAAAAAAGCATTCGGCTGCTGTAACACTACCTTCTCCAAGACCTTGGCTAAAAAATTTAACGATGATATCATAGAAACATAGAAAAATGACAGCAGAAAAGGGCCATAGCCCATCAAGTCTGCCCACTCTAATGACCCACCCCCTCGACTTTACCTCTCTAGAGATCCCACATGTGTATCCCATTTACTTTTAAAATCTGGCATGCTGGTTGCCTGAAACTTCCACTGCAGGTCATTTTTCTATGTTTCTGTGATATCATCGTTAAATTTTTTAGCCAAGGTCTTGGAGAAGGTAGTGTTATCGAATGAAAATACTGCAAAACAGTTCAAGTCGTACAATTTTTCAGCAGCGGGCGGACAATATCTTTCTTAAGTTGAGATGGAATACACCCCGCCAATAATGATTTTGACATATCCTGCAAAACCAACGGTGACAATGCATCCAACATGGATGCTAAAATGCCAAGAGGACAGAGGTCTAGCAAATAAGTATCCTTATTCAGACCCTGAATAATTGTTTTTATGTCCGATTCAACTACAGTATCAAATTCCATTTACAACTTCTCCTGAGCAGAATCTATTATGGGTAATGGATTTCCACAAAACTGTGACATGACCTTCTGAACTTTAGATGTAAAGAACTGCAAAAAATCTTGACTAGAAAAAAGAGGACTCAACATTACCTGACAGGGCATCTGTAAGTCGTCATCTACTACTACTACTACTACTACTTATCTCCTAATAACATTAAACAACTCTCTTGACAAATTCATCGCCACACCAATTTTACGATTCGAGAATTCCTTTTTGGCTTCCAAGGTCATAGCCTTGTAACTCATCAAGGAATCCTGATAAATCTCAAGATATTCGCTGTCTGAACATTTACGCCATCAGAAAACCACGGTGCTAACTTATCTCCTTCAACGGAGCAATCTCATCAAGACAAGCGGTAAGAGAGGTATATCATAAGAACATAAGCAGTGCCTCTGCTGGGTCAAACCAGAGGTCCATCATGCCCAGCAGTCCGCTCACGCGGCAGCCCATCAGGTCCAGGACCTGTATAGTAATCCTCTATCTATACCCTTCTATCCCCTTTTCCTTCAGGAAATTATCGAATCCCTTCTTGAACCCCAATACCATACTCTGTCCTATCACATCCTCTGGAAGCGCATTCCAGGTGTCCACCACCCTTTGGGTGAAGAAGAACTTCCCTAGCATTGGTTCTGAATCTGTCCCCATTTAATTTTTCCGAATGCCCTCTCGTTCTTGTAGTTTTCGAAAGTTTGAAGAATGTCCCTCTCCACTTTCTCTATGCCCTTCATGATCTTGTAAGTCTCTATCATATCCCCTCTAAGTCTCCGCTTTTCCAGGGAAAAGAGCCCCAGTTTCTCTAATCTTTCAGCATATGAAAGGTTTTTCATACCTTTTATCAATCGTGTCGCTCTTTTTTCTGAACCCTCTCGAGTATCGCCATATCCTTCTTATTGGACGCAGTACTCCAGATGCGGGCGCACCATCGCCCGATACAATGGCAGGATAACTTCTTTCGTTCTGGTTGTAATACCTTTCTTGATAATACCTAGAATTCTATTCGTCACCTTAGAGGCCGCTGCGCACTGTGCCGACGGCTTCATTGTCTTGTCCACTATTACCCCCAAGTCCTTTTCTAGGGTACTTTCACCCATTACCAGCCCTCCCATTGTATAGCTGTACTTTGGGTTTCTGTTTCCTACATGCAAGACTTTACATTTTTCTACATTAAACTTCATCTGCCATCTCGTCGCCCACTCTTCTAGTTTGTTCAGGTCCCTCTGTAAATCCTCACAGTCCTCTTTAGTCCCAACTCCACTAAATAGTTTGGTGTCGTCTGCGAATTTTATTACTTCGCACTTCGTTCCTGTTTCTGGATTATTTATAAATCCATTGAACAGCAGCGGTCCGAGTACCGACCCCTGCGGAACACCACTCGTGACCCTCCTCCAGTCAGAGTAGTGGCCTTTCACTCCTACCCTTTACTTCCTACCCGCCAACCAATTTTTGATCCATTTATGTACGTCTCCTTCCACCCCATGGTTCTTCAGTTTCCATAGTAGGCATTCATGGGGTACCTTGTCAAAGGCTTTTTGGGAATCTAAGTATACAATGTCTATGGGGTCCCCTTTGTCCATTCATTTGTCAATTCCTTCGAAGAAGTGCAATAAGTTCGTTAGGCACGATCTTCCCTTGCAGAAGCCATGTTGGCTTGTTTTCATCATTTTATTCCTTTCTATATATATGCTCATCACATGCACCAGAGAATATATTTGTGGTATCCATTTAGATTTCAGTTAACTCAAATCAACCTCCTGCATAATCAAAAAGGAAGAGTTAGTGTTCCGCTTACAACAAAAACCCACAGCCAGAATTTTAAACGTAATAATATAATGATCTGACCAGGGAACAGCATACGGAATCCCAGCCACATCAGATTGTTGACTTGACCCCAAATCTACAAACCACAAGTCCAAAATATGACCCGACTGGTCAGTGGGTGCCATCACAATCTGAAACCACCCCATCCCCTCCAGGGCATTTAATAATGTTGCCACTCGTAGATCAGCTTTATTGCAGTCTACCCGAATGTTAAAGTTACCCAACAGAACGTGCATGCGGAATTCACTTTATTCTCAATCAACATGTCACACAAGTTTGACATATCAGCAATCAAATCCACAGGAGGGCAATAACACAACAGAAGGTTAATTTGCCTTGATGAAACCATCAAACACTCCAAACTCCTGGAGTATATCACATCCATAGCTGAAAAATTCCAACTCCTGTTTTCTAAAATCAAAACTCTGCCCTGCCTCCCGATTCTAGGCTTTGAAAAAGCAACTTAGCGACACAGAGCTGATTCACCAGCATCTGGTCAGAATCTAGTAGCTACGACTCAGGCAGCTAAGCTAGTAATAAGTCAGTGATAATTTCAACTTTGTTTTGTACAGAGTGTGCATTAATCAGAAGCACCTTTAATCTACTGAAGAGGGCTTTAAACTAGAAGCTGAGATAAAAGGCTGCTTTGTTTACCTCATTGGAATAACTACAAGACGGCATTGTATCTTCCAAAACAGACAATATTTGTTTATTGTTAGTATAAAAAATATAAGTATTATAGCAGCAAAGACATATCTAAAAAAATGTATTGTCAGTTCAGAATATGCAATGGAGAGAAGAATTTGCACCCATATGCTTAGCAGGGGGCTAGCAGTTCCCCGTAGCATAAGTAAGTGAATCTCTCTGGCTTTTTCTTGAATGCACATGGTTTTTATACAGAGCAATTCTTCCTTTGTCCCAAGAAAGTCCATCCCCGAATTCTGGTTATGTAATTCCCTATTGGTACATAAAAATAATGTACAGCTAACTCTTCCCTATCATCCACGCCTCTCTCTCGCCTCCACACCCCTCCCCAGTAAAAGGGGGGCCTTGCAGAAACAGAGAACTGGTGCTGAACTTTCTTCTTTCAGCACGGAGACATGCAGCTGCTAATTAGAGGTGTTACAATTCATTGCATATTCGAGTTGGTGTCCTTGTAAGATGAAAAGTTGGCAACGAGATGGCCTTTCAACAATCCAGCTGTCTGGTTCCCATAGTTTGGTTGGGAGACAGGAAACCCATGGTTTGGTACCAAGTTCTTTCATCTCGTTACACCCACATGAGCAGAGCTCCTTGCTCATTATTTCTAGGCTGTCTGGCATATGAAGTCTATGAAGTCATATAGCAGTGATAACAGTTCAGCATAACCTTGAAGAGATATTCTCCCAGCAGGGAAACCAGAACATCATTGTTAGCATTGCAAACAGTCTGAAGCAAGGTACAGGCTGGGCCTGGCTATGGGAAAATATGTCTGTAGTGTCCAGTATACACAAGTGAAAATCTAGGTCTGTAGAGTCCAGTTGAATCATCCAGATGTCCAGTATATACATGTCAGAACCCTCATGGCGGGCTGAAGGACGTCGGAAGCCCGCCACACAAAAGGTAGCATAGAGAGGAAGAAACAGAGGCGTGGAGGAGGGGCAGCCCTCTCAACTATCTAGCTAAACTGAACAACAGTACATGCCAGAACCAGAGGATGGAGGCACAAAAGGCTAATAGGGGAACAATAAAAACAACAGTGGGCAAAAGCAGGATTCCACAGCAGTCAAGACAGTAGTCATTGCTAAGTAAAGAACAGCCTTGAGAGTCATCAAAAATATGAGAACCAGACCACAGGAAGATATGAAAGCAAGAAATACATACAGGACATATGTGTTTCTGTTCAGGTGGTAGTATAAGAGGCAAGCTAACAAAATATAAATAAAGCATTAAAAGAAACGAATGACATGGTAGTAAATAATAAAAACAAAAATGGACAAACTTGACAGGTCTATAACCTAGCCTAGGCATCACAGCAGAAAAATTATAATGTCACTTAAAAAGAATATACAACAAGCAGTCCTCTACAAAAATAAGACCTGAGTCAATACTGAAGAAAAGATAAAGTCCAGCAAACCGGCAAAAACGAGCATAAACAAAACATGGGAGAGAAAGTGTCCAAGAAAGTAAAAGGTCAGGATGCAGCGTTTCAAGGCACGCAGTCACTCTAAACCGGTACGGTGCACACTCGGAATGAAAGGGGTCTGCACATACACCATCTTGAAAGAAGTCCAGGTATCATCATCCAGCAGCCGAAATCCAGTGAAGAGAGTCAAAGAAAAGAAAGAGAGAGAACAGGTTGCCCGTACTGAGGGCGTCAAAAAGGGACAAAAATAATGCATTTACTGGTCATAAGTACAGCAAGAAAGATACAAGATTCAAGTACACAATATGCAGAAGAGGACATGTTACATGGTGTAAACTCAATAGAGTGCACAGAAAAATACCAATAAGTCCACAGAACCGTTCTCTAAATAAGAGAACCCCTAACGGAGCAGCGCTCAGGCCATGAAAGAGAAAAAAAAATAAAAATGTATTGTAAAAAGGCAATTTAGATAGGAAAAAAAAACAAAAATGTAAAAAGGGAGAGAAAAATCTCCAAAACTGGCCAATGGTATAGTCGGTGTCCCCGGGGTACCCCACAAACCAAACAGAGAGACAACACAAAGATTACAGGGCACAAACATAGAAAACACAAAGGTACAGGCGTGGAACTTTTCTTCCATCAGTCAAAGATTCAGAGCTGAACTTAAATCTGCAGAGAAATGCACAGTTAGACAAAAACAAACATCCATCATAGCACGAATCATAATTGTGTGCACACAGTGGCAAAGTAAAGGGCGATATAACACATGGCATAATAATCACATAATCAGAAAAGGCATCTAAATAGTTACTGGAACTTCTGAAAGAGAAAACGTAAGAATGT
The DNA here is from genome assembly GCF_902459505.1 of Geotrypetes seraphini. NCBI lineage: Eukaryota > Metazoa > Chordata > Amphibia > Gymnophiona > Dermophiidae > Geotrypetes > Geotrypetes seraphini. Next base: position 137,836,312 of record NC_047086.1, read on the forward strand.
GAGGCAGACTGCAGAGGGTCGGAGTTAAGGGTCAATATTCTGACTGGCGGGAAGTCACAAGCGGTGTACCACAGGGGTCGGTGCTGGGGCCGTTACTCTTTAACATATTTATCAATGACCTGGAAAAGGAGGCAAAGTGCGAGGTTATAAAATTTGCAGACGATACCAAACTGTGCGGCAGAGTTAGGACCAGGGAGGAGTGTGAGGACTTACAAAGAGACCTGGACAAGCTGGAAGACTGGGCAAACAAATGGCAAATGCGCTTTAACGTGGACAAATGCAAGGTCATGCATATAGGGAAAAAGAACCCGTTGTTCAACTACAAATTGGGGGGGTATTGTTGGGAGACAGCAGACTTGAGAGAGACTTGGGTGTGCTGGTGGATGCATCACTGAAGCCATCTGCACAGTGCGCAGCAGCCTCGAAAAAAGCCAACAGGATGCTTGGCATCATAAAGAAGGGCATAACAACCAGAACACGGGAAGTCATCATGCCATTGTATCGAGCGATGGTGCGTCCACATCTGGAATACTGCGTTCAGTATTGGTCGCCGCACCTCAAGAAGGACATGGCGGTACTTGAGAGAGTCCAAAGGAGAGCAACGAAAATGGTAAAAGGGCTGGAACACTGCCCATACGCCGAGAGGTTGGATAGGCTGGGGCTCTTCTCTCTGGAAAAAAGGAGGCTCAGGGGAGATATGATAGAGACCTTCAAGATCATGAGGGGCATAGAGAGGGTGGATAGGGACAGATTCTTCAGACTGAAGGGGACAACAGGTACGAGGGGGCATTCGGAGAAACTAAAGGGAGATAGGTTCAAAACAAACGCAAGGAAGTTTTTTTTCACCCAAAGGGTCGTGGACACTTGGAATGCGCTACCGGAGGAAGTGATCAGGCAGATTACGGTACAGGGATTCAAACAGGGATTGGACGGATTCCTGAAGGATAAAGGGATCATGGGATACTGAGGGAGGAGCTGGGATGTAACACAAGTATAGAAAGCTAACCAGGTAATGAGTATAGAAACCAAACCAGGTCGTGCACGTGCAAGACCGGAGGGTTAGGACTTCGATAGGAAGACAGGACTTAAATGAGAAACCAAGGTGGCAAGGGAGCCCCTTCTGGTGATACAGACAGGTCGTGACCTGTTTGGGCCGACGCGGGAGCGGACTGCTGGGCAGGATGGACCTGTGGTCTGACCCGGCAGAGGCACTGCTTATGTTCTTATGTGATCATGCTGACTCAGTGCCCTGCCGATTTTATTCATAAGGCAGACAGGGACGCAACTGCTAAGGTGAGCTTCAATCTGGAAAAATAAGCAAAACTTACTAGGTAAAGTAAGATACAGTGTACAACGTTAAATATAGAGGCATTCTGAAGTAGGGCAATGTCAGGTCAAAGGGAAAAAAGAAACAAGTTAAATGTTAAGTGCAAGGTCATTTCAAGGTTACTGAAAGCATAACAGTGTCCTCCTTCTCTGGGTTAGAAAAAGGCTCATTGTAACAGGTCCAGAACAGCTCTGTATGTATGACTGCGAAGACAAAGAAAAGACATTTTAATGGGACACTACCCCTGAGGACACTGAGCCATGTTCCCTGCAGGCAGAACCGGAACCCTTGTCTGACACCTGGGTCCCGCTACACGCTGAGGAGAGAGTGAGCAGTGATCTCTACAATTACCTTACCAGTGTCATCAATCTCAAGGCAACAGTTAGAAAGATTAAACTTACCACATACCCCACCCTCCGCAGCAAGGAGGTAATCGAGGGCAAGGGGGTCTGATAGATAGCAGTGCGCATCTTAGTGCTTTGCTGAGCGAAGAGGTTTAAAGCCAAAGAAGTTTCATTGGTTATGATTTCAACAACAGCCTGAAGGCGAATAATTCTGTTAAGCATGTAAAGAGGAGTGCGGTAGCCCCATGACCCATCCTCCGCCCAGGTGGCAGGGCCATAATAATGGATAATACGCTCAGGAGGCCATTCAGGATCACTCCAATCACCAATAGAAAGAGAGCGGCGAGCACGGGGAGCAAAAACAGGGACACCCAACTGCTCACCCACAGTAAGGGGAATAAGAAAGAAACTGGGTCGGATGGTACCCAGGCCACATGCGCCAGTCCAAGAGACAGGGAGGACTCGACGGGCCATATGACCACAAATCCAATACAGACCATCAGGGGCAGGCCAAGGAGAGGACCTAGGAGAGGTAGACAAGGTAGCATATTGGACAGAGGATAAAAGTAGAGAGAACGCCTCCGTAAAGGAAGAGGCATTAGCAGGCCAGGGAGTCCAAGAGGACAGGGTGGAGTTCCAAGAGGAGGAAAATTGACACAAAGAAATGCCCATGAAAGGGAGAGAGTCGTGAAGGCGGGGGCGCCTGATACATACATTGAAAACAATACCATTACGCAATACCCAATCAGCAGGGGAAGTAGCAGAGAAATTAAAGGTTACTGCAGAAGAAGAGGGAAACGGACAATGCCTTAGCTTCCCAAGGCCATTGTTCACCCATATTGGTGTCCCCACACACGAAACATTAAGAAAGGAGGCAATAGTTTCAGCAAAGTGGAAAAACAAGTTACGGGCAACATGGCTGGGTTTAAACTTGTGCTCTAGTTCTTCAAAAACAGTATGGAAAACCTTATGGGAGGAGGTACGAGCTCCAGTAGTGGTGACACGTACCTCAATGCGAGCAGCTAGGTCACCGCCAGACCCATCAATGTAAAGGCCATAGCGATAGGGAGTGAGGAACATACGAGGAGTCTGGATAGTGAGAATGACAGGGTTGCAGGTGTCCACCTTACAAGGGGAAGGGGCTGGTAACTTGAGAAGGAACATACCGGGAAATCCAGTAAACATGGCTGGTTTCCAGGTGTCATGAACTACATCAGCCCAGGAAAAGCAGGAAGTCATAGCAGCACGGGCAGGGCACATATACTTTCCATCAGAGGAATAGGCACGTTGCCAAGACAGGCTACCACAGCCAAGTCTGTCATACCGGGCACTTTTAAGTCCAAAATCAGCTCTGGAATAGTCAAGAGCAGCAGTGAGAGAGCAGACATCAAAGACAATAGAAGCAGGGTGATCAAGAGAATGAATGGTGATAGACAATTTACGATGTAGCTACTGTAGTCTGCACTGTCCATACAAAATAACTACCCACTTCCTCAGGAGTTTGAACTACCAAGTGTATTGTGAAGGAATTTCTGTTTCCAATTGTATGTAGAAGCTGAGTGATAATAGCACGTTATACAAAGTGCATGGGAAGAAAGAATTCATAAAGAACAGCAGGATAAAGACACAATACGGGAAAGCAAGGGAGACTGGTAGCACAAAAGAATTAATCTCAATCCATCCGTTATCAATGTTAGCAAGCCCATGTTTAGCAAATATTTCAATTTTCAGAAAAATATGGATATGGATACTTAACCTCTATCATTGTTAGTCTTGTACTTTAAATCCCCCAACACTGGGATACAAAGGCAGGGATGTGGCCAACACAAACCCTACATGTCTGACAAACGGTTGCTTTTTTTTTTTTCTTTTTTATTACCAGCAGACACACTTTGACAACTGCGAGAACACGTAAACTATCTGGCTCAACTTTCTTTAAATTACTCACTGTCTGTAACAAATCCACTGCACGCAACATATATCTAAAATCACAGTCCTTATTCTCGTTCATCAGTGCGAACTCACATTCTTAATTCTGGCTAGATCCACACGCATTTTACCCTGTTAAGCAACTTACACTATCCTGTCTGCAACTTTCGGCAAAACAATCATGCTGGCTTGCTTTACCAACCTTTCCCAGGTTTCCAACCTAAATGCTATTTCCATCTCCCCGGGTAATTTCTCAACATCACCAATTTCTCGTTCTCTGTGTCTTGTCAGGTGTCCCCAGAGCTTTTGTTTTATTAATTTGACAAGTATAATAAAAAGTTGATTAAATTCCAAATACTAAGCCTTTGACAACAATAAAAATAAGGGTGAAGAAAACATACAAAATTACAAAAAACCTCTACAAACCCAGAATTAAATATATAAGAAACAGGGGAGAAAAAAAAAAAAGAACTTCAAGGAGGAAAGGAAAGAGGACATAGATGGAAGAAAAGCAATAGGGCAAAGGGAAAATGTTTGGGTGTTTGTTTTGTTGCTTTGAATTTATCTAAATGGTGCTAAACCATAAGATTATGAGAGTTAATCCATTCCAAGCATGACTGTGTAAAAAAGCCTGAACCAATTCAGAACTAATGAGCATACCATATTTTATTTATCTTAGGCAAAAGACATTGCAATCCCTAAAGCCAAACACAAGCGGTTGTTGGTCCTGTCACATACACATTACGGTGTACAAAGTTCATATAACCAACGCAGAAAGGTCTGCCATCAGAAACTGATGCTAGTAAAAGTAAATGAATTATAATGTCACCTAAAGTCAAAAGATATCTTAAAACTAAGAAGGCAGAAATAGTTTATATAGATCAGAAAACTAGTTCTTGGCTCCCTAAGTGTTTTGTTTTATTAGTATTCAAACACAGTGAACATTGAATCCATAAGTACCCAAATAAAAATTGCATTGTATGATATCATCTTCTGCAAGCCTGCCATAACTGGCAGGGTTGGGATGTTACATCTCAGGATGAAAAGCAGGACTATGTATGCTATGTATTCCCCCCTCATGTAAGAAGAAAAAGAGGGCAGTCAACAACAACAAAAAAGAAAAGAAAGAAAGAAAACCTTGTCCTTATTATCTCTAGACCCATTCTGTTTAAAATAGTTTATACCACTGTTTGCAATTCTATTTCCAATGTAATAGAACAATTGTCCACTGTGAGGGGTTAGCTTGTTTGGTTTTCCCATCTAAATGAAAGCAAGATAAAGGCACCGATTTACAGTGTAACAGGAAATCCATAAAAAACAGAATTTAAGCGTGGCACCTCGGTTCAAGCATAAATTAAATACTAGGGCATAAGTAAAGCGTAAAGCGGGAAGCAAGAGAAGATTCCGATGGATTTATGACATTTCACATACGGTCACACATACAAAAACATCAAGAAAGCGTCGGATTACAAAGATCTCCATGGCCTTAGTTCAAATGGGTCGACAAACTCTCTAAAACCCATAAATCAAGTTGCAAGTTAAGTAAAAGACATTTGAAACCGTTTAATGGTAACGTTTAAGGGTAACGGGCAGCTTAACAATTTTTTTTCTTTTCTTTTTTTTTTTCTAACTCCTATTGCTCCACAAGTTTCCAAGGTATACAAACTACGTTTGCTTTTCAGTACAGGAAGCCGCTAATGATATGTGCAGGGGGAGTGAGCCCTCTAAGCTCTAACCCTTACCTAATGCTGTAGCTTCATAACGCTGGCTAAGCAAATATAGAGATATACAGGCAGCAAACAAAAACAGATTAGAGGAGGTACATTTGCAGTCGGCTGGCCACACCCTCCACAAAATATACCTTCACTGTACGGGACAATCTTTAATGTACAGGACACTCCTGAGCTACAATTTTAGCCTCCATGCCGCCTCTGTTTAAGGCATCATCTTAAATTATTATTTTTCCTAACTTAAAGACTTTAAGGGGTCTCATGGGCAGCACCTCTTTGCAAAGCCCTTTGTTTTGCAACAGGAAAACATTTCTAGCTTCCTTAGTTCTGCATGCAGTTCTACGAATTGCAAAATTTTACGTAGCCAATTATTTTGTTTTGTTTTTTTTCTTTATCCCAGGACAAGCAGGCATGATATTCTCACATGTGGGTGACGTCATCTACGGAGCCCCGGCGCGGACAGCTTTTCAAGCAAACTTGATTAAAGTTTCAAGTTTGCATACTGCACCACGCATGTGCGTGCCTTCTCGCCCACTAGAGGGCGCATCCCACCTCGTGGTCCTCAGTTCAAATTTTTCCGCGGAGCAAGAAAGCCCTGTGGATCTGAGCTCCAGTGTTTTTGCCTTCTAGCTGCCGCGTTTAGTTTGTTTTCCTTCGAATTAGTTCGCGGTGCTGTTTCTTTCTTTTCGTTTCTCTTCAAAAAAAAAAAAAAAAAAAAAAATCTTTCGTTTTTCATCGGACTCCGGGGGCTCCCGGAATCCGTGGCCGCGGGACGTCGGTACGTTCCCGACCTTCTTCTTTTTCTTCGTGGATGTCCCGTCCTGTTACGGGATTCAAAAAGTGCAACCGGTGCGAGAGGTTGCTTTCCATCACTGACCCTCACCGGTGGTGCATCGTCTGCCTTGGGCCCGAACATCCGACAGACTCGTGTGATCGCTGTGCTACCTTCCAAAACAGGGCCCTCCGTCGCCGTAAGGCAAGAATGGCCGAATTGTTCGCCGTCGACGCGCCGCCTAAGGCCTCGACGTCGGCCTCGGCTTCGGCCCCGGCCTTGACCTCGGCCTCGGCGTCCTCGGGGGCCTCGGCCTCGCCTCGGCCCTCCTCCTCGAAGGCGTCGTCAGTGAAGCAAGCTTCGGGTAAGTCCTCTGTTCCATCCCCTTCAGCAAAGAAGCCATCCTCGAGTCAGGCCAAGGCGGGTGGGTCGACCCCGGCCCCGCATCGGACCTCGACTCCGCACACCCCGAGGGAATACTCGAGACCGAGGTCGCCCTCCAGGGAGTGTGCCCCGGACCCGGAACTCCCCACCTTCGTGGGGATTCCGGCCTTCCAGGATCTCCTCCGAGCTCTGATCTCATCGGAGCTGTCAGGAGCCCTGGAAGTGTTGCAGCGTGCTGCGGTTCCGGCGGCCTCGACCTCGGCCTGGACGCCTTCGGTCTCGGAGGCCCCGGCCTCGGCGACCTCGGTCTCGGGTACTGGGACCCCGTTCACCTCGGTCTCGGCCCCGCCCCGGACCTCGACCTCGGGGGAACCCCCTGAGCGGAGTATAAAGCCCAAAGAAAAGTTGCGCAGAGTGCGCCGTCTTTCCTCCTCTTCCTCCGGGTCTTCCAGACACGCCTCGCCCTCGACGCGACCTCGGACGGGGCGTCGATCGAGGAAGTCTAAGCGGCCCCGAGGCTCGCCTCGGCGCGACCGTTCCTTGTCGTTCGGGGGCGGGGCGTTGCAGGTGTCGGAGTTGCGCCTCGACAACCCGAGGCTCCTCCGCTCACCCCATGGGAAGTCTTCCCGGGCTGCCTCGCCGAGGAAACGGGAGAGTGTCCCACGAACCCCGGGGTCCTCACCCAAGGGCTCTGCGAGGAGGACAACTTCCCCTTCCCCCTCGAGGGCCCTCGAGAGGGGATCCTGGGATTCGGGATCGGTTAGGGATCCTCATTATTCCCATGAGGCCTCCCCCCTTTCCTCGGTGGGGCGGTCGAGAACCCCCTCTCCCCAGGCTAGGCCGTCCTCATTTTCATCCTTCGTTCAGGACATGGCCCAAGCCCTGGGGATTGACCTGATGGTAGGCTCTCGGTATTCCAAAGAATTTTTGGAGGAACAGGACCTCCCCATTCTTCCTAGGGAGGTGCCTAGACTCCCTCTCAACAGTGTCCTTCTGCAAACCTGGCTGAAGAACTTGTCAAACCCTCTTACAGTCACGTCTGTGCCCTCAAAAATGGAATCGAAGTATAGGACGATTCCCCCTAAAGGGTTCGATAAGGCGCAGCTCTCACACCAGTCTCTTCTGGTGGAGTCTGCTCTTAAAAAATCACAGCCCTCACGGGTTTCTGCGGCGGTTCCACCAGGCAGGGAGGGGCGGACCCTGGACAAGTTTGGCCGCCGCCTCTATTCAAATTCCCTGATGGCCACCAGGGTTCTAAACTACGCCTTCACCTTTTCCTCCTTTTTGCGTGGTATGGTGAAGGACCTTCCTCAATATCGAAACTCGTTACCGGACTCCCAAAGAGCAGGATTCGACAAGTTTATGTCCAACCTGTCTCAATTGCGCTTGTACCTATTCCATGCAGTGTACGACGCCTTTGAGCTGGTTTCGAGGGTGTCGGCCCTCGCGGTGGCCATGCGCCGCTTGGCCTGGCTTCGCACCCTCGACATGGACCCAAACCTGCAGGAACGCCTGGCAGACTTGCCTTGTGTGGGGTCCGAGTTATTCGACGAGTCATTGGATGCGGCGACCAAGCGCTTGTCGGAACAGGAGCGCTCTCTAGCATCCCTGGTCCGCCCCAAACCTAGGCCCCCGCCGCAGAAACCCTTTCGGCCTCCGCCGCGCCGATACCCTCAGAAGTCGACCCCGGCTTTCTCGAGACCGCCTCCGAGACGTCCGTCTCAGCGAGGCAGAGGGGGACAACCCCAAGCCCCGGCGCAGGGCCCTTCTAAGCCAGCGCCTTCCTTTTGACGGGCTGAGCGGACGGGGCGGGTTCCCCTCCGCACTTTCACAGGAACCCCTTCCTATCGGGGGCCGTCTTCGGTCCTTCCGGGAGGCATGGACCGGGATTACCTCAGACGCTTGGGTGCTCCGGATCGTCTCAGAGGGCTACTCGCTCAACTTTGTGTCCTCGCCGCCGGACAGTTCCCCAAGTTTAGTCCCCTGCAACCGTTCGCAGCTACCGACCCTTATAACCGAAGCCAAAGCCCTCTTGAAGCTTCGGGCGGTCGAGCCGGTCCCCAAGGACCAGTGGGGTACGGGGTTTTACTCCCGCTACTTCTTGGTCCCAAAAAAGACCGGGGACCTGCGCCCCATACTGGACCTCAGGAAGCTCAACAAATTCCTGGCCCGGGAGAAGTTTCGAATGCTATCTCTCCCGGTTCTGTATCCCCTCTTGGAGGAAGGGGACTGGATGTGCTCCCTCGACCTGAAGGAAGCATACACCCATGTTCCGGTGCACCCCGCCTGTCGAAGATTCTTACGATTCCAGGTGGGGGACCTCCACCTCCAGTACAGGGTACTGCCCTTCGGCCTAGCCGCGTCCCCACGGGTATTCACGAAGTGCATGGTGGTGGTTGCAGCAGCCCTCAGGTCGCGTGGACTTCACGTGTTCCCTTACCTGGACGATTGGCTCATCAAAGCCCCGACCAGGGAGGGGGTTATCTCAGCGACCCGACAGTCTATTGCCTTCCTGCAAACCCTCGGGTTCGAGATAAACTTTCCAAAGTCTCAGTTGAGGCCGTCGCAGTCTCTTCAATTCATAGGTGCGGTGCTGGACACGGTGCGCCTACGCTCCTACCTGCCGACCCAGCGGTTGGAAGCCCTGGTACGGATGAGCCACCAGGTCTCTCAACTGTCGAAGGTGTCGGCCAAGCGCATGATGATGCTGCTGGGCCATATGGCCTCGACGGTACATGTCACGCCGTTTGCGAGACTACATCTGAGGATCCCTCAGTGGACCCTCGCGTCCCAGTGGCGTCAGGAGTGCGACCCGGTGTCTCGCCTCATTTCGGTGACTCCGTCCTTGCGGAAATCGCTGCGTTGGTGGACAGACTCTTCAAATCTGTCCATGGGGCTATTGTTTCGCACTCCGCATTTTCGCAAGGTCCTGACCACGGACTCCTCGGAGTACGCGTGGGGAGCCCATCTCGACGGTCTTCGCACGCAGGGCCTGTGGTCGACAGAAGACCGTCAGTGTCACATCAACGTGCTAGAGCTGCGAGCCATCTTCCTAGCACTTCGAGCCTTCGTTCACATATTGCAGGACCAGGTGGTCCTCGTCCGCACGGACAATCAGGTGGCAATGTATTATGTGAACAAGCAGGGAGGAACGGGGTCATGGCCCCTCTGCGCCGAAGCTCTTCGCCTCTGGGAGTGGGCGGCCTCCCGGAACATCTTCCTCCGGGCGGTCTACATCCAAGGAGAACGGAATTGCCTGGCGGACAAACTCAGTCGACTTCTGCAACCGCACGAGTGGACTCTACACTCAGCAGTTCTACGCGAGGTCTTCGCTCGCTGGGGAACGCCACAGGTGGATCTGTTTGCCTCTCCGGAGACACACAAACTACCACTATATTGTTCTCGGATGTACTCGCAGGACCGTCTGGAAGCGGATGCCTTCCTACTCGACTGGGAAGGGAGGTTCCTGTATGCATTCCCTCCGTTCCCTCTGATCATGCGAACGTTGGTACACCTAAAATCGTCCACGGCCACGATGATTCTCATAGCACCTCGGTGGCCGCGTCAGCACTGGTTCTCCCTGCTACTCCAGCTCAGTGCCAGAGAGCCTCTTCCCCTGCCTGTCTCTCCTTCTCTGCTGTCTCAGAGTCAAGGATCCATGTTACATCCCAATCTGCAGTCATTGCACCTGACAGCCTGGTTTCTTGTTCCCTGACTCCTCCGGACCTGTCTCAATCGGTGAAGGAGGTGTTGGAAGCCTCCCGCAAGATCTCGACGAGGCTTTGCTATGCGCAGAAATGGACCAGGTTTTCCACCTGGTGCTCGTCCTTTCACCTGGATCCGGTATCAGTTCCGATATCCTCGGTTTTAGAATATTTGTTTCATTTGTCGCGCTCCGGCCTGAAAACCACTTCGGTGCGGGTTCATCTCAGTGCGATTTCTGCTTTCCACCAACCTCTGGAGGGACGCCCTCTGTCAGTCCATCCCTTGGTGACACGCTTCATGAAAGGGTTACTCAGGGTTTGTCCCCCTCTTAAGCCTCCGTCTGTCGTGTGGAATTTGAATGTGGTTCTGGCTCAACTGATGAAACCCCCGTTTGAGCCACTCAACAAGTCCCTCTTGAAATTTCTGACTTGGAAGGCGGTGTTTCTAATTGCCCTCACCTCCGCCAGGCGGATCGGGGAGTTGCAAGCCTTGGTTGCGGACCCCCCTTTCACTGTCTTCCATCACGACAAGGTGGTTCTCCGCACCCATCCTAAGTTTTTACCTAAAGTTGTTTCTGACTTCCACCTCAATCAGTCCATTGTCCTTCCTGTGTTCTTCCCGAAGCCCCACTCCCATCCTGGCGAGACGGCGCTTCACACGCTTGACTGTAAGAGGGCGTTGGCATTCTATCTTCAACGCACCAGGCCTCATCGGAAGGTTCCTCAATTGTTTTTGTCCTTCGATCCCAATCGATTAGGGCATCCAGTTTCCAAGCGCACTCTGTCTAACTGGTTGGCCGCTTGCATTTCCTTTTGCTACGCTCAGGCTGGCCTTCCTCCCCCGGGTCGAGTCACGGGGCACAAGGTCCGAGCGATGGCAGCATCGATAGCTTTCCTCCGATCCACTCCGATGGAGGACATATGTAAGGCTGCCACTTGGTCTTCGGTTCATACATTCACCTCTCATTACTGTCTGGACACTTTATCCAGAAGTGACGGCCGGTTTGGCCAGTCAGTATTGCAAAATCTGTTTTCCTAAATTGCCATCCTCCCACCTGCCCTTTTTTGGTTAGCTTGGAGGTCACCCACATGTGAGAATATCATGCCTGCTTGTCCTGGGATAAAGCACAGTTACTTACCGTAACAGGTGTTATCCAGGGACAGCAGGCATATATTCTCACAACCCGCCCGCCTCCCCGGGGATGGCTTCCTTGCTAGTTATGGAACTGAGGACCACGAGGTGGGATGCGCCCTCTAGTGGGCGAGAAGGCACGCACATGCGTGGTGCAGTATGCAAACTTGAAACTTTAATCAAGTTTGCTTGAAAAGCTGTCCGCGCCGGGGCTCCGTAGATGACGTCACCCACATGTGAGAATATATGCCTGCTGTCCCTGGATAACACCTGTTACGGTAAGTAACTGTGCTTTTTCCACACTAAACTTTTCTCTTAATACTGAACACACTGTCCTTATCACTGTAGGATCTTCTGTAAGGGCTGTTCCAGAGGATTGCTGTCGGGGGAGGTCTCTCAGTTCTGCTTTACCCTGACCCCATTCTATCCCCTTGAGCCGCCGGCAATCAACAGAAATCTTTTGCTTTGTCTGTCTCTGGCAATGCCCTTCACAGGACAAGGGAAACGCGTGCCCCTGGCATGTCTCAGACACACACAATTGCAAGGAGAAAAAAAACTCAATCCAGATCTTGACTCAATCCTATTCATTCCCCTAAAATATATATATATATATATATATATATATATATATATATATAGTATATATACAAATGTACAATGTTAACTGTTTTTCCTTATCACTAGCCTGACGTCTAATATATATACAAATAAAATTAAAAAGTTGTACTTACAATTTGTACAGTATTAATTCCGTACGGTCTCTGTGTGACTAGAAATATATTTTGTGGAGTTTTGGAGTCCCCAAAAAAAACCCTCACACAGGAGCACCATGCGCCCAGCACCAAGGTGAAATACTTACACCCTCTGAACGCGTTTCTCCTTAGAGTTCACCGGAACACCTTATAAAATAAAATCTGTTAATCTGATCACGTCGGGGTCACCACTGAGATAAAAGGCTGCTTTGTTTACCTCATTGGAATAACTACAAGACGGCATTGTATCTTCCAAAACAGACAATATTTGTTTATTGTTAGTATAAAAAATATAAGTATTATAGCAGCAAAGACATATCTAAAAAAATGTATTGTCAGTTCAGAATATGCAATGGAGAGAAGAATTTGCACCCATATGCTTAGCAGGGGGCTAGCAGTTCCCCGTAGCATAAATAAGTGAATCTAATTAGAGGTGTTACAATTCATTGCATATTCGAGTTGGTGTCCTTGTAAGATGAAAAGTTGGCAACGAGATGGCCTTTCAACAATCCAGCTGTCTGGTTCCCATAGTTTGGTTGGGAGACAGGAAACCCATGGTTTGGTACCAAGTTCTTTCATCTCGTTACACCCACATGAGCAGAGCTCCTTGCTCATTATTTCTAGGGTGTCTGGCATATGAAGTCTATGAAGTCATATAGCAGTGATAACAGTTCAGCATAACCTTGAAGAGATATTCTCCCAGCAGGGAAACCAGAACATCATTGTTAGCATTGCAAACAGTCTGAAGCAAGGTACAGGCTGGGCCTGGCTATGGGAAAATATGTCTGTAGTGTCCAGTATACACAAGTGAAAAACTAGGTCTGTAGAGTCCAGTTGAATCATCCAGATGTCCAGTATATACATGTCAAAGCGATGGAGCAAGGTGATCAAAGCCCCTGGGAGAGTATAACCCCTCAGGTAAGTAAATCACTAAATACCTCTACACAGATAGGAAAAGGGGGCAATGTCTGGGAAGCAGTATATACTAATATTCAAAGTATGGGAAACAAGATTCTGGATCTAGAAGCTGTGATGTATGAGTTGGATATAGTAACAATCACGGAGACATGGTTCACAGAGACCCATGACTGGGATGTAGTTATATCGGGCTATAATCTGTTCAGGAAAAACAGGGTAAGAAAAGTAGGGGGAGTAGTGTTATATGATAAAGATCATATTAAAGCTACACAAGTTGCTGGATCTGCAGGGCAAAGAAGAGGCACTATGGTTCAATTTGGAAAGAGGGAATGGTAAATATATTTACATTGGTATGATATACAGGCCTCCTTCACAGACGGAAGAAGTGGACAGAGATTTAATAGTAGACATTCCGAATATATCTAAAAAACATGCTGGATGTTGATTGGGGTATCTCTATTGTGGGGTCTTCTTGAAGTAGTGTGATCCTGGATTTTCTACAAGAAGAACTGTTCCAGCAGTTGGTAATGGATCCCATATGGGAAGGGGTCAAACTGGACTTAGTGCTTACAAACAGGGAAAGTGTTTCTGATGTTATAGTGGGTGATCATCTGGCATCCAGTGATCACTTCATGGTATGGTTTAATATTAAGACAGGTATAGAGAGAGCACATTCAAAAGTAAAGGTTCTAGACTTTAAAAAACTGACTTTGTTCGGATGGGGGATTACGTCAAGGAATTGTTGTCTGAATGGAAATGTCTGGAAGGAGTAGAAATACAGTGGGAAAAACTGAAAGGAGTTATTGTAAGGGCAACAAACTTTTTTGAGAGGCAAGTAAGTAACAGTAAGAAGAAAGGGCCTCTTTGGTTCTCAAAAGTAGTAGCTTTATACGGAAAGGAATAAGAGGTTAGCTTTTTCATAAGCTACAAAAGATCGCAGAAAGAGGATGATAGGCAAAAATATCTGGAAAAGTTGACTGCTCGAGCAGTCAGGAAAGCAAAGATGCAAATGGAAGAAAAAATAGCTGACATGGTAAAATGGGGAGAAAAGACATTCTATAGATATCAGTGATGGGAAGAAGTTCACAGTGGCATTGTGAAGGGGAGAAATATGTAGAAGCTGATTGAACCGCTGAACAAATATTTCTGTTCTGTGTTCATGGCTGAAGCGCCGGGAGCAGGACCGCAGAAGACAAACATGAATAGGGATGGAGGAGTGGTAGATCCTGATTGATTTTCAGAGGGTTGTATTCATGAGGAGCTAGCTAAATTAAATGTAAGCAAAGCGATGGGGCTGGATGGTGTACATCCAAGGGTGGTGAAGAAACTTAGGGAAGCTCTGGTGACTCCGCTGACTGTCCTTTTTAATGCTTCTCTAAAGTTGGGAGTAGTACTGGAAGAGTGAAGAAGGGCAGATGTGATCTCTCTCCATAAAAGTGGAAGTAAGGAAGAAGTAGGGTATTACAGGCTGGTAAGTGTGACTTCTGTGGTAAGCAAATTAATGGAAACACTTGTGAATGGTGAAGTTTCTGGAATCCAGTGGATTCCAGGACTGGAGGCAACATGAATTCACTAGAGGTGGATCTTGTCAGACAAATCTGATCAATTTATTTGACTGGGTGACCAGAGAATTGAATAGAGGGAGTGCGCTAGATGTGGTGTATTTAGTTTTTAGCATGGCCTTTTACAATGTTCCACACAGATGTCTAATAAATAAACTGAGTACCCTTGGGATGGGCCCCAAAGTGACGGGCTGGGTCAGAAACTGGTTAAGTGGAAGATGACAGAGGGTAGTGGTCAATGGAGATCTGAGGAAAGGGAAGTTACCAGTGGTGTGTCCCAGTGTGTTACCAGTGGTGTTCTTGGGCCTGTTCTTTTTAACATTTTTATAAGGGATATTGCTGAAGGGCTGTCAGGTAAGAATTGCCTTTTTGTGGATGATACCAAAATCTACAGTAGTGGACAACCTGGATGGTGTGAATAACATGAAGAAAGACCTAGCGGATCTTGAAGAATGGTCTGAAACTTAGCAGCTAAAATTTAATGCTAAGAAGTGCAAGGTCATGCATTTGGGATGCAAAAACCAGAGAGAACGGTATAGTTTAGGGGTGAAGAACTTATGTGCATGAGAGAGGAGCGGGATTTGGGTGCAATTGTAAGCTCTTCTGAGCAGGGTCCATCTATAAATGTCAAAATGTAAGTGCTGTGTACATCTTTCAGCGCTATATAAGTGATCAGTAGTAGTAGTATGTGGTGATCTTAAGGTAGTCAAACAGGTTGAAAAGGTGATGGCAAAAGCTAGAAGAATGCTAGGGTGCATAGGGAGAGTTATGGCCAGTAAGAAAAAGGAGGTATTGATAGTCTTGTATAAGATTCTGTTGAGACCTCGTTTAGAATATTGTGTACAATTCTGGAGACTGCACCTTCAAAAAGATATAAAAAGGATGGAGTCGATCCAGAGGAAGGCTACTAAATGGTGTGTGGTCTTCGTCATATGGCGTATGGGAACAGACTTAAGGATCTCAATATGTATGCTTTGGAGAAAGGCGGGAGAGGGGAGATATGATAGATAAATTTAAATACCTATCTGACATAAATGTGCATGAGTCGAGTCTCTTTCATTTGAAAGGAAACTCTGAAATGAGAGGGTATAGGATGAAGTTAAAAGGTGATAGGCTCAGGAGTAATTTAAGGAAATACTTTTTTACAGAAAGGGTGGTAGATGCATGGAACAGTTTCCCCGAAGAAGTGGTGGAGACAAAGACTGTGTCTGAATTCAAGAAAGCATGGGTTAGGCAAATGGGATCTCTTTGAGAGAAGAAAAGATAATGGTTACTGTGGATGGGAGGACTGGATGGTCCATTTGACCTTTATCTGTCATCATGTTTCTATGTTACAATGCTTCATGTGAGAAAGCTAGAAAGCATAAACATTCCTCCACTTCTAGGCTTGGCATGGCATCTTCCCAGAAGTTTACCGTATTTTCACGCAAATAACGCGCACCCGTATAAAACGCGCACACGGGTATAGCGCGCAGAAATCACGATGATATACACAAAAACTTTGGTATACCGCGCTCACGGGTATACCGCGCATGCTGCCCGACGCTCCTTTCGCCCGCCCTGACTTTCCGACTCTCCGTTCACCCCCCCTGATTTCCGTGCACTGTCCCCCCTTGAAGGTCTGTCCCCATCCTGAAAGCCTGATGCCCCCCCCCCGACGTCCGATACATCCCTCCCCCCGAAGGACCGCCGACTCCCCAACAATATCGGGCCAGGAGGGAGCCCAAATCCTCCTGGCCACGGCGACCCCCTAACCCCACCCCGCACTACATTACGGGCAGGAGGGATCCCAGGCCCTCCTGCCCTCGACGCAAACCCCCCTCCCCCCAATGACTGCCCCCCCCCAAGAACCTCCGACCGCCCCCCCAGCCGACCCGCGACCCCCCCTGGCGACCCCCACGACCCCCCCACCCCCCTTCCCCGTACCTTTGGTAGTTGGGCCAGAAGGGAGCCCAAACCCTCCTGGCCACGGCGACCCCCTAACCCCACCCCGCACTACATTACGGGCAGGAGGGATCCCAGGCCCTCCTGCCCTCGACGCACCCCCCCCCCCCCCCCAACGACCGCCCCCCCCAAGAACCTCCGACCGCTCCCCCAGCCGACCCGCGACCCCCCTGGCGACCCCCACGACCCCCCCACCCCCCTTCCCCGTACCTTTGGTAGTTGGCCGGACAGACGGGAGCCAAACCCGCCTGTCCGGCAGGCAGCCAACGAAGGAATGAGGCCGGATTGGCCCATCCATCCTAAAGCTCCGCCTACTGGTGGGGCCTAAGGCGCGTGGGCCAATCAGAATAGGCCCTGGAGCCTTAGGTCCCACCTGGGGGCGCGGCCTGAGGCACATGGTCGGGTTGGGCCCATGTGCCTCAGGCCGCGCCCCCAGGTAGGACCTAAGGCTCCAGGGCCTATTCTGATTGGCCCACGCGCCTTAGGCCCCACCAGTAGGCGGAGCTTTAGGATGGATGGGCCAATCCGGCCTCATTCCTTCGTTGGCTGCCTGCCGGACAGGCGGGTTTGGCTCCCGTCTGTCCGGCCAACTACCAAAGGTACGGGGAAGGGGGGTGGGGGGGTCGTGGGGGTCGCCAGGGGGATCGCGGGTCGGCTGGGGGGCGGTCGGAGGTTCTTGGGGGGGGGGCGGTCGTTGGGGGGGAGGGGGGTTTGCGTCGAGGGCAGGAGGGCCTGGGATCCCTCCTGCCCGTAATGTAGTGCGGGGTGGGGTTAGGGGGTCGCCGTGGCCAGGAGGGTTTGGGCTCCCTTCTGGCCCGATATTGTCGGGAAGTCGGAGGTCCTTCGGGGTGGGGGTGCGAGTGGTCCTGCCGGGGGGGGGGGATGTATCGGGGAGTCGGCCGGGCAAGAGGGCTTGGGCTCCCTCTTGCTCCGATCGTGGATGCGGGTGCGGGTGGGAGCGCGTGCGAGCGGTCGTTCGGGGTGGGGGTGCGAGTGGTCCTGCCGGGGGGGGGGGATGTATCGGACGTCGGGGAGTCGGCCGGGCAAGAGGGCTTGGGCTCCCTCTTGCTCCGATCGTGGATGCGGGTGCGGGTGGGAGCGCGTGCGAGCGGTCGTTCGGGGTGGGGGTGCGAGTGGTCCTGCCGGGGGGGGGGGGATGTATCGGACGTCGGGGAGTCGGCCGGGCAAGAGGGCTTGGGCTCCCTCTTGCTCCGATCGTGGATGCGGGTGCGGGTGGGAGCGCGTGCGAGCGGTCGTTCGGGGTGGGGGTGCGAGCGGTCCTGCTGGGGGGGGTGGGAACTATGTTTTAAAACTTTTGTATACCGCGCTCACGCATATAACGCGCGAGGGGTATGCGCGGTAGGTAAAAACGCGTATAACGCGCGCGTTATATGCGTGAAAATACGGTACCTCCTTGATGTTATAGCAAGTGTCAACACACCATGGATCACTCTCCATTGCTGCAGATCATGTCTCCTCTCAGGCATGCTTTGACATTGAGGTCTCAGACAACCAGCACTGCAGACTACTTCCACATGGATTTCTCTTCTGGTAATAATAATAATAATAATAACTTTATTTTTGTATACCGCCATTCCCAGAGAGTTCTAGGCAGTTCACAGCAATTAATTAAGATTACAAACAGTGAAAAAAAGCATTGGAATTACAATACTATAAGTGTACAATAGTAAGGTAAAAAAGTTTATTTACAGGAAAAACCGGTCGTTGACAGTTAAATTGGTTTGGTGGGCACAATAAGAGGGGACGGTGGAGGTTCAGGTGGGTTGAGGGGTATTAAGGAAGTGAGGGTGTGTTAGGGGTTCTGTTCGTTGAATAAGTGAGTTTTTAGTTTTTTTCTGAAGTCAAGGTAGGAGGGGGCGTCAAGTACAATTTGGGCAAGCCATGAGTTAGTTTGGCTGCCTGGAAGGAGGTTTTATCGAGGAACCTTTTGAGGTGACACAATTTTAGGGGGGGGAAAGCAAACAGATGAATTCTGCGAGAGTTCGTATTGTTGTGATTTAGCTTGAAGTGAGGGTTGAGGTAGCTTGGAGATAGATCAAATACAGTTTTGTAGCAGAGGCATGCGAATTTGAATAGGACTCTGGATTCAAATGGCAGCCAGTGCAGTTTATGGTAGAAAGGGGTGATGTGTTCCCGTTTGTTTAAGCCAAATATAAGATGGACGGCGGTGTTCTGAATTAGTTTTAGTCTCCTAGTGGTTTTCTTCGTGGAGCCTAGATAGATGATGTTGCAATAATCCAGGATGCTGAGAATGAAGGATTGTACTAATAGGCAGAAAGAGTTGTCATCGAAGTATTTTTTTATGGTGCGGAGTTTCCAGAGCACCGAGAAGCTTTTCCTAACGGTAAGATCAGTGTGTTTCTCAAGGGATAGGTGTTTGTCTAGGGTGACTCCCAGTATTTTTAGGGTTTGTTCTAGGGATTGAGGGATCTTTGATTTTGTCGTTGGGGGTGGCCAGGAAGAATTTGGTTTTGTCAGGGTTTAGTTTTAATCTATAGGATAGCATCCAGAGTTCTATCTGCCTGAGTAAGTTTGATAGTGAGTTGAGTAGCTCTAGAGTGAAACTGGTTAGTGGGATAATTATCGTGATGTCGTCTGCATAAATGAAGAATTTAAGATTGAAGCTGTGTAGGGAGATCCCACCAACCCCAGATCCACCATCTCTCCTTTTCTCAACTACCCTTTCATCCAGCATCTCTTCCTCCTTCCCCAGCACCCCAGGGCCCACCATCTCTCCCTTTCTCTTCCTAACTACCCTCCTATTCAGTATCTCTATCCCCCTCCCTCCACACCATCCCTTGAGTCTAACTTATCTCCCTTTCTTTTTCCTACCTCTCTCCGTCCCATTGTCTATCATCTCTCTTCTGTTTTCAGAGCCATTATTTCAGAGCCAGAGTTGATTATTTCTTGTCCTTCACCTCCCCCCACCGTCAGTCTGGCATATGCCCCTCTCTTTGGACTCCCTCCCTCTGTGTACTTTTAATAGCTACACAAGGGCCCCCCAAAGGCCAGCATGTTTCCCCTTCTCTCAATCGTTGTCCGTCTTCCCCCTGGCCTCCTGGTCTCATTTTTCAAAACTAATTATGGCTTGCAGAGGATCGCCTGTGCTGTAGTGATTCTAGCAGGCTTCCATCAGCTTCAACTGCATGTTCCCTCTGCTGCGGCCCCACCCCTCCTCTGACGTAGTATCCTATTTTGGTCTGGGATAGACTGCGGCAGAGGGAACGTGTGGCAGTTGTCAACGGCAGCCTGCTAGAATCGCTAAAGCACCGGGGATCCTCTGCAGGCTATAATTAGTTTTTAAGGTGAGACCGGAAGGCTAGGGGGAAGCCGGACAATGGTGGAGAGAACGGGAAAAAATGCAGGCCTTCAGGGAGCCCCTAAAGCCACAGAACTGAGGGGTATGCACAGCGCTGGCACCTATGCAGCACTTCCCGACTGACACACCCACCCACCCAGCATGAGCTCTGACCCCCCCCGCTGGACCGCTCGCATCCCCACCCCGAAGGACCGCTCGCACGCACCCCCACCCCGAAGGACCGCTCGTACGCACTCCCACCCGCACCCCCACCCTGAAGGACCGCTCACACCCCCACAGCCTCCCGACCTCCCCCCCCCATCATGTAGAAGCTCCTACCGGTGTCCTGCTGCTTCCTCTTGGCGGTCCCGGCCCTTTTGTGAGCCCTGCGCCTGCACTACTTCCTCTTCCGGCGGTCCCGCCCTTTCTCTGATGTCAGAACCTTTGCCAGAATTGGGGCACCATGATCTTAATAGCATATCTCTGACCATGCCAAATATGGTTTAAGAACATAAGAATTGCCATACTGGGACAGATTGAAGATCCTTCAAGCCCAGTATCCTGTTTCCAATAGTGGCCAACCTAGGTCCCAAGTATCTAGCTAGATCCCAAGTAATAAAACAGATGCTATGCTGCTTATCCTAAGAATAAGCAGTGGATTTCCCTAAGCCATCTCAAAAATGGCCTATGGACTTCTCTTATAGGATCTCTTATCTAATCCTTTTTTAAACCCCACTAAGCTAACTGATTTCACCATCTCCAGCAATGAATTCCAGAGTTTAATTACACTACTAACTCAGAACGAAGGGTCCTTCATTCATCCAAAGCCCTCATTAGCACTAACAGCGTGGTTTCTTTCTCCAATTAGATTCTTTCTTTCTCTCTTTCTGCTGCAGTATCAGCTGTTAAAGGAACCTTTCACTCAGCCTTGTTACTGCTTTAAGTGGAGCAGTGTGTGGCGCAGTGGTTGGAGCTACAGCCCCAGTACCCTGGGGTTGTGGGTTCAAACCCCGCGCTACTCCTTGTGACCCTGGGCAAGTCACTCAGTCCTCCATAGCCCCAGATACATTAGATTGTGAGCCCACAGGGACAGATGTGGAAAATGCTTAAGTACCTGATTGTAAAAACCGCTTAGATAACCTTGATAGGCAGTATTTAAAATCATAATAAACTTGACCTGATTCTTGTTTTCTAGAACCTATCACCTGTTCGCTTCCATCTATTTTAGACTACTTTCTATATCTTTCTCTCTCTCTTTAATTCTGGTCTAAAAAAAACAACTCACTTAGAGTTCATCTTCACACTATCAGTGCATTCCACTCACTTCTTGACAAAAAGCCTTTTATCTATTCATCCCTTGATAGTCTGTTTTAGGAAAGGCCTATTTTTCACAAAACGAACTATCAAACCTTCACCTATTGCTTGGGATCTCAATGTAGTTCTTTCTGTAATCATGAAGCCTCCCTTCGAACCTCTTACATCTTGTTCTTTCAAACTTCTCATTTGGAATGTCAACTTCCTTATCGTCCTTTGAGTGAACTTCAAGTTGTTGTTTTGGATCCTCCCTACACAAGATTCTGTCATGACAGGGTGGTCCTCTGTACATGTCCCAAATTCCTCCCTAACCAAATTCCACCTTAACCAACCCATAGTTTGTTTGTTTTTAAAAATTTTTAAATTTATTGATTAAATTTGTTATAACATATAACAATTTCCAGCAATTACACAAAATAAAGATTAAAAAAGAAGACAAGTAACATAATATTCATTTTTAAGTCCACATTATTAGGGCTGAATTAACCAAAAATCCAAGAAATATTAATTTCCACAAACAGGCAAAAATATGTCTAAAGTCACTTATCATCAACCTCTGAATTAGTATCAGAAGCTTTTTCTAACAAAGGTTTATACCTGAAGATAATTTTCTAATTGAGTAGGATCCAGAAATACAAACTTACTGTTAGCACATGAAATCAAACATTTGCATGGGAATTTAAGAAAAAAATAGCCCCCAATTGCTAAAATTTTAGGCTTAAGCAGTAGGAGAAGAGCGACACGTCTGATTAAAGGGATGGAAAACCTTTCATACCCTGAGAGATTGGAGAAACTGGGCCTCTTTTCCCTGGAGAAGAGGAGACTTAGAGGGGATATGATAGGGACAAGATCATCAAAGGCATAGAGAGAGTAGAGAGGGACAGATTCTTCAAACTTTCAAATAATAAAAGTACAAGAGGGCATTCAGAAAAATTGAAAGGGGACAGATTCAAAACAAATGCTAGGAAGTTCTTCTTTACCCAACGTGTGGTGGACACTTGGAATGCGCTTCCAGAAGATGTAATAGGACAGAGTACGGTACCGGGGTTTAAGAAAGGATTAGACAATTTCCTGCTGAAAAAGGGGATAGAAGGGTATAGATAGAGGATTACTACATAGGTCTTGGACCTGTTGGGCCACTGCGTGAGCGGGCTGCTGGGCACGATGGACCTTAGGTCTGACCCAGCAGAGGCATTGCTTATGTTCTTAGGAACTGTTTCCTCCTGAATTGTTTGCTTACACAAAGCAAGGACTGTTCCTTAGTAAAATAAAGTTTTAAAATAAGTTGTTTTTCAATTTCAGATTTAAATGTAACTAGTAATGTTGCTCATTTAGCTATATAATCCTTAGAAGATTCCAAAAACTGGGAAACATTCAAGCTATCGGGAAAACCAGCTGATCCACCCCTCAGCTAACATTTTGGAGCTCCTAGGGATGTAATAAATATTATCTGGTGAAAATATATCTATCTGATCATATTGTAAAATATCTCTCATATACATCCTTAGGAGCTCTAATGGTGCCAAGTAGTGGGAAATAGGAAAATTTAGAAATCGACGATTCCTAGATCTCATTAAGTCTTCTATTTTCTCCATTTGCAAGTGTAAAGAAATACTATCCTTAATATTTGATGTCGCTAAACCTTGAAAATTAGTTACAGATGTTTCCACTTTATCTAATTTATTTCCCATTGAAATCAATTGGGTCTCATGGTCAGTTACCTTTGAAGTTATTTCAGAGGAAAATTTGCAAAGTTTGGATATAGTACCTTGAAGTAGTTTTGATACAAGTTATTACCATCCAAACATTCTGCAAGGCAATCACTTTCCCTTCAGGAGCAGGGCTAATAACTGATCCTGAAGGCATTTGAGCAGAAGAAAAAATTGACGATTTAGGTTTTCCCCTTAGTTGTATTAGAGGATCCAATTCAACAGACAGTAAAGAGAGCGATTCTTTCTCCACTTCGGGGGCTGATTCAACACTTTGCTGAAAGTTTAAAACAGGTTGAATTGATGGTGATGGTTCACCTAAGGATAGTGAGGCAGCAGATGACTCCAATTGAAGCTTGGGGTCAGAGATTACACTTGGAGGAGAAGCAGGACACAGATGACGATCCATCGGGCCTGTTATCGAAGAATATGAAACAATTTTCGCTTTTCTTTTTCCCATTCTTCAACCAGAAGTCTCTGCTGTCTGCTCCTCTTGGCTCTGAAGGGGCTCCAAAGGGGCATGTCCTGCCCCTTTGGCCACTCCATTTCAGACTCACGGCCTTGAGCTCGCGTCCATGGGCCACATACCACAGCTTGGTGTTCCTTATGAGAGGAGAAAAAAACCTATCCTCCTGGCTCTGAAGTTCAGCAGCTGGCCGCGGGGGTACTTGTTTGCTAGGCACCAAGATGATATCTGGTCACAAATAGCCCTCTAGCTACTGCGGCTTGGTGTTCCTTATGAGAAGAGAAAGGACCTCTCTTCCCGGCTCTGAAGTTCAGCAGCTGGCTGCGGGGGTGCCTGTTTGTTGGGCACCGAGATTATATCTGGTCACAAACAGCCCTCAACCAACCCATAGTTTTGCCTATTTTCTTTCTAAAGCCACATTCCCATTCTGTAAAAGTATTGTTTCATACCTTGGACTGTAAGTGTGCTCTGGCATATTACCTGGACTGGTCTAAACCTTTGTGGCTCATGATCTTAACAGGCTAGGAGTTCATTTTTCCAAAAGAACTATCTCCATAAGAACATAAGAATAGCCTTACTGGGTCATACCAAAGGTCCATCAAGCCCAGTAGCCCATTCTCAAAGTGGCCAATCCAGGACATTAGTACTGGGCCAAAACCCAAAAAGTAGGAACATTCCATGCTACTGATCCAGGGCAAGCAGTGGGTTGCCCTATGTCTTTCTCAATAACAGACTACATGGACTTTTCCTCCAAAAAATTGTCCCAACCCTTCTTAAAACCAGCTATGCTATCTTTTCTTAACTTCTGGCAATGCATTCCAGAGCTTAACTATTCTCCGAGTGAAAAATATTTCCTTCTATTGGGTTTTTTTTTTTTTTTTTTTTTAAATCATATTTATTGAGGAGTCAACAAGAGAAACCAACAAAGTACAAGGAGAAAATAAAACGATTTTCTTCAAGAAGAATACAATGGGCACAAACAAGAATATGAAATACAGCCAGAAAACCCCCCACAGATATTCAAAAGCAAGAACAATGTGTCTCCCGTGGCAACTCCAACAATTTTCAATATAGAACAAACCCTCCCCAGAAATCCCCTACACAGAGAACTTCACATCCGCTCTATCAGTCACACCATCCGCTCCCACAAACATACCCCTCACCCACACACCCATCAAGCACACCCCTCCCCCCCCCAGCCCGTACCTCCCAAGCTGGAAACTAGGTAGGTGCAAGAACACCTGCCACAAGGCCAAATATGCCAGCACCTCAGGGTTAGAAGAAGTTTTATAATAGCCAAGCTCAAAGCGGGCCAACTCGGTCATTTGAGGAATCCAACAATCCAAAGGGATAGACCCCTCTTGAGTCCAATATTGTAAGATCAGACGTTTAACCGTCAGCAAAGTCAGGTAGATAAAGCGCCGCTGAGGAATCGTAAGGCCCTGTTCTTCCAGCAGGGTCTGGTCACCAAGCAGCAACGTTTTATAATCCCACTCAATAGTACGTTGTAGAACCAATAGAAGCTGCGCAAAGGAGGAGTTCCATAAGGAAAGCTCAGAACACTCCAAAAAGGAATGTAGGAACGTCCCAGGTGCCCCTCTGCACTTGATACACACAGGTTCCTCCCACAAGCCCATGCAAGCACCCCTTGCTGTAGTAATATAAGCTCTATGGAGGACCTTAAATTGGGTCTCCTGCCAGGCCGCGGATTTCACAAAAGCATATAGGGTGTGAAAAAGTGCCATAAAAGAGTCAGGGGTATACTGGGAGGCCAAATCCCGATTCCAAGCAGCACATAGCAAAGTCAGAGGCCCCTGAGACGCAGACGAGCGCACCACCCGGTACCAGATCGAGAGGGAACGCAAGGTAGCTGGAAGACGCAGTAAGTGCACATCAAGGGATTCACAAGTCCATTCCTCACCATATTGCAAACAAAGACTCTGAAAATAATGGCGTGCTTGTAAATAGGCAAAGAAGTGAGTTTTGGGGATGCTCCACTTATCCTGAAATTGAGCAAAAGAGTCAAATACCCCCGTATCCCCATCCATCATATGAGAGAGTGTCAAAGCCCCCTGTACAGCCCAAGCAGCAAATGGGGAGCGGCCCAATCCCGGGGGGAAATCCGGGTTACCCTGTAGTTGCAAAAAGGGTGAAGCCCGCGGAGATCTCGGCCTTCTATTGGTTTTAAAAGTATTTCCCTGCACCTTCTTTGAGTGTTCCCTAGTCTTTGTAATTTTTGATGAAATGAAAAATCAATCCACTTGTACCCGTTCTACTCCACTCAGGATTTTGTAGACTTCAATCATATCTCCCCTCAGCCGTCTCTTTTCCAAGCTAAAGAGCCCTAAACCTTTTAGTATTTCCTCATACGAGAGGTGTTCCATCATCTTTATCGCTCTTCTTTGAACCTTTTCTAGTGCCGCTATATCTTTCTTGAGATAAGACGACCAGAATTGAACGCAAACTCCAAGTGAAGTTGCACCATGGAGCGACACAGAGGCATTATAACATTCTTAGTTTTGTCTAGCCCTTTTTTAATAATTCCTAGCATCTTGTTTGTTTTTTTTACTTCCGCTGCACATTAGGTGGAAGGTTTCATGGTATTGTCTACAATGACACCCAAATCCTTTTCTTGGGTGCTAACCCCCAAGGTGGACCCTAGCATCCGATAACTGTGATTCGGGTTATTCTTCCCAATGCACATCACTTTGCATTTGTCCACATTAAATTTCATCTGCCACTTGGACTCCCGGTCTGCATGCAGTTTTTCACAATCTGCATGCGTTTTAACAACTTTGAACAGTTTAGTGTCATCTGCAAATTGAATTGCCTCACTTGTGATCCCAATTTCCAGATCATTAATAAATAAGTTAAATAGAACTGGTCCTAGTACAGTTCCCTGCGGCACTCCACTGTTTACTCTCCTCCATTGAGAAAAATGGCCATTTAACCCTACCCTCTGTTTTCTATCCGATAACCAGTTCCTAATCCACAACTGACTATTCCATGACTCTTTAATTTTCTCAGGAGCCTCTCATGAGGAACTTTGTCAAAAGTTTTCTGAAAATCTAGATACACTACTTCAGCCGGCTCACCTTTATCCACATGTTTATTCACACCTTCAAAGAAGTCAAGCAAACTGGTGAGGTAAGATCTCCCTCAGCAGAACCCATGCTGATTCTGTCTCATTAAATCATGTTTGTCTACCTGTTCCACAATTTTATTTTTTGTAATTTGTTTCCACCATTTTGCCCAGCACTGAAGTTAGGCTTACCCATCTGTAATTTCCCGGATTTCCCTGGAACCCTTTTTAAAAATCAGCGTAACATTGGCTACCCTCCAATCTTCAGGTACTACAGATGATTTTAGCAACAGGTTGCAGATCACTAACAGCAAATCAGCAATTTCATGTTTGAGTTCCCTTTCGTACCCTGGGATGTATACCATCCGGTCTACGTAATTGATCACTTTTTAACATGTCGATTTGGCTAGTGGACTGTATCTCCTTCACATATATTGAGGCTGGACTAATGCTTCAAGGCTATGTAACAGCCCAGAACGTGAGGGTTATGGCTGCCTCCATGGCTCCTTTCCGCTCTGTATCTATTGAAGACATCTGCAAAGTGGCTACTTGGACCTTAATACATACATTTACCTCTCATTACTGTTTAGAACATAACTCCAGAAGAGACAATTGGTTTGGGCAAGCAGTTCTGCACAATCTTTTCACTACCTAAAAGCCAACTTTCCCTGTGACCCTATTGGATTTCGCCAGGCTCCTGATTATTCAATATTTAACCTGCTCCATAGATATGATCCTGGCAGCTTGAGAGTCCCACATGTAAGAATATTATGCCTGCTTGTCCTTGGAGAAAGCAAGATACTTACCTGTTGCACGTGTTCTCAAAGGACAGCAGGCATATATTCTCACAACCTGCCCACCTCTCCTAGTTGGCTTCTTAGCTTTATTACTGAACTGATGTGCATACATATGTTCCAATGTTGGGTGGGAATGCACCTGTATGTGCACGGTGTGGGCACTGTAAAGATTTAAAGTAACAGTACACTTGGCAGTGTCTGTACTGCGTTCTGTGGATGATATCACGCACGTGTGAGAATATATGCCTGCTGTCTCCAGAGAACATCTGCTACAGGTAAATATCTTCACTTTTTGTGCATAAATTAATCTGGGAAAGTTTTGCATACTACAGAGAAGATGTATATACTGTATATGTATATAAAATTCCCTAGAGAGTAGTTTTCAAAGTGTAGGGTTTATTTTGAAAATTCTCTGTCACTTGCACAGATAAAAGTATATATGTACTATTTAGGAGTCCTTATAGTTGTAAATTAACCCCACTTCATCCAAGGAGTTGTAATCCTGCTTTTTTATATAATTCAGTAGGAAAAGTAGAACTACCTCTCTGTGCATGCAGTGAAAATCAGAACTGACTCAGCTGGTCCCCAGTGGCCTCAATATATATGATAATTCGGTTTTCTTAGTCATATGGTCCCATACACCCTGTGTTGTCGCTGAGTGACTCCACAATGTCTACAGCAGGGATGTCCAATGTCGGTCCTCGAGGGCCGCAATCCAGTCGGGTTTTCAGGATTTCCCCAATGAATATACATTGAAAGCAGTGCATGCAAATAGATCTCATGCATATTCATTGGGGAAATCCTGAAAACCCGACTGGACTGCGGCCCTCGAGGACCGACATTGGACACCCCTGGTCTACAGTATATCAACAGGAATAGAAATTTGTGGGGTTTTCTTCCAGGTGGCCAGCACACGAGCACTGAAGAATTTTCCAGAAATCTCTGGAAATGATGAGACAGATACTTCCAAAGCAGTGGAAATTCAGAGTAAGCAAATGATTGAGTGGGCAGTAGAAGGATTCCAACCAGCTGGCCCAAAGTGTTTGGAACCACCAGAAGGTAAGAACAGGCCAACCAGTGTCTGTTGCAATCACAACCAGATGTGATGGGCACAGCCAATGCAATTAACTAGAAAAGAAACTTTCCATTTTCCCAATAGCGCAAATTCATTTCAAATTGATAGTAATGTGGTTGCCATGTTCACTTTAAAGGTAATAAATAGACATAAAACAAAACAAAGGAAAATAGATAACCATTTTGTATTGGACTAAATACATTTTTGACAAGCTTTTCAAGGCCCAGCCTTCTTTTTATTTCTATTTATTACCTTAGTAGCTTTATGGGGGAAATATGGGGGAAGGGAACAGGAAAGATTAATCTCTCAAAATAAGTTGGAAACTTCAATGGTGTAAAATGACTACCGGATCTTAAAAAAATTAATTTGATGGACAAAATTTAAATTAGGGAATTTTCAAAGCCATTTACCCAGATAAATAGCAGTTTTCCCAGATAAAGCCTGCTTAAGAAAAGCATTTCTATATGAGTGCTTAGATGGTGGATGACTGCACACTTAGGCCCTGATTCTGCAAAATATGTCTAAAGTTAGGCGCTGTTCAGACATCTAAGATAGGTGTCCTTTGTGGAATCGTGTTCAGCTGCGCTCAGCACTATTTAGACGTCTACATTTTTAGGCGTCCTTTAGCGAATGAGGTTTTAGGTGAGAGACTTCCAAACGATGTCCTTAGTGTTATAATTATGATGTTATTAGAATGGCGATTTTCATTATAATTGTGATACTGGGAGTTGGATCTGTTTAATGCTTTTATTTACTGGGAGTTGGATCTGTTTAATGCTTTTATTTATTTCTCTTCCATAAGAGAGAGTGACTGGGACTCGAACTAGCAACATTAGGGTAGAAGGCTGTAGGTTTAACCAGTGTAATACACAGTGAGCTAGCAAGTTGCATAGCAATTGTAAAACTAGGTCCTATACGCATTGTAAAGAATGTCTACTTTTGAGCATAGTTTGGGCTTCAGATAGACCTGAGTTCTATGTTCGGAACTTAGGCACAATTTGGACGTCCTTAATGCAATCTGCTAAATAGCTCTCTGGGTTTTTATTTTTGCTTTATTAAGCTCAAGATACATTTAATAAGGCACCACATAAACAGGGCACATCAAAACAGATATATTGCATGCAAAACCTTCTATTTTAGTGGACAAACAGCAATGTTATTTGCTAATTAGAGGAAAACATCCATTAACTGAAGCAGAACATATGAAAAAAAACACAGTTTTAGGTTTCTTTGCTAAAAAGCTATCCTTTTTTTCTGACTAAACAGTGCTCCAATCATCTCATTCTTGAAAGCAAAGAAAGCACATGAAAAAAATAATCAGATTGCATACATAACTTCATTTGCAAAAGCTTAAAAACTGAAAAAACAGATATAGACCTTAGCATGATTTCTACTTCATTGCAAATGGAGGTGTACAGATGCACAATACTGACCTCACTGCGAGATCATCAAGGTGCATCTGCAAGGTAGAATACCACAATTAAAATGTGTGCTGGGATTTGAACTTATGACCTTTGGAAGATGGGAACTTTGAGCTGCAGCAGCTTCCACTAATACCTTTCTTCCTCACATCTGATATGATAGCTTAGGGATCTGCTAAGCTATGATCTTCTCAGGTATTTTCATCTTCACATGGCTAGGATCACTAAGCTCTCATGGTTGGAACCACAACAACCAAAAGGATGCAATGCCAGTGCCTAGTAAAAGGTTCTGATGAATCCAAGGCAAAAGGAAAGCGCTCTAACCTTCCTCTTGAAGAGGTTCTTGGTCCTCTCAGTCCTTTACGCCAGTGTTTGTTAACTTGCTCTGGCAAGCCTATGTTGGTGGCACTGCGGTACCAACTGGGTCACCTAGAGAGTCACCACCTGCACAGCCTCCCTGTGATCTAGCACAGTGTTTCTCAACCTTTTCAAGCCAAGTACCCCCTAAGCCTACCAAATACCAACCGAGTACCCCCACCCAAGCTCCGCCCCAGACCTGCCCAAACTACCCCTGACCCACCCAAACTCCGCCCCTGACTCCACCCCATAATAATAGTACTAATTGTAATGCAATTTCTTCCATCCATTTTTCATATACACACAGTATAATCTTATTAATTCATAATAGTAACCCCAAAAATCAAAGCACACTGTACGCAGAAAAAATGTTAATTATCATTTATATTTGGGGGGTTTTCAAAGAGGTCAAGGCAGTTGACTTTAAAATATGCAATGTCACCTCAGCAACAACTATAGAAAAATAGACAAATATAGTGCAAAATATAAACAGCAGATATAAATTCTCAAAACTGACACATTTTGATCACTAAATTGAAATAAAATAATTTTTCCTACTTTTTGTCTGGTGATTTCATGAGTCTCTGGTTGCACTTCCTTCTGACTGTGTATCCAATATTTCTTTCTGTCTGCCTTCCTGCATTCTTCCTCTCTTCCAGTCCTCATTCCATTCCCCAACCAACATCTCTCTCTGTCCCTCCATGAGTCCAACTTTTCTTACTCTCTCCTCCACTCCATTGGCAATATCTCCCCCCCTCTCTTTCTCTCTCTCTCTCTCTCTCACTGTCCTTCAGTCTTGAGAGCTCCAGACATCTCTCCTACCCCCTCTACTTCCACATCCAACATTTCTCCTCTCTCATCCCCAGATAATGTGCAGAATTTTTCACCACTGCCCACCAGTCCCATGCCCATTTTTCCTTCTGTCACCCCTCTCCAACACCATGCCACATCTCTCCCTCCATCACCATGTTCAACATTCCTCCCCCTTGCATCCCCTTCAATCTGTCCCTCTGTTCCCTCTCCACCACCATATCCAACATTTTTCCTCTCATCCTTCTCTCCCCATGCATCTCTACCTCTTTCCTTTTTCCAAGTCCAGTTTCCCTCTTTCTTCCTTTCCCTCTCACACACTGATGCCCCAAAATTCTCCCTTTCTAGTGTCCCTTCCTCCTTCCCTTCTGTGTCCCATGTTCATGCCCCATCCCTTCCTTCTGTGTCAAGTTCGTTCCCCCTCCCCCTCACGGCTTTCCAACTTTAACCCAAAATTAAATTCCACTGCCCACACACCACATTCCTCCCTCCCCAGAAGCCGACCTGTGCCGAAGCCTGCCTGCCTGCCTACCCCCGCTGACGACACCGACGCCAATTCCTCCCTGCCACCTGCCATGGTCCATTCGCCCCCTTCCTACCGCCTCAACCCGACGTGCTCCATCCTGAAGCTGCCGATTCCTCCCTGTCACCCAAAAGGCTACGTCCCTCCGCCACCGCAACTGCCGCCACTGCTCCCACCTGACACAATCCATCCATCCATCCCCTGCCACAACTTCGGGCATGGATGGGCTAGGCTCATGCAGCGATTGCACGCTGCCAGACCCTTCCAATATCTCTCTCTCCCTCACTCCCTATTTCCATGGTCTGACATCTTTCTCCTTACTTTCCCCCCTTCTCAGTCTGGCATCTTTCTCCTCACCTTCCCATAATCTGGCATCTCTCTCTACTACTACTATTATTATTATTTCTATAGCACTACCAGACTCTCCTCTTTCCCTTCCATTCCCTGGTCTGATATCTCTCCCTTCCTTTAGTCATCTCTCCTCTCCCCCCCCAAGTGTAACATTTCTCTTTCCCTTCCTCCTTTCTGCCCCCTGCAGTCCAACTCCCTTCCCTTCCTCCTTTCTGGCCCCCCTCCCAGTCCAACATTTCTCCCTCATTTCCACCAGTACAACATATTTTTCTCTCTTTCTCCTGCATGCTTCTCCTATGGTCTTCCTTCCTTTCCTCAACCAATCTCCCTCTCTCTCCCTCCGTGAGTCCACTCTGCTCTCTCCCCCTTCTGCAGAGTGTAACATTTCTCCTTCCCTCCTTTCTGACCTCACCATCCATCTCGACCTCTCCACGAGTCCAACACTTTCTGCCTCCTGCACACTTTCTCTCTCTGACTTTGCCTCTTCCCTCGAGTGGCATCCTCTTTCCTACCCTCCAACCTAACATGCTCTTTCCCCATGCACCATCTCGCCCTCCCTTCCAATGTGTAGCACCTTTCCTTTCTCTCCCTTTCCGCCAGGTCCAGCAACACCTCGTCTCCCTTCCTTTTACCTTCCCCCTGTTCAGCAGTACCCCTTCTCCCTTCCCTCCTCCCCCCTGTTCAGCAGTACCCCTTCTCCCATCCCTCATCCCCCCTGTCCAGCAGTATCCTTTATCCCTTCCCTCCTCCCCCCTGTCCAGCTGTACCCCTTATCTCTTCCCTCCTCCCCCTGTCCAGTAGTACCCCTTATCCCTTCTCTCCTTCCCCCCCTGTCCAGCAGTACCCCTTATCCCTTCCCTCCTTCCCCCCCTGTCCAGCAGTACCCCTTATCCCTTCCCTCCTTCCCCCCTGTCCAGCAGTACCCCTTATCCCTTCCCTCCTCCCCCCATGTCCAGCTGTACCCCTTATCCCTTCCCTCCTCCCCCCTGTCCAGCTGTACCCCTTATCCCTTCCCTCCCCCATCCAGCAGTACCACTTCTCCCTTCCCCACTGTCCAACAGTACCACTTCTCCCTTCCCTCCCCCATCCAGCAGTACCACTTCTCCCTTCCCCCCTCACCCCTCCATCCAGCAGTACCACGTCTCCCTTCCCTCCTCACCCCTCCATCCAGCAGTACCACGTCTCCCTTCCCTCATCCCTTTGTCCAGCAGTACCATTTCTCCCTCCTTGTTCAGCAGTACTCCTTATCCCTTCCCTCCTCCCCCCTGTCCAGCAGTACCATTTCTCCCTTCTCTCCTCCTCCCTGTCCAGTAGTACCACTTCTCCCTTCCCTCCTCCCCCCTGTCCAGCTGTAACACTTATCCCTTCCCTCCTCCCCCTGTCCAGCAGTACCACTTCTCTCTTTCCTTCCCCCTTGTCCAGCAGTACCACTTCTCCCTTCCCTCCTCCCCCCTGTCCAGCAGTACCACTTCTCCCTTCCCTCATCCCCCCTGTCCAGCGGGGGGGGGGGGGAGGAGGAGCAGTCTCTACCATTATCTGTTGGCATTGACTAGAAACAATCTAAATGGCTAAAGCTCCAGTATAGGGTTTTTAATGAGGGTTGAAAGGATGAGATTCAAAGGAGAAGTAGCAGCCAACAGAGCTCAAAATGTTGGGGAACATAAATAGAGAAATACAGTAGAATCTCAGTTAACTGACACTCAACCAACTGTCAAAAAAATTGTCTCCCATCCAAAGTGGTGCCCCTGACCCATCAACCACCTCCGTTTCCTCCTCTCTCCAGCCCCAGAGGCATCAGCAGCAGCCACAAATCTCCCTCCCTTCAGCTCTTGAAGCATTGCAGCAGCCTCAGATCTCCCTCCCTCCAGCTCCTGAAGCATTGCAGCAGCAACAAATCTCCCTCCCTCCATTCCTGAAGCAGCAGGCAGCCAGTTCTGACAACTTCCCTCCATTCTCGAAGCAGTAGAGCTGGTCCTGACAGCCCTCCCGTTCCCGAAGCAGTAGAGCCGGTCCCGACAACCCCCTCCCCCCCCTTCCCTCCCTCCGTTTCCGAAGCAGCAGAGTGTCCTAACAAAACCTTTCTCACTCACTCACCCGAAGCTGTAAGCAATCAGCAAGCAGAGGAAGCATCGGTAAACAGGCTGCTTCCAGCCAGCCCTGGCAGGGCCTTTCCTCTGCTGCATCACTTCCTATGCAGCAGAGGAAAGATCCTGCCTGGGCTGGCCAGAAGCTGCCTATTTACCGGCATTTCCTCTGCTCGCCGGCTGCCACTACAGCTTCGAGGGAGGGAAGGGTTTTTTTCGGGATGCTTTGTTGCTTCGGGACCAGAGGGAGGGAGGAAGGGTGTTGTACTTATTCCAAGTGGGTTACACTTTACATGTTCACTGTTTAGGTTGATGCATTCCTGATGATGCCTAGGGTGTCAGTATTTCACAGAGTAAAAGTAGGAATAAGTTGGTGCCAGCTCATCAAAGGTAGACTGCAAAATAGTTTTTCAGCTGGCAGCTTGCTTGCCAAGTGACAGGGAATCAAAACTAGACCGAAAAGCCCGACATTTGGCTGCAAGTATATCAAAATTAATCTGCTTAAGTTTATATAGTCCATGTTACAAGTCAATAAGTGATGGTCTGACCAAAGCACTGAGATATTTTTAAGTGCATCCAACTGGACTGAGGATAAAGCTGTGGACATTTGGATAATCTGGTGGAAGCCTCTTGCCTCGGTGAGAGCCAAGAGATAGTGGTTGATAAAGGAAAAAATATTAGATTGTAGATGCTTGGATGCAGAATAAAATGGATTCAGGATAGAAAGGGTCTTAAAAAGAATTTTATCTTATTATTGGAGTATTAACTGACACCATTTCTAGCATCCTGAGGTTTAAAGTGAAAATTGAAGCCTGGGGGAGTTACTTGTATCGGAAAGACCTTATTCCTCTGCTTCAACTAGATCTCAGTAATGACAAAAAGCAAACATTTGTGTTTCTGTGTAATGCTGTCTTAATTTTTTACTTTTGATGGTTCTTGCATTAAGAAGCCCTAATTTAATCTCATCCCTAATGGTACATGGTATAAAAGGAAATGAGCTCAGTTTAGCATTACCAAGACAATCAGTATTGCTACCTATAGATGAGCCTACTGGCAAGAAACAGGCAGCCTTGAATGACTGGAATAGCAAAGTATAGCACAATGCAAACTACAGTAGAAAGCAAAGATGAAATAGAGCAAAAAAACCACCATAGGAACTGCTTCAAGTAGTACGACTGCGCTCCTTTGGTGAAGCCACAGATGAGTGAATTTTGTTAGATCAGCTGGGACAGCTGACAACACCTCCAGTTTGGGGGTGTGGCCAGTTGGACCAACACAAACAGCAAGGAGCCAATAGAAAAGCATTTGCTGTCCCTAACATAGACCCATATCTGGGAATGCCATTGTTCAATGTAGGTAAAAGCATGTATGAAGTGGAGCAACATACTTACTTCTATGTGCAGGGCAGGAGAGCAGTTTCCAAGCAGTACATTTCTACTACTAAAGTACACATAAGAATAGCCTTACTGGATCAGACCAGTGGTCAATCTAGTCCAGTATCCCATCTTTATGGTGGCCAATCCAGGTCACATGTTCCTGGCAAAAATCCAAATAGTAGCAACATTCCATGCTACCAATCCAGGGCAAGCAGTGGTTTCTCCCATGTCTGTCTCAGTAGCAGACTATGAACCTTTCCTCCAGGAACTTGTCCAAATCTTTTTTTTAACCAGCTACATTAACCTCTTTTAGAAAGCAGTTAACTTATCATAGGAATTTCAGTTTAAAAACTGACTTGCGCAGTATCTGTTGACCAGCAAGCAATTTGGCCACCTTATTATCATATAATGATGTAATAGTTCTATTAAACTTATTTACCTGTATGACTAGTTGGGTCAAAACAAGAAACATGTAGGTAGGTACATTAAATAAAGTTCTGTAACTCCTATTCCCTTTTGACTTAATCAGGATTACCTGTACTTTGCTTTCTGATATTGAGCCATTTTTAACATTATTGTGACTATCCCTATTCTCTTCATTGTGTACAGAGGAACGGAACCCCTACAAAGAAGTTTACACAGAAATATGGGTAGAGCCAGAAGCAACTGCTTATGTCCCACCTCCTCCAGCCAAAAAAACACGGAAAAGCACAGAGAAGCCGAAGATCAAGGAGATCATAGATGAACGGACACGAGGTGAGAATATGATGATACCAAATTACATAAAACTAATTTGGGTAGAGGAGAAAGGCATTTGTGGTAGATCTGTTTTATTTGGGGAATAGAGGGTGGAGAGTGATTGGTTGGGGTTAACCAATACAGAGGAAGATATTTATCTGCCATATTTTCTATTTATTTATTTACTTGGCTATTTAGCCTTTCCAACATATTTCTCAAAGCAGTTTATCTCACAAAATAACAGAATGTCCTAGTAAACAAGTTGAGCAGATTCCTAAGATCTCACAATTAGCGCCCAAGAAAAGGATCTGGGTATCATTGTAGACAATACGATGAAACCTTCTGCCCAATGTGCGTCGTCGTCCAAAAAAGCAAATAGGATGCTAGGAATTATTAAAAAAGGGATGGTTAACAAGACTAAGAATGTTATAATGCTCCTGTATCCGCTCCATGGTGCAACCTCATTTGGAGTATTGCGTTCATTTCTGGTCTCCTTATCTCAAGAAGGATGTATTGGCGCTAGAAAAGGTTCAAAGAAGAGTGACCAAGATGATAAAGGAGACGGAACTCTTCTCGTATAAGGAAAGACTAAAATGGTTAGGGCTCTTCATCTTGGAAAAGAGACGGCTGAGGGGAGATATGATTGAAGTCTACAAAATCCTGAGTGGAGTAGAACAGGCACAAGTGGATCAATTTTTCACTCCGTCAAAAATTACGAAGACTAGGGGACACTCGATGAGGTTACATAAGAACATAAGAATTGCCACTGCTGAGTCAGATCAGTGGTCCATCATGCCCAGCAGTCCGCTCACGCGGAAGCCCTCTGGGCATGATGGTGGACAGAGCAGCAACTCATTCTCCGGAGGAGAGGAGAGAGTTGTCCCGGAGCAGGTAGTGGGCGGAGCTACACTCTCAGCTGGAGAGCAGGGGAGGAAGAACTCTGAGGGAGTTGAAGCCTCAGCAAAAACCCTGCTAACACCCTGGATATCCTTCTGGAGGCCATAAGGAGAATGGAAGAGAAGGTGAGGAAAACTACTTCAGATGTTCAAGCATAACTAAAGTAGACTCCTTTACTTCAAACATTGAAAAGTGAAACAGGAATGTTTAGAGATGCTAGACTCTGATTCTATTCCTTTGAAAAATTCCATTACTACTATAATTTACCAGTTTCTGAAAATTTACCAGTTGATATTGATTTTCAAAATGTAACAGCAGTTATCTCAGGACTAGCCTATTCTCAACATGTGGGTGACGTCATCCACGGAGCCCGGATGCGGACAGCTTCGCAAGTAGACTTGCTTGAAGAACTTTAGAAAGTTTGCGACTGCCGCACCGCACATGCGCATGTGCCTTCTCCACCCCCCTCCCCCGACGCAGGGCATGCGTCTCCTCAGTTCTCAGTTTTCTGCGGAGCCGAGAAGTCCTATTTCGACACTCTGCGCTAGACTCAGTTCTACTTTGTGCCTTCTCTCACCGCGGCTCGTGTATTATTTTCTTATAGGGTCGCTGTGTTTCTTTGCGCACCTTGGGTGGTACATTTCTTTTGAAATTTCCAGCAAAATGTCATGTTTTATATCAAAATAAGAATTTCCTTTTTTTTTTTTTTTTTCCGAAGCAACTGCTTGAATTTATAGGAGTAAAGGAAGGGCTGGTAACTATAACTAATAATGAATAATTTGCCACATCTTAGCATGTGCCAGCTCTAGGTTGGGTTGAATCTTGCTGCTATTCAAATGCATTTTTGTGTTTTATGTCATAGTATTTTCTTTTGACCTCACTATCATTGTGGGCTAAATATTAGAAGTATGTTTAACATACTTTGGTTATTTAAACCCGAGAGGTTTAAATAACCAAAATTGCAAAATATATTACCCACCACTCATTCAGAGAAGTACATCTAGCATCTTTCAGCTAGTTTTACAGGTATTCTTTTAAAGGCCTCAGAGTTGGAGCCTACGCACAGTTGTAATATCACAAACTGAAGTGATCAGCATAGTGTTGTTACTCCTTGCTCCAATCATTGGCCAAAGGACCTGTTGTTAGTCATTTTTTCTTTATATAAGTTGTTAGGTTTTTAACTTCTCAAGTAAAAAAAAAATTGATATTTTTTCAACAATATTTTCTCCACTCAATCTCTTCACCAGTGTCCACCGTGTTCATAGTTTCATCAATTTGTTACCATGCACTTATCCAACATGTTGAAAAAAATTGACAAAAAAGCTACTTATCTTAAGCAGGCCTTTAAAAGAAGACCTGTAAAACTAGCTGAAAGATGCTAGATGTACTTCTCTGAATGAGTGGTGGGTAATATATTTTGCAATTTTGGTAGCTGAGTTACCAACAGGTCTGCAGGTTTTTTGATAGGCTTGCCTGTCTTTTTTATTCATTTTTTTCCATGGCATAGATATTTTGCGTGAGTTACACACGCAAAATATCTGCCCCATAAAAAAAAATGGATAAAAAAGACAAGCAAGTCTGTCAAAAGTACCCTCACACACAAACACGCCCCCCAAGCACGGTTGCCCCCGACCGGCATGGCCTTCGCCTTCCCTCTCCACGACCGGCACGGCACGGCCTTCGCCCCCCTCCCAGCACAGCCCTTGCGGCACCAAAAAGTTGGGAACAGGAGGGTGCTCAGTCCCTCCTGCTCCTAGTCCTCCCAGCCCCACGGCCCACCCCTGGTCAGCCCAGGCAGTCGGGCCCGGCCCACCCACCCCAGTACCTTTAAAATAATTGGGAGCAGGAGAGGTGCCTGGTCCCTCCTGCTCCTTCAAAGCTCCCATCTTCGGGAGCAGGTGCCCACACACTCCAACACCGACGGTCTTCTCTTTGGGAGCAGGAGGAAAGTCCTCCTGCTCCAGCGGTCGCCGCCCAATAACGGCCTTAGGCCCCGCCCCACGCATCATCTGATGCACAGGGAGAGGCCTAAGGCCCTGATTGGCTAAGGTGCCTCGGGCTTCTCCCTTTGGAGAAGCCTCGGGCACGTCAGCCAATCAGGGACTTCCTTAGACTCCTCCCTAAGTTAGTCCCTGATTGGCTGAGATGCTCCAGGCCCCTTCAAAGGGAGGAGCCTGAGGCGCCTCAGCCAATCAGGGCCTTAGGCCTCTCCCCTTACATCAGAGGATGCGTCGGGGCGGGGCTTAAGGCCGCTATTGCGCAGCAGCGGCCCTGGGGAGCAGGAAGACTTTACTCCTGCTCCCGAAGATTGTCGTAGGAGCAGGAGGGTCCGGGCACCCTTCCTGCTCCCGAAGATGGATTTTTCTTTGGCAGCGGAAGAAGCAGGAGGATCCAGGCACCCCTCCTGCTCCCAAAGATGGATGGTGATCCTTGGCGGAAGGAGCAGGAGGGACTGGGCACCCCTCCTGCTCCCAACTATTACAAAGATACCGGGGTGGGTTGGCCGGGCCTGACCACCTGGGCCTACCGGGGGTGGGCCGGAGGGTG
The DNA here is from genome assembly GCF_902459505.1 of Geotrypetes seraphini. Lineage (NCBI taxonomy): Eukaryota > Metazoa > Chordata > Amphibia > Gymnophiona > Dermophiidae > Geotrypetes > Geotrypetes seraphini. The sequence goes on from NC_047086.1 coordinate 137,875,676, forward strand.
GGAGGACTAGGAACAGGAGGGACCAAGCACCCCATCTGCTCCCAACATTTTGGTGCCGGGGGTGGGTGGGCCGTGCAGGGAGGGGGCGAGGGCCAGTGTCAAGCAGGGCTGGTGTGTCGGCCAGTGCCTGATCTCTTTTTCCTGCTCGCCGGACTCTCCTACTCTCTGCCGCCATTCCCCGCAGTGCATGCCTGCTTTAAAACCATGGGCTTGCATTGCAGGGAACGGCAGCAGAGAGCAGGAGAGTCCAGGAGACAGCAGGCTGAGCCCTGACAGCAGTGACAGGAGGCTGCTTCTCCTGTCACTACTGTCAGGGTGTGCGCATGAGCGGGGATCGCTCTGGCCGTGGGTAGGGGGGCGTGTTAACGATTGTCCCCACTTGCATGCAGGCCTTTACTGAATTGGTCGGCCGGCATGCAAACGGAATCGGATCACAAACGGTTTGGAGGTTTAGTGAATCCTGCCCTTTGTATCACCCTATTATCTCCCTATCTCCTACCCTCCCTTCTTCCTGTGAGACTGTCATTTGAATACTTTGATGTTTCATTCTTATGTAATGATAGCTGTCAACATTTGCTTATCTCTGATATGAAGAAGAAGGGTTACCTTCGAAAACTAATCTTACAGTGCTCTAGTTAGCCCAATGAAAAGGGTATATTACCTTTATTCTTTTGTTTTGCCTTATTTCTTCCTTTTATCTTTTGAAGAGTGGACTAACATGGCTACCACACTATTTCTATGTAGCTAAATTTGAAATTCTGCTCTAGCAGCACCTTGTACCCAGTTACTTTTTGATGTAGATAGATTGTGTGACTTGCAATTTTAATAGCAGGAATTTAGCTTTTTGAAGGTGCCTCATTTTTAACTCTTTACATTAGTGGTTCCCAAACCTGTCCTGGAGGCAGCCCAGCCAGTCAGGTTTTCAGAATATCCACAATATGTATTCATGAAAAAGATTTGCATGTAGTAGAGGATCTCAGGAAGATCTCTGTCACTGGGAAGTTTTAGAAGCAGATTAAACGTCTGTCTGGGATAGTTTAGTGCAGGAGATGGGATACCTTTCCTATTTTATTTCCTATGTTTATAAAAGAAAGTTAAAGTTAATAGAATGTAGCATGATGCTATGGTATGAGGTACTGTGTACCAGAGACAGGTACCAATGAGGTTTTGTGGTTCTGAGGTAATTAGCAAGAAATTGGGGTTTTCATGGCAGTCGTTTTCTGGCCCACAGTATTTGTATGCAAGTTTGTTTTAATTAAATACTACAATTAATTGCACATTATTTGTGGTTTTAATTGGCATCTTGCACAGAGTGGATTTTGAATGAAGGGACCAACTTTTATTTGTTATGCACACAGGTGAGTTCAGGCCTTTGGTTGATGCCTGTTAGCAGATGATTTCATTAGCTGTTTTTAAGCAGGAAATTCAGTTGAATTTGTATTGTAAATAAGATCAAATTTATATTGCCAAAGAACAATTTATTATATATTTATTTTGTTGTTTTTAAAATCTTTTCTCTGTTTTTTTTTAGAGAGACTGATCTATGAAGTTAGACAAAAGTGCAGGAATATTGAAGGTAAGTAACCACATTCTTTTTTGCTCATAAAGGTTCCCCTAATCTAGACATTTCATTGAGAGAAAGAAATGTGTTGGGGGTTTTTCCCATGAAAGTTTATTAAAATTTTGAAAAATACAAGCGAATATAAAACTGAAACATCAATGAGGTTTACATAAATGTTGCTTCCTTTTCCTAAATGTTCGTTGATTTGACCAGCGTCTCGCAAACTTTCTCAAGCCTGGGCACAATAAAAGTAGTGAGCACGGCTCGAGGTACCCAGAAGTGCGTGGACATCGCCATAATAACATCATGCGCATGCGTGACATCATCACGCTGACATCCACACATGCGCAGTGGCCCTCCAGACATGTCCTGAAATGCCAGTACGGCATGCCAGCAGGGAAGTCTAACAAATATCAACTGAGTACCCCCCCAAATACAGACCTCCCAAACTCCTCCCTAGACTCACCCAAACTTCCTCAGATCCCATCCCCTTTACTAATTGTAAAGCAATTTTTTCCATTCATTTTTCATATACACACAATATACACAGCAGATATAAATTCACAAAACTGACACATTTCAATCACTACATTGAAAATAAAATCATTTTCCCTACCTTTGTTGTCTGGTGACTTTATTTTTCTGTGCTATAAACTATGTTTCCAGGGCCTTCTTCTTATCCATTGACTGTTTTTCTCTCTGTCTTCACTTTCTGCCTTGCATCCATCTTTGGCATTAACTTAACATTCAATATTTCCATTTTTCTACTTTCTTCTAAAAATCTACTTTTTCATGTCTTCCCTTCCTTTCCTATCTCTCTCTTCTTCCTCCCTATTTCCATGGTCTGATATCTCCCTCCTTCTTCCCCCCCCCCTCAGTGGTCCGACATCTCTCTCTCCTTCCCATAATCTGGCATCTCTCTCTACTACCACTACTATTATTATTTCTACTAGTGTTTTAGTCCGTTACATTCGTTACAGTAACGGGTGCTAGAATAGCCCCACCTATACCCTGACTCTGACCCCACCCATGCCCTGCCTCTATCATGCCCAGACCCTGCCTCCCATTGATCCCAGTCCCACCACCTCACCTTTCACCATTTCCTTTGTACCCTTGCATTTATCACCCGACAGGGTCTTTACTTACCTGAGGAGGCAGCAGCAGTCCTGACATACTAACCTTTCCTCCCTCAGTGCCCCAAAGCAGCAGTGGTCCTACCGCTTTTGCCATCTTTCCCTTTCCTGTTCCCCTCTGTCCTTCCCCAAGACCATCTCTCTCTCCTGCCCCCTCCACACTCCCTGAAGTCTATCTCTCCCTGGTCAGAGCATTGCCTGTGTTGGGTTGTTGTTGTATTTTATTTTTTTTAAGACATTTAAATATAAAGCACTAATTTCTCCTCCAGATCCCAAGATGTGGTTTTTAAATGGTTTGGGCCAGTTTTCCAAACATTTGACTCAGTGCAACGAAAAAAAAGAACACAAAGTATTTGTCATTAGATGGAATCTGACATTCCAGGAACCAAAAAAAAAAATCACAACTTCATTGCAGCGGCGGAAAAGGAAGAGGAAAAAGTTGCTGAGTAGGTAATATCTGTACCTGTTAACAGCATCAGGGCTCGCTCAGTCTCTCACCCCAGCAGGAACTGTTTGAGCTTCAGCACGGACCTAACAGCCCGAGCCTCCAGCAGTGTAACTTCCCGGCGGCTCCTCTCACGATCGCCGCCTTCTCCGACGCAGGAGCGGCTCGTGAGAGGAGCCGCTGCAGCGTCCTTGAAGTTTTTTAAAAAAACTTAGGCTCGGCTCCGTGCTCGGCCGCCGCAGCCTGCAGCCAGCCGCCACGGCCGACATTGCCTCTCTCGCCTTAACCGCAGCCGGCAGTGCTGGTGGGGATGGAGGGTTTTGTAAGGTTCAGCGACGGCGGTGCTGTGGGGGTTTGAAAAGCCGTTGGTTGTGAAGTATGCCGCCTGCATACTTCATGGCCGACGGCTTTTCAAGACTTTAAAAACTTAGCTGCTCCTACTGTTTGCCACGGCGGGAGAGAGAGATTCGCGTGCATGCGCACTCCTACCTGAGCTGCCCTACATCTCATGGAAAACGGACACACGCGATAGGAGTGTGCATGCGCGGCCTAGCGTTTTATTATATTAGATAACGCTACCAAACTCCCCTTTTTCCCTTCCATTCCCTGGTCTGGTATCTCTCCCTTACTTTAGTCATCTCTCCTCCTCCCCCCACAGTGTAACATTTCTTTTTCTCTTCCTCCTTTCTTCCCCCTGCAGTCCATCTCCTTCCCTTCCTCCTTTCTGACACCCCTCCCAGTCCAACATTTCTCCCTCCTTTCCACCAGTCCAACATTTTTTTCTCTGTTCCTCTTGCATATTTCTCCTCTGGTCCTCCTTCCCTCCCCCCAACCAACATCTCTCTCTCTCTCTCTCTCTCCCTCCATGAGTCCAACTTTTCACTCTCTGCCCTCCTCCTTCCCTAGATTGTAACATTTCTCCTTTCTGTCCTCCCCATCCATCTCGCCCTCTCCATAAGTCCAACACTTTTTGCCTCCTGCAAACTTTCTCTCTGTCCTTGCCTCTTCCCTTGAGTGGCATCCCTCCTTCCCACCCCCTAAGCCAACATGCTCTCTCCCCATACACTATCTCACCCTCCCCTCCAATGTATAGCACCTTTCCTTTCCCTCCCTTTCTGCCACGTCCAGCAGCATCTCTACTTCGTTCCTTTTACCTCCCCCTGTCCAGCAGTACACCTTCCCCTGTCCAGAAGTACCCCTTCTCCCTTCCATCCTCCCCCCCCAGCATTACCCCTTCTCCCTTCCCTCCTCTCCTCCTGTCCAGTAGTACCACTTCCCCCTTCCCTGCTCCCCATGTTTAGCAGTGCTAGAATAGAACATACGCAAGGCTAGACTCAAATAGGGCACTTGTCTTTGATCTAAGGGCCGCCGCATGAGCGGACTGTTGGGCACAATGGACCACCGGTGTGACCCAGCAGCGGCAAATCTTATGTTCTTACCCCTTCTCCCCCTGTCCAGCATTACCCCTCTCCCTTCCCTCCTTCCCCCCTGTCCAGCAGTATCACTTCCCCCTTCCCTGCCCCCCATGTTCAGCAGTACCCCTTCCCTGTCCATCAGTACCTCTCCTGTCTAGCCTAATGGCAGCTCACTGTGTACTTTTACCTTCGGCAAGCAGCTGCCGCTAGCAGTAGTTTAGCCACGGTTTCATCAGGCAGCCTCGGGGCCTTTGCTAGGCCGGCCTGCTTCGATAATGCGATGCGGGCCGGCCTAGCAAAGGCCCTGAGGCTGCCTAATGAAATCGCGGCTAAACTACTGCATAGCGGCAACTGTGTGCCGAAGTTAAAAGCACGCAGAGCTGCTGCTGCTGGTCCGGGGGTGCAGAGACGAGGAAGGCAGGAGTCCTGGGAGATACACAATCAAACGCGACAGTAGGAGAAGTCAGCTGGCACAGGCGCCGGAGCCTCTCTTCCTGCCCAGTGTGCTGCGGCACACTTAAAATCTCAAAAGGCACACTAGTGTGTTGCGTCACAGTTTGCGATACACTGCATTAGACTTTTATAATTGATGTGCTTGTAGAGTCTCCAAAACAGTCCTATGCTTTTAAGTGACAGGGTTAGTGATGTCCCTCTATCATATATCAATAAAGAATTCATAGGTAATCAAGGTATAAACTAGAGAATGACACAGGGAAAAAATTTGTCCCTGTCTACACTTCATCCCTGTGAGCTTGTCCCTGTCCCGTCCCCGCGAGCTCAGTCCCCATCCACGCAAACCATCTGATCCCATCCACACAAGCCTCGAATAGTTTTATGCTGAACTTATTTTATTAAAGTATAAAAAGAAACAATATTCTGTACAATTATCATTTTATAAATCAAAGTTCTGGCTGCTGAACTAGAGAAAGAGATCTTCAGCTGGCAGGACTTTGTTTATAAATGTTTATCAACACATCTAATACATACTTTATCCTAAAGCAAAAAAAAAAAGAAAATAAATAGATTAACTTTTATAATCCAGTAGATAATTCTAGTCAATAGTGGTTCTCCTGGCATTGCTCACTGCTTTCTTTATACGTAATTCTCAGTCAATATGCTTTTAAACCAGCAGAAATAAACTTTATAATGCAAACTGTAAGGTAAGTTACAAAATCTTACTTTTAACTTTTACAACAAAATTAAACAATCAACCAGAGTTCATTAACAGACTTTTAATTCCTTATAATACTTTAAAATCTCTTCGTTCAATGACTCATCATACCTTCTTTAAAATTAATCGATACGTTACGCTCCAATAATTTTGCTGTCGCTGCCCCTGCTCTCTGGAATTCGCTGCCAAACCATTTGTGCAGTGAATCCGAAATAAAACAATTTAAAGCAAAATTAAAAACATTCTTGTTCCAGGATGCCTTTGGACAACAACTGTCCTCTTAAAGACAAAAAATTAAAATTATTACTTTTTATCTTAACCTATTGTGTTTTCCCTTTTTTGTTTCACTTCTCTTTTACAATTGTAGTTCTTCCCCTTTGTTCCTATTATTTGAAGTTGGTCTTTATGTCTTATTAGTGTTTTATTAAGACCCCTAGATTTTATCTAGTATCCCCAGTTTTAATGTTTTTATGTAAATTTTATATTGTACACCGCTTAGAAACCTGATTAAGCGGTTTAAAAAATCGTTTAATAAACTTGAAACTTGAAGTTCATTTAGCAGTTGCCTTTCCCTCTGTACAGCGCACTGGTTTCTTTATAAACAATTCTCAATCAATATGCTTTAAACCAGCAGAAATAAACTTTATAATCCAGACAGAAAGGTAAGTTTGTCCAGCAGTGGTTTTTCAGAACACTTACACTTCCTTCTATATTTTTTTTCTTTGCTGTTGAGCAACATTGCATTCATGTCCTCAGCTTCATTCCCTATGTCTTCCAGCATCTTCTCTTTTTCTCTCTTTCCCCCTTTATTTTCACTCTTCTAACCAGTATCTACTGTCTTGCCCCTCTTTCCTCCAACACCTCATCTCTCTCTCTCTCTCTTCCCCCCCTCCATCTACATCCAAGATCTATCCCCCTCTCGATCCTGCCCTCTCTGAAGTTACTTCCTGATTTTGAAGGGTGGGATTAAGACCGGCAGAGCCTATAGCATTTTAGCAAGAAAGAAGGCCCCCACGGCATCTGGCTTCATTTTTGCCAGCTGGTTTAGCAGGACCAGAACAGTACCAAAGCCAGGGCTGCTCACAATCTGGATGTGCCGCTAACTCCTCATTTCCCCCCCCTCCTCCTGACAGCTGGCAAACAGCATGAAGAACCACCAGCAGGAGGAATCGGCTGCCTGCCTCGCATGTCGGGCCTGCCCCTGGCCCGTGACTTTGTTTGCAGAAGTAAAGGATAAAAGGTGACGGGGAGAGATCTTGGATGTAGGTGGAGGGGGGAGGGAAGAGAGAGATGAGGTGTTGGAGGAAAGAGGGAAGAGGATATGCTGGATGGAGGGGCAAAACAGTAGATATTGGTTAGAAGAGTGAAAATAAAGGGGGAAAGAGAGAGAAAAGATGCTGGAAGAGAGAGGGAAGAGTTAGCAAAAAACTGGAAAAATAGAAACAGAGAAATGCAGAAAAATAAATGGAGGAAAAATGAAATGAAAAGGTTAAAGTCGGAGATCAATGTAGGAGAGAAAGTGAAGACAGGAATGAGAGAAGAGGCAGATGGACTGCAGACCCTGGAAAGAAAATTAAGAAAAGAAAGAAGAAACTGGGATAAACATGAATAAAATGGCCAGACAACAAAGGTAGAAAAAAATAATTTTATTTTTAATTTCATGAACAGAAAATGCAGTTTTACGTTAAATTTGAACTGCTTTCTTTTTATATTCTAAAGTGTAGAGTGCTGTTTCTCTTCTCTGGTGTTAAACTGCAAATGGCTTCTTGAGATTTGTTTGATTTTTGTTTAAATTTTTTTTTTTTTTTTTGTAAATAATTTTTATTCTTTTTTAAATTCTTACATCAAGTGAAATACATGTATTACATTCAATTATGAAGAAACACTTGAAATTATCAATAAATGTTCTTACATTGTAAATTAAAGAAACCCTTTATCAAAATTTTATATCATATTATTATTACAATATTTTTCCCTTCCCTACCCCCTCTATATGTTCTATACATGTGTTATGATATCTGATCAGTAGAATAATTTGTCAATGGTCCCCATATTTTATTAAATTTTTTAATATAACCTTGTTGTAATGCCATTACTTTTTCCATTTTATATATATGACAAATTGAATTCCACCAGAAAGTGTAATTTAATTTAGTGTAATCTTTCCAATTCTGAGTAATTTGCTGAATGGCGACCCCTGTTAGAATTAATAAAAGTTTATTATTGTTAGCTGATATCGGACTCTGTGTTCTCATTGTTGTTCCAAATAATATTGTATCATATGATAGTCCAACATGATTTTCTAATAATTTATTAATTTGGGGCCAAATTAATTTCCAAAAGGAATTAATACAGGGACAAAAGAATAATAAATGATCTAATGTCCCCACTTCTATCTTACAATGCCAGCATCTATTAGATCTACTACTATCTAATTTCTGTAATCTTGTAGGGGTCCATAAAACTCTTTGTAATAAAAACATCCATGTAATCCATGTAACATCCATGTAATCCATGTAATAAAAACTCATAGATGCTGACCTTGTAGTATGTATTCTCCAGGACCAAAATTTTTGCCATTGAGATGCAGAAATTGTCTGTCCTATCTCAATACTCCAAATGTCCCTAAGTCCTGTTCTCTTTTTTTTTGTTTGAAAATTCATATATAATCTTATACCATTTTGCAGCTTGGTGTCCTAGAAAATCTGCTTGAAAACAAAGGATTGGCAAACTATATTGATTATTAAGATTCTTCCATTCAGGGAACCCTTCCTGAATAGCCTGCTTCAATTGCATCCATTTAAAATATTGTGTTTTTTCTAATCCAAATTTTTGTTGCAATTGTGAAAAACTAAGCAGTGATCCATTTATTATTACATCTTTTAAAGTACGTATACCTGCTATTATCCATTGTTTCCATACTATTTTAAATCCACCAATTTTGATCCTGGAGTTTACCCAAATAGATTGATTTAAAGATTTAGCCAATGGATTTGTTGATAAATTGCTTATAAATCTTAATGTTTTCCATGTATCTATTAGAATTCTATGATCTTTATAACTCCTGGGCATTGTTATACTAATGAAATGTTCTGGATGTAAAGGGAACATGAGGCGCCATTCTAAATATAACCAATCAGGTACATTTTCCATGAGATCTGGGAGGATCCAATACATACCCTGTCTTAAAATATAGGCTTGATGGTACCTATAGAAATTTGGAAAATTTACCCCTCCTTCCTTAATTGTTTTTTGTAATGATGCTAAAGCGATTCTGGGTCTTTTCCCAAACCAAACAAATTTTGTTAGTATACTGTTTAACTTTTTATAAAATGACCCCTGAAAAAATATTGGGATCATACTCATTTGATAACAAACCACAGGTAAAATCATCATTTTAATTGTTTGAACTCTTCCCCACCAAGAAAGATGTAAAGGATTCCATTGCTCGCACATTTCTGTTATTTTCTTTAATAAAAGTTTTTCATTCTCTTTTACTGTGTCATCAATTGTATTTTTTATAAGAATACCTAAATATTTTAGTCCTTCCTCTTTCCATTTAAATGAATATGAATCAAATAATCCTTTGGTACAATGGATATTAATTGGAAGAACTTCAGATTTTTCCCAATTGATTTTATATCCAGAAAACTTTCCAAACTTTTCTATTAAGTTAAGTAGATCTGGAATGGTGTCTTCTGGTTCTCTTAAATATAATAAAATATCATCTGCATACGCAGATAATTTAAATTCCCAATTAGAAAATGTGATTCCCTTTATTCCCTTAGTTTGATTTATTGCAATTAATAAGGGTTCCAGAACGATATCAAAAAGTAAGGGAGATAAAGGACAACCTTGTCTAACTCCCCTTAGCAAGTTAAATTTATCAGATAAGTTATTGTTTATATTTAATCTTGCTCCAGGGGAGCTATATAATGTTTGAATCATTTTAATAAAACCAGGTCCTACACCAAACCATTCTAGAGCTTGATACATAAACTTCCATTCTACTCTATCAAATGCTTTTTCTGCATCTAATGATATTAGAAAAGCTGGATCATTCAAATTTTTTGCTAAATTTAAAGAATGAAATGCTAATCTAGTGTTATGTGAAGAGTGTCTTTTAGCAACAAATCCTGTTTGATGTACATCAATGATAAAAGGAAGAGCTTTTGCTAGCCTTATAGCTAGCACTTTAGCAATTAATTTAGCATCTACATTCATCAAAGATATAGGCCTATAGTTTGTTATCAATGTCGGATCCCTGTTTGGTTTTGGCAAGACAATTATAACAGAATCAGCCATAGTTCCTGATATATTTCCATTATTCATTTGATATTGGTATAAATTTAATAGATAAGGTAATAAAGTATTTTGAAATGTTTTATAATATTCAACAGTATATCCATCTCCACCTGGAACGGATCCAACTCTAAGAGCCTTCAATGCTGATTCTATTTCTTTTAAAGATATATGTTCTTCTAAGCTTCTTTTTATATGATCCGGAACATTTGGTCCAATAAATGACTTTAAAAACTCTAAACCATCTTGTTCTTTATTTTCATAAGTATTAGAAGTATATAAATCCTTATAAAAATCAAGAAATTGTTTTATAATTTCTTCAATGTTGGTGTGTGTATTGCCCTGCTTATCTTTAATTGCAATTATTTTAGTTTTTCTTTTTTTTGCTTTAATAAAATTTGCTAACAATCTTCCAGCCTTATTTGAATTTCCATAATACTGTACTTGTCTATAGAGCATATCTTTTCTTACAAATTGAGAAGAAATCTCATTATATTTAACTTTTGTTTTTAATAATTTCTGTAATGTATCATGTTCCCATTTTATAATTAATTTATGTTCTAGTAATTTAATTTCTTGCTCCAATTCTATAAATTGTTTTTTAAGTTATTTTTTCTTATATGCGGAATATGATATAATATTTCCTCTCATTGTTGCTTTATAAGCATCCCATAAAATTTCAATATTTATGTTGTCTGAATTATTAATTTGAAAAAATTCATCCATTTTTACTTTAATATCTTCTATAAAGTTCATGTCTGCAAGCAAAGCATTATCAAATCTCCAAATTGGTTTAGAAAAAACTGATATATCATCCTGCAGATCAACCCACACACCAGCATGATCTGAAATAATTATAGGATCAATAATTGCTTTTATCACTCTTTGTGCAATATTATTAGAAACAAATATATAATCAATTCTTGAAAAGGATTTATGGACCTGAGAACAAAAAGAATATTCCTGATCATTAAAATGAAGGATACGCCATATATCAACTAAATCACAAGATTGTATCAAATTGTCTAATCCTAATGATTTCATAATTTTACTTGGTTTTTTATCCAAAATAGGATCCATTACAGCATTGAAATCTCCAGCTACTATTAAATTAGAAGCAGCCAGTGGTAGTAATATCTGTTGAATATTTTTGAAAAACTCCTTTGATTTGAATTAGGAGCATATAAATTAAATAAATCCAGGGTTGTATTTCTCAGATTCATTTTAATATGTACCCATCTTCCTAGTGGATCAAATTTTATTAATTTGAAATCTGCTATGAATTTCTTATTTATGAGAATAGCTACTCCCGCTTTTTTACCAATAGCAGGTGCAAAAAAACATTTGGACACCCAACCCCCTATTAGTTTATTAGATTCAAGTCCTATCAGATGGGTCTCTTGTATGAAATATATGTCAGCGTTTTGCTTATGAAGAAAATTCAGTATTCTCTTTCTTTTGATTGGATGGTTAAGACCATTGACATTAAGAGAATAAATTTTAAGAGCCATCTAAATTAATAAGTAATGTTTGAATTAGAACTCTATAATAAAAGTTTAGATCAGACATTCACACATGTTTAATATTTATTCCTTTTCTTATTATCAATTCCTTACTTATATCTAATTCCATTCCCCTTTTCCCATCCCCCTCCCATCCCTCCCCAATTAACAAAAGTTGTGTACACTTGGCCTCACGCATATCAAGATCAGCAATAACACACTCCAAGAAGACCTTAAAACTTTCAATATTCAATTTAAGTCATCTGAATATTAAAATTATATTAAAATGTAAGTAATAATTCATATATTTTAGTAATCATGAATTAACTAAATAAATTTCATATATATTTCTTAATATATCAAAATTTTTATATTCAATATTATTAAATCTTTAATATCTTTTTATTATTATATATATATTTCTTTCTTTTTTTTTCCCCCTGTTAAATATAAATTGTTTATTGTAAAAACAAATAAATATATATTGTTTATCTTTACTTGCAGCTTTGTCTCTGGTTTTACAGCCTTTTTAATGTGTTTCTTTGCATCCAGTAGTGCAAGCCGATGGTTAGAGTCCAAGCAAAGATCTTTGATTTATGCCTCAATTGAATCTGCGACCAAAATTAGCTGCTTGGTTTTGGCAGAAACTGAAAGCATTAATGAAATCACAGACAGATATTGTTTATCTTTACTTATATTCTAAAACTTTAAAACGTTTCCCCCTTTTTTTTTTTTTTCCCTGTTTTTTTTTTTTTTTTCATCTTTTACTTTATCATCGTGATATTATTAATATGGGAGTATAATGTTATGTGAAAAGTGATTCCACGAGCAAAGATTCCTCCCCCCTACGAGAGATCACCACGAAACCACACACCAGCTATTATGTATTTTTCTCTTTTTGTCTATCTCTCTTCCTCTCTCTTCTCTTTTTCCTTTTCTTTTCTTTACTGTCCTTATCTTCTTTCTTCTTTTTTTCCCTTGAAGGAGAACAGTTTAAATAGGTCTTTACAAGTTTCCCTTTTCTTGTAGTTCAAGTTCTAATATCCTTTTCCTTCTTTTTCTTCTTGTATTTTATGGAGTAAGTTCATATTATGTTCCGGTGTATGTAGAAAAAATCCATTTCCTGTTTCCTTTTCGCACAGACTTTCGGGATTCTGAGTTTTTAAGTTTTAAAACTTTTGAGAGAGAGTAGAGGGAAAACAAATCCAACAAACCTTTTCTTATTTGCGGTGTGTAATTCCGCAGCAACCCCCCCCAGAAGAGAGAAATCCCACACGAAGAACCACTCCCCTCATTCATTTTTTTTTTATTTTTTTTTTTCCCATATTTCATCATTCTATTTTATCAGAAATCAATTTGCAGAATAGTCTTTTAAATATAATTAAATATTTTTTATATTAAATCGTTCAATTTCCTGTCTATTTTCTTTCTTTTCATATCATATATTATAACATCTATTTTGTTAACTCTCTATTATATAAATTGTATTTAAGCCTTTTAATAAATTTCATTTGCATTTTAGAATGTTTATTACATTCTAGTTCTACTGTAAGAGAGACGTTAGAAAAGAATACATTTGAAGCTAATCTAAGCATTCTAAATCGTTGTATTTTAAAACACAGAAATCTTTTCCTTTAAAATAAAATCATTCATTTTTTTTTTTTTTTTTGCTATATAATCAATATATGCTATATAATCAATATATGTTAATATAATTCAATTTTCATCATTTCTAATCAATATATTTAAAGACATATTAATCAAATTAGGATGACATAGGCACTTCTTGAGTTTGAATAAATCTTTCTAGTTTCTCTGCATCATCAAATGTTAAAGTTTTGTTTCCGATGGTAACCTTCATGTTTGCAGGATACATTAAACCAAATTTTGCTCCCAATTCTCTTAGCTTTGGTCTCAATTCCAACAGCTTTTTTCTTTTTATTGCTGTGTTTTTAGCGAAGTCAGGAACAAAATGGATGTAAACATCTTGATATTTAAGTCCTTTATTTTGTTTTGCTAGCTGAAGTATTTCTAAGACCTGTTGGTGGCGCAATAGTTTGAATATAAATGGCCTTGGCAGATGTTGATTTTCTCCTTTTTTCATAGGCACTCTATGTGCCCTTTCTACCTCTATGGGATAGTTTGTTTTTATCGGAAGTAGTTTGGGAAGCAGATTTTCAATAAAGGCTACCGGATTTCCCTTCTCTGCTCCTTCTGGTAATCCAATCAAACGGACATTACTTCTTCTTTCTCGGTTCGAATAATCTTCAATTTCTTTAGTAAGTAGATCTATTTTTTTCCTATCTGCTCGACTGCAGCATGCTTCTTCTTCTACAATCATCATTCTTTCTTCTAGGTTATTAGATTTTAATTCCAGGAGATCCATTTTTTTGTTTAATGTGGAAACTTCCTCCGATATATTCGTTACTTTTTTAGTTAAAATTGATAACATTTCTTTTATTTCTTTCAGTTCTTTTATTACTTCTACATCTGCCATCTTTAAGCCTGACTCCTGTTCCGGTTTTGCTCTCTTACTGCTTCCAGACATCGCAAAGTCATTCTTGTTTTGTTTTCCTGTTGCCATCCTTTTATCTTATCTTCTTTATTTAGTCTAAGCACTTTTTTTTTTATCCAATTTTAAATCTTTTTGACTTTTTCCGGACTTTCAAGGTCTTTTCTCTGGAGCTCACTTATTAGCCGACCTTCCTCATGCGCGTCCAAGCCACGCCCCCTGTTTAAATTTATTTAAAGTTTGTGGTTGCTTATACTGTGTTTCCCCGAAAATAAGACACTGCACTAGGTCTTATTTTCGGGGAAACTGCCCAATACCAAACCTCCTGCATCTTTCTATTCCCCCTACCACGCAGCCGATCCCCCACCAACCCTTCCATCTCTCCCTCCCCACGCCAACCGCGAGACTGACATATCATTACCTACTTCCAAAAGGCAGCGTCGCAGCAGCAATGTAAATGGGCTTCTTTGGGCCTTCTCACGTCAGGACGTTCCACCCCGCTTTGCTGAACAGTCTTTATAGATTGGCTCACCATGATAACCCAAATTTCTAACCTCAGATTATATTCAAGTCAATCTTTTTTGGAGGGAAAAAAGATGGATCGGTAACTAGGCAATCCTCAGCTTCATCAGTGGAACCATTTTCTCCAGTATTAGGGCCTATAAACCACTAGGGGTAAGATGTAAGGTCCCCATTCCAGAGGCTGAATTCTGGAGTTCTCTGTATCATCTCCCCAGTGTTTTGTTTTGTTTTTTTAATCTGTTGTTCTAGAAGCCTCAGTAAAGGCTTTTGTTGTTATCTAGCTGCTTCGACAACTTTTTGTAAAACTATCTATAGGCCTTCCTGTTTCTGAAATTGTGCAGCCATCCACTGGAACATGTCTTTGGCTTCCATGTTGCTAATAATTTAACTTCTCTCTTCCGTTACTTAAATTTAATTAATTTGTTTACTATCCTGTGCTCCCCAAAGAGCTCAGAATGGGTTACAGGGTGACGTACATAATATATAGTTTACAGGTTACAATTTGCCATAGTTCCAGTGCAAGGTTTTTCAATACAAGTTTTATCCTTACTTGACTCATACTAGTGATCTAATACCAATATATATAATATGTAGTTTACAGTATAGATTTGACAGTTACAGTGCAATATAAATTTTTATCCTAATGTGACATATATCAATATGCATTAATAATTCTTTGTAATCTATTGGCCTTAGGCTAGTTCTTAGTAGAGTGCATGAATTGGTGCAGGAGGTAATGGTGCTAAGGTTGCTTGATAACACTGATCTCGTAACATGATCAGATTTGATATAATCCCTGGAGTAAGTTCACACAGGAAATCCAATCCACAGCATTTAACTTTAAAAAGAAGACTATGATAATGTGAGAAGAATGGTTAAAAAGAAGCTTAGAGGTATGGCTCTAGAAAAAGGAGGACGGATTATTGACACTTCCAAGTGTCAATAATTGAAATTGACTTGCTGGATGTCCAGTAGCAGTTCTAAGCCACTGTGCGTCCAGAGCTCAAATGGGCATGTTGGGAGGTGTGTTATGGGCAGGCATTGGGCGGGCTTAAACCTGGATGTCCTGCAACAATAATTGAAGCTTTCCCAGGATGTCCAAGGTGGAACTTACTTAAGACCTGTTTTACATGCGTCTTAAGTATTCAAAAGGTGACCACTGGAGGGTTTAAGGCACGACCCCCCTTTACTCCCCCAGGGGTCACGATCCCCTCCCACCACCCTTGGACAGAAAAAACCCAGTAGGCTTGCCATCAGCTAATCCTGGCAGGGGAATCCCTATCAGCTGAGCAGATTTTGGGGATTCCTGCTGGCTCAGCTAATTTGGATTCCCCCTGCCAGGATCAACTGAACTGGCATGGAGATTCCTCTCTCTCTCTCTCCCTCCCTTCCTCCCTCACAGGTGTCGATCCTCCAGTCCCCTCCACAGAGACCACTCCTCCTGCACTACACCCCTCCCCCCAACATTCCCAACACCCCACTCCCTGACATCCCCCCACACCCCCTCCATACCTTTGGTACAAAAATTGGCAGGAAGGATGCCCACTTCCTCCTGCCACCAGGCCCCATCAAACCCCGATTCCCCACCCCAAACTTCAGCAATCCCCGAACCTCTGACACCCTGTCGTGACTCCCCACCCACAACCCCATATCTTCAATGACAATTTGGTGGAAGGGATGCTCATTCCTCCTGCCGGCAGGCCCGCCTCTTCTTAATGGCGGGCCTTCCCCTTCCCGGTGTATCCTGGGATGCACTGGAGGGGGACTAAGGCTCTGATTGGCCCAGGTACCTATAGCTCCACCCACCTGGGCCAATCAGAGCCTTAGACCCCTCCCAGTGCATCACAGGATGCACTGGGAAGAGGAAGGCCCGCCGTTATGAAGAGGCTGACAGGAGGGAGTAGGCATCTCTCTCACTGGATTGTCATTGAAGGTATGGGAATGTTAGGGGTGGGGTGCCACAGATTCAGGGAGTGCCTCGGTTTGGGGGGGGTTTTGGGGTTTGATGGGGCCCAGTGGCAGGAAGGAGTGGGAATATTAGGGGAAGAGGTGTAGTGCAGGGGCTCTCTGTAGAGGAGTTGCCTGTGAGGGAGAGAGGAATCTCTCTGCCAATTCAGTTGATCCTGGCAGGAGGAATCCCATCAGCTGAGCCAGTAGGAATCCCCGAAACTGGCTCAGCAGATGGGGATTCCCTTGCTGCGATTAGCTGATGGCAAACTGTTCTGACAGGGTACGGCAATTAGGTACCACGTCCAAACAGCTTGTTTTTATACGTTTTTCATGTGGACATCTTTATATTTGAGAGTCAGTGATAGACGTACTAAGAGTTAAAATGTGTAGATAGTTTCTTTTCCAAAAAAAAACAAAACAGTTAGACATGTGGTGGCAGTTATGAGAATGGACATGTTTACTTCAGAATTTCTAGATGTCTTTCTTAAAACATCCAAACTCTGACTGTCGAAAATGTCCCTGCATGTGAATCTAAGTCCAGAATATCTGATACCATTTTGTAGATTCTGTTTTTCACAGTGGGAGCAGTTCATGGATGTTTATTGTGTGTAATCATCTTAAAGAATAGTATACTTGTTATTTTGATGACCATTTAAAGCTTTCTAGCAAGTGTTTTTTTTAAATATCACATTGCATAAAATGAAAGTGCCTGATTGCTTCAAATATTTAAGGCTGTCAGGCCTGTAATATAATGGAAGAATGGTGGTGTTTAATCTTTGGAGATTTCATGTTATCTTTGAGTTTTCGTCCAGCTCAAGCATTTTATGATCAGAGCACTGTGTAAGAACTATATAATGCATGAAGACTTCAGTTTGGCCTGAATCTCAGCCCAAAGGGAATGAGTATGGTGATCTCTGCATACCATGATAGAGTTAAACCAGGAGTAGGCAATTCCGGTCCTCGAGAGCCGGAGCCAGGTCAGGTTTTCAGGATATCCACAATGAATATGCATGAGATATATTTGCATCTCAAGGAGACAGTGCATGCAAATCCATCTCATACATATTCTTTGTGGATATCCTGAAAACCTGACCTAGCTCCGGCTCTCGAGGACCGGAATTGCCTACCCCTGAGTTAAACAGTTATTTCACATCAATCACTGGGGTTTCTTTAGCATAGCTTTCTGAGATCCCTTCTCCATTACAGTGACACCATTTCATATGTCTGCGGTTTCTTCTTCCTCTCTCTTTAGATATCTGTATTTCTTGTGGAAGTTTGAATGTCTCCTTGGAACACCCTCTCTTTAATGGAGGAATGTGCCAAAATTGCAAGGTATGACTGGTGAAAACAGCACTCAGAAGGAATTGTAGAGGAAACAGGAAAGTGGGCAAGAAGGAAAGGAAGAAACCTGGAGGAAAAGAGGGGCATGCAAGATGTTGGAAAGCAAAATTGGGAATGAGACAAAAAGGGAAAATGTAGACAGAAAATGAAGGATTAAAGGAGACTAAAAGGGAGAGAGGATACCGACATATTACCAAATAATTTTAAGCCACGGAAAACACTGGTTGGAAAGGTTAAATTCTAGAACACAAGAGATTGTTGCAATGGAGCCTGTTTCCCAGCCACCGTAGAGCAGATACGTTCCATTATGATATACCACCCCTTGCTGTAGCAGACATATAGTTCACCCTTTCTTATGCTGGATATTGTGTTTCTCTGCAGAACTGTTTCCTGGAATGCGCATATCAGTATGACGATGATGGTTACCAATCCTACTGCACTATATGTTGTGGTGGGAGGGAGGTGCTTATGTGTGGAAACAATAACTGCTGCAGGTAAGGGATAGGCATAATTCTTTCCCTGCTCCTTTTCCTTTTTTTTTTCTTTTCCTTTCCTTTATTCATAATACTTTTCATCCTCCTCATTTTAGCTCTTTTAACTGCATTCTTGCACATTTTATGGATTCAGATGATAAACATTAGTATGTAATCATTGTTTTTAAAATCTGGTGATTTAAAAATGTTTTCTTTGAAACACTGACCTTTGAGGTGATCCATGAAACTACAGACTGGTGACCCTGACATCAATGTCAGGTAAAATGGTAGAATTTATTATAAAGAGCAAAATTAATTAACACATAGGCAAACATGGTTTAATGCAGGGATCTTAAAGTCCCTCCTTGAGGGCCACAATACAGTCGGGTTTTCAGGATTTCCCCAGTGAATATGCATGAGATCTGTGTGCATGCACTGCTTTTAATGCATATTCATTGGGGAAATCCTGAAAACTCGACTGGATTGCAGCCCTCAAGGAGGGACTTTGAGATCCCTGGTTTATTGAGTCAACATGGATTCAGCCATGAGAAATCTTGCCTCACAAATTTGTTACATTTTATTGAAAGCAGGGATAAACATGTGGATAAAGGGAGTCAGTTGATATAGTAATCATAATCAAAAGTTTAAAATGTCCAAAAACCAGCCTAAGTCGGCACTTGGACGTCCTAATATCAGGGATGTCCAAGTGCCAATAATTAAAACAAACTTTCTATAAGTGCAGCAGCACTTCTAAGCTGCTGTGCGTCCAGAGAGCAAAGGGGCATGTTGGGAGATGTGTTATGGGCGGGAATCGGGCGGGTTTCAATCTGGACATACTCCAGCCATAATCAAAACTTTACTAGATGGAACTTAGACGCTGGCAGTTAGACCTGTTTGAGTTGTGTCTAAGTTCCACAAAGGTGCACAAACTGACAAGAAGACCACTGGAGGATTTAAGGCATGACCCTCCCTTACTCCCCCAGTGGTCACGACCCCCTCCCCCACCCAAAGAGCAAAAAAAAACAACCCATAGGCTTCCCATCAGCTGATCCTGGCAGAAGGAATCTCCATCAGCTGTGCTGGTTTTCGGGGGATTCCTGGTAGCTCAGCTGATGGGGATTCCCCCTGCCAGGATCAGCTGAGCCACGGAGCCCTACACACCCCATGACATCCCCCTGATATCCTGTACCTACCCCAACATTCCTGGGTCCCCCTCCCACATCCCCAGAACCTCCCAGACCTTTGGTAGAGCAAGCGGCAGGAGGGAGGCTCACTCCCTCCTGCCTACAGGGCCGCTTGCTGCAATGACCTGGGATTCCCCCTCCTACTGCATCTTCCTATAGCTCCGGCCTATCTGGAATGCTCTAAAGGCTTTCAGCTGTACAACCAAATTGTGCTAATTCAAACAGACAATCAAGTTGCAAGAGATTTTCCAAGAATGGAGCACTCCCTTGGTGGATCTCTTTGCCATTTTGTTTCAATCACAAAGTCTCAGTGTTGCTCCATGTTCAGATCACATAACAGAGTGCCTTCCTTCTGCATTGGGAGACAGCTCTTCTGTATGTGTATCCTCCCATTCCTCTCATGGGGAGGACTTTGCTGAAACTTTAACAGGACCGGGAACCATGATTCTGATAGCCCTGTACTGGCCCAGACAGATCTAATTCCCTCTTCTTCTGGAGTTATCATCCAAAGAACCCTGGAGACTGGACTGTTTTCTGGCCTTCATACCCAGAACAAGGGATCTCTTCTACAGCCCATCCTCTGGTCTCTGGCCCAAATAGCCTGGATGTTGAAAGCTTAGAGTGTCTCCAAGGTTTTGTGGATTCCAGGAAAGATTCCACTAAGAGATGTTATTCTTTCAAATGTAGGAGATTTGTCATCTAGTGTGAAGGCAAGGCCCTAGATCCACTTTCTTGCCCTACAAAGAACTTGCTTGAATACCTTCTACACTTTTCTGAGACTGATCTCAAAAAACAACTAAGAGTTTTCCTTAGTGCTTATCATTATTGTATAGAATGTAAGCTCACCTCTGGACAGCCTCTAGTTTAGGGGTGTCCAACCTTTTGGCTTCCCTGGTCCGCATTGGCCAAAAAAAATGTTTCTGGGGCTGCGCAAACGCTGCTGCAAGACAGAGGAGAGAGCCAGCAAGATGGTAAACACCCGGGGACAGCAGAAGAAAACACTGCATCGCCCTTGACCGGTGACGCACAAAATACTTCACAGGGCCGCATATGGTCCTCGGGCCACAGGTTGGACACCCCTGCTCTAGTTGTTTGCTTCATGCATGATTTGCTTTTGACTACTACTACTAATTATTTCTAGAGTGCACAAGACATATTCAATGCTGTACAGAGTCACAAAGAAGACAGTCCCTGCTCAAATGAGCGCACAATCTAATCAGTCAAGACAGACAAACAGGATGCCAGGGTAGCGATTACAGTTAGTGGGGATGGTTAAACTACTGGCTAGGGTGGTGAGCAGAGAGCAGTGGGGAGTTGAAGGCTTTCTCAAACATGTGGGTTTTCAGCCTACTTTTGAACAAGGGAAGTGGTGTGACACATGGACTCATGTAGTTATATTCCAGGCATATAGGGCAGCAAGATGAAAGGAACGAAATCTGGAAGATATGATAGAAGTCTATAAAATCCTAAATAGAGAGAAATGATAAACACAAATTGATTGTTTATGCTTTCAAAAAGTACAAAGACTAGGAGATACTCTGTGAAGTTGCATAGTAGTACATTTAAAACAAATAGGAAATTTTTTTTTTCCCACGTAATGTATAATTAAACTCTGAATCTCATTGCCAGAGCAAATGGAAAAAGCAATCCATACAGCTGAGTTTATAAAAGGCTTGGACAAATTCCTTAAGGAAAAGTCCATAAACTGTTATTAGGTAGACCTGGAGAAAGCCTCTGCTTTTCACTGAGGTTAAGATGCATGGAATCTTACTACTTTTTGGGACTCTGACAGGTATTTCTGGTCTGAACTGGCCACTGTTTGAAAGAGGATACTGGGCTAACTAGACCATTGGTCTGACAATAGTCCAGCTCTTATGTTTTTATTTTAATTTTTCCTATACCAGACACCTTTCTACGTACAAGAGTATAATTAGTGTGGGATGGGGGGATGTAAAATGTGAGATTTACTTGATTCATTATTATTGGAAAGGATGGGAGGGGGAGGGAGTTCTTTTATGTACTTATGAATATGTTGATAAGATTTGTCAAGTGATTTGTATGAGTTCTCTGATATAATATTATACACTTGTTGTATGAAATGAAAATGAATAAAGATTTAGGGGAAAAAAAAATTTTTTTCCTATACCAAATATTCAAGTAGCATTTCTTGTGCAACGATCACACTCATAAGTGCATTTTGTATATAGCCATGAAGGTAGTTCAACAAACAGATAGAAACATGATGGCAGGTAAAGGTCAGATGGCCATCTAGTCTGCCCATCCACAGTAACCATTAATTCATTCTATCTCTGAGAGATCCCACGTGCCTATCCCACGCCTTATTGAATTCAGACACAGTCTCTGTTTCCACTTCTTCCGAGAGACTGCTCCACGCATCTACCACCTTTCTGTAAAAAAGTATTTCCTTAGATTACTCCGGAGCCTATCACCTCTTAATTTCATCCTATGCTATCTCATTCCAGAGCTTCCTTTCAATTGAAAGAGACTAGAATCATGCACATTTATGCCACATAGGTATTTAAACGTCTCTATCTTATCTCCCCTCTCTCACCTTTGCTCTAAAGCAGGAGTATCAAAGTCCCTCCTCGAGGGCCGCAATCCAGTCGGATTTTCAGGATTTCCCCAATGAATATGCATGAGATCTATTAGCATACAATGAAAGCAGTGCATGCAGATAGATTTCATGAATATTCATTGGGGAAATCCTGAAAACCCAACTGGATTGCGGCCATCAAGGAGGGACTTTGACACCCCTGCTCTAAAGTATACATATTGAGATAGTCTGTCCCTATACGCCTTATGATGAAGATCACGCACCATTTTAGTAGCCTTCCTCTGGACTGACTCCATCCTTTTTATATCTTTTTGAAGGTGCAGCCTCCAGAATTATACACAATATCCTAAATGAGTTCTCACCAGAGTTTTATACAGGGGCATCAGTACCTCCTTTTTCATACTGGCCATACTTCTCCCTATGCACCCTAGCATCCTTCTAATTTTCGCCATCACCTTTTCAATCTATTTGGCCATCACATACAATCACACCCAAGTCCCGCTCTTCTGTTGTGCACTTAAGTTCTTCATCCCCTAAACTGTACAATTCCTTTGGGTTTTTGCAGCCCAAATGCATGACCTTGCGTAACAGGTTTTGGGTGGGAGGGGGAATTTTTGGTTTTTCCCCCCTGTGGATTATAAGATAACATAGTTGATAGAACAGTTGTGCATTTTTTACATATATATATATTTATTTATTATTTATTTTATTTTTTTAGTATTAGCTATCTTTTCTGTCTTTATTTTATGGGTTGTCTGGTGTCTACCTGGCAGTCAGAATCACATATTAGGAGTTGGTTCCATTTTGTTACACTATGGTTTACTGAGGGTATTCTCTGTATTATAATTATTTTTTTTGTTTATTTGTTTTACTTGGAGTGTTTATTGATTGTGTCTTCTTGTTTTAAACTGTTAAGAAAAACTTATTTGAAAATAAAAGGAATAGGCCCAAGAACAGAAACTTGAGGCACACCACTGGTAACATTCCTTTCCTCAGAGTGATCGCCTTTGATCACTACCCTCTGTCACCTTCCACTCAAACAGTTCTTGACCCAGCCCGTCACCTTGGGATCCATCCCGAGGGCACTCAGTTTATTTATTAGATGCCTGTGTGGAACACTGTCGAAGGCTTTGCTAAAATCTAAATACACCTCATCTAGCACACTCCCTCTATCCAATTTTCTGGTCACCCAGCCAAAGAAATTAATCAGATTTATCTGACAAGACCTACCTCTGGTGAATCCATGTTGCCTCTGGTCCTGTAATGCACAGGATTCCAGAAACTTCACCAATCTCTGTGTTAAAAGCGTATCTCCCTGTAATTCCTTACTTCTTCCTTACTTCAACTTTTGTGGAGTGGGACCACATCCACCCTTCTCCAGTCCTCTGGTACCACTCCTGACTCTAGACACATTGAAATGTTCTCAAGCTTTTGATCCATTCTCACAAAGCATTGCAATCACATCATCGCTTCGTCAATCTCTTCAGTTGTGAATGAATTACTCAAATCTTTCCAAAGGGCTGCTATTTCAAACACCTCCACATCAGAAGGTCCTGACCACAGACTTGTCAGCGAATGCTTGGGGAGCTCACCTGGACGGTCTCCAGACACAAGGTCACTGGTCTGCGCAAGAACAAAAGCTCCACATACACCTCTTAGAACTCAGAGCCATTTGCAATGCTCTGAAGACTTTTCAGCACAATATATCTAATCACGTCCTCCTTGTCCGCACGGATAATCAAGTCACAATGTATTGCATAAACAAGCAAGGAGGGGCGGGTTCTCTGCCAATAAGCCAAGAATATTTGGACCTGAGCAATTGCTCAAAACATACGAGTATGGTATTTTTAATCTCCATCACTTTTGCATGTCGACTAAGTGAGCTTCAAGCATTGGTGGCAGATCCACCATGATTTTCCGCACCCATCCTAAATTCTTGTCAAAGATGGTCACGGAATTTCATTTAAATCAATTCATTTTGCTTCCAGTTTTCTTTCCAAACCTCATACTCACCCTGGAGAAACAGCTCTTCATACCTTGGACTGCAAACGAGCCTTGGCTTATTACTTACAAAGGACTCAGTCTCACAGAGCTTCTCCTCAACGGTTCCTCTCCTTTGATCCCAACAGATTGGGCCACCCAGTAACCAAGAAAATCATTTCCACATGACTTGCGGTCTGTATCTCCTTCTGCTATGCTCAAGCTGGGCTGCAGCTCAGGGATTGTGTAACAGTACAATAAGTCCAAGCTATGGCAGCTTCAGTTGCATTCTTGCATTCCACTCCCATTGATGAAATCTGCAAAGCAGCTACTTGGTCCTCAGTTCATGTTTTCACGTTTCACTATTGTCTGGAATCATATTCCAGATGAGACGGGCACTTCAGCCAAGCAGTCTTACAAAATTTATTTTCTTAGTGGCCAACTCTCCCTCCATCTCACTGTATTAAGCTAGGGAGTCCCATATGTGAGAATATGCTGCTACATGTCCTAGGATAAAGCACAGTTATTTACTGTAACAGGTGTTATCCAGAGACAGCAAGCAGATATTCTCACATCCCTCTCACTCCCCCGGTTGGCTTTACAACTTGCTTAAAATTTAAAGTGACAGTTCACTTGTCATACTGTCTGTACTGGGCTCCATGGATGACATCACGCATATGTGAGAATATCTGCCTGCAGTCTCCAGATAACACCTGCTATGGTAAGTAACTGTGCTTTAGGATCCAATTTAAATGTGCATGCATAATCTTCAAGCTTCTTTATGGAATATTTAACCCTTTAGTCCCCTTATATTGGAATACCTTTAGATCTTGTCTTTCAAGAAATATACAGAGATATACGCTATCTTTCCCTCCTTTAAGGGAATTAAATATGACTCTATTAGACTGATAGGTCAGCTACAACAATTTCGTAAAGCCCTGAAAACTCTTCTGTTCAAACAATATTCAAACGGCTTAACTATAGTATCAATGAAATAATAATAGAGCTCTTACTTCTCTCATGCTCTTCTTATGTACTCTAGTCTCAATTACATGTGAACTGAGTGGAGCTCTGTTGGGAGATGACCCGGTATATAAATCGATGACTAGATTAGATTACCTTAATAATATATTTTCCAGTAGATAGGAATAGTATGCTGACACCACCCGCCCGATAATTTCTGATGCGCTTGTTTCTTCCTTATGCTTTACGGTCCTCTCCTTAGCTAAGACTTCTCTTCCAGTCAGTCGGGGGGTTCAGAATCAGTTTGTAAATAGAATCTAAGGAGATAATTGAGCTCCACTAATACTCAAACTTGCTTTTATTTGATGTGTTTTACTGTTCAATGGTAATGTTTGCTCATTTATACATTACGGTTTCTTTATTGATTATTATATCTTTTAAATGAGCAGATCAGAACCTTAGTTTTGGGGAGTTCCCCATGTGCCTCTTTCTGCATGTTTTTTACTCTAGAGCTCTTGCATGTTTTGGAACAAACTGAAGGAGCAGCAGACTCCTGGGAGAAGGAGGAGGCTTCAAAAGCTGTGATTGACATCTTTCTGCAGTATGCTCGCAAGAATGGACAGAGTACCCTAAGGTTTAGCATACCATTCCTATCTACTTGAAAAGATATTATCAAGGTAAGAACTTAATCTCTCTTTCTCTGGTACAGAAGTAAATTTACTCTCCAATAAGGCTTTATATGTCAGCATGTCATATGTTTCAGGTTCCTACACTGGTAAATTCTCTGCATTAAGGATGTCTTTTTATTCTTTTCATTCATAGGTGCTTCTGTGTAGAATGTGTTGACCTATTGGTTGGACCTGGTGCAGCCCAGGCAGCTATTAATGAAGACCCCTGGAACTGCTATATGTGTGGCCACAAGGGCATTTATGGTCTCCTAAAGCGACGAGATGATTGGCCCTCCCGCTTGCAAATGTTTTTCGCCAATAACCATGACCAAGAATTTGTGAGTATTTAATAAATCTATAGAAAAAGTGATGACAAGGGTAGGACCTAATACAATTTATGTTCAATTACAAGACTGCCAGCCAGTGTCAGTATATGAATGGTAAGTGCTATGCCCATCCTTGTTTTTCAGAGTGCCTCAATGCCCTGCTATAATGGGTTGTTAGGAAACTAGACATTGCTAGTAGGAAGAACTTTTGTTGTTTGAAGCAGGTGTTACTCATGCACATTCAAAGCACATTGCCTCTGCAGAGTTTCCTGACATCAGCCTAATTATACATAGGATTTGAACCCAGACATCTGTCATCAAAGTACAGGTCACTACTGTGGAGGCACAGGCCAGTCCTGCTCCTACCTGTATTAATAAGTTTGAATACAGAGGTAGAATTTGATGAATTAAGTTTCTAAAAATTCACTGTAACTAAATTCACTTTGCATACCCTAGACATTTGTTATTCTGTTTGCTTTTCAAGGATCCACCAAAGCTTTACCCTCCAGTTGCAGCTGAAAGGAGGAAGCCTATCCGAGTGTTATCTCTCTTTGATGGCATTGCAACAGGTAGGTTATTTGATAGCACTTTGGTATTCCAAACATCTAGGAGTATGACAGGATACAGCTTGATTATTAGCAGTTAGAATTACTATTGCTGTCCCTGCAGTCTGCCCTAAAATTTCCAGGTAATTCCTGCTCATAAGGGGCAAGCTGAGCCAGCCTTGATTTTGCCCCATCACATATATGGACTTCAAGTTCTAATTGTCTTAATAAAAGCAGCAGAGCAAAGCCAGTTTCAATTTGTTTGAAATAAATTGGAGTTATCTTCCAATCAGTACGATGATAAATTCTACTAAAGATTACAAAATATCTTATTGGAGTTTGGAGATTTACCTATTGTGCTAGAAGGAGATCTTAATGCAGTGTGGGATTCCACTATTGATAAATCGTATAATCCAAATTGAACTCAAATAGGGGGCATAACTTTATTATGTTTTGGACCTCCTAGATATTTGGAGGATCTTACATCGTTTTGAAGATTATACTCACCTGTCAAGAGCATATGGTACAAAATCCCAAATAGATTATATATTGATCTTCAACACCTTAATACCCTCAGTTCAGATGGTGGAGATATGAGTGGATTGGGTTGTTAATAAAGATAGGAAAGAGGTCTATGCCTGAAATTTTCCCCTAGATTTATACAAAGACAAAATGTTTAATGAATATATCTTAAAATGTTGACAGAATTATAGTACTACTAATTCAGACTGCACAAATAACCCCATCCTCTTTTGAAAAATAGCAAAAACAGTCGTTAGGGGATATCGTAAGTTATTCTATTTTAAAAAGAAATCTAGAGACCGAGAAATAATACATCTAAAAACACAAGTTTGATGGGCGAGACAATATCGAACCAACATTAATAAGACTTAATAAACTAACACTGGGTTTTACTAAGCAGCATAAGAACATTTTATCATGGGCCAGTGAGGTAAATGCTCCGATGCGCTCATATGAAGTCAATGGGCATTGGAGCATTTACCTCACCTGCCCAAGGTAAAATGTTCTTACACTGCTTAGTAAAAGGAGCCCACTTTGAATGACTTAACTTCATCAATGAACTAAGAAATCCCCTCCTTATTATAAGTACAAGCTCTACAAATATAATAGTAAAGGGGGATAATTCTTAGCTAAATTCTCTTAATACCCTCATTGACCTGGAAACCTGCCACAATCAATTCTTAGTTAGATTGGTCTCTTCCCATGAGGATCCTAGGAGAATAGTGGGGGTCACAGATAAAAAGGAAAGGATTAAACATTTTGATAAGAGTGTGGTGCAGTAGTTAAAGCTATAGCCTTAGCACCCTGAGATTGTGGGTTCAAACCCGCGCAGCTCCTTGTGACCCTAGGCAAGTCACTTAATCCCCTCATTGCCCCAGGTACATTAGATAAATTGTGAGCCCGCTAGGACAGAAAGAGAAACATGCTTGAATACCTGAATAAATTCAAGTAAACCATTCTGAGCTCCCCTGGGAGAACAGTATAGAAAATTGAATGAATAAATAAATAAAAAATTGTCATATCTTTAAGGAATATTATGCTAATCTTGATGATAACCCTGTAAAAGCAAGGAAACATCAGGGCAAAATGTATTTAGGAAATCTGGGGAAACATTCAAATTAACTCAAGTAGATAAAGATATTTTAAATTTGCCTGTGAGGCAGGAGCAGTGTTCTCCCCAGAAATTTTTTCCAGCCAGGTGGCATGAAAAACTAGTCGGGTGGGGCGGGATGGGGAAATTTGGTGGTGGGGAAAATTAACCCCCTCTTTTACTAAGGTGCGCTAACATTTTTAGCACGCGCAAACTCCCGCGGTACGCAGGAAAACTAACGCCAGCTCAATGCTGGCACTAGCGTCTAGCGCATGTGGTAATTCTGCGTATGCTAAGCACACGCTAAAACCATTTTCACAACTTAGTAAAAGGAGCCCTAAATGTGTACTATTATTATTAGTTAATTATTATTATTTTCCAATGCTCAATATGACTTCCTTTTTTAAGGTTTGACACTTGTGCCAGAATATTTTTACTAAATTTAAGAAGCATCCAATGCTAGAAGGGAATAATTAGATATTTGCCCTCTTTCAAATGGTATAGAGGTTTAAAAAGGGAAATACGTTAATGAAGTCATTAGTTCAGTCTAGCCATTTATTTCTGCATGAATTTAAACAACTAAAAAAAAGATAAATATAGCTCATCCAGTCATACAAGAATGGCTCAACAGCAAGAGTGCCCACACTTTTTGGGCTTGCGAGCTACTTATAAAATGGCCAAGTTAAAATGATCTACCAACAATAAAATTTTAAAAAACACAAAGCAGAGAAAAAGTTAATTATCATTTATATTCCGCAGGTTTTCAAAGAGGTTAAGGCAGATGATTTTATGCAATGTCACCTCAGGAACAACTATACAAAAATAGACAAATATACCCCCTCCCTTTTTACTAAACCACAATAGCGTTTTTTTAGCGCAGGGAGATGCGCTGAATGCCCTGCACTGCTCTCGATGCTCATAGGCTCCCTGCGCTAAAAACTGCTATTGCGGTTTAGTAAAAGGGGGTCATAGTGCAAAATATAGACAGCAGATATAAATTCTCTAAACGGACACATTTTGATCACTAAATTGAAAATAAAATCATTTTTCCTACCTTTTTGTCTGGTGATTTCATGAGTCTCTGGTTGCACTTCCTCTTCTGACTGTAAATCCAATATTTCTTTCTTTCTGCCACTTCCCTTTTCTTTCTGTCTCTCTTTCTTTCTCTCTCCCCATGACTGCCTGTTTCTCTCTCCCCTGCCCCCTCTTTATTTATGCCTTTCTTTCTCTCTCTCTCTCTCTCTCTCTCCCCCTGCCTGTCTTTCTTTCTCTCTCCTCCTGCCCCCCCCCAAGCCATCGCGCTGATTTCTCCACTTCCCTGATTCTTTCCCTACTCCCTAAGCCACCACGCCGATTTCTCCCTGCTGCTTCCCTGAGCTAGGCCAGGCACATACAAGCGCCAGACTCACAAGACTTCACCTCTACGTCAATTCTAACGTCGGAGAGGAAGTTCCAGGCCAGCCAGGCAGCGATTTGCTGGCCCAGAACTACCTCTCCGATGTCAGAATTGACGTCGGAGGTGAAGTCTTGTGAGTCTGGCACTTGTACGTGCCTGGCCTGGCTCAGGGAGGCAGGAAGAAAAAGATTGCAAAGGCAACGCAATCGACTCACATTGCCTTTGCGATCTACTGGTCAATCGCGATCGACCATTTGGGCACCCCTGCTGTTATGGTATCCTATCCTGTCCTGACCTGAGGATAGGGGTTTAGTCCCAAAAAAACTGCCTTATTTCAATTTCCTATTTATAAACTTTAATTAATACAGTTCAATACTAAATTCTATGTAAAGCAACAAAAAAAAATTTTTTCTACCTTTTGTCGTTTCTGCTTTAATCATCTTCTCTTCGCTCTCTTCTTTTTATTCAGCGTTTCTCCTCGCTCCCTTCCATGCAACATCTGTCCTCTCTTTGCCCCTTCCACCCAGCCTCTGCCCTCTCTCTCTCTACCCCTTCCATCTACTGTCCACCCTCTCTCTGCCCCTTGCAT
This sequence comes from Geotrypetes seraphini, assembly GCF_902459505.1. Classification (NCBI taxonomy): domain Eukaryota; kingdom Metazoa; phylum Chordata; class Amphibia; order Gymnophiona; family Dermophiidae; genus Geotrypetes; species Geotrypetes seraphini. The sequence goes on from NC_047086.1 coordinate 137,905,841, forward strand.
CCACTGTCCACCCTCTCTGCCCTTTCCATCCAGTGTCTGCCCTTTCTCTGTTCCATATAGCATCTTCCCTCTTTCTATGTCCTTTCAATAAACTGTATATCCTGTGCCCTTTCTCTCCTTTATACATGATTCATTTCATCTTCACCCCCCTCCCCTATGCTCTAGCATCTCTCTCTTCTCCTTTCCTTCCTTCCTTCCCACTCCACCCAATGGTCTGGCATCTCGCTCCTCCCCCTCCCCCCATATGCGCTGACATATCTCCACCCCTCCATGGTCTGGTAGCTCCTTTCCTTTCCTTTCCCTCCCTCCCTCCCTCCCATGGTCTTGGCGTCTCTTGCCTCTAATCTCCCTTCCCTGGTCTTCCTTCTCCCCTCTCTCTCCCCAATTGGGTGCTGCTGCAGCATGTCTCTTCCCCTCCCCCCCTCCCCAATTGGGTGCAGCAGCACTTCTATTCCCCTGCCCCCTCCCCAATTGGGTACAGCAGCAGCTTTGCTCTCCCCCCCATTGGGTGCACCAGCTTTTCTCTTCCCCCTCCCCCCAAAAAATTGGGTGCAGCAGCAACATTTCTCTTCCCTTCCCCCCAAAATGGGTGCAGCAGCAGAATATTTCTCTTCCCTCTCCTCTCCCCACTTCGGTGCAGCAGTAGCATTTCTCTTCCCATCCCTCCCAGCTCACAAACCCGTTGGTAGAGTCGCTAGACAAGTTGTAAGCTTCCCTCCATCGCTGACCTATCTTTCATAGGTCAGCGACGGAGGGAAGCTTACAACTTGCTGCTTTTACTTGCTTCGGGCCTTCCTCGTTGCCGGGTTCTGCCTACTTTCTGTTTCCGCGAAGGCAGGACCCGGCAGCGAGGAAAGCCCAAAGCAAGTAAAAGCAGTAAGGTCTAAGCTTCCCTCCGGGGCTCTATCGTGTGTGTGCCAGCTTCCCTTCTCTTCCCTCTGAAACTGGAAGTTGCGTCCCGTGGGGGGGGGAGGGAAGCCAGCACGCACACGATAGAGCCCCGGAGGGAAGCTTAGAGCTTACTGCTTTTATTTGCTTTGGGCCTTCCTCGCTGCCGGGTCCTGCCTTCGCGAAAACAGAAAGTAGGCAGGACCCGGCAACGAGGAAGGCCCGAAGCAAGTAAAAGCATGCTGGCAAAAAAAAAGGCGTCAAACAAAATTTTCGGTAGAGAGTCAGCCCGGGAAGGAGCAGCAGCAGAAGGATTCGCCGGGCGGTCATCTAAATTAGCTGGGCAGTGCGCCCGGCTAAAAGGCCCTGGGGAGAACACTGAGGAGGAAATAGCTTGGGCAATAAAACAAAGGGCTCCTTTTACAAATCAAATCAAAGTGACAAATTAAGAAGAAATAACAATCTTATGGAAATCGCTCTTTCTTCTTCTTTTTTTTTAATCTTTATTCATTTTTACATCTTACAAGTGTATCAATACATCACTTGAATTTCTATCATATTTAACATTAATACATAAAACTTAACCCCTTCCCTCCCACCCCTACCATAACATATGCAATCAAATATATCCTATAAAATATTCTTTTCTACTGATCCAAACATTTAATAAAATTCAGAATTCCCCCCTCCCACCCATTCACTTGCATTGTACTTATAATAGAAAAATGGTATCTATTCATTACAATAATTTGTCAATGGTCCTAGATCTCTTTAAATTTTTTATAATTCCTTTTTTGTATGCAGTATTCTTAGCACAAGAGGAAGGTACACTGTCGTTACGATTGTTTATAAAGAGACTGACAAAATTCCAAGATCTTGATCCCCAGTAGATATTAAATTTCAAATCCTGAACGTCTGCCTCCTGAGAATCAACGCTATGCACACCATCTAATGCACTTAAAGTTTCTCATAAATCGCTCTTTCTTAGACCACAAATACAAAGGATGGAGGAATTAAAATTAGAGAGAGATAAGTTGAAGATAATTATTTAGAAAAAAGGCTAAATGATTATCTTCAACTTATCTCACTTCATCCTAATGGCAACAGCGAAGCACTTGAATGCCGTCCAATTCTTCAGTCATAGATTCAAGCCCGGAAGCAAGAGCCTAGACGTTCTGGTATAGCCTTGATCGCAGGGAGTTCTACTGTATGTTTTCCTCCCTGGCCCTTGATAGGTCAGATCCTACAGCGAATTATGACTCAGTAGGGAAAGCTTTGGAGCTCAAAGGATATTCTGATGTCATTTCTACCCTTCTAAAATCTAAGTAGTCAGCTACTGTGTCTGCCTACGCTAAGGGGTGGAAGACTTGAACCGCAAGGTAATGGCGGAATAGAAATCACTAATGTAATGTAATGTAACTTTCCAACACTGGTATGACCAGGCCAGTGAGGAGCCGTATTCTGCTCTAGTTTCAGTGGTGCTAGCCTTTCTCCAGGTAGGCCTCGTTAAAGGCCTCGCCATAGCTTCCCTTTGGGTCTAAGCCGCTGGGCTGTCTTGTTTCAGAGCTCAGGACTGTAGTCATTCGCTTGCATCTCACCCTGACGTGGCCAGATTTTGAAAGGTGCTCTTCGCATTAGACTTCCAATCAATCCACCGTTCCCTTCATGGGACCTTAACTTGGTTTTGTCTGGCCTCATCAGAGCTCCATTTGAGCCTCTGCAAGATGCTTCTCTCTTGGACCTTCATCTATTCGCCCTTACTTCGCCCTTACTTCAACGAGACATGTCTCGGAACTCCAGACTCTGTCATGTAGAGAACCTTTCCTGAGTGTCTTGGAGATGGGGATATCTCTCCGCACAGTTCCTTCATTTCTGCTGAAGGTGGTGGTGGCATTCCATGTTAATCAGAAAGCGTGTTTGCCTGTGCTGTCTAGAGGTCACAAATGAGTTTTGCCTCTGACCACCTTTTTGTGTTAACTCATTCTTCTGAGTGGGGCGCTACTGCTCCCAAGGCCCCTATGCCCCGATGGATCTGTAAAGCCATTTCATCAGCCTACTTTCTTTGTGTTTAACTATCTCCTATTTCTGTTAAGGCACATTCTATCAGGAGTATGGCCGCCTCGTGGGCCAAGGCTAAGGTGATCTCCCCTGAGCAGATTTATTGAGCAGCTCCTTGGTCCATTCTGCTCACGTTTGTCAAAATTTACAGAGTAGATGTAGCGGTGAGACAGGACTCTGCTTTTGGGTGCTTGGTCTTGAGGGTCAGCACAGTTAACCCACCCTAGCTTTTTGGGACTGCTTTTGTATGGAGTGCTGGGACTCGTTCTAAGTTGGGTCGGTTCCTCAGGATGCAAGGGGAGGGGGGCGGGTGGATTTGGGGCGGGGGGAGGGAGGGAGGTTTGCTTTCCTGTTGTTCTGTTTCAAACATGAAAATTGTGAACTTTCATGAGTAGGCTCTGTTTGAGTGCTTGATCTCTGACCTAGCTGTATTGTATACCTGATTATTGTCTCTATGATGTTATTCTTTTTTGGCTTGGTTGCTGATTGTACCTCTCGTGATTGGTTCATTCAATAAAAATATATTCAAAAAAAAAAAAAGAATGTCTTGCTGGAAAAAGAGATTATGTCCTTTCCCAGAGAGGAATGGCTAGCAGGGAAAAAAAGGAAGGAGAGTAGAACAGTAGCTTAATGGTTAGTGCAATGACCTGAGAACCAGGGGAACTGGGCATGATTCCTATTGCAGCTTGTTAAGACTCTAAGCAAGTCACTTAATCCTCCAGTGTCCCAGGTACAAAATAAGTAACTGTATTATAATATATAAACTAATTTGATTGTAACTACAGAAAGATAGTATATCAAATCCCATTCCTTTTCTTTATATGATAAAACTGGGCTTTTTGCAGTTGAAAGGAAACTCTGGAACCAGGGGGCACTGGATGAAGGTGAAAGACAATAGACTCAGTTGTAATCTAAGGATATAACTTATTTACAGAAAGTGGTATATGTATGGATGACCTCCCAATAAAGATGGTAAAGGTGAGAAGTATATCTGAATTTTAGAAAGCATGGGACTGGCACAGAGGATCTCTAAAGGAGGGGAAAGGATAGTAAGGTTTAGTGGTTTGTATGACTAGGCCATATGATGATAGGCAATTCTGTAACTTGGCACATGATAGGAGCCTTTTCTATAATGGAATCTAGGTTCATAAGTTCTATTATAATAGACTACTAGGATAACTTGGTATTGATATGTCTAACATTTTAAGCATGCACACTTAAGTCAACTATAGAGCTGGTGTAAGTTAAAGCATCTAAATGAGGCAGTAATATGCGTAACTTAAAATATTCTGTAAGTTATGTGTGTAAGTGGAAACCTACTTATATCCTTCCTGTGTTCGACTATGTGTATGCTTCCTTGCAAATATGCAGTGTACAAGATAGGTGTGTATTCACAAAATAGCACTTAGCCATAATATTGACATGTGCAAATAAGTTAGTATTCTAGTTAAATTTAGCACCTAGCTTATAGAACTGCCCTGATGGTCTTTATCTGCCATCATTTTCTATGTTTGTACTTTACTTTCATTCTGTGGCAGGTCTTCTGGTGCTAAAGGACCTTGGGATCCAAGTGGACTGTTACATTGCCTCTGAGGTGTGTGAAGACTCAATCACTGTGGGAATGGTGCGACATCAGGGCAAGATCATGTACGTCGGTGATGTGCGGAATGTGACACGCAAACATGTACGTGAAAGCTTCCAAAATTTCTATTCTACTCAGTCCTCACTATAGGAATTGGTAAATCATGTTCTTCAAGAACAAGCAGGATAGCAAATCCTTACAACATAGGTGAATTCATCAACAGAGCCTATGCAGGAAGCTACTCTAGTTTAAAAATACTAAAAGCTTTGGAGCTGCCTCACTCTGCATGTGTGCCATTTCTCTCTCCTGCTGTTGCCGCTCTTTCCATAAAGTTGATCAGTCCAATGTCTACAAAGTGCACATCAAGATGTTTTTCTGATTCAAAATTCACTTTTGTAAATTTCTTTCGGTTATGTTGCTGTCATGTTTTTTTCTGATAGTGCCTTAGGTTTTTGACCTTTAAAATTTCCTTTAACTTTCATGCTTGGCCTAGAGTAGGCCTCAGTTGAGGCCTTTGGGTTCTTAGTCTGGATTTGTTCAAAAATCCAAGTTGTTAGATTTTGTAATAGCTATTTTTCCAGACAACTTAGTATTGTATTTATTGAATTTGATATACCACTAGCACATAAGTATTAAGCGATTTACAAAGCTAATAATATGATAGGCACATTAAACCTACTCTCTCTGTTCCAAACGGGCTCACAATCTAAATTAAGTCCTGGGAGAAAAACAATGCTTGTAAAAAAGACAAATAAGGAAGGAAAGAAGAAGAACCAGATTAAAAAAAACAAAAAAAAAACCAACTCCTGGTGGCTTTAAAAATAGCACCTAGTACAACAGGCCCATATCTAATATGAATATCCTTAACTGGTGTCTGTAGTGCCTGTAGACCCAACTATGAACCCTCTTGCTTAAAATTTTGTTAAATCTTCATAGTTGTGAGAAACAAAGAGAACAAGGTTTTGGTGTTCTTAAATCCAGTCCTTCAACTTCAGCATCAGAAACATCAATCTTCATGTATCTCAGAGTGTCTTAGATGTTAAGGATGCATCAGCATTGAACGTGCACAGGCCACCCTCAATATTGAGCATCATTAAAGGTCACTGAGACCATCCATCTTTCGAGTCCAGGCTAAAGAAAAGGAAGGATTCAACCTTGATTTCATCAATGCCAAGGGCTCTTAATGCCGAATGCTAGACGGAGGCTAGTGCACATCAAGATCGCACCTCATTGGAGCACAGCACCAAGAGCACTGAGGTACTCGGACACCAAGATCACTGATGTCCTTGAAATAACCCCCCTCCCCTCCTCCAACATGAGGATCATGTATCCTTCTTGGTAACTGAGGGCTGTATCCACTTCCAAGGTCCAGAGATTTGACATCTAGTACTTCTCAAGTATTCTGTGATAGATACTGACATTCTCCATGATGGATATTGGCACCTGGGAGACTTATATTGCTACAGATTTCAGACTTCATAACTCAGATATGATGTGTCCCATGCCACGGAGAGCATCCCTGCAAACATAAATTTCAAGAAGCTGCTATACTCGTCAAGCAGCAAGTTAAAATTCTAAAGGCACTCTTCAGTCTTATTTCTTACTCTACATCCTCTTTCAGGAGGTATCAGAATAGAGAGCAAAAGAGGTCCTATTATTCTCAAAGATAGTAACATAATAGATGACGGCAGATAAAGACCCGAATGGTCCGCCCAATCTGTGTGTGTAGCGCAGTGGTTAAAGCTACAGCCTCAACACCCCGGGGTTGTGGGTTCAAACCTACGCTGCTCCTTGTGACCCTGGGCAAGTCACTTAATCCCCTCATTGCCCCAGGTACATTAGCTAGATTGTGAGCCCAACGGGACAGAAAGGGAAAATGCTTGAGTACCTGAATAAATTCTTGTAAAACCGTTCTGAGCTCCCTTGGGAGAACGGTATAATAAATAAATAAATAATACATAAATTCAGTTTCAATTTTTTTTTTTCTTAGCTATTTCTGGGCAAGAATCCAAAGCTGCCCGGTACTGTGCTTAGGTTCCAACTACTAAAGTCTCCATCAAATCTCACTCCAGCCTATCTATACCCTCCCAGCCATTGAAACCCTCCCTAGCCCATCCTCCACCAAACGGCCATATACAGACACAGACTGTGCAAGACTGCCTGGTACTGGCCTTAGTGCTTCAATATTTACTATTATTTTCTGATTTTAGATCCTCTGTTCATCCCACACTTTTTTGAACTCCATCACCGTTTTCCTCTCCACCACCTCTCTCGGGAGCGCAATCCAGGCATCCATCACCCTCTCCATAAAGAAGAATTTCCTTACATTGCTCTTGAGTCTCCCACCCCTCAGCCTCAAATTATGCCCTCTGGTTTTACCATTTTCCTTTCTCTTGAAAAGATTTTGTTCTATATTAATACCTTTCAAGTACTTGAAAGTCTCCCCTATCCCTCTTTTCCTCTAGGGTATACATATTTAGGGTTTCCAGTCTCTCCTCATAGGTCTTTTGGCGCAAACTCAATTGAAAACTCATCTTTTTTTTCAAATATTTAGCAAACTAATTTAAATCATCCTTAGATTATGTTATTTTTAATCTTTTTTCACTGCATTGAACTTATGGTTATGCGGTTTATTAGTACGATGTTAAGTTATGTTATCATTTTTGTCACCCTCCACTGGTCCGCTTCAAGTCTTATGTCCTTCACCAGATGTAGGTACCCTCCTCCCTCCTGCTCTTCCCAAACAATGCTGCATAGTCACCTTCAAGAAGAGTCAACTGGAACCGACTCAGTGCCTGAAGTACCCGAGAATCTTGTCCGACACGGCCTTGAGCCAAAAGTTTCTTCCAGAGCCATGCTGACTGTAGCTTCAGAAGCTGTTTTCGGAGCTGCTTTAGAGGCCGGCTCCCATGGCATGGCATTATCTGCAGATCCTAGGGGCGATGATGGTGATCATAGAGGTGGTTCCTTGGACTAGAGTGCACAAGAGACCTCTCCAAGGCTCTCTTCATTCTCGCTGGTCCCCTCAGTCGGACTTGCTACAACAATCGCTCCCTTGGCTACCTTCAGCAAAGAGTGGCCTGTGATTGTGGCTGTGGTCAGCTGCCTTTTCCAGGGGCATACCTCCTTCTGGGAGATATACAGTTGGGAGGAGGGGGCCCTGTGATGGACACCCAGTCCAGGAGCGTTGGACTTTGACTCAACATAAGTGATCCATAAATCGCCTGGATATCAGAGCCATCTGTAGTGCTGCAGACACTTGAGAAATCTCTGGAAGGCAAGGCAGTCAGAGTTTTCTTGGACAATGCAACAGCAGTAGCATATGTTAACAGGCAAGGAGGCAATAAAAGTGCCACGTTGCACCTAGAAGCTTAACTCCTTCCGGTGGGCAGAAGCTTACTCACATGAATGGAAAACGTGCGGGCCAACTTTTCTCAGATGGCAAACTCTCGACCGGGGAGTGGTCTCTGTCTCCACAGATGTTCAATGCCATAATTCAGCAGTCTTGGTCTCCACAGATGGATCTGATGGCCTCGGTAGTGAACACCAAGATGCCTTGTTTTATACAGCTGAAGATCTGAGCTCAGAAATGAGGGGTTGGATGCGTTGGACACACCATGGCAGGAGATCAAGCTCTTGTATGTGTTTCCTCCTTGGCCCATGCTTGGTCGAGTCATTTGCAGGATTGTGATCCATCCCAGCTTGGTAGTCCTAGTGGTGCCCAATTGGCCTTGCCAGACCATGGTATGCAGGCCTAGTTTGTCTCCAGAGAAATTAAGGCCTCAGACTTCTGGTCCAAGTGGATCTTCTCACTCAGGGACCGGTCCCTATCGGGAATCTGGAACACTTTGGGCTTACAGCATGGCTCTTGAGCGGATGACCCTGACAAACAAGGGTTATTCGTACATGGCTGTTAAACATGTTGTTCAGAGTGAAGAAGACATCCTCCATAGCACCTATGCTAAGACCTGGAAGTTCTTTCAGTGCTGGTGTGTGGCAAAGGATGTAGAGCCCAGGCAAGCTCCGATTTCAGTAGTCCTGGACTTTTTGCATGAGGGACTTCAAAAGGGGCTCTCGCAGTGTTCCCTCTAAGCGGGCGGGTGTTGTGAGCAAACTTTTTTCACCGTGAGCCAAAAATATCGGGCGCCAGCAAGTTATGAGCCAACTCGCCCGATTCTCCTCTCGCCGCCCTGCCATCTGCCGTACGCCTCTTCCGATCGTGCACTGTGACGAGAAACGTGTGCGCTGCGATGTAATATTTTGTGCGCCAGCGCACGCCAGCGCAGCTTAGCGGGAACACTGGTTCAAATGGTTTTATTTATTTCCCCAAATTTATTTTTGTTATACGCATTGAAAATATTTGATATTGCGTTTAAATCAAAATCTCAATAAACTTGAAACGAGTGCCCGTGAGATTGTGGGAGGGTTAAATACTCAAAACTTAGAAGTTTTTGCTACGCCAGCTTTCTGGTATCTTTACATACAGTGGCGTACCTAGCATATGTAACATCCGGGGCCTATCATTTTTTGGCACCCCCCCCCCCATCTGTAAGAAAAACATGATTTTTAGTAACAAACCACACGTCACACATGAGTACCTAGGAAAAGGCAGCATCTTACATATTGCAGTGAGCAGTACATCAATACACCCATTGTAAAACTAAACAAGCCAGACCAGCACAGATCAATCCTACACCGTCAATCCTAACAGAAAACCATGTCTTTCGAACACACAGAACACAGAAAACACCTTCGCCTAGTAAGGAATATGTAATCACAAACTAACCCCTCCCTCTTTTACAAAACTGTAGTGTGGATTTTAGCTACGGAGGTAACAGCTCTGATGCTCATAAAATTCTGAGCATCAGAGCTGCTACCACCAAGGCTGGTGCTAAAAACGCTTCACAGTTTTGTAAAAGGGGGGATAAAATAAAAATACATAGACAAAGGTTAAATTGAACCAGCAAGAAGCTGGACTCTGCATACAATGCTTCACAGAAACAGTGACACATGTCTCCTAAAGCAATAAATAAATAGAAATTTTTTTCTACCTTTGTCTTCTGTGGTTTCTCCTTTCCTCATCTTCTTGTAACTCTCTTCCTTCCATCCACTGTCTGCCGTCTCTCTTCCCCTATATGGCATCTTCTCTCCTTCTATGCCCCTTCCAGAAACTGTATGCCTCCCCCTTCCATCTCTCCTTTCACCCCATTGGTCTGGCATCTCTCTCCTCGCCTTCCCTCTCCCACACCTCTCCTCATAGTCTGGTATCTCCCCTTCCCTGATTCTCTGGCATCTCTCTCCTTTCCTTTTCTTCCATCTTTCGCTCCCCCTCCATGCTCTCACATCTCCCCCTTCCTTTTCCCTTAGACTGGCATACCTTCCTCCTACGCTCCAAGCCCTGGCATCTCCTTTAATTCCCTCCCTCATCTTCCTTCTCCCTCCAGCTGGGTACCGCAACACTCTTCCCTGCAGCTCTGCACTTCCCCACAATTGCCATGCTTCGGTTCCTCTTCTTCCTTCCTTCCTCCCCCCCCCCCCCCCCGCGGGACCCTGCGGCACCATCAACTCTTACTCCCTCTAATGTCGGCCCTGCAGCTCCAGACTTCCTCGCACCTTCTCCCCTCCCCCTTTGAATCGCTATTATTTTAAATGTTATAGCCGCGGAGCTGTATCCATCAGTGGAGATGTCTAACCTCGGCCTGCCCCGGAACTCTTACTGCAGCAGCCGCCCGTCTAGGCAGGAACAGGAAGTCACTGTTGCAGTAAGAGTTCCGGGGCAGGCCGAGGTTAGGCATCTCCACTGATGGATACAGCTCCGCGGCTATAACATTTAAAATAATAGCGATCCAAAGGGGGAGGGGAGAAGATGCGAGGAAGTCTGGAGCTGCAGGGCCGACATTAGAGGGAGTAAGAGTTGATGGTGCCGCAGGGTCCCGCGGGGGGGGGGGGGAGGAAGGAAGGAAGAAGAGGAACCGAAGCATGGCAATTGTGGGGAAGTGCAATCCCCCCAATGCGTCCCCTTACCTTACCTCCCCTTACCTTTGCGACGCGTGTGTGCGCTGTGAAGAGAAACTTGTGCGCTGCGATGTAATATTTTGTGCGCGAGCGCAGGCCAGCGCAGCTTAGCGGGAACACTGGTGTAGGTTCTCTATTTCCAAGCTCAAGGGGAATGAGGCTCCTTGGCCTCTTACCCAGATGTCGCCTAGTTCATTAGAGGGGCTCTGTGGCTGCACCCTCTGATGCATTCCCCTTTCCCTTCCTGGAACCTTAACATCATGTTGTAAAGTCTCAGTACTACTCTGTATGAACCCTTAAGGGAGGCTTCCCTCTTGGATCTTAGTCAAGACAGTGTTACTGGTGACAATAGTGTCGGTGAGATGGGTTTCTGAGTTACAAGCTCTATCTTGCAGGGAGCTGTTCCCTAGTTTCATGGAAGCAGAGCTCTCCTTACGCATGGGCCCATCTTTCATACCGAAAGTAGTCTCGGCCTTCCACGTCAATCAAGAAGTCTATTTGCCTGTTTTTCATCCTACGGGATCTAAGAAAAAGGATAAAGTGTTACATTTGCCGGATGTTAAGCTTCTTTGGTACCTCAGTTACCAACGAGTTTTGCCTTTTGGATTACCTTTTTGTTCTCACAAATCATGCCAAGAAAGGAAGGCCAACATCTAAAGCCTTGATTTACAGATGGATTAAAATGATCATTTCTTCCATATATATGGGCTATGGTAAACAACCGCCGATCGCATTGAAAACACCACTCCGCTAGAGGAGTTGCTGCCTCGTGGGCAACCCTTCTGAAAGAGTACCTGTCTGGCTGACCTGCTCAGGAGTAGGTTCCCTGGAAGCAGTGCTTGCCCCTGCGGAGTCAGGCACTTGAGTGATTATATTCCACAACTGGCCGAGAAGCTTGGCGGAGGTTAGCTTATTTTCGGGAAGATCTTATTTTTTTTCATGTACAATGATTATCACTACTTCGTCTCCTCCACCCCAATTCTTCCTATTTCCTTTCTCTCCCTCACATGTGCAGCATCTTTCCTTCCCTCTCACCCATCCCCTTTTGCAGTATCTTTCTATCCCTCCCCCCTCCCTTCCATCCCCCTGTGCAGCAGGACCCTTGCAGCCTATATCCCTCCTTCCCCTTGTGCAGCAGAACCCTTGCAGCTTATATCCCTCCCTTCCTCCCTCCCATACCCCCATGGAGCATTTTTTTAATCCCTCCCATCCCTGCCACCGCGCACCCCCCTCATGCTGATCCTCTCATCTCTCCCATCCATCCGAACGCCAACCGCGAGACCAAAATACAGTACCTTATAGCAAACCGCCTCGTCGGCAGCACAGGCCCCATCACAGCTTTCTCATGCCCGAATGTTCCTCTGCCGCGTTGCTGATGATGTCATCAGCAATGCGGCAGAGGAACACTCGGGCATGAGAAAGCCGTGATGGGGGCCTGTGCTGCCGACGAGGCGAGTTGCTATAAGATACTGTATTTCAGTCTCGTGGTCAGGGTTCGGATTGGTGGGAGAGATGGAAGGGTCACGGGGGAAGCGCTGCTGCCGCCGGCAACTTGGACTTATTTTGGGGGGGTAGGGCTTATAGTAAGACCTACCCTGAAAATCATGCTAGGGCTTATTTTGGGGGAAACACAGTAGACCTAGGGGACCATCTTCTAGTACTATATGTCGATTCTTTATGTCTCATCATCATCATCAGGTATTCTTGGCAGAATACAGAAGTAGATTCCGGGCCTTTCTTCTGCACAGTATAAATTCAATGTTGTCACATCAAACGCAATCCTCGGCCTCCAACGCTGCCAATCTGCTGCCCAGATGGGTGGTACATCGTTAGTCTGACATCTCCGCTGAAACCCGTTCACCTTGGGAGGTCCTGCTAGTAGTGAAACTACCAACAGCATAGCTTTCAGTATCTCAGATACACGCAAGTTCCAGTAGCACAACAAGCCCATGTCCATGAATGGAGAGCACATTTGTAATGTGTCATACCATTACCTTTGAAATTAGAAGGAAATGTTTGTATTTTAAAGGATAGTTGCAAGTAGAATGTTGATTTCTATATCTTTTATATGTAAAGCTGCTATGATTATCTTCTGTTTCAGATATTTGAATGGGGTCCTTTTGACCTTGTAATTGGAGGGAGTCCATGTAATGATCTGTCCATTGTTAACCCTGCACGGAAAGGCCTTTTTGGTATGTACATAATTTCTATATGATACTTTCATATCATGCAGGCAGCTTGTGAAACTACTCTTGAGACTCATAGTATCAGTAATGATATTTTCAACTTATTTGGTCTTTTTATTCCAAATTGCAAGATTTGCTGTTATGGAAGCTAAAAGTACATCTAGGTTCAAAACCAGTTTAGATAAACTTATAGAAGATTAGATCAATTGCAAACTTATTATCGTATAGTCACTCCAGGTTACTCGGATAAGCAGCATAAAATCTGTTTTTCTTCTTGGGATCTTGTCAGGTACTTGTGACCTGAGTTAGCCATTGTTGGAAACAGTATGCTGGGCTTGATGGACCTTTGGTCTGTCCCAATATGGCAACTCTTATGTTTTTATGTTATCCCAGGACAAGCAGGCATGATATTCTCACATGTGGGTGACGTCATCTACGGAGCCCCGATGCGGACAGCTTTTTCAAGCAAACTTGATTGAAGATTTAAAGCAGGGGTGCCCAACGCGTCGATCGCGATCGACCAGTAGCTCAGGAAGGCAACTCGAGTCGATCGCACTCGTGTTGCCGTCCTGATCTACGGGCCGATCAGCCTTCCTCTCCAGTATTCTCCCTAGGGCCTTTTAGCTGGGTGGTCCACCCAGCTGTCATCTGCCGCTGCTGAACATTTTAAAAAAATACCCAAAAAACCGGCTTGGAGATTTCATCCCGTAGCGAACTTATGCTCCGTGGCTCTAACGTGTGCGTTCCGGCTTACCTTCTCTTCCCTCCGAAACCGGAAGTTATGTCCGGGGGGGGGGGGGAGAGAAGGGAAGCCGGCACGCACATGTTGAGAGCCCTGAAGCAAGCGTTCGCTACGGGCTAAGGCGGGAGACAAGTAAATGAAGCATTTCCTCTTCTTGCTGCCGGGTCCTGCCTACTTTCTGTTTCCGCGAAGGCAGGACCCGGCAGCATTTCCCCCAACAGTTCCTCGCGATGCTGGTCGGCCGAAGCAGGGAGAGGTTGGGGCGGCGTCGGCTTTTGGGCGTGTTATTGGCGTCGGCTTTCGGGCCTGTTATTGGTGGCGGTTTGGGTCCTGGTCCCCGATGGCAGTTTGGGTCCCCGATGGCAGTGGCAGTGTCTTGGGGGAGGGCAGGGAGAAAGAAAGAAAGAAAAAGGGCAGGCAGGGAGACAGAAGGAAAGAAGAGAAACAGAAAAAAAGGAAAGGGAGGCAGAGAGAAAGAAAGGGCAGGGGAGAGGAAGGAAAAATTGGGGGAGGGAATGAGGTCTGGAGGAGAGGAAGCATACAGGCTGAAAGAAGGGAAGAAAGACTGGATGCACAGTCAGAAGAAGAAAGTGCAACCAGAGACTCATGAAATCACCAGACAAGGTAGGAAAAATGATTTTATTTTAAATTTAGTGATCGAAATGTGTCTCAATTTATATCTGCTGTCTATATTTTACACTAAGGTCCCCTTTTACTAAACCGCAATAGAGTTTTTTAGCGCAGGGAGCCTATGAGCGTCGAGAGCAGCGCTGGGCATTCAGCGCAGCTCCCTGCGCTCTAAAAACTGCTATCGTGGTTTAGTAAAAAGGGAGGGGGGTATATTTGTCTATTTTTGTATGGTTGTTACTGAGGTGATAGTGCATAGAGTCATCTGCTTTGACCTCTTTGAAAAACCCTGGAATAGGAATGGTAATTAACATTTTCTATGCGTACAGTGTGCGTTGTGTTTTTTTTAAATTTTATTGTTGGTAGATCATTTTGACTTGGTCATTTTAAAAGTAGCTCGCAAGCCCAAAAAGTGTGGGCACCCCTGATTTAAAGTTTGCTGTGCTGCTCCACACATGCGTGCCTTCCTGCTCCACCAGAGGGCGCATCTCCCCCTCGTGGTCTCCAGTTCAAATTTTTCCGCTGAGCCTAGAAGTCGTTTTTTTCCAGGCTCTGCCCCAACTGCCTTCTAGCACCGCAATTTTTTTGTTTTTGCCTTCGATTAAGTCGCTGTGCGCAAAATTTTTCTTTTTCTTCCCTGTTCCTGCTTCGTTTCGCGACCCGGAGGCTTCCGGGCCGCGTGGCTATTCGAGCCGCGGCCAGTTTCTTTTTCTATGTCCCGGCCCCAGACTGGCTTTAAAAAGTGCACCCGGTGCAAGCGGCTTCTTTCCATCACAGACCCGCATCGCCGGTGCATCCTCTGCCTGGGGGCCGCCCATCCAACCGACTCCTGCCCTCAGTGCGCTACTTTTCAGAACCGGGCCCTCCGTCGAAGAAAAGCCCGCATGGCGGACCTTTTCACCGCCGACCAACCCACTACCTCGGCCTCAAGGTCGGCCCCGGCCTTGACCTCGGCCCCGAATGCCTGGGCATCACCTCGAGACTCGACCCCGAAGCCCTCGGGACAGCAAAAAGCCTCGGCCCCGGGTAAGTCTCCTCTTCCTTCTTCAGGTTCCGCACCAGCGAAGAAGCCAGCCTTGGGGACACCGGCGACGCATGGTGGAAGCCCCATGCTTTCAGCCCCGGCGAAGCCTGCCAAGCCTTCGGGCCGTGCCTCCACCACACGGGAATACTCTAACACGAGGTCGCCCCCGGTGGAGTGCACCGAGGCATCGGACATGCCTCGATGCTGTCCGTGCCCGTTTTCCAGGACCTGCTCCGGGCGATGATCTCGTCGGAGCTGTCCGCTGCACTGGCCCATCTACAACCGACCTCGACCTTGCGTGCGCCGGACCAGCCTGAGCCTCACGTCGAGCCTCCTCGGGGCAAAGTGCGCCAGCTTCACCGCATTCCATCCTCCTCGGATTCCTCGCCGAGGCGCCCGAGACGCTCTCCCTCCACGGACCGCCATGGGGCAAAGCGTCGCACTAAGACAACCGAAACCTCGAACCGCCATACCTCTAAGAAGGCCCGGAGTTCTCCCACACTACGAGGCCGTTCACCGACGCCCCGTACAGGACCGCTGAAGGTGACTGAGTTATCACTCTCCAACCCTCACATCCTCCTAACTCCCCCTCGGACCGGGGCTCCGAGCCGAGGTCCCAGGCTTTCGCCAAGGGAGTCCGGGTCGAGGTCACCGATTCGACATCGATCGGTACCCCGTACCCCGGCATCGTCTCCGAGGGGCTCCTCCAGACGACGTAGGTCCTCGACCCCGGAACACTGCCACAGTGTTTCCCCGGTCTCGGAGCGCGGGTCAGAGCATGAACCTCGATACTCGAGGGAAGCCTCCCCGTCCTTCTCCGCCCGACGGAGGTCTCGTTCACCGTCCCCACACGGGGCCCCGGGAACGTCTCGCCCCTCCTTCACTCGCTTTGTCCAGGACATGGGCCACGCTCTGGACTTAGACCTCCAGTCCGACTCGAGATACTCTAAAGAGTACCTGGCGGAACTAGATTTACCGTCACCGCCCAGAGAGTCCCTCCGCTTACCTCCCAATCCGGTACTCCAACAGGCTTTCTTCAGGAATCTGGAGACCCCCTATATGGTAACAGCTGTCCCCTCCAAAATGGAGTCCAAATACCGTACAGTACCATACCCCGGATTTGAGCAACCACAGCTCTCCCACCAGTCCCTGATAAAGGCCCACCCCTCCCGGGTCTCAGCGGCGGTCCCCCCCGGGTCGAGAGGGTCGGACCCTTAACAAGTTCGGCAGAAGACTGTACCAGAACTCTATGATGGCCTCTAGGGTACAAAGTTACACTTTCACCTTCACGTCCTACTTGAAACACCTCATTGGACTGTTGGGAGCCTTTGCAACCAACCTGCCGGCCTCACGCCAAGGAGCCTTTAACCTGCTCCTGGAGGTTTTCTCCAACCTACGCCTCCATCTATTTCACGTGGCCTATGATGGCTTCGAACTTTCCTCCAGAGTGGCAGCCTTCGCTATCGCCATGCGCCGCCTAGCCTGGTTACGCCTCGTCGACATGGACTCCAACTTACAGGACCGGTTGGCTAACCTCCCCTGCGTGGGCAAAGAACTTTTTGATGACGCTATCGAGGCAGCTACGAAACGCCTTTCGGAGCATGAACGCTCGTTTGCTTCCCTCGTTCGGCAAAAGCCTAAACCGCCAACGTCTAGGCCGTTCAGGGCCCCCCCCCCCCCCCCACGCCGTTACCCTCAAAAATCCACCCCTGCCTTCTCACGGCCTCCACCCCGACGCCCGCAAGCTCATCATCGGGCTCCGCCAAAGTCCCAGCCACCTGCGACTGCCAAACCATCCCCGTCCTTTTGACGGGACAAGCGGACGGGGGCTGGCCCCCTCTGCCACAGCCCCAGGCATCCTCCCCATCGGGGGACGTCTCAGAGCCTTCTACCCGCGCTGGGAACAAGTCACGTCTGATGCATGGGTCCTTGGCGTGATCTCATCAGGATACTCTCTCAACTTTCGGAGAAACCCTCCAGACAATCCTCCAAGGATGTGCCCCCCCAACCAAACTCAGTTACCCCTCCTTCTCTCAGAAGCTCGAGAACTGCTTCACCTACGGGCAGTGGAGGTGGTTCCCCCCAACCAACGGGGGAAAGGATTCTACTCCCGTTACTTCCTGGTACCAAAGAAGACGGGAGACCTACGCCCAATTCTAGACTTGAGGCGACTCAACAAATTTCTGGTGCGGGAAAAGTTCCGGATGCTTTCCCTACCGATTCTCTACCCTCTCATCGACGAGGGCGATTGGCTCTGCTCCCTCGACCTGAAGGAAGCCTACACACATGTTCCAGTGCACCCCGCTCACCGCAAGTTCCTGCGCTTTCAGGTGGGGGACCTGCACCTACAATACCGAGTCCTCCCCTTTGCCCTGCGTCGTCACCCCGAGTCTTCACGAAGTGCCTCGTGGTAGTCGCAGCTGCCTTACGCTCTCAGAGCTTCCAGGTATTCCCCTACCTGGACGACTGGCTGATCAAAGCCCCATCCAGGGAGGGGGTTATCTCAGCGACCCGACAGACTATTATTTACCTTCAAGGGCTGGGGTTCGAGGTAAACTTCCCAAAATCCCAGCTGAACCCCTCTCAGTCCTTACAGTTCATCGGGGCCGTGCTGGATACGGTTCACCTCCGCTCCTTCCTTCCCCCTCCACGTCAAGAGGTGTTAGTAAGTCTGAGTCGAAGGATCTCGCTGCTGACCTCGGTATCAGCTCGACATATGATGACTCTTCTGGGCCACATGGCCTCTACCGTCCACGTCATACCCTTCGCCCGCCTCCACCTGAGGTTTCCTCAATGGACCCTGGCCTCCCAATGGCGTCAGGACCGGGACCCAATTGACCGTCCCGTGACAGTGACTCCTTCCTTGCAACGATCGCTCCTCTGGTGGGCCGACTCTTCAAATCTGTCCAAAGGTTTACTTTTTCTCGCCCCCCCACACAGCAAGGTACTCACCATGGATTCGTCGGAGTACGCTTGGGAGCTCACTTGGATGGCCTACGCACTCAGGGGATGTGGTCAACAGAGGACCGCCGCTGCCACATCAACGTGCTGGAGCTTCGGGCCATCTATCTCGCCGCTGTGGCTTTTCAACATCTGCTCCACGACCGGGTGGTTCTCGTTCGAACCGACAACCAGGTAGCAATGTACTACGTAAACAAGCAAGGGGGGACGGGGTCTCGGACCCTCTGCCGGGAAGCCCTGCGCCTCTGGAAGTGGGCAATCTCCAACAACATCTTCCTTCGAGCGGTGTACATACAAGGAGAACGGAACTGTCTGGCAGACAGACTCAGCCGCCTCTTCCAGCCACACGAGTGGTCGCTGCACGCTCAAACCTTACGACAGGTGTTCGAGAAGTGGGGGACTCCTCAGATAGATCTGTTCGCCTCCCCCCTCAACCACAAACTCCCTCAATTCTGCTCCCGGATGTACTCCCCGGACCGCCTCGAGGCCGACGTCTTCCTCCTAGATTGGGAGGGAAGGTTTCTATACGCGTTTCCGCCTTTTCCTCTGATTCTGCGGACGCTGGTCCATCTCAAACCAGTGCGAGCCACTATGATCTTGATTGCTCCTCGGTGGCCACGCCAACCTTGGTTTTCCCTTCTACTTCAACTCAGTACCAGAGATCCACTGCCTCTGCCTCTGTTTCCCTCTCTGCTATCGCAGAGCCAGGGTTCGCTGTTGCATCCAAATCTTCAGTCTCTTCATCTGAATGCTTGGTTTCTCTCCCCCTGACTTCTCTCCCTGTGTCGCAATCAGTCAAGGAAATACTGGAAGCCTCGAGGAAGGCCTCGACTAGAACCTGCTATTCCCAAAAGTGGACCAGATTCTCATCCTGGTGCTCCTCGCATGACCAGGACCCGGTGTCGGTCCCGGTCCCCTTGGTCCTGGAGTATTTGCTCCACCTTTCTCACTCCGGCCTGAAGACCAACTCCATTCGGGTACATCTTAGTGCGATTGCGGCCTTCCATCAACCCCTGGAAGGAAAAGCCCTTTCACTCCATCCCTTAGTTTTTCGTTTCATGAAAGGCCTTTTGAATGTCCACCCTCCTCTCAAACCTCCCCCAGTGGTTTGGGACCTTAATGTGGTGCTGGCTCAACTCATGAAACCCCCATTTGAGCCCTTAGACAAATGCCATCTAAAATTCCTCACTTGGAAGGTGATCTTCCTGCTCGCACTCACTTCCGCTCGGCGGGTTAGTGAGCTGCAGGCTCTGGTGGCGGACCCACCTTTCACTGTATTCCATCACGACAAGGTGGTCCTCCGCACTAACCCTAAGTTCCTGCTTAAAGTGGTGTCTGATTTCCACCTCAACCAGTCCATCGTCTTACCAGTATTTTTCCCCAAGCCCCACTCTCACCCCGGAGAGACGGCACTACACACGCTTGACTGTAAGAGAGCGTTGGCCTTTTACCTCCAACGCACTCAGTCCCACAATTGTTTTTGTCCTTCGACCCTAATCGGCTGGGTCGCCCAGTTTCCAAGCGCACCTTGTCCAACTGGTTGGCTGCTTGTATTTCTTTTTGCTACGCTCAGGCTGGTCTCGCGCTGCATGGTCGAGTAACGGGACATAAAGTCCGAGCGATGGCAGCCTCCGTAGCCTTCCTCCGGTCCACACCCATTGAGGAAATCTGCAAGGCTGCCACGTGGTCTTCGGTTCATACTTTCACCTCCCACTACTGCCTGGATACATTGTCCAGGAGCGATGGCCGTTTTGGCCAATCGGTTTTGCGTAATCTATTTGCTTAAATTGCCAACTTCCCTCCATCCCTTTTCAGATAGCTTGGAGGTCACCCACATGTGAGAATATCATGCCTGCTTGTCCTGGGATAAAGCACAGTTACTTACCGTAACAGGTGTTATCCAGGGACAGCAGGCATATATTCTCACAACCCGCCCGCCTCCCCGAGGTTGGCTTCTTTGCTGGTTAAGTGAACTGGAGACCACGAGGGGGAGATGCGCCCTCTGGTGGAGCAGGAAGGCACGCATGCATGGAGCAGCAGAGCAAACTTTAAATCTTCAATCAAGTTTGCTTGAAAAAGCTGTCCACATCGGGGCTCCGTAGATGACGTCACCCACATGTGAGAATATATGCCTGCTGTCCCTGGATAACACCTGTTACGGTAAGTAACTGTGCTTTATGTTCAGTGTATCCTTGAGTCATAATAGTAGTAATTTATTTACAGGTCATCAAGGTTAAGAGGGCAAGTAGGTATCAATTACTAACCTGTTTTATAAAGACATGTAAACACATGCAATTCTATAAAGAGGTGCCTAGAGTGCATCAATGTGGAGCCTATTATAAAATGGAAAATAGGCACCTATACACATAACTTATAGTATTCTATGTTACTCCTATAAATGTGTGCCCCACTTACACTCTATCTAGACTCTGCCATGTAAATGCCCACCTATAAACTACACGCCTTTTAAGGTATGTGCATATTTACAGAATAGTGCATAGCTGTATTTTTGGCATTTACATGTGTATTTCCGACTGTTAGTGCATTCTTTTATAAAATTACCCCCTACGCGGTTAACTCTTTAATCTTAGGAGGGAACTTATTAACCTGGGCTACTGTTAAAATGGGTTGTTTTCTCAGAACTCAAACTATTTTAACATAGGTCTCATTTTATGCAGTGAGATCTAGTTACTAATAACCCGGGTTAACGGTAAAAGAACAGTTGCCCATGCACACTTGAGATTATAGAATACTAGCACTTATACATGTGACTAAGATTCGTGTGTGTACATGCCAGGTGGGCATTAAGGAATATTCTGCAAGCTTGGTGTGCCATTGCAAAAGGTGATATACATGTGGATAAAGTACGGGTGGGTCCTACACTAACACAAACAGGCCCTGGTTCTATAAAGTCCACCTAAAGTTAGGAATCGATATAGGCACCAATTCTATAAAACCTAGGCACCCATTATAGAATCACATTTAGTGTCACCTAAGCATGTTTAAGTGGCGCTCAGCATCATAAGAACATAAGAATTGCCGCTACTGGGTCACACCAGTGGTCCATCGTGCCCAGCAGTCTTTTCACGCGGCGGCCTCCAGGTCAAAGACCAGTGCTCTAAAATGAGTCCAGCCTCACCTGTGTACGTCCTGGTTTAGCAGGAACTTGTCCAGCTTAGTCTTGAAACCCTGGAGGGTGTTTTCCCCTACAACAGACCCCAGAAGAACGTTCCAGCTCTCCACCACTCTCTGGGTGAAGAACTTCCTTACATTCTTATGGAATTTATCCCCTTTCAACTTTAGAGAGTGCCCTCTCGTTCTCTCTACCTTGGAGAGGGTGAACAACCTGTCTTTATCTACTAAGTCTATTCCCTTCAGTATTTTGAATATTTCGATCATGTCCCCTCTCAGTCTTCTCATTTCAAGGGAGAAGAGGCCCAGTTTCTCCAATCTCTCACTGTACAGCAACTCCTCCAGCCCCTTAACCATTTTAGTCATTCTTCTCTGGACCCTTTCGAGTAGTACCGTGTCTTTCTTCATGTACGACGACCAGTGCTGGACACACTACTCCAGGTGAAGGTGCACCATGGCCCGGTACAACGGCATGGTAACCTTCTCTGATCTGTTCGTGGTCCCCTTCTTTATCATTCCTAGCATTCTGTTCGCCCTTTTTGCCACCGCAGCACATTGCGCAGATGGCTTCATCGACTTGTCGATCAGAACTCCCAAGTCTCTTTCCTGGGGGGTCTCTCCAAGTACCGCCCCGGACATCCTGTATTTGTGTATGAGATTTTTGTTACCGACATATATCACTTTACACTTATCCACGTTGAACCTCATTTGCTATGTCGCTGCCTATTTCTCAAGCTTGATTATGTCACTTTGTAGATCTTCACAATCCCCCTGTGTCTTCACTACTCTGAATAACTTTGTATTGTCCGCAAACTTAATCACCTCACTCGACGAACCAATGTCCAAATCATTTATAAAGATGTTGAAGAGCATGGGGTCCAAGCACCGAGCCCTGTGGCACCCCACCCCATCCTAACATTTAGGTGTCCCCAGTTTATACCAGGGTTTTCTATTCTTAAATTTAGGCATCAGTATCAGAGCTTAATGGCACCTGATTCACAAAGATGCGCCTAACTCGAAAACATGCCCATGATCCACCCCTAACCATTTTTAGTGTAAGCACTTTGGGCTAGGCGTCTACATTTTATAGAATTGAGTTTTTTTAGTTTGAGTTTTAGTTAGGTGCCTAAATTTCAATTAAGTCCAATTAAAGCCGATATTGAAGTGTTGAGTGCCAATTTCAGCACTGATTAAGACTATTGCTCAATTACTATATATACTCGAATATAAGTTTGTGTTCTTTCTCTTCACGAATTGCTGTGTTTTTTCTTTTATTCTTTTATTTCTACTTTAAAAAAAAAAAAAATTATTTCTTGCGTTCGGCTGCCAGGGCAGACCGCTCTGCCACAGGCCAGAGGCTTCGACTTTGCGGCGGCTGTTTTCCCTCCTATGTCCTGGCCAACAACAGGCTTCAAGAAGTGTAGCCAGTGTCAGCATGCGATTTCTCTCACAGACCCACACAGTAGGTGCCTCAAGTGCCTTGGGCCACACCATCACCCGAAGTCGTGCGAGCGCTGTGCTATTCTTCAACCCCGAGCTCTTAAATGTCGTCTACTTTCAGTGGAGTAGCTATTCGGGGTGGATTCAACCTCGACTCCGAAGCCGACCTCGGACTTGCCTTCGACCGAGGGTCCTCCTGCCTCCACTGCTTCGACCTCGAGCCTCGTCAGACCTTCTTCATTTGCAGTGGCTCTTTCCTCGACGACGTCTGCTGTATCTTCCCCTGTATCCTCAGGTCAGATAGCTCAGCAGAAAGTTCCAGAGGTGGTGCTTAAGGTGCCTAAGACTTCCAAGTCGAACACATTTCCACTGCCTCTCTGGAACCTCCAGCCAAAGCAGGTGGTCTGGATCCATCCTTGCCGGCTTCTTTCCAGACCATGTTAGAGAAACAGTTCATTCAGTTCCTTACTAACATGGGACCGAAGCTTGTTACTCTAATCCAGTCTGGGCATTCTACAGACTCCCGCGAGGTCAAGCCTCTTCCTATACCTTAGTCTGAGCCTACACCCTCTATGCAGGGAGCAGAGTCTCTGCGGGTGTCTGGTCTGGCATCTATGCACATAAAGCAAGGAGCAGATTCTTTGCACGTGCCTCGACAGGAATCCTCACACTCTATACAAGGAGTAGAGTCTTTGGGAGTGCATCGAGGTTCCTCCATCAAGCCTCTGGAGCTTCGATCCACAGCTTCCAGCCCTATCCATTCCCTGGTGGCTTCGACTGCTTCTATCTCCAGGGCGAAGTCTCCTCGAGTTCTGCTTCCAAGCATCATTCTCACAGACGATCGAGGCCTTCCTTGAGGCATACTTCCAGGCATACCTCTTCTTCCAAAGAACGCCTTTCTTCGACTAAGCCTCGATCGACACCTTCCAGTTCTACTAGACCACCGTCTCCTCGATCGAGGTCCCCACTTCTGCACCTCGAGGACTCAGCAGTTTCGATTGCTTCGTCCAAGCCTCCATGTTCTTTTGATGCCTTTTTTTCATGCCGAAGCATCATCTTTGACTCAGGCTATCTCGACAACCTTGAGTCCTTCTCGAGGCAAGGCATTGGCAGATCAGCTATCTTTCTCATCTTTTCTTCGTCAGATGGCTGTTGACTTGGACCTTCAATTGGATGCTGGTTCCAAACACTCTAAGGAGTATCTCGAATTCATGCATCTTCCTCAACCTCCGGCAGAGTCACTTAAGTTTCCTCTTCACAAGCTTTTGTCTCAGACTTACCAGATGCCTGGAAACTCCTTATGCAATTCCAGCTGTTCCAGGCAAATTGGACTCCAGATATAAAACTCTCCATTGCAAAGGATTTGAGAATTCGCAGTTATCTCATCAATCTCTACTTATGGAGTCCTCCTTGAAAAGATCCCATCCTTCCAAGGTTTATGCTACCGTTACTCCTGGAAGGGAAGGGAAAACTATGGACATCTATCAAAATGCCATGATGTCCTCTAAAGTCTTAATTACAATTTCCATTTTGTCACTTATTTTGAGTTCCTCATTGCTCTTTTGCCTAAATTTCTGTTATTTAGACACTCAAAAGCACTTTGAATTTCAAGAAGTCATAGCTTCTCTATCACAGCTCAGATTACATCTACTTCACTCTTCTTATGATGCCTTTGAGTTGTCTGCCAGGGCGGCTGCTTATTCTGTAGCCCGCCTTGCCTGGCTTCATCCCATTCATATGGATCCTAATCTTCAGGACTGCTTGGCTAATGTTCCTTGTGCAGGCAATGACCTCTTCAATGAATCTATTGAGGCAGCCACCAAGAAATTGTCTGAACATGAAAAATATTTTGCTTCTGTAGTCAGACCTAAGACAAAGCCAGCTCCTGCCAAGCCTGCACGCCCTCCTCCTATTTACCAGAGGTGTTTTGCTCCGAGAGCGGCTCCTTATACTAGCCCTCCTCCCAAGAAACAGCAGATTCAGAAGCAACAGAAACTTCAACCTTCTGCTGCACCTAAGGCTACGCAGCCTTTTTGACTGTTTGAAACAGAGCATAACCTCCACCGTTCTGTCTCTGAATTATCTTCCCTCTATTGGAGGTCTTCTCTATCATTTTTACCATCGATGGGAGACAATAACATCCGACCACTGGGTGCTGTCAGTCATCAGGGAAGGATACTCTCTTCATTTCAATCAGCTTCCTCCAAGAGAGTATCCTTCCAGTCCATCCCAGACCGCTCTTCTTCTTCATAAGAACATAAGAACATAAGCGTTGCCTCTGCCGGGTCAGACCAGGGGTCCATCGTGCCCGGCAGTCCGCTCCCGCGGCGGCCCCCCAGGTCCATGACCTGAAAGTGTTCCCTACCTAACCTGAAATATCCATACCCTATTCGCTCAATGTCCTGTACGGTAAACCTCTATCTGTACCCTGTTATCCCCTTCGCTTCCAGGAAGTCATCCAGTCCCTTTTTGAACCCCAGAATTGTACTCTGTCTTATTACCTCTCCGGGAAGCGCGTTCCAGGTGTCCACCACCCTCTGAGTGAAGAAGAACCTCCTTGCATTCGTTATGAATCTGTCTCCTCTCAGTTTTTCTGAATGACCTCTTGTTTTAGTTGTCCCTGCTAGTCTAAAGAATCTGTCCCTCTCCACCTTCTCTATGCCTTTCATGATTTTATAAGTTTCTATCATGTCCCCTCTCAGTCTCCGCTTCTCCAGGGTAAAGAGCCCCAGCCTGTCTAACCGTTTGGCATATGAAAGGTTCTCCATACCCTTTATCATCCTCGTTGCCCTCCTCTGGACCCTTTCGAGTATTGCCATGTCCTTCTTGAGGTATGGCGACCAGTATTGGACGCAGTATTCCAGATGTGGGCGCACCATTGCTCGATACAGTGGCAGGATAACTTCTTTTGTTCTGGTAGTGATACCTTTTTTGATAATGCCCAACATTCTGTTCGCTTTTTTTGAGGCCGCTGCACATTGTGCCGCCGGCTTCATTGTGTTATCTACCAATACCCCCAGATCTTTTTCCTGGCTGCCTTTCCCGAGTACCCTCCCTCCCATCGTATAGCTGTACATGGAGTTCCCCTTCCCTATGTGCAAGACCTTACATTTCTCCACATTGAAGCTCATCTGCCATTTTTTTGCCCACTCACTCAGCTTGTTCAGGTCGCTTTGCAATTCTTTGCATTCCTCAACAGTTCTGGCCCTGCTGGAGAGTTTTGTGTCATCCACGAACTTGATAACTTCGCACTTTGTCCCCGTTTCTAGATCATTAATAAATATATTGAACAGCAATGGTCCCAGCACTGACCCTTGCGGAACACCACTTGTGACCCCTATCCAGTCAGAGTAGTGCCCCTTTACTCCTACCCTCTGTTTCCTGTCCGCCAGCCAATTTTTGATCCATCTGTACACGTCCCCTTCCACCCCGTGACTCCACAGTTTCTTCAGTAATCGTTCATGGGGCACCTTGTCAAAGGCTTTTTGGAAATCTAGATATATAATGTCTACTGGGTCACCTTGGTCCAATTGCTTACTTATCCCCTCAAAGAAATGCAGTAGATTTGTCTGGCATGATCGGCCTTTACAGAAACCATGCTGGCTCGATCTCATCAGATTATTTTTTTCTATATGCTCATTGATACCTTCCCTGATCATTGATTCGACCATCTTCCCTGGAACGGAGGTTAAGCTCACCGGTCTGTAGTTTCCCGGGTCGCCTCTCGATCCTTTTTTGAAGATCGGTGTAACATTCGCTATCTTCCAGTCCTCTGGGATTACCCCTGTTTTCAAGGACAGGTTGCAAATATGCTGCAGTAACTCTGCTGTTTCATCTCTGAGCTCTTTCAGGAAGCTCAAGCTCTGCTTCGTCTCCATGCCATCGAACCAGTTCCTATGGAACAGCAGAACAGGGGCTTTTACTCCCGTTACTTCCTTGTTCCGAAGAAGACGGGCGATCTGTGACCCATTCTGGATCTCAGGGCTCTCAACAAATTTTTAGTCAAGGAAAAATTTTGCATGTTATCCCTGGTGTCCCTTTAGCCCCTCCTAGATCAGAACGACTGGTTATGCTATCTGGATCTCAAGGAGGCTTATACTCATATTCCCATTCATCCGGCCTCCCATCAATATCTCAGATTTCAGGGGGGGAAATCTGCATTATCATTACAGAGTGCTGTCCTTTGGCTTGGCTTCATCTCCCAGAGTGTTCACCAAGTGCCTGGTAGTGGTAGCCGCAGCTCTCAGAAACCATGGCCTTCAGGTATTTTCCTACCTTGACGACTGGCTCATCAAAGATTCAACATCTCAAGGTGGTTCCTACAGAGTTTGGGATTCAAAATCAACTTTCCCAAATCCCAACTTCAACCCTCTCAGAATCTACAATTCATCGGAACTGTTCTGGATACTATCCAACTCAGAGCATTCCTTCCGCAACAACAACTGGAAGCTCTCCTTCAACTCTGTCATACAGTGTCTTCCCGCTCCTCCATATCAGTGAGACACATAATGGTACTTCTGGGTCACATGGCCTCCACAGTACACGTGACTCCTTTTGCCAGACTTCACCTCAGAATTCCTCAGTGGACCCTGGCATAGTGTGGACACAGGTTTGCGACCCACTTTCTCGACACATTGCAGTCACTCCTTCATTGAGACAGTCTCTCCGCTAGTGGATGCTCTCTTCCAATCTCTCCAGAGGCTTGCTGTTTCAAATGCCCCCTCATCAGAAGATCCTCACAACAGATTCCTCGACCTACGCTTGGGGCGCTCATCTCAATGGTCTCTGTACTCAAGGCCACTGGACCAGTACAGATCGTCAGTATCACATCAATCTGTTGAAACTCAGAGTGATTTTCAAGGCTCTCAAAGCTTTTCAACATCTTCAAGACCAAGTAGTCCTCATTTGGACGGACAACCAAGTCGCCATGTACTGTCAACAAACAGGGAGGGACGAGATCTTCCTCCCTTTGTCAAGAAGCTCTGAAGGTTTGGGACTGGGAAATCCACCAGAACACCTTCCTCAAAGCTGTCTACATCCAAGGGGCAAAGAATTTTGCTTGCCAGACAACTTGAGTCGTCTTCTGCAACCTCACGAATAGACACTCCATTTCTCGCCTCTTCAGCACATTTTTTCACAGTGGGGAACACCTCAGATAGATCTCTTTGCAGCTCCCCACAACCACAAACTGCCTCAGTTCTGCTCCAGGATCTATTCTCCTCATCGCCTCAAGGCAGATACTTTTCTTCTGGAATGGACGAATCTCTTCCTGTATGCATTCCCTCCATTCCTTCTCATTCTCAAGACTCTTGTCAAGTTGAAGAACGACTATGCCACCATGATTCTGATTGCTCCTTGGTGGCCAAGGCAACCTTGGTACTCCCTTCTACTTCAACTCAGCAGCAGGGAGCCATCCCTTATACCAGTTTTTCCATCTCTGCTCACACAGAGTCAAGGATCTCTACTTCATCCCAACCTGCAGTCTCTGCACCTGACAGGTACCTCTCAACATAACTCCTCTTCAGTTTTCTCAATCTGTAAGAGACATTTTAGAGGCTTCTAGGAAGCCTACCACTAGACAATGCTATCACCAAAAATGGACTAGATTTTCTACGTGGTGTTTTTCTCACCATAAGGAGTCTCAACATTCCTCCTTATCTTCTGTTTTAGACTACCTTTTGCACTTATCCACCTCTGGCCTTAAGTCTACATCGATCTGAGTCCATCTCAGTGCAATTGCTACTTTCCATCAGCCTGTTGAAGGAAAACCCCTCTGCTCATCCGGTGGTTTCCAGATTCATGAAAGGACTTTTCAATGTCAAACCGCCTCCAGTGGTTTGGGACCTCAATTGATGAAGCCTCCATTTGAACCAATGTCTACGGCTCATCTGAAGTATCTCACTTGGAAAGTGGTGTTTCTCATTGCCCTCACTTCTGCTCAAAGAATCAGTGAGCTACAAGCTTTAGTTGCTGATCTACCTTTCACTGTGTTGCATCATGACAAGGTGGTTTTCCGTACTCATCCTAAATTCCTACCTAAAATGGTTTTGGAATTTCATCTCAACCAATCCATTATTCTTCCAATGTTCTTTCCAAAGCCTCATTCTCATCCTGGAGAATCAGCTCTTCATACTCTGGACTGTAAACGTGCTTTGGCCTTCTATTTGGAATGCACCAAACCATACAGATCTGCTCCTCAACTTTTTGTTTCCTTCGATCCAAATAAGTTGGGACATCCTATCTCTAAGCGTACCATCTCCAACTGGATGGCTGCTTGCATTTCTTTCTGCTATGCCCAGGCTGGATTACCCCTACAAAGTAGAGTCACAGCCCATAAGGTCAGAGCAATGGCAGCTTCAGTAGCTTTCCTCAGATCTACATCTATTGAGGAAATTTGCAAGGCTGCTACTTGGTCCTCGGTTCATACTTTCACTTCTCACTATTGTCTGGATGTTTTCTCCAGACGGAATGGACAGTTTGGCCAAACAGTATTACAAAATTTATTCTCCTAAATTGCCAACACTCCCACCATCCCATTCTGGATGGCTTGGAGGTCACCCATATGTGAGAATAGGCTGCCTGCTTGTCCTTGGATAAAGCACAGTTACTTACTGTAACAGGTGTTTTCCAGGGACAGCGGGCAGCTATTCTCACAACCCACCCACCTCCCTTGGTTGGCTTCTCTGCTAGCTTTCTGAACTGAGGAGACGCGCCCTATGCTGGGCGGGAAGGCACTCGCGCATGCGCGATGCAGCTGACTCAAAACTTCTAGTTTCTACAAGCAAATCTGCTTGCGAGGCTTCCGCATCGGGGCTCCGTCAATGACGTCACCCATATGTGAGAATAGCTGCCTTCTGTCCCTGGATAACACTTGTTACGGTAAGTAACTGTGCTATACTGTAAGAGCTGACTTTATACCACTTTGAGAAACAATATACCCAAGCTAGATGTGCCTGTAATCTGATCCTGTTAGATTGTGTTTTGTTCTTGTTAGGCTTTCATGGGAAAAAGCTATTTTTCATAGGCAAATCCTGATGGTCCTTCTGTCCTTTTCATTTCTAGAAGGGACTGGTCGCCTCTTCTTTGAGTTCTACCGCCTTCTCCATGAAGCCCGGCCAAAAGAGGGAGATGAGCGTCCATTCTTCTGGCTCTTTGAGAATGTGGTGGCCATGGGAGTAAGCGACAAGAGGGATATTTCACGTTTTCTTGAGGTAGGACATTGTTATTAATTAGCCAGTCAGTAGATATGTTGTACAAAACCCCTGGGTTCTGAACTAAGGAAGAGATATCCCACAGTGTACTGGCAGGAGGGCAGAAACAGCATGTCTGGAAAGGTCTACCAAGTTGTTTGGAAAGATGAGGGTTGCTTTAATTTGTGGACGTCCAAAGCTCCCTTTTGAAGTAATTTTTTAAAGTTGTGTCTACATAACATGTGTTTTCATGTCACTGTTTTACATCAGTTTTATAAAGTCAATTACGCACTTACTTGACTTTATAAAATATTAATGTAGGTGTAAAAGAATGTGCTCTTGCAGATGGGAACATTTAAACTTATTCCGTTGCTGGTGTAAACGTTCGTGCAAACTTTATGTATGTTCATCTGAAAATTATGGCGTTTTATAATCTTAGGGCTAAGGCCTGGATTCTCTAAATGGCACCATTGTTGGCGGCCACCTTAGAAGCAGCCACTGATCATGTGTCAATCATGTGACGGTGCCATTTAGAGAATCACACCTTCAGGAAAGGTAGGCACCAGAAATATAGGAAAAGGTTTCCAAGGTCTACTTTCTGGTGCTTACCTTTGATGTGAATTGCACCTACAGAGGTGTTTTATAGCGCCTAATGCCACTTCCAATGTTAGCATTAGGTGTCATAAAGCGACCCCATGGATGCAATTCTGGTACTTTTTTTAGGTAAATACAAAATTGGTATTATTGCCAAAATTAATTACCCAATGTAAACACCCACTTGGCAACTAAAGTTTGCAGAGACCAGTATGGGAAGCACAATCCTTGAAACAAAACATCTCACTTTTTTGGGTGCCTGTAGGTGCCTTGAAAATTCTTTTAAAAGACCTTTTAAACAGCGTTTTGCACTTAGTGCCAGTAGGGTGCCATTTATAGAGTATGGGGCTTAAGTGTAGACTTTTCATACATTCCACCCCAGATGTGCACCACACAGTGAAAGTACACCCCATAAAATTTTCACATAAAACTGCAAAGACAAGGAAAATGAACTTGTACATTTTTGCTTCAAATATTCTTAATTGGAATTCTTTGCTCCATGCAAGCAATCTTATCTTTGGCTCCCAAATCATTTTAGCTATTGTAGCCCCACTATCTGCCTCATTATTCACAAAAGGAACTGCCCCCTCTGTCCTTTCCAGTGTCCTATAGAAGATTGAGCTGTTGAAAGTCTGAAAATAGTAAAGGCCTAGATGTATAGGAAGGACTAGATTCTTATTCTCAGATACAGAGGAGGATTATTTACAATACTTTACAACTAATGCAGTAAATTTAGCTCTCAATTTAGGGATCTTGTACAAGAACAATGTGCCACAAGGTAACTATTGTTAGAAAATCTGAATGATTAATTATGGTAGATTAAGAGGAACTCATTCTGATTAAGGCTCAGATGTGTTCTTTCTTCTTATTGTTTCTGGTTGGAATGGTGAAAGAGGTCTTGTTTCTGCAGAGGGTAGCTTGAAACCAGAAGTTACATTGGAAGGAGGGACTCTGCAGGAAGAAGGCCACAGAGCAGCCTATGTGCAATATTGCCCTACATGCAATATTGCCTCTTCTTCCACGAAGCTTCTAAGAAGCTGGTAGGCCCGCCCTGGGAGGTGCAAAGAGGCCAACCCAGGAGAGTCACAAGTTTTGGGGTTTTTTGCTGGTTTTGAATAGAGCGAAGGGAGGAAAAAGAGATTGTGAGAGACACATTGGTGTAAGTGAGTAAGAGAGGGGAGAAGCTGGACACAGGGAGATATCCAAAAAAGAGAGGAGATGGTGGGCATGGATGGGAGCATAGGAACAGGAACAAAAAGGGGAATGCTGCATAGGGATGGTATATGGACACAGAGGGGTAATGCTAGACATGGGAAGTTATATGGACACAGAAGATGTCTAGACATGGGGGATAATAAGAACGCAGAAGGAAGATGCTGGACAGGGGGAATAGGGATATAGAAGAGTGATACTGTACACAGGGGGAGGGGATCATAGAATGGTGAGATGATGAAGGCAGGGAGATGGGCATGGGAAATATTAGAAAGGGACATATAGGAGGCATAGAGAAGGAAGATGCTGAACATGGGGAAAGTGTAGTTACTTACCTGTAACGTAGGTTGTCCGTTGGCAGCAGGATAGTTAGCCACATATGGGTGTTGTCCCAACAGCTCCCAATTTGCGGATAAGCTCTCCAATAGCTCAGAGAGGATTTTTTTTTTTTTTCTCTGAGCACGTGCAGTACCCGGGCCCCACTGGGCATGCCCGAGCCCTACCCATTTCCTCCTGCTTCCCCCTAATCCCCAGGATGTTCCTAGCTGTGGCCGGGTCGGCTGTATGGGGAGGCGGGTGGGTTGTTTGGCTGACTATCCTGCTGTCCATGGAGAACCTACGTTACAGGTAAGTAACTACACTTTCTCCTAGGACAAGCAGGATGAGTCAGCCACATATGGGTGACTCCCTAGCCGAGGGATGTACCGACTGGACCTGCGCCTTAGCGCTCTGTGCATCCCTCGCCTGGCTGTGGAGGCCGAGCCGGGCAGGGTAATCAGGCGAAGCAGGTGAAGTTGTGGAAACAAGGTTTTTGATAAAACGCTGTGTTAATTGAGCATTAATACTCACAGAACATTGAAATTGTTCAATAACAATCAATGAACAGTGAGAAACCAACTGGTCAACAGTGACAATTCGTACGTGCATGTGACAATTCATACTTGCATATTCAACATTCAGTCTAGACAGGTAGTGCTGGAAGACCTACTTAATCGATATCTATAATACCCTACTTGATCAGTGTTTGTCAATATTTATAACACCCTACTTGGTTGCTGTCCCTCCAGGGAGGGAAGGGCCGCATGCAAGACTGTTCGGCCGAATGCATTTGGAGCATGGAATGCTATGTCGAGGCAGTAGTGCTTGGTGAAGGTGTGCATGAAGGACCAAGTGGCTGCATCGCAGATGTCCCCTATTGGTGTGTGGTGCAGATGAGCCGGAGTGGTGGCTATGGCTCTGAACTGGTGGGCATGGTCTCCCACCAGCGGTTCACGCTGCGCTCTTCTATAGGTGAAGGAGATGCACTGGGATATCCAGCGCGAGAGCCTGCATTTGGTGGCTGACAGTCCTGGTCTGTTTTGGTCGTAGGAGACAAACAATTGTGAGGCTTGTCTGGTCTGTTGCGTAGTCAGGGCCCGCACACAGTCCAGGAGATGTTGCTGAGGTGGCTGTGTGCCTCCCTGTGGGGGGATGTAGTGCAGGGAGGATGATAAACTGGTTGATGTGGAACGCTGAGGCCACCTTAGACATGAATCGGGGGTGGGTTTTGAGTACCACCCTGTTCTCATGGAGGAGTGTGTTGGGGGGTGATGGACCAGGACCTGCATCTCGCTGATACATCAGGCCGCCGCGATGGAGGTCAGGGTTTTCCCGGCAAGGAGTCCGGGATCTGCCTCCCAAAGGTTTGAAGGGGTCGAGGGTGAGCTGATGCGGCACCAAGTTGAGGTCCTATCCGGGCGGAGGTGGTCTGATCGGTGGGTGCAGATTGGACAGTCCCTTCATGAAATTTTGTGATTACTGGATGCCCCGACACTGGTTTGTTGTCTAGGCCAGTGTGGTACACCGCGATCGCACTTAGGTGGACCTTGATGGAAGTGGGTTTTAGGTCCCCCTGAGATAAGCTCAGTATGTACTGCAGGATGTCCGGTATGGGGCAGTTGTAGGGGTCTCGCTGCGTGTCTGTGCACCGGTAGTGGAACCTTCTCCATTTCAACCCATAGCATTTTCTGGTTGAAGGTCTTCTGGCTGCCATAAGAATGTGCTCCACGTCTTGTGGTAGGTTCATCCTCTCAACATCCATGCGGTCAGGGCTAAGGAACGCAGGTCATGGTTGAGGGTAAGGCTCCTGTGTTGTGTTATGAGAACTGCGCTGATTGGGAGGTGGAGAGGTGGGTGAACCGCTATCCATTGCTGGAACGGGAACCATGGTTGCTGGGGCGCAAACAGGGCAATCATGATCACGGTTGCTCTGTCCTGGGTAGGCGTATAAGAATCCGTGGTTCCAACTCAGACAGACCGTCGGGGCTGAGATGGCGATGGGTCGATCTCTTTGAGCAGAAGGTCGTGTATTTTGAGTTCAATTCGGTTGCAAACAGGTCGATGTGCCCCAGGTGCTGAAGATCTTCTTCGTCACCGCTGAGTTGAGACACTACTCTTAGGGATCCAGCTGGCGGCTGAGGCTTTCTGCCAGGTCGTTCTGCTCCCCAGGGAGGTAAGTTGCCTGGATGGGGCATTGAATGGAGTTGGCGAACTCCCATATGCGGCAAGCTTCCTTGCATAGCGAGGCTGACCCTGTCCCTCCCTACTTGTTGATGTAATACATGGCCACCTGGTTTTCTGTTTGGTTGAGGACTGCCTTGCCTGTCACCCATTGTTTGAAGGTTTCGAGGGCATTCCCTATGGCCCTGAGCTCCAGTAGGTTGATATGGAGTGAGGACGCCTGGGCAGACCATATGTCCCCTGTGCGAAGATGGAGAAGGTGTGTCCCCCATCCATGTTTGGAGGCATCCATGGTGACCACCAGCTGCTGAGGTGGTGGTCTGGTTTCTCTTTCACTAAGTTATCTCGGGCCATTCACCAGTGAAGCGTCTTGTGTATGGGTTGGCGAATGGGTATCAGGGTGGTTAGAGGTTGGGTATGCTGGTCCCAGTGACTTCTGAGGTGCCCTTGCAGGGATCTCATGTATAGTCTGGTGTGCTGGACAACAAAGACCGCAGCTGCCATGTGGTCCATGAGACGCAGGAGGGAGCGTGCTGACGAGCTGCTGGCAGAGATGCACTGGGCCAGGGATGTCATGGCGTCGATCTGGCAGTCTGGTAGGAAGGCCTTGGTCTGTGTGGTGTTGATGACTGCCCCGATGAACGATATCCCCTAGGTGGGTATCAGGTGGGATTTTTTGTAGTTGACGAGGAACCCCAGCTCTTGGAGGAGGGTTATGGTGGTTGTCAGGGCTGCCTGTGCCTCCCTTGGAGGGTGGGCCACTATTAGCCAGTCGTCGAGATAAGATAGGACGCACACACCCTGAAGGCAAGGATGTGCCACGGCCACACACTTTGTGAACACTCTTGGAGCCGTTGAAAGTCTAAAGGGTAGGACCTTGTACTGGAAGTGTCTGTCTTGGCTTTAGAAGCAACGATGCTTCCTGCGGGCTGGGTGCATGGGCACGTGAGTGTATGCAACCTATAAGTCCAGGGATACTAGCCAATACTCGGGCTGTAACAGGGGCAAGACTGTACCCAGAGAGTGCATCTGGAATCGTTCCTTGTGTATGCACCTGTTGAGCTTGCAGAGATCCAGAATCGAGCGTTTGTCCTTGTCCATGGGGAGGCAGGGGTTCCTGGAGTAAAAACCCCTTGGTGATCTCCTCTGTTCGGCACCACCTCTATTGAATCTGCCCGAAGCAGATCCTCTCCTTGCTGCAGGAAAATTGGGTAGTCAGATGAAGGGTGCCCCGCCCACTCGGGGGGGGGGGGGGGCGGGAGTGGAGACGAATTCGGAATCCTTGCTTGATGATGCTGAGGATCCACTGGTCGATGGTGATCCTGGGCCAAGCCTTCGCAGACAATGTGATCCTGCTTCCCCTGGCCCCTGCTGGGCCGGAGGATGGTCAAGGTTCTGTTTTTGTGTTGGAGAGAGGGCTGCCCCTGTCCCTTGGGCGGCGCTTTTTTGCGTAGCAGTTATGTTACTGATGCGAGCGCTGGGGCACGGACTGCTGCCAGTGTGGTGTTCTGGGGTATCACTTGGCTGCATTCCTCTAAATTATGGAGGAGGAATGAAAGAGACTCCTGGACCGGCTTGGTGGTGAGCTGGAGTCCCTGTTTTATTTTATTTATTTTCTCTCAATGGCCTCCTGATAAAGCTGCATCTGGAACTGGAGCGCAGTAATTCGTGCGCTCAGCATTGCGCCCTCGAAGGTCTTTTTCCCTGTGGAATCCAGGGCTTTTCAGGTCCTTCCCTGGCAGGGCGTTGGAGTGGGGGTCGTGCTGCCCTGTTTCTCTTGAGCGCCAAGGCTACCGCAATGTCCTTGTATGGCTGCTGCGAGTTGTCAAACCCCCGGGCTGGAAAGATCTGGTACTTCACTTCCAGTCTCCTTGATGTTAGTTGCCCTGAAAAGGGAGTCTGCCAAATTTTGTCTCTGCAGTCCAGGAGGTTCTTGTGGATTGGAATCGCCACCGCCTGCCTGAAGAATAAAATGATGAGACAACAAAAGGTAGAAAAAATAATTGTATTTTCAGATTTGAAATATGTATCCTGCTAGAGCTGGTGTTAGATATAACTGGGGTCCGCAAAGCCCAGACCGTGCTTCTTTAGCTTCCAGCTGGCTTAGGGCTCTCTCTGACAAGGGGACAGTTGCCCGAGTTGCACTCCCCTAACACTTTTCCAGTCCTGTGTGACTATGGTATTCTGTTGGCATGATTTTTCTATGTAGCATTGGCTTATTCTGTTTTCTCGATATTGGAGGGGATGTTTGTGAAGGGGAGGGAAGACAGGAGTTTTGTTGATCCTTGCTCTGTATTTAGTGTTTATAAAATGACAATTGTACAGCATATTGTTTCTTTTTATACTTTAATAAAATAAGTTTAATATAAAATCATAACTATTCGAGGCTTGTGCGGATGGGATCAGACCATTTGTGGGGACAGGGACCGAGCTCACAAGGACAGGACAAATTATTTTCCCTGTGTGATTCTTTGTTTCTCAACTTCTTCAAGCCAAGTACCCCTTAGATCACAGGTGTCAAAGTCGGTCCTCGAGGGCCGCAATCCAGTCGGGTTTTCAGGATTTCCCCAATGAATATGCATGAGATCTATTAGCATACAATGAAAGCAGTGCTTGCAAATAGATCTCATGCATATTCATTGGGGAAATCCTGAAAACCCGACTGGATTGCGGCCCTCCAGGAGGGACTTTGACATCCCTGCCCTAGATCAAACATTTTTCAACTGAATACCCCTGAGGTACAAACAGCAGAGATTTAGAAATGGACATTTTATTGTTAAACAGTAACTAACTAAGCAATATACATAACAAATACAGGTCACTGCAACTGGTGTACAGACTAAAGCATATTTGGCATGATGTTTTATCCCAGGACAAGCAGGCAGCATATTCTCTACATGTGGGTGATGTCATCTACGGAGCCCTGACGCGAACAGCTTTTCAAGCAAACTTGATTCATCGGTGTTGCGGTGCTGCCTCCTTCAGGAGAAGTTCATAAAAAGGTTAAGAAGCACAAACACCCGTCTCCCTCTAGACATGCATCGGCTTTATTCCAGGCATCGATCCCCATCAGATAATGCAAAGCATATGTGCACCAAGACTAGGTCACCATTGCTACAACTGGTATCTTCTTTGAGGCGTGTTTCAACATTGAGGTCACCAATGCTTCGACACCTATCAATGCCTGTGCCTTCTGTACTGCATGCAATATCTGTACTGGTGCAGTCTGCAAAATCAGCTTCGAGAGCTGTTGCAGAAGGAGCTTGTTGAAACGCTACAGTTGCACACGGTGCAAAAGCCTGCTCTAATGCATCCAGCCTCAGTCCAGTCTGAGTCCTACCCATTGATACTCCCATTCAGAGATCTGCTTCTTCATCCAGGAAACATAGTTCTTCATACCACCTCAAAGCCACAACTCAGGTGTCACTTACAAAAACAGATCCAAACCCAAATACATCTATAGGAAAGTACATATGAATATGCAAAATGGGAGAAAAAAGACTTTTCCGGCAACAGTGCTGCTTATAACAAACAAATGTGGCAGGTCATGTCTCAATCACTAGTCTTTGGGGAAAAAACCTCTCAAATGCTAAAGCTTAATTTTATAATTTTTTACTTTTTTTGTTGTTTTCAAATATTCATTTAAATAAATTCATACAACGATAGTGCTAAATTTAATTGACAGCACTTATCTGTAGTAGCTGGACTGCGCCACACTGAAACATCAGTACCAAGATATATTAAAGCCCAACGAGGCCCTCCTTTCACCATCCCAATGAGGCTTCTTTAGGGGAAGGTGCTGGTGTGATTTCAAAGATAAAATGAAAAGCATGATGAACTTGATTGAAAATAACAAATTTAAAGCACTTTCAAAGCTAACAACAAAAAAACCACTACTTCAATCGTGAAAAGCATTCAGAAAAATTGCGCCCATGAATCAAGGCGCTGTCAGAGTATTAATCCAATCACAGTGTGTTATGTCATAAGACTGTTGACCAATCAATGTTTTAGATTCCACTTCGCTTTAAATTTGTATTGTATTGTATTGTATTTAGACTCATTGTAATGTATTGTATTGTATTGAGACTCATTGTACGGTATTGTAAGTAGACTTATTGTATTGTATTAAGACCTTTTGTTATTCGCTGAATGTTCAGCCTTCTTACAATGTAAGTCGCCTGACTATGGCGGTATAGAAAAATAAAGTTATTATTATTATTAAATTTTCTTTTAGTAGTTTTACCCAGAAAAAAAGGTGAAACAACGAGTTAATAGAAAGCACCCCAATCAATTCTATCATTTAAACCACCAGGATTCAAAGTTTGAAGGCTAAAAATCCAAAATGTTTCACGTCTTCTTAATGCCAAAGTGCAATCTCCTCCAAGTGGATTTTTAGGAACTTTGGGTGAATCTCTTCCTGAAAAGACAATTAATAAATCCAAATAAATAAAGTTGTGTCAGCCATTTTGAGTAGTAAGATTGCATGGGGCAGGAGCATAGGAGGATTGCTCTTGACCTACCACATCACTGGACTAGCAGGGCTTAATATAAGCCCGAGGAGAGGTCAGAGATGGGTCCTAGAGGAGGAGGACTCAAATACAAATCGAGATCCCAAGGGCCATTTTTTGGCCCAAAAATCTAGACTTATATTAAGAGTATATACAGTATTTAATCATTGTGATCAGTTTTAAAGAAAAACACTGACAGCAGTGTTGAAAAACTGTATTGGGCTGAAAATTTTCAGCTTATTTAATAAGATAGTAACTGTTACCACTAGTGTAGCTTGCTTTTTTAATGGTATTGGTGCACATAACTTTGGTTGTATTATTGCATTTCTCCCAGCTCAACCTGAAAATAGAAAGCAACAATGACAGTAGTACATATACACATAGGGGCAATTCTATAAAGGGTGCCACAAAATGCAGTGCACTAACACTCATTCTATAATTTTACATGAAAACTTTTGCACTATTTCCCGAATTCTATAAAAAGCAATAAAAATTGATTAAAGAGCCAGTTAGCACTGATAATTGGAATTCTAACAAGCAATTATCGGTACTAATTGGGTTTCCTGGCTGACTTAAAGAGGAAATCCTTGATACAAGCATCCGGCGAAACATAGCTCTATGTCAGAGTTTATTCCCCCGAGTCGCGTTTTCTTGCACATTTAAAATGAGTATTTCTATTTATCAAACCTATTTATGAAAATTGCACTTTAAGCGCTTTTGAAAAAACTCTTTGGACCGATGACGATTCTTGGTGTAGAATATACTGTGTGTATTGAAATTTGATTTGCACACAGTTACACCACTGAGGTCTATGAATCTTTATAATATAAAGATGTTATTCTAAGGTCTTTTTTCTGAACAAATGTGAATGCTTTGCTGACCTTAGTTAAGACCCTATTAGCCTGACCATTATTGTATATCACAAAAAACTGCAAGGAGGCATGCATATAGCAGGGGAAGGGCAAAGGCATGCCTAGCACTTAACGCTATAGAATACTATCATTTACATGTGCAATTGTTGCATTTAAGTGTGAGTATTTATACCCTTTATTGACATGGTGTAAGTGGTCGGACCTATTTGTTGGCGCATAAACGCTAGCTTACACTAGTATTCTATAACAAGAATTACATGTGTAATGGCCGTTATAGAATTCACCCTTAGCATGCTAATTCTTGTTGCCTACATTTTGTTGACCTTTATTGAATTACTCCCTAAGCATTAATTCTATAGCAGTATCTGGAAACCCAGATTCCATTATAGAATGCTAGCATTTGCCAACATTTACATGTCAACATATAGGTGTGCTCACTTACACCATGTTAATAACAGGTGTAAATGCACATATGTAAATGTGGCATCTTAACACGTAACTGAGAGTATTCTGTGAGTTTTGTGTGTAGATGTGAAACCCCCCATGCTCTGCCTAAGCCCCACTCATATATACCCCCTGCCATTTACACTCTATATGAATTGCATACCTACCAAATTGGTCATTTTTAATTCCTATCTGTTCAAAATAACCTATATGACTATCTGTTTCTTTCACAGTCCAACCCAGTGATGATTGATGCCAAAGAGGTGTCGGCAGCACACAGAGCCCGCTACTTCTGGGGTAATCTTCCTGGTATGAACAGGTTAGTGAAAGCATAGTGAGAGGAAACTGTTCAGGGGCTTTGGCATGATTAGATTGACAACTGGTGATCTCCATCAGTGCTCTCCTTGGGTTTGTCATTTCTAATGTCACATCTCTTTCTCTGTGGCTAGACAACATTTGGTAACACCAATAATTCCTTCTAACACACTTAGATTCTGCCTGAGATTTGAAGTTGTACCTTTTTCCTTTGTTAAGTTGCATTATAAGTCCCTACATGAAGTGGGTATGGATGTCAAATTGTTGATTTTATTTGGAACACTTTGCTCTCCGTGTCTGAGGAATCAGTACCAGGGAATTGTCCTTCTGCTCTGTCAAAGAAAATGCCCCATATCTACAGCAGCAGATTAACTATACGTCACTGTCTACTTTTGAGTTCTGATCATATATAGTAGTCAGGATCTTATTTTCTCCAGGTCAAAGGAAAGTGAAGCCTGCTTCCTTTATGCATCTATAAAAGTAAGATCCATATTCTACTTTTATTTCATGTTGGATGGGTAAAAAGTAACAAGGCCAAGAAAATGGAGGGAAAGAATGCCCTAGTCAAAAAGATAGAGGACTACAGTGAAGCAGAAACATTCAGAAATGGGTCAAAATGAAATAAAATATGAAGAAAGTATGACTGAAGAGATGTGGCGCGAGCCTAGCAAGTGCAAATATATATATGCAAGAATAATATACGAGTTAGAATTTAAGTGATGAAAAATATGCAGGAGAATATATATTTTGGCATAATTTTTCAGATAATCCCCCTAATGCTATAAACTTGGGTGCACAATTTTACAAGTAGCACACAAAATTTCATAAGCAAGTTATAGAATAACACCTGACTTATTTGTTTATGTGGGCACTAATTGACTTTAACTGCCAATAATGACCCTTAAGTAGTGTTAATTGGCACCAGTTTGCAGTTACATGCATAACTGCATTTAGGTGCTGTTCTGTGAATTTAGCACCTAAATTCTATTGCATGTAACTTCAAAGGGGACATTAACATGGGCGGGGCATGGGTGATTTAGAGACATCAAAAGAACCAGAGGTCCAACTTCGTCTGCAGTGAAAAAACAGACCAGAGCAAACAAACCAAAACTGCAGACTTGTACACGGTGCAGGCAAATTTTATTTTGACAAATAAATCTTAACTAAAAACCTTTTACCAGACGGGGGACCCAACACGGTCCGTGTTTCGGACAACCTTCATCAGGGGTCCATGGTAATAAAGGTAAAAAGAAAAATATCACAAAAAGAAGCCTGGAAAAATAGCGTTTGGTAGCACACCAGTGAATCTCCGAAATGCACTACAAGTTCGTCACAGTGACGAACTTGTAGTGCATTTCGGAGATTCACTGGTGTGCTACCAAACGCTAGTTTTCCAGGCTTCTTTTTGTGATATTTTTCTTTTTACCTTTATTACCATGGACCCCTGATGAAGGTTGTCCGAAACACGGACCGTGTTGGGTCCCCCGTTTGGTAAAAGGTTTTTAGTTAAGATTTATTTGTCAAAATAAAATTTGCCTGCACCATGTACAAGTCTGCAGTTTTGGTTTATTTGCTCTGATTTAGAGACATGTCAGGCATTTACACGCTAAGGGCTAGATTCACTAACCCCTGGATCTGTGTGTGATTGGAGGCAAGCCAAATGTTTTGTCCATTTGTATTTTTAATTTGTGCTTGATTAATATGCATTTTCTCTAAGGTCAGTGTTTTAATAAGGTGAAGCATTTTGCTATGTGGATTCTTATTGCAGTCCATAATAATTCATCTAGTTTGGTGTTCCAGAGCCTGTTATACCACCTTTCTTTTTATTACAGTGAGGTAAAGTGAAGTCTTAACTAAAATTATTTTTTCCCCTAGGCCACTGGTATCGACAGTCAATGATAAGCTTGATCTACAAGACTGCCTGGAACATGGCAGGCTAGCAAAAGTGAGTAGGCAGATCATACCGCATTATTCAACCATTCCAGAGCTAATTAATGAGGAGGGATGGATTGTGGCAAAAAATGACTGAGGGAAAGGGGGCTTAAGGATTTAGAAGGGAGAATTATCCTAAGACAAGCAGGCAGCATATTCTCATATGTGGGTGACATCATCCACATAGCCCGGTACGGACAGAGCTAAAGTGTACTGTCACTTTAGGCTTTAGAAAGCTTTAAGACTGCCCACACCACGCATTGCAAGAGTGCTTTCCTGCCCACAGGTCATCAATTTTTTGTTTTATGCAAAGTAAAGAAGACATATCTGGACTTTGTCTAGTCGAGTTTGACTTCCTGCTTTGTATTTTCAATAAGTTCATTATATCTTGTTAGTTGTTGCAAGCAGCAACCGAGTGAGAGAGGCAGGAGAGAAACTCGGGAGGCAGGGGAGAGGAGAGGAAGAGTAGCCAGGAGGGCACAGAGGAGGAACAGAGTGAGGGGTAGCAGCGAGAAGTAGCTCCGCCCACCCCTCCAATGTCAGACCTGGAAGCTCCGCCTTAAAAGGTGTGGAGCCAACGGCGATCAATTCCAACTTGCCTGCAAGCAGCAACCAAGTGAGAGAGGCAGGAGAGAGACTCGGGAGGCAGGGGAGAGGAGAGGAAGAGTAGCCAGGAGGGCATAGAGGAGGAACAGAGTGAGGGGTAGCGGTGACAGGTAGCTCCGCCCACTCCTCCGACATCGGACCTCAAAGTTCCACCTTAAAAGGGGCAGAGCCAACGGCGCTCAGCCATTCGGCGCACGTCGAAGGCGAATGGCAAAGGCGCTCGCCTTAGTGAGAGCGCATTTGCGAAGGGCCTTAAGGGGCAAGTCACTGCGCAGAAAGCAGAAGAACAACCGTGACAGAGGGAAGCCAGAGCAGATGCAGATGAAAGCCAGAGCAAATGCAGAGGAAAGCCAGATCAAACGTAGAGGGAATAGGGAAGTAGCAACTAACAGGCACAGAAGAGCGCGTACACACACACACAAGCAAAAAGGTACCAGTGCAATAATAGAAAGTACTCCAAAAAAGGCACGCAGAAATGGAAGCAGAGGGAATCCAAAAGATGA
Organism: Geotrypetes seraphini; assembly: GCF_902459505.1. Lineage (NCBI taxonomy): Eukaryota > Metazoa > Chordata > Amphibia > Gymnophiona > Dermophiidae > Geotrypetes > Geotrypetes seraphini. Next base: position 137,949,171 of record NC_047086.1, read on the forward strand.
GCTTTCCAGTGTTCTGCACAGTCTGCCATATGTATGTGGTCGGTGTCAGGAGCTGAAAAGCTTGAAGAAGGAAGTTAGGCAACTGAAGGACAGGATACATGAACTGGAAGGACTTTACATTGCAGAAGACTCAATCAAGACAGCTGAAGACTTCATGAGAGAGAGACACATTGAGGAAGAAGTCAGAGAGCTCGAGGAGGCCTACAGGAGGAGGGTGGAAGAACACGAACATCAGAGGAAAGATGAAGATACACCTACATGGAATGGCGAACAAGAGGAAGATGATGCCAAGGAAGAAACCCACAGAGAAACCCCGCAGGAAGGGGAGGCAACGTCTTGCCGATGCCTAGAAGAAGAAGCAACGAAGCACACAGAGGACATAGACCTGCGACCGGAGCGAAAACTGAAGAAGGGAAAGTCTGCGATCCTAGTGGGAGACTCAATCCTAAGGCAAGTGGATAGCCACATAGCAGGAGGGAGAGAGGATTGACTAGTGACCTGCCTCCCAGGAGCAAGAACTAAAGACATCGTCGACAAAATTGAAAAGATCCTTGAAGGAGCAGAGACGGAAGAGACCACAGTGATGATCCACATCGGGACAAATGATGTCAGCAGGAGAGACTACAGTAGAAATGAACAGTTCAAGATTCTGGGAAGAAAGTTGAAGATGAGGACTCAGAAGATAGCTTTTTCAGAGATCCTACCAGTAGCGAGGGCAGATGTGAAGAGTCAGACGGAACTACAGTTAATAAATGCATGGATGAGGAGATGGTGTGAGGAAGAGGGATTCCACTTCGTGAGGAACTGGACAACGTTTTGGGGCAAGAGCAAGCTCTTCAGGAGAGATGGACTGCACCTGAGCGCTGTGGGAACTAGACTTCTAGCAAACAATGTCAGGAGAGGAATAGAGCAGGCTTTAAACTAAGAAGAAGGGGAAAGCCGACAGTCGATCAAGTGTCGACGTTTCGGAAGAAGGTATCCCGAGAGGATATTGAGTGGGAAAAATGCTGGGAAGACACAATGGGCAAAAGACAAGAGTTGACAGATCAAGAAGAGGATGATAAGAAGATCGTAGCACAGGAAAAGAAAAAGAAGACAGAAAAATACCAGGACTTAAATTGCATGTATACTAACACAAGGAGCCTAAGGAATAAAATGGGAGAATTAGAAGTCATGGCCAAAAAAGAGAACCTAGACATCATTGGGGTCTCTGAAACATGGTGGAATGAAGAAAACAAATGGGACATAGCACTGCCGGGGTACAAACTCTATCACGAAGGTCAGAAAGGAGGAGGAATAGCCCTATACATAAAGGATAGCATACACTCGACCAGAGTGGACACAGCGGCAACGACCAACAAATTGGAATCACTATGGGTTAAAATACTGGGAAGGAAAGGGACCGAGATATGGATGGGCCTGTACTATCGTCCACCTGGGCAAACTGAAGCAAACAATGAAGAAATGAAAGCCGAGATGAAGCAAGAATGCAAAAGCGGTAACATGATTGTTATGGAGGAACCGCTGGTGATGCATTGTTTAGAAGCACATCATGATTTTGGAGCCCTGCGATGTATTGTAATTGAACATATTGCGCTCCCGGTTCGACGGGGGGATTGGAGATGTCTCCTGTGGCAAAAGGAGCAGAGATGGATTTATCAGCTACAATCAGTCCATCCTGAGGGTTTAAATGCCCGAATAGAATGGTCCGCCTTCTTTTGAGTTTGAGTGTTTTTTGATTGGTGGCTGCATGTGGAGGGGCGGAACTTTGGCCTTTTTAAGAGCCGAGGTGAAGAGTCTCTCTGCGCCAGTTTTGATCGATGAAGTGGTGAGGATGTTTGAGGAGTATGGTGGGTCTGGAATATCTGGATGTGAAGCAATGATATGAACACCCTGACGCAGCGATTTGATGCGAAATGGAGGGTTCCCCGTTGGGTGTAAGGACTGCCTGGCCTGGATTTGGAGGCCATCAGCAGCTAAGTTATTTTTTCTTGCTTTTGCTATGGATGTTATGAGCTGGACTATACTGCCTTTTGTTACATTCACCCACTGACTTTCATCTGTATTAGGCGTGCTGTTTGATACCACCTGGCAGGCTACTTTAGTTGCCTTGTTTTCTTGGACTATTTTTCAGCATTTACACATAAACAGCTTTTGTAGGAGTGGAGTTTTTTTGGCCAGATGAAGCTGAACTGAGGCCTTTTTCTCCACTTCTTTTCTTTTTCCTTTTTCCCTTTTTCTTTGGGGAGTGTGAATGTTGTGGGTTGTAAGTAAGGCCTTGTAGTGTTGCTGGGTGTGTGTATCGTTTGTCCGTGTGGGGCTTGTTTTTGAGTGAATAAGGGATATATTCGGGCCCTAATCCTTGAGTATTTATTTCTAGTAGACTTCAACTACCCCAGGATAGACTGGAGTCTTGGAAACTCAAAATGCGCTAGGGAGACCGGATTCCTGGAGGCTATACAGGACTGCTTCATAGAGCAGCTTGTCAGAGAATTGACGAGAGGGAATGCCACTCTGGATCTAATCCTCAATGGGCTAAGAGGACCTACAAAGGAAGTGGAAGTAGTGGGACCGTTGGGAAACAGCGATCACAATATGATCAAATTCAAGGTTGAAATAGGAATATCGAAGGGAAAGAGAACCACAGCGACAACCTTTAACTTCAAGAAAGGAAACTACGAAGCAATGAGAGTAATGGTAAGGAAGAAATTTAGGAACAGCACTAAGAAATCGCAGACTGTAGGACAAGCCTGGTCTTTATTCAAGGACACCGTGAGTGAGGCGCAAAATCTGTATATCCCCAGATTTAGAAAAGAATGCAAGAAGAGGCAAATAAAAGACCCGGCGTGGATAACTAAAGAAGTGAAGAAAGTGATAGGAGATAAGAAGAATTCATTCCGGTAATGGAAAAAGGACAAAACCGAAGAGAACTGGAAAGAGCACAGGAAGCATCAAAAAGAATGTCACCTCGTGGTGAGAAGAGCAAAGAAAGAATATGAAGAGAGGCTAGTCAGGGAAGCACAAAATTTCAAACCGTTCTTCAGATATGTTAAAGGGAAGCAGCCAGCAAGGTAGGAGGTGGGACTGCTGGATGACAGAGCTAGGAAAGGAGTTATAAAGGAGGAAAAATAAGTGGCAAATAGACTAAACATGTTCTTTTCGTCAGTATTTACAAAAGAGGACACATCAACGTGCCGGAACCTGAAAAAATCTTCAAAGGAGATCAAGCAGAAAAATTAATATCCATGGAGGTAAGCCTTGAAGACATACACAAGCAGATAGATAGATTAAAAACTGACAAATCTCTGGGCACGGACGGAATCCATCCTAGGGTATTGAAAGAACTAAAGGAGGAAATAGCGGAACTACTACAGCAGATTTGTAATCTATCCCTGAAAACAGGCGTGATCCCGGAGGATTGGAGGATAGCTAATGTTATGCCCATCTTTAAGAAAGGATCGAGAGGTGACCCGGGGAACTACAGACCGATAAGTTTGACTTTGGTTCTGGGGAAGATGGCGGAAGCGCTGATAAAAGACAGTATCGATGAGCATCTAGAAAGGAATAAACTGATGAAAACAAGCCAACATGGCTTCTGCAAGGGAAGATCGTGCCTAACGAACTTTCTGCACTTCTTTGAAGGAATAAACAAACGGATGGACAAAGGGGACCCCATAGACATCATATACTTAGATTTCCAAAAAGCCTTCGACAAGGTACCCCATGAACGCCTGCTAGGGAAACTGAAGAACCATGGGGTGGAAGGAGAAGTACACAGATGGATCAAAAATTGGTTGGCGAGTAGAAAGCAAAGGGTAGGAGTGAAGGACCACCACTCGGACTGGAGGAGGGTAATAAGTGGTGTTCCGCAGGGGTTGGTACTCGGACCGCTGCTGTTCAGTGTATTTATAAATGATCTAGAAATAGGGACGAAGTGCGAAGTAATAAAATTCGCAGACGACACCAAACTATTTAGTGGAGTTGGGACTAAAGAGGACTGGGAGGATTTACAAAGGGACCTGAACAAATTAGAAGAGTGGGCGACGAGATAGCAGATGAAGTTTAATGTAGACAAATGTAAAGTCTTGCATGTAGGAAATAGTAACCTGAAGTATAGCTACACGATGAGAGGGCTGGTAATGGGTGAAAGTACCCTAGAAAAGGACTTGGGGGTAATAGTGGACAAGACAATGAAGCCGTCGGCACAGTGCACAGCGGCCTCTAAGAAGGTGAATAGAATGCTATTATCAAGAAAGGTATTACAACCAGAACGAAAGAAGTTATCCTGCTGTTGTATTGGGCGATGGTGCGCCCGCATCTGGAGTACTGTGTCCAGTATTGGTCGCCGTACCTTAAGAAGGATATGGCGATACTCGAGAGGGTCCAGAAAAGAGTGACATGATTGATAAAGGGTATGGAAAACCTTTCATATGCTGAAAGATTGGAGAAACCGGGGCTCTTTTCCCTGGAGAAGCGGAGACTTAGAGGGGACATGATAGAGACTTACAAGATCATGAAGGGCATAGAGAAAGTGAAGAGGGATAGATTCTTCAAACTTTCGAAAACTACAAGAATGAGAGGGCATTCGGAAAAATTAAGAGGGAACAGATTTAGAACCAAAGCTAGGAAGTTCTTCTTCACCCAAAGGGTGGTGGACACCTGGAATGCGCTTCCAGAGGGTGTGATAGAACAGAGTACGGTATTGGAGTTCAAGAAGGGATTAGATGATTTCCTAAAGGAAATGGTGATAGAAGGGTATAGATAGAGGATTACTATACAGGTCTGGGTCCTGATGGGCCGCCGCGTGAGCGGACTGCTGGGAATGATGGACCTCTGGTCTGACCAAGCAGAGGCACTGATTATGTTCTTAGGTTTATTTTCACCTTTGGGACCTGTGGGCGTTTTTAAAGCCTTTGTCTCCACCAGCAGCTTTTCAGCCGTCTTTTCACTTGACCCTTGCTGCTTTTTCTTTCCTGCTGGATCTCTTCCCGATTAAAAAAAAAAAAGAAGACGAAATGCCTTACCAAACAAATGTTATATTCTTTTTGTTCCTGCATTTTATTTTCTATAAGAAGATATTAGGCCTGGAGTCAGGTACCCAGCAACCTGGACTTTTCTGCAGTACCAATTCCTAGTGATACTGGTACATCGACATCATCATCAGCGTCGCATGCATATCTCACATCGAGTCTATTGATGCATTCCTCTCCTTGAAGCTATCAATGCAGGCTGTCATTTCTGAAGCATGCCTCTTCTTGAGGTTACCAGCGCTCCAACACCCTGCTGCACCTATGGTACCAGCTGAGCCGCGAACAGTACCGGTGCCTCATTTTCATGGATTGATCTTCTGAGTGGTGTCGATTACATTTGGTACCGCTGAACATCGATAGCTTCATCGATATTATCACCAGCATCACTGGCATTTTCAGCATCGAGTCTCTCGATGCATGCCTATCATCGATGCCATCATTCATCAATGCAGGCTGTCATTTCTGACGCGCACTTCCCCTTGGGGTTACCAGTGCTTCGACACCCTGCGGCAACTATGGTACCAACTTCATAGCCCTTAGTGCCAGTGCAATCACTCACTGTAAGCAGGGGAACTGTATGGTGCATGGCTGGCCATGAGATTACAATGATTTTGGCCTCGATGCCCCTTTTTCTCTACTCGGTACCAATCCAGCTTAATTAGCATCAGTCTCTGCTTGGTACCAATCCATCTCTGCTCTGTATTATTTGCCTACATTGAGACTCAATACCGATGCTTCATTTTATCGTTGCTGCTCCTATAGCTTCATTTTCAACAACCAGTACCGATGCTTCCATTGTTTCCCTCAGTACCAGCTTAACCTCAGCAGTCACAATGGTCGTCGACCAACATGCTGGTTCCTGCTCTCCATAGCTCATCGATTCATATTGACTTCATAACTCTCACGAGGCACTTTCAGTGTCTTGGTCTGTACCATCGAGTACTCTGAACTTCCAATGTTGGACCTTTTCTGCTGCTTCTCTACTGTGCATATTTGCATTGTCAGCACCATTGAGATGACTCCAGAAGGATCCAGTATGGCTATAGAGTCTTTTAAAGTTGGATCTCTTCTTCTGCTTATTATGAACAATCACTAGAGCAGGGATGTCAAAGTCCCTCCTTGAGGGCTGCAATCCAGTCGGGTTGTCAGGATTTCCCCAATGAATATGCACAAGATCTTTTTGCATGCACTGCTTTCGTTGTATGGTAACAGATCTCATGTATATTCATTGGGGAAATCCTGAAAACCTGACTGGATTGCGGCCCTCGAGGAGGGACTTTGACATCCTTGGTGTAGAGCATACTAATCATGGAATGTCTCTTTTGATTCTCTCTGCCACTGTAATGCCATACAGGAATCCATCAGGGGTGTAGAATTTGATAAAAATGGATGACCTATTCTAACCATCATGACAACACTGCTTCTTGCCATACCAAGCTTCTGAACACAGGGAGTAGAGCCTGTTAAGCTTGGATCTCCTTATATATTTTTATCAGTTCTTTTCCTTCACTTGCTCCGCCTGCTCAAATCGGAGCTTTTGGGGCGGAGCACTACACATTTATTTTTTATTTGGAGGCCAACTCTCCCTTCATCCCATTCAGTAAGCTATGGAGTCCCACATGTAAGAATATGCTGCCTGCTTGTCCTAGGATAAAGCACAGTTACTTAACTGTAAAAGGTGTTATCCAGGAACAGCAGGCAGATATTCTCACATTCCACCCACCTCCTCTAGTTGACTTCTTCACTTGGGTATAGAACTGATGACCTCGCAAGCTGGTGTTGGGCAGGAAGGTACTTGCGCGGTGCAGGCAGTTTTAAAGCTTTCTAAAGCTTAAAGTGACAATACACTTTGGCACTATCCATACCGGGATCTGTGGATGACGTCGCCCACATGTGAGAATATCTGTCTGATGTCCCCGGATAACACCTGTTTTCGAAAGTAACTGTGCTATCTCTCCCTCTCTCTTCATCTCTGGAGGCTCACTCGCATATTTCTTCTGACCTTACTGGTGGGCCTGTGGTTTCTATTTGCTAAAGCTGCTTGTAAAACAGGCTTCTCCAAATACCTGACTGCCCCCTTATCTACTTTTTAAACACATTTCTATTTTCTAAACATATTTCATGTTTCATTTTAATTATATACTGTATATATGTCAATATTCAAAGTCATGTATCTGGATAATGGGTACCATTATTCAGATAAATGGTTTAGTCCAGCCTTTCTGTGGATATTCAGCAGCATCGTTTCCAGTGTGACAGATACTCTATTCCTGAACCTGTGGGTAGACAATCCTTTCTCGTGATAATTCTTGTACAGAGCCTCATTAGCATTCTTTTGCTGCACCTCCCATCCTTCTGGGCTATCCTCCAGTTCCTCAATTGCCTCTCTACAAGCAAGATGGTAGGATCTGGTCTTTTCTGCTCCTGATTAGATTATATTTGGGGGGTTTTGGACCATTTGTGTGACTTTTCAGTGCTGCAAGGCTATGGCCTCAGGTTTAAAAGCAGTTGTTGCAGTGTCTTTTGTCACCCAGACTTCCCACTCCAAGTTGTGCCATGATTCAGAGGCAATTGCTGGAATGGATCCCAGTTTCTAATGTTTGCTGCTTGTGTCCCTGGGCAAATCACTCAATCCTCCATTGCCCCAGGTACATTAGATAGATTGTGAGCCCACCAGGACAGATAGGGAAAATGTTTGAGTACTTGGTTGTAAACCACTTAATTAACTTTAATAGGCGGTATATAAATACCTAAAATTTAAATTAAAAAAAAATTATGTCACTGATGCTCTTTATGTTCCTTTGAGTCGTGAGCAAAATGTCTGCTTATTCCACTTCCGCCCACTGGATGCTATGGTTCAGACACTGGGCAGCGCAGGTGATCTTGTGTAAACTACCCTTTAAGGGACATTTATTCTTTGGAAAAGGTGTGGATGATCTTATGACCAGTGTGCAGGATCACAAGGCAAAGTATTTACCGGACAGCAGACCTAGAGCCCCTAAAGCAGAATTTCTCAACACACGGTAAGGGTATGTGAGCCGCTTGTTGGAGATACGCGGCACTACGCTGATCTCCCACCCACCTTCCTCTTTAATCACTGGCCGCCGCCAGGAATTCCATGCCCTCCTTTTTCCAATTGACGTCAGAGGGAAGGCTTGTGGGTCAGCCATGTGCAGCATGTAAAAATCCCCAAATGCATTACTCTGCTTTTCTTTACATTGAATTTTAGTTACCAGATATTAGACCATTCCTCAAAATTTTGTTGAGCCTTTTTCATGTTTTCCACTCCCTCCTCAGTGTCTACTCTGTTACAAATCTTGGTGTTATCCACAAAAATCAAATCTTTCCTTCTAACTCTTCAGCAATGTCACTCACAAACATATTGAACAGGATCGGCCCCATCACCAAACTCTGAGGGACTCCACTACTCACCTTTCCTTCCTCCGAGCGACTTTCATTAACCACCACCCTCTGGCATCTTTCCGACAACCAGTTTCTAATCCAGTTCACCACTTTGGGTCCTAACTTCAGCCCTTCAAGTTTGTTCAAGAGCTTCCTATGAGGAACTGTGTCAAAAGCTTTGCTGAAATCTAAGTAAATTACATCTAGCATATGTCCTTGATCCAGTTCTCTGGTCATCCAAACAAAAAATTCAATCAGGTTCGTTTGGCACGATTTACCTTTAGTAAAGCCATGTTGCCTCGGATCCTGTAACCCATTAGATTCTAGAAAGTTCACTATCATTTCTTTCAGCAACACTTTCATTATTTTTCCAACAACCTAAGTGAGGCTTACCGGCCTGTAGTTTCCCGCTTCATCTCTGTGACCACTTTTGTGAATAGGGACCACATCTGATCGTCTCCAATCCCCAGGAATCACTCCCATCTCCAGAGATTTGTTGAACAAGTCTTTAATAGGACCTGCCAGAACCTCTCTGAGCTCCCTCAGTATCCTGGGATGGATCCCATCCAGTCCCATCGCTTTGTCCACCTTCAGTTTTTCAAGTTGTTTATAAACATTTTCCTCCATGAATGGCGTAGAATCTATTCCATTTTCTTGTGTAACTTTGCTAGACAACCTCGGTCCTTCTCCAGGATTTTCTTCTGTGAACACAGAGCAGAAGTATTTGTTTAGCACATTTGAGTTTTCCTCATTACTCTCCACATATCGGTTCCTAGCATCTTTTAGTTTAACAATTCCACATTTCATCTTCCTCCTTTCACAATATATCTGAAAAAAAAATTTTATCTTCCTTTTTTACATCTTTAGCCATTTGCTCTTCCACCTGCACTTTCCACCTGTATCTCTCTCTTGGCTTCTTTCAGTTTCACCTGGTAGTCCTTTCTGTACTCCTCTTCTTGGGTTTTTTTATATTTCAGGAACGCCAACTCTTTGCCTTTATTTTCTCCACCACAAGTTTAGAGAACCATATCGGTTTCCTTTTTCTCTTGTTTTTATTTATTTTCTTCACATAAAGGTCCGTAGCCATTTTTATTGCTCCTTTCAGCTTATACCACTGTTTTTCCACTTCTCTTATGTCCTCCCATCCTAATACCTCTTTCTACAGGTACTCTTCCATTTTATTAAAGACCGTACGTTTAAATCTAGGACCTTAAGTATTGTGTGGCCGCTCTTCACTTTAGCTGTTATATCAAACCAAACCGTTTGATGTTCGCTACTTCCCAGGTGAGCACCCACTAGAACATTAGAGATACTCTCCCCATTTGTGAGGACCAGATCCAATATCGCTTTTTCCCTCATGGGTTCCGTCACCATTTATCTGAGCAGAGCCTCTTGAAAGGTATCCATAATCTCCCTACTTCTTTCCAATTCTGCAGACGGAACTTTCCAATCCACATCTGGCAGGGTGAAATCTCCCAACAGCAGCACCTCCTCTTTCTTTCCAAACTTTTGGATATCCACAATCAGATCTTTATCTGCGATTGAGTCGGAGGTCTGTAGACTACATCCACGTAGATAGAAGTTCCATCTTCTCTTTTCAGAGCGATCCATATCGCTTCTTCCTCTCCCCATGTCCCTTGCATATCAGTCGCTTGGATATCGATCTTTACATAGAGAGCTACTCCTCCACCTTTTTGACCATCTCTGTCCTTTCTAAAAAGATTATATCCCAGTATGTTTGCATCAGAGTAAGTGAGCTTCAGGCTGTAGTAGCTGATCCACCTTATATAAAGTTTCATCCCACACACTTGAAGTTCCTGTCTAAGATAGTGTCAGAGTTCATCTTAACCAGTCAATTGTTTTGCTCAACTTCAATGCTAAAAAATGTAAAGTGATGCACCTGGGTAAAAGAAATCTATGCAGGACTTACACGTTAAATGGTGAGACCTTAGCTAGGACCACGGAAGAACGGGATTTAGGAGTAATCATTAGTGATGACATGAAAACTGCCAATCAAGTGGAAAAGGCTTCCTCCAAGGCAAGGCAAATGATGGGTTGCATCCGTAGTGGTTTTATCAGCAGGATGCCAGAAGTCATAATGCCACTGTACAGATCCATGGTGAGACCTCATTTGGAATATTGTGTTCAATTCTGGAGACCACATTACCGGAAAGATGTGCTGAGAATAGAGTCAGTTCAACAGATGGCCACCAGGTTGGTCTCGGGGCTCAAGGATCTCCCATATGAAGTAAGGCTGAATAAATTGCAGCTGTACTCACTTGAGGAACGAAGAGAGAGAGGGGACATGATTGAGACATTTAAATATATCACGGGCCGTATCGAGGTGGAAGAGGATATCTTCCGTCTTATAGGACCTTCGTCCACCAGAGGGCATCCGCTGAAAATTAGGGGAGGAAAATTTCATGGTGACTTCAGAAAGTATTTCTTCACCGAGAGGGTGGTCGATCATTGGAACGAACTCCCACGGCAGGTGATTGAGGCCAACAGCGTGGCAGATTTTAAAAATAAATGGGATATTCACGTGAGATCTCTAATGATGTAAAGGCAGGGGGTTGTGAACAAATTCAAGGCGAAGGGTCACTAGAGTGGGCAGACTTGATGGGCTTTGGCCCTTTTCTGCTGTCATTTTTCTATGTTTCTATTCTCAAGACTGTATGCTCATCCTGGTGAAAATGTAGTGCGTACCTTAGATTGCAAGCAAGCATTAGCCTTCTGTCTGGAGCCAACTAAAGCCCATAAGCAGTCCATCCAGCTTGGTTTTTTTCTGACCCAAACAGGATTGAGAAACACATTATTTCCAGTTGCTAGCAGATTGCATATCCTTCTCTTATGCCCAGGCTAGGCTGACTCTGGAGGACTATATCAAGGCTCATAATGTTAGAGCCATGGCCACATTGGTAGCCCACTTGAGGTCAGCCTCCATCTAGGTAATTTGCAAGGTTGTAATATGGTCTTTGGTCCATACATTCATATCTCACTACTGCATTGTTTAGAATCCAACTCCACCCTCCTAGGCCTGGTTTTTGTTCTGTTCCATGCTGCACCTTCACAACTAGTTTGTATATAGTTTCAAGTTAATTTGAGTTCAAGGCCTGACATTTCAAGACTCTATTGTCCTAGCATTGTTGTTTTTACTGAGCTTAGTGTAGCTAGGGATACCCAGATGTGAGAATACTTTCCCACGTTGGAGTTGTATTCCTTCAGCCATATTATTCTACTGAGGAATCTGCACTCGTGTGTCAGGCAGGAAGGCACCCACGCAAACACGGTGGAACACTACTAGAATGTTCTACTTGCTATATACACTAGTCAGCATCCACACTGAGCTCCATCGGATGGTGATATCCAGATGTGAGAATACTTGGCATAGTGTCCTTGGAGAACACCTGCTTACAGGTATGTATCTTTGATTTATTATCTTATTGTACTTCATGTTTGGTCTGTATTCCTGCTAGCTGAGGATTCTAAATACAGACCAAATGCTAAAGTAACACCTTTGTAGCATAGAAAGATTTCTAGCAGTTGTGGTACTACCTCCTTTTCTTCCTTTCAGACCATCTTTCCCACCCATCTTATTTTTTCTCTTCCTTCCCTATTTCCCAACCTGTCTCACTAGATATTCCTTCTGGGGACACTGACAACAACTTGTCCTCACAGTCCTCTTCTTCAGCCATATATGCATGCCAGCAGCAAAAACAGCACTTAAGCATATGCCCTCTGCTGCAGTGGGGCATGCTTGCAGTCTGCATACTTTATATCACGAGACAGGCCTCAGAGCAGCAGAAGGTAATGTGTGTGGGGGGGTGTTATTTCTGGTTCTGCTGCCAGCTCAGGAAAAAGTAATGAAACTAGAATCCCCAGATATAAACTGAGAAAGGTAGGCAGCACTGCACTCGAACAAGCCCCAACCCTAAACTGGGAAAATCTAACTATAAATATATAAATTTATAAAAGTGAGGCCTCAGTACTATAGTAAAAGCTATAGTGCATTGATACCAGTGCTCCTGGCTTGCCATTTAAAAGCGGGACTCAGGAAAAAGAACAAAAAAGAAGCAGCAGGAAGGCAAGGTTTGTGCTGCCACAGCTTGGCAGCAGGACTGTGGGAGATGACCTGAAATCGAAGTAGAAAAGAGAGGGGGCATTTTCCACCTTGTACCAGTGCCTGCAGTTGGAGGGAACAGATGAAAACCACAGCTCCCATGACCAATCACCAAACCCAAGAACCTAAGAGCTAATGTTGATACAAAATGGTTTCCTTGTATTTTTCAGTTCAGCAAAGTGCGAACCATCACTACTAGGTCTAACTCGATCAAGCAGGGCAAAGACCAGCATTTCCCAGTTTTCATGAATGAAAAAGAGGACATTCTGTGGTGCACTGAAATGGAAAGGTAAGTAGCTTGCTCATGAATAAGCCATAACAGCAGCACCAGACATCAAGCAAAGACCACCCATGACTTCTCCATTTGTCATATGCTGTGTCCAAAAATGGAATTGGATTAAAGCAGGGGTGTCCAACCTGCGGCCCCGTGAAGTATTTTGTGCGGCCCCGGTCAAGGGCAATGCAGTGTTTTCCTCTGCTTTGCCCCCGGGTGTTTACCATCTTGCCGGCTTCCTCCTCTGTCTTGCTGCAGCATTTGCACAGCCCCAGAAACATTTTTTTTTTTTTGCCCAATGCGGCCCAGGGAAGCCAAATGGTTGGACACCCCTGGATTAAAGTGTCTGTTTGGAATCTTGGTGCAAGGTCCTTTGGTGAAAATCAACTCCAGACTTTGTACTTATGTGCTTAGTTTGATAATTGCCTGCTAATGGTCAGGAATAAACATGTGTTTTAAACAGTTCAGTCATAATCAGGACAGTTTGTAAACTGAATGCCTAAGTGGAAAGTCTGTTGGAAAAATTTCCCTTTTTTTTTTTTCCTTCTTTATTCATTTTCAAATTTGACAATAAGTGCACAAAATAATATATTTCAACAAGTTATTACACAATAGCACTTTGATATCTACTACATAAAAATCTAGTGATACGTTTACCCCCCTACCTCCCAACCTTCATCATATTTTCAATCAGAATATATACATATTATAGAATATATTTTAACATATTATGTAAAATTGTACCCAACACCCTCCCCCCTTTGGTATGCCAAAAGAAGAAAAAGAAAAGAAGATGTACAGTGTCAGAATCTATGAGACAAACTTGGTTATTTTTATTATATAGAGTGTTTTGGACCCCCTGTTCGTTTACAAAAATTAAACAGTTCTAAGTCCAATAGATGCTGGCACTGTAATCTGGAACCTGGGACACTTGATCATCTACTTTATTATTGTCCCTATATTAAGAAATTTTGGAATTCAATTTGGTCTCAAGTAAATGCATTAATGGAAAATCATGTGGCACTCTCTTACGATACAGTGTTATTTGACTTGATGATGAGGAAAAAAAGTCAAATATCATCAGAAAACAACAAGCTTTTATTAGTTATGACAGGGGTTGCCATCCAACACATAACCAATTGGAAGAATCACAATAACCTTAGTTATACATTTTGGTGGAATACATTATGTCATATATTTAAAATGGAACGAGCAATAGCAATACAAAGAGGGACATATACTAAATTTATAAAAATATGGGGGCCATTGACAAAATATTGTAGTGAATAGTCATCACTTCTTCTTTTTTTCTTCTTTTGGAAAAATTTCCCTTTGAAAACTGGCTAGGAAAAAGTAGATATCTTATACCTCAAGGGAATTTAATTATCCAAAGTGATATGCTTAAATATGTTCTACTAACTCACTTTGTTATTCAAAACAATATCATATCAATCAATCAAGTAACTGAAGTTATTTAGTGAACACTCAGACCCACAGCTGAGGTCTCAGTGAAAAATTCACGGAGCAGCTGTTAAAGAGACCATCATCGTTGTTCACAGTCTCACCCTCCATATGTTGTATGGAGGGTGAGACTGTGAACAACGATGATGGTCTCTTTAACAGCTGCTCCGTGAATTTTTCACTGAGACCTCAGCTGTGGGTCTGAGTGTTCACTAAATAACTTCAGTTACTTGATTGATTGATATGATATTGTTTTGAATAACAAAGTGAGTTAGTAGAACATAGGAAAAAGTAGAAACAAAAGATAATGAGGACAAAACTACAATAAGTGGATTTCTTGCTAGACCTCAAACACCCAAGGCGCTACTTCTAATTCTATTCGTGCCCTTGCTGGGGTGGTGTTTTCATCATTGGCCTTAGCAAATAGCATGTGCAATAAATATTTTTGTTAATTTTCAACAGGCTCTGCATAAATTATAAAGTGCTGCAAAATGTCTAAAGCCCTGTCTGATGTTATAATAAACTATATTAAAAAGTGTTGATATCACCTCGGTAACACCAGCACACAATCCTGCCACTGCAAAATACTATGCACAAACTTATGCAAAAAAAAAAAGAATAACAGCACTAATTCCCAGGACTCGAAGCCTTATGTGTGAAAAAATGCACTGTAAATATTACAGCAAGTCCTAAAACACTAATATAACACCTAGTGAGAAAACAGAACAATGGGACTGCTGCAAGATTTCCACATGGAAACTTTCCAATAAATAAATTTTGAATGAAATACTTTTTCCTACCTTTATTGTCTGAGTATTTTATTTTTCCATTCTTTGGTTACAGTGTCTCTTTGGTTTTTCTGTTTTTTTCTTCTTTCTTTGTAGGGTGTCCTGTCCATTTCAAATATCTTCTCTCTCCATGTCCATCTTCCCTCTGAATTCCTTTCTATCTTTATCTTTATTAGAAACTTCTATACCACTAGTAATGACTATTCTGTCCAACTTCTACCCTCTGTGCCCTTGTCTCTTTGTTATCCCTGTGTCCCCATCCCCTCTGCATCCAGCATTCTCCCTCTGTGTCTCTGTCCTTATCCTACCTCCATGCCAAGAATATCTACTCTGTGCATCACCTGTCTATTCTTTTCTGCCCACACCCCACATCCTGTAGCTTATATAGCTCCCTCTCTCTTACTTGCTCTCTCCTTGCGGTCCACATTTCTACCTCCCAGTCCAGTGTTCCTCCTCCCAAATTCACCCAATCCAGTTTCTCTCTCTCTCTCTTCTTCTCCACTTCCCTCCCCCAATCCAGCAGCACCTTTTGTTCTCTGTCCCCAGTCCAGCAGCACCTCTTCCTCTTACCTTCCCCTACCACCCAGATGCAGCAGCACCTCTCCTTCTCCCCCCCCCTCCATTCCCAGCCCAGCGACACCTTTCCCTTTTACTTCCTCCCACCCAGGTCCAGCAGCACCTCTCTCTCCTCCTTCTCACCAGATCCAGCATCATCTCCCCTCCCCCCCAGGTCCTGTAGCACCTCTCCCTCCTCTTCCTTTCCCCCCAGGTCCAGCAGCAGCAGCTCTCTTTTTGCTTTCACTTCCCTGCACAGCTACCGGTAGCATTACCTCAGCAATTTGCTAGATCAGGCCTGCCTCTGAGAAAAGAGGAAGTTGCATCATTGGATGCAGCTGCAGCCTAGCAAAAGCCCCAAGGCTCCCTGAGTGAATTGCTCAGATCTACAGGGAAGTGAAAACAGCAAGCTGCTGCTGCTGATAGGCCAGGGAGTAGGGGAGACAAAGCGGAGGTAGCAGAAGGAGGGCAGGAGACATGCAGCGCCATATACCCCTGCCAATGGTACACCTACCCTCTAAGGTTCACATAGCACGTGTTGGGAACCTCTGTCCTATAGGATAAATTCTTCAGACCCATTAATTCCCAAGGGGTGATTGATTACCTTAACCATCTTTGTTGTTCACTTTTCCTCTCAACCTCTACACATCTCACACACACACCCATTCCTTTTATCTGGCACCATCTTTATTGTTCACCTTTCCTCTCAACCTCTACACATCTATTCACTCCCTTTCTCAGTTGTCCCCTCTTTCTCACATTCCCTACCTGTTCCTCTCACAACCTTACATCCCATAATCCCTCTCTTGATCTTCACAATGATTCCCGTGCTCCTAATATCTCACCCCTGCTAATTCACACTCTCACTCACTTCTTTGTCCCCTTCTGAGTCACTCATTCTCATACTGTCATCTTCTCTCACATCTACCATTTTTCAACCAACTTAACTCTTTTCAGTCCCACCTTTCCCACCTTACTCTACTGATCTTCCTGGCAACCAGGGCCAGCTCAAGGGACTGTGTTGTCCTGAACCAACCTATGCATTGGAACCACCACCAGTGCAATCTGGTATCTCTCTGCTCCCCCCCCCCCCAAATGATCCAGTATCTCCTTCTCTCTTTCAATTCTTTCCCTTTTGGTGGACCAGATAAGGCCTTGGCTCAGGGCACTGATAATAAAGGATACCAAAAACCTAGTCCAGCTTCTATCCTGCTAGAAGTCTGGAGGTAGACAGGACTGGGATTTTAGCACCCTTCATCACCAGCACCCTGAGCCAGGGCCTCACCTGATCCATAGGTAGAGCCAGCCCTGCTGGCAACAATCTGAGCTAACAAGAGTGATTTGTCAGGTCACCTTTTCTTTTACATATACATTCTGTGATACAGCCCATTAGTGTAACCCAGGGGTGTCAAAGTCCCTCCTCGAGGGCCACAATCCAGTCAGGTTTTCAGGATTTCTCCAATGAATATGCATGAGATCTATTAGCATACAATGAAAGCAGTGCATGCAAATAGATCTCATGCGTATTCATTGGGGAAATCCTGAAAACCCGACTGGATTGCGGCCCTCGAGGAGAGACTTTGACACCCCTGGTGTAACCAGAGAGGCTATAGTGTCCCTAACTTTGCTGTTCTGTAGAGATGGTGGTTTCAAAGTTGAGAAGCCATGACTGCAATAAAGGGGATGTGGACTGTATATTATATGTAAAAGAAAAGTGTATGGCTTGTGTTCTGTGAAAGTTTTCCTTTCATGAAGAGAGACAATGAATAGATTGTGTGAATTTGAAAAGAATGAGATGCTTTTTTCTTTTTGGACATATGCAGGACTTGCATCTCTGCTGTTTCTCATGTACTCCAACATCTTAAAACACAGATCACTTTTTCCATTGTGTGTGAGTGCTGAGATTTTCCCCTTTGATTCATAGGGAGTTGTGGTGAATAAAGATGCAGTAGTATAAAGATAGATGTGTGGGTATGAATTTTTCAGCTTCCAATCAGCCTGCTCAAATAATTATTTGCTTTGGTCTGCTTTCTGCTTTCAAATTGTACAGTGCTGGGTACTAAATAGTAGTAGTAAATTTTGGAATTTACATAGGCATTCTGTTCAGTTACTTCCCATTCATGTAGATGGGCTTTGTTTGACAGATACTGTATAGTTGGCTACACAAGGTTTGAACAGAGTTTGTTCTCAGCAGACCTTTTACCAGTGCTCTTCCTCTCCCTGCAGGGTGTTTGGCTTTCCAGTCCATTACACAGATGTATCTAATATGAGCCGTCTAGCCAGGCAGAGACTCCTGGGGAGGTCCTGGAGTGTTCCTGTCATTCGCCACCTGTTTGCGCCCTTGAAGGAGTACTTTGCCTGCATCTAATAAGGGACAAAGAGCGCAACTGTGGAGTGAAACAATATAAGCGACCACAAATGCGCATACACACATATATACACATACACACATACACACAAAGAAATAACAACAGCAAGCAGCAGAAGACTAATAATCAGAAAGGAAATGCAGACATAGAATGGAGGCAAAAATGCACCAGAATAGAAGGATAGAAAGCAACATGAATGCAGAAATCAAGACAATACAACCAAGCAGATACTAATAACGTAATTTTCTGAATTTTAAATCTTGCTTTTATCCTATTTAAATAAGGGGGTATGTTTTGGTTTGGATAAAACTTTTTTAAATGTGTATTTTATCATGGAAAGAGAATTTGGGAGGGAGGGGTGAATATATTTTTTTTTTTTTTTGCTTTTTGTTGTCAAGTTATATTTGAAACAAAGGCTTTTACCAACATAGCAGTGCTATAAAAAAGGAAAACATAAAATTAAAGAAAAGCAAAAAAAAAAAAAAAAAATCAAAATATAAGGGAAAATAGAAAAACAGAGAAAAGAATATATATAAATATAAATATATATATATATTTTGGTTCTGGCTGGTGAAATATGAGCACAAGCAGGGAATACAACACCATAAGGAGAGATGGCAGGCCTGATGTATGCTTTCAGCTGCCAGGACTGCTCTGTTTACCAGCACCATGCACCGGTAATCACCGGGGGAGGGGGGGAGGGAGGGAAAGAATATTTACAAAGAAACATACCAGGGAAACAAATATATACAGAAATCACAAAACATCTTTTTTTAAATAGTATTTCAGATGTCTATCATGAATCAGTTTTTGAAGAAACCAGTCCTTACCTCTTGTTTACAGTTTTTATCTATATATGTGTCTGTGTGTGCGTGTGTGTGTGTGTGTATATGTATATATGTACTGTATATATACATATACATACAAACATATATAAAGAAATATATATGTGTACATATATATTTGTGTATGCATATATATATTTATATATATGTGTGTGTGTGTTTGTGTATGGGTGTCTAGGTACTGCAGTTACTGTATAACAGTACAATTTCACAATGGTGCTTATCTGCCAGTGAGATGATTAAAAACATCAGCTTCCATATTGCCTTATCAATAGAAATATCATGGTAAGAGTTTAAAAGAAAAAGAAAAATACACACAGCTAAAAGGTGCATATGGAGGTCGCACTTTAGACAGGAGTTGGAAAGAAATGATGACCTGGTAGGGATGGGTGGCAAGGCAGTGTGACTTCCTTTTCAAAGTGATGCAATAACCTTTTATCCATTTTCTGTTTCTACAGTAAGGGGGGTCATTATGATGGTAGCTTTCATCCCAGTCTCACACCTGCAATGCATTGATAATCCTCTCAGAGTTCATTTTTATTTTACTTTTTTTTTAACTGTCAAAACCTTTTATATGAAAATGGGGGGTTGGTTAGGTGAGAGGATTATATGCATTGCAAAGAATGGGAGGCATGGGGGCAAGTTAGAAGGCAAGAATAGGTCAGTAAACCGGTGCTCCTTATTTTCCCTGTGCCTGTGTATGATGTCTGCTCTGTGCATGTTACTGTAAATCCCCCTAGCCTCTTGCACGTCAGGCATCCACAGCCACGCAGGGTCAGCATGGCAAAGCGATGTTTTTACTCATCTCCAGTTCAACACAGGCTGTATGTCTTCATATGACAGAATGACTATTGTCATCTCTTTTCAGTTTTATTTTATGTTTAATTTTATACATATTTGCTTTGTTGAGATGTGTTTTTGTTGGAAGTGGGGTTTGAGGAGGAGATTTTTTTTTCATCCTGTTTAGTTGTGGCTAAAATGAGGAAAAACATTAGGATTTTTGTTTTCATTGCTAAAGAGAGGGCAGGACATGACCATGACATGTTGGCCCCTTATTGTTTGTTTTAATATCAAGCTCAATCCTTCTCTCTCTCCCTCCTCCAGCACCTACACTTTTCCCTCATATTACATGCAGTCTGACTCAATATAACATAGACTTGCATGGACATTTTTTACCCTATCTCACTAATCTTCAGTTTCTGATTGGTTTTCCTATTATAATCTGGAGAGGGGTGGATGGGTATACTTTCATTTCTTTTTTTTTGTATATATAATGTGAATTTTTCTTTCTTCTAGTGTTTGGTTGATCTAGGGCTGTGCTGTTTTGTTTTTGGTGTTTCTGGGGGGTTTTTTCTTCATATTTTGAACTCCCACTGGAAA
Organism: Geotrypetes seraphini; assembly: GCF_902459505.1. Lineage (NCBI taxonomy): Eukaryota > Metazoa > Chordata > Amphibia > Gymnophiona > Dermophiidae > Geotrypetes > Geotrypetes seraphini. Next base: position 137,969,395 of record NC_047086.1, read on the forward strand.
AAGCTGTAATTTCAACAAGCAAAACTTTTTTATATCATTTTTTGGTTGTTTTATTTTATATATATATATATATTTTTAAGGCTGCTGTTTTTAAAATTTTGTCTCAAAACAAAAAAATAGAGAGAGAGGGTGTTCTTTTGAAATTTTTGCGCAAAGTCTCTCCCTACAGGTTTAGGATGAGCGTTTAGGATGTGAATCTCATTGGTGTTTTATGGTGACTTGAAATATCATACAGTGCACATGCAGCAATTGTGAATGAACCACAACTGAATCCTTTATACTCCCTTGCACTAGCAATGGGAATGATAAATACAGAGTATGATTGTGTCCTCCCCCTTCTGTGATTCTTAGGGAATTGCAGTAGGAACCAGCAGTTGAAGGCAAAAGGCATGTGTTCTTCTGTAAACCTACCTTTTATTTATTTTTTTTTCTAGCTAAAATAAAGATTTGTGAAACCCTCCCACAAATGCTCGCTCCTCAGACTCTTGTATGTTGAGAGTGTGGCTTCTAGATTTCATCAGTTCACAGCCTTAAGATTTTTACTGGCAAAGTAAAAGAAACTCAACTGCCTGCCATCAAAAAATGTGGACCCAGTCCTGGTTGTTGCTTAAAACACTGAAGAAATTGTCATAAAAGCAAGAAAAATAAGGTACCTATGGCCCTACATTTCCTGATGGTTGGAGTTATGCTACTCTATAGAAAACCTATGAACACAGCATTTTTCTCTGCAACCCTAGTATTTGAGTTGGCAGATTCTTGGTTGCATTAACTTGCACACCATTAAATTTGTTTTCAGAAAACCAGAATTATACCGTAGGTCCCGTGGAAGTGTGCAGAATACGATTTTAAAGAAACATGTCGTTGGATCTGTCTTTGTCTGGCGATATGCAGACACTGGTAACTTCACCAATACTAAGTTCAGTTTAGATAGGGTTTGTAAAGAAAGGATTCCCATTTGCTTTATCTTGGCATACCTTGTGGTATGCTGCTTACACATACACACACACTATTTCTTCTATCCAGAAGAGCAGAATACAAATCCAGGAATTAGTGTGCTATGAGAGATGCAGTGGGAATACTGTACTTTGTAAATTACCACCAAGTTGTATGTCTTGTTTCCTTGAATAATAATAAGTAAATATCATTCCTAGCTTCAGGTACTTATCACCCAAGGTAACTCAAAGAGGCTAGCCCCAGTCCTGGACCCGTGCCTTTAAATACAAGGAGTGTTCTACTTCTTAAAAATATCAGAACTGCAGCTCTGCATGTATCGGGGGTCAACAAAAGCACTGACTCAGAGTCTATTCTGGTTGATCTGGATTGAGGTGGCAACCCTGCATAGGTGTTGGGTGACGCATCTAAATGAGTTGTTTACCTTATTTCAATTCACATTGAACAGATGCCTAAGTCCCCTACACTATCATCACTGTTGACACTATTTTGCATCCCTAGAAGTGCTAGTGTGGAGAAGGATTGACTATATTCCTTTCTGAATCATAAAGGTGGTCCTGCCACAACAGGATGGCGTCAAGCCACTAGAGCAGCATGGGGATGCTTATACTGTCCTGTGGTGTTCTCTTCTGTGGATGAATGGAAGACTTTAATATCAAGGACTTTTTGATATGTGACACTTTTTCACCAGCAATTAACACATCAAAACTGTGGTTGCAGCTCCCTGCTCTCCTCATGTAATTGGTCACTAGTGATGCTCGAGAGTTCAGAGAAATTTCTTTACTACAGATCAGCATTTTAAAAAGGAACACAAAATCTTTTTTAAAACCAAAAGTGTTTTTCATATTTGACAGAGAAAATACATTTGCATATATTGGACTCATTGAAACAAACCCTAAAAGGGACTGGACTAGCACTAACCCTTCTTGCATTTGATATCTAAGAATGGCTGCCCTGGCAGGGAAAGAAAGGTATCTCAAGCAGGAGAATGACACTTACCAGTGCTGAAATTTATAAAGCTTTATATATTTGGTTTGCAACATGGAGCAGATGTATTATTGGTGATGGTTGTGAGGTACTAACCTCTTTCACAGAGTGTCTTGAAGATTATTTGAGCCTCTGCATTATTTGCAGTTCTGTAACTTTGCTGTCCTGATAGTATTGCAACTCATCTAAACAGATATACATAAACATATGCATGCCTAGATTCTGAAAGCATGAAAGTGCTTAAGAGGATGCAGATAATTTAAATTATCTGTAGCCATTCTTATGAATAGCACTGGATCTCTTATTGTGATTTTAATTTTACAAAAGCAGGGAGTATAGACAACCATTACCCATGCTTGCCAGAAGTGCCTTAATTAATGCTAAAGCATTTAATCATGCGCAGGAATAAATCCGTGAAAACAAAAACTGAGTTGCTAAATTTCTGACACCTCCAGAAAAGTGCTCTTTTTGCATTGGGGAGATGTTGATCCTACAGCAGCAAAAATCTCTGTGTTGGACTGGAATTGCAATGGGATTGAAATAGCTATCGGAAGGGAGGTGTCGAATGAAGATGCAGACATTTCTCTTATACTTCAGAGTGCAATGTGCATCTTCAACTTGGTTTACTCTCTAGGAAATGAGAGGGTTTTATCTCTGGAAAGTTTCTATTTGGATTCCAGTTTAGTATTGCCTCTTCCTACCATATGTAATTTATCACCTCCCAAAACCTAGCTTCCAATTAATCTATCAGTCTTCATTCTTGGTGTGCAAGGTTTGACCCCCTATGTCTTCAATGGGAGATAAAACGGGAAAGTATGAGTAGAATCTTCTGCTTCCTGTTGATTTCATGTTGACTGTCGGAAAACAAAAATAGACTCAAAATATTTGCAACTACATTAAGGATCTGATAAACTTAAACCATACCTTCAAGATTGTATACTACAGTGAGCATTTTAGTGGCCACAGGAGATCGGTATTATTACATTGTGCGATTGCAAAAGCTTGCAATAGTTCTGAAAAGCAGGAAACTTTGTCAGATATTTTGTAATAATTTTTGTCTTGACTGCATGGACCTCTCTTTTTCCTAATTTCTTGATCTTTCATTTTTATCTGGCTGTATTTTTTTATGTCTTTTGAATAAAAAGTACATTTAGTTTTTAGATTAAATTGCTCCCTTTTCCAAATCCAGAATTAGGGTGAGCTATAAATTCAGGTACAGTTAGTGTTTCTGAAGGCTTACAATGTAAGGGCTCCTTTTACAAGCCACAGTAGAGCTTTCTACTACAGGCCAGCAAGGTAAATGTTTTGACAATAAGAATTCTATGAGCATTGGAACATTTACGTCACCAGCCTGCGGTAGAAACCTCTGCCACCGCTTTGTAAAAGCCAGCATAAGTTAATGCTTCTGGCAGTGAAGGTAAAGGGACTTACTGAAGACCACAAGGGATAATGTTGAATCTACCCTCGCCACAGATTCACAGCTTAGTATTCCTATTTTTCATTTGTCAATGTAATGCTTATCTGGATTTGCGAAGAAGCACTCAGTGTCCCATCGCTTTAATCCCTTTCTAATGAATCTAGGTTTAGATTTTTTTTTTTTAAGTCTCTATAACAAGAATTTCTTTTTAAGGTAGGATTCCTGATCTTGTTAGAACAAAGAGTATAAAACTTAAGCCTGTTTAGGTCACTCAGCATGAGAATATAATGCTTCCATCTTAGATATTACAGTTCTGTGCCCACTAGCTTTGGAAGACCAAAGAATTATAAAATATCTTAGATGTTGAGATTTCAAATATATTTTTTAGCATTACAGTATTTCATTTTGAGAAGCTTACAGTTTGTGAGTATGTAATTTCAGAATACTGTATATTTAAACTGCACAAATATCCAACTATAACACAAGGCAACAAAAAAATTTTCGGAATCATCTGACAACACAGCACATTTTTCTAAATCAGTTTTTCACGCTGATTTCAGGTCTGTTATTAGTTTTTTTCAGTCACGTAAACTTTTAAAGTTATGACTAATGCTAGTTTATAGCATTTTAGCAAAATAGGGTTTTAAGAATTGCAGCATCAACTTAAAGAAATGTTGCAGTATCTTCGGTCCAAAGTCAAATAAGCATACAGCATAGCATAATTATACTGGACTGTGTCACTTAGCAACCAATATTTCTTCAAAAATGCTTAGAGTATGATTTCTTTGTTGTCTGGATTGACATGGCACAACATCCAGCAGTAGTCAGCCATCATACTCTCATTCCAGAAACCTTGGTAGCGACCCTCCATTAACTGAATGTCCTGGTGAAAACGTTCTCCTTGCTCGTCACTCACCATACCAAGATTTTCTGGAAAAAAGTCAAGATGTGAGTGCAAAAAGTGTATTTTTAATGATATGCGACAGCCAAGTTTCTGATACGAGTCAAGGAGATTCTGAATTCCTTCCTTGTATGAAGGAGACTTATGGTTGCCAAGAAAGTTGTCCACTAACCCCTTGAATGCCTCCCAAGCTTCAAGCTCAGCTGCTGAGAGTGATTGCTTAAAATCTTCATCCTGCATAACACTTGATATCCCTTCCTTCAATTTTGCAGTGCTGATTTTTGGAAATTTCTTAAGATATTGAAAACCTGGCGAGTTTGCTTTACCCATGGCCTTTACCAGGTTCTTCATCAACCCCAGCTTGATATGAAGAGGTGGAAGAAAATTTTATGAGGATCCACCAATGGCATGAATTTCACACTGCTTGCCCCTGGGTTATAGGTGTCCCTCGGCTGCAAGACACACTTAACATAATGTTCAGCTGTAGATCTGCTATCTCACAAGCACAGGAAACAGCAGTATTTAGTGAATCCTCCTTATATTCCCATTAGCATGCCAATGACCTTCAGATCACCACAGATGTTCCACTGGTGTGTTTTATAACTGATTGCTTCTAGTAAATTCTTCATATTCTTATAAGACTCCTTTAGATGAGCAGAATGGGCAATTGGTATACTTGGTTTGGAATTTCCGTTGTGCAGTAACACTGCCTTCAAGCTTCTCTGTGAAGAATCAATGAAGAGATGCCATTCATCTGGACAATGCACTTGTGACAAACTTTTGACGAACCCGTTGATGTCATGACAAAAGCACAATGAGCCATTTATAGTGACGAATACTGTTAAGTTATGATTCCTTTTTCTGTAATGAGTTATATTAGCATCTTTTGCAAGCAACTGCTTTTGCTTAAGCCTTGAAGCAAGAAGTTCTGCTTTTTCTTTTGAAAGATTTAGATCACGAATAAGATCATTGAGCTCAGCTTGTGTAAAGGTCTCTGGTTCTGAATCTTCAAATTTAAAACCCTGTTATTCAAAAAATCCATGAAGACTAACTAACACCGTATGAAACATTTTAATCCTCTGAAGCAACCCGCTCTACTCTGTAACACCTCTGGACATGTCCAGTAATCCTCTTCTGTAATTCTGAAATCCTCTTCTATAATCCGCCTTGAACCACAAGGTAATGGCGGAATAAAAATCATTAATGTAATGTAATTTGATGAATCACATCACATTTCTAAGTGATTATACAAAATATAATAAAATCAGGGGGAGTTACAAATCAACAAAAAAACTTTTACTAGGACAAACCAGAAACAAAACAAACTAACAAGATACAAAAGGTTAAAGGTGAACTACAATTAGATCAAGAAAAGAGCACAAAAAAAGGATAAAACATTAGGATCACATAATTCTGGATTGTGACTAGCTGCTGCATCATCATCACATTCCTCATCATGTTCCACAGAAGCAAGTCCATTTTGTGGAAGTACAGGAAGTGAATCATGAGGAACAGGCCTAATAGTAGAATCCAGAGTAGGATATATAATTTTGTGCTTGGTTTTAGCTGAGAAATCAAAAGTAGCAATCTTTAATATGGTCTTGTGGTTCCCTCCATATCATTGGAATTGCAAATGATATTGCTGCCTTTTGTCGATTGAGCCAGTCACGAAGTCCGTTGGAACAACTGGTACAGATGATATGTGGAGCCCAAGACTTATCCTGGTCACTCAGTGGACAGCCAAAGTACAATTTGTATACCTTCTTCAGATCTATGTTAATTGGGCGACGTGTTTTCGTCATGAATGAACCACAGACGTAACAGAAACTATCTGGATGATTAGTACAATGTCTTGGCATGATAAAGACTGATATTAATCACCACCTGTAGCATAAAAAAAACAAGACAACTGTTGTTAACCCTCCTTGTATGTTTATACTATAAACACGATATATCACCCAATTAACATTTATAATTAAATATAATGAGCCTCATTACAAAACTGTAACGTGCTATTGAAAAACTAAACAAAGATTTGAAATTAGCATGAAAAATACTACAAAACGCACCCAACATTAACTCAGATGAAAATGATGTGTTAACCTGTGTAATGATTTTATTGTATTTTAACAAAAGATTATATTACAAGACCCTTAGACATTAGTGTCATATTTTCTAATCTGTTTTGGTATTTTTGGAAGACCTTAGAATTTGCTCTTACAACACACGCCTCTTCATAAAAATGGCATCAATGAAACATTTAAAGAATTTAAATATCATTAAATATAAATATTTAAGAATTACAGCATAAACAGGCTGTACAGCTCCAAAGCACAGATATAGTTTGGGTCCGCTTCTGTATAGGTCACCTAAAAAATCAGCACTGACTATTGCGGTGCTAAGCGTGATTCTATAAAAGACGCACACTATAGAATTACGCTTAGCATTGCCTAAGAGATGTTGGCCATCTCTAGGAGTAGAAAATGACACAGGGATAAATTTGTCCCCGTCCCCATAAGTTTTGTCCCTGTTCCTGCCCTATTCCTGTAAGCTCTGCTTTAACTGCACAAGCTTCGAACACTTATGATTGTAAAGTCTTTGAGGTTTGTGCAGATGAGGACAGAGCTTGCAGGAATGGGCCAGAGACAGGAAAAGAACTTATGGGCACGGGATGGGAAAATGAGTTCCCATGGGGACAGGGAAAAATTTGTCCCCGTGTCATTCTCTATCTAAGAGTCCTAACTTTAGGAGCACCATGTTTATGCCAGGTTTTTTTTCACCTAAATATTTGCACCTAATTCAAAAAGAGGCACCTAACTCGAAAACACATCCACGATCTGCCTCTAACCATGCCCTCTTCTAGGCACTCTGGACTAGGTGCCAAGTTAGGCACCTAACTTTCAATTCAGTCCAATTAACAGCAATTATGAGGTGTTAAGTGCCAATTGGTAACAATTAAGCCTATTCACCAATTAAGTTAGGAGCCTATATTGGCTGTGTGCCTAACTTTAGGCAGACTATATAGAATTTGCCAGTTTGTGAATATTGCCTGGAGCATATATTTTTATGTGATCCACTGTATAAATATGATGATCTTAACTTAGCTAAAAGAAGATATCCCATATATATCCACCTATTTCACAGTGTGTCCATAAGGTAAAATTACCCCAGAAGAAAGGACAACTACCTCCAAGTTGAGCACATTCAGATCTTACTTTGGAAAATCTAAAGAAACAGTGGAAGGAGAAAATCAAAGATCTTTAGGAAGTAGCAGATTTCTATCATGGTCTCCAAGATGTTTATACCACATTGCAGTACACCTATTTGTTCCACAAATGGCACTATACTTTTGACAGAAGATTTAAAAATATAGAACCATTGAGCAGAATATTTCTTTTCTTTTAAATTTCTACTCCAGCATGTCTGAAGATATTCAGAATGACATCCTTCAATGAAAAACTGGTTAAGCTAGACGGACATTTTTGCATTGGATCAGTAAAGCTATCAGCCAGCCTTTGCCAGAGAAATATCCAAGACCAGATGGCATACCAAGCCAGATTTTCAAATAAGGAGACTGATTACACGCTTTTATTACTCACAGCTCTTTCAGTGTATTTGGATCACAATTTCTAGAAAAGGAAAGTCAAAAAAGAAAATAAACTGCAATAACGACTGTGAAATTTCTCTGCTGACCATCCCAGGAAGGTGCTGAAAACAGTAATACTAATTAGAAGGAACGATTTCTGACATTTTCCAGACTTCCAGTATAGATTTAGACCTAGTCATGATGATAGTGTGGTCTTGAGCAAAATCAAGAACTGAATATGATTTTTTTTAATTTAATAAAGGTCTTTGATATCATAAACCTCAATGGCATGTGGAAAATCCATCAGAAGCTTGACTGCCCAGATAAGTTCATTTCTATCATCAAATGTTTCTACTTAGGGATGCTGGCCAAGATGAAGTAATGTAGTAAATGCTTTGATTCTTTCCAGTTTTAAATAAGTCAAGGCAAAATAGACTTCTGGTTCAGAATTTGGTGGCTCATTTGATTGTTGGTAAGAAAGTTGCAGATCATGTTACTCTGATTTTGGTCGAGCTTCATTGTTTGACGATTTCATCAAGAATTACATTTAAAATATTGTATTTTGTCTTTAAGACTTTGAAAATGAGTGTTCTAAAGTATCTTTCTGATATGTTGAAAAAGTTTTTTCCTCAATGTTTACTTCATTCTTCACAGCAGTCACTACTGCTTCCTGTATTGTCACATATTAAATTGATATCTACTAGGAGCAGAGCTTTCTGTTAATGTTGGTCCCATGAAATTGAATTCTTTGATTGATGAAATGACTGAGGTTTCCAGTTATCTCAGCTTCCATAAAGCTGTAAAAACTTGGCTTTTTACAAACTCATTTAATTGATGGGTGTAACACTAGATTTTAAATTGCTACTATTATTGATAATTAATGTTTTCATTTTGAATTGTTATATATGATATATGTTATATATGTTGATAAGTCATTGTAAACTACTTTGATACTTTGTGCTAAGCGGTATATCAAGTGAATAAAACAAATGATGCACCTAGATGCCTTCCAGGACATGGATTGGGCTGTTTACATCCAGTCACATGCAGATGGTGATATCTTCAATGGGAGACGACCACAGGCTCACTAAGGTAGTGAAATCACTTATTTGTGGATGATTGCACTAGGAGTCCAGTCAACGAAGGACATCTTAAAACAGAAAACTCAGGTAGCTAGGTGCTTTGAACTTACTATCAACCTGAAAAAAAAATACAGAGATAAGACACCAGCCACATCCATCAAAGGCCTACGATAGCTCAGCATTTTCAGCATGGGTACTCAGTTAATTCAAGCGACCAATTGCTATTTCAGAAACATTCTTTTAAACACAACCAATGTTGACACAAGCTTTTCTAAATGTATTGCCAAAGCAAGTACTTCATTTGGCAGACAGATTGTATGGAAGGAGACTACCTGTTGAGAGCATGGTGTACTAGGCAGTGATATTGTCAACTGCTATATGGATATGAATATTAGATGGTATGCCACAGAAGGCTCAGGCAACTTAAGCAATTTAGTAAGTACTTCCTGAGACTCATGTACAATATAAGATGACAAGATAGGATCTCCAGCACAGAAGAAAATGGTAGTAAGATTTCAGCTTCATTGGACAGGCCATTTCATAAAGTTGGAGGACATCGAAATCCCAAAAACTGTGACCAGCTAAAAAGTTGGAACACCTCACAGGAAAGGTCATGTCAGATTCAAGGACACCTTCAAGCACAACCTTAAATTCTGAAAAAAGAAATCTTAACTGTTGAGAACACATGGCTTTGGAAAAAGTTATATTATAAAACCAGCTCAGTCATTTGGCAATCCAAAGCTTGGAAACCAATCATGTATTAAGACAACAGCAAAAGGATGAGGGGGAAAAGCCCAGCTCTACAGCTCCATCAACTGCAGGTTACAGCTGCATCGCCTTTGGTCTCAATTAGCATTCAAGGGCTGGTTTTATGCCACAAAATTTAATCAAAGGCAGTTGCTAAAAGACCAATAGATGCATTAACTGTATGACAGATAACATGGATGCACTTAATATTGTCCACTGAGGTAGTGTGGCATGTTCTGCATTTAACAGTTAATGTGAGTTAAGTTACTGTGCATTACCTGTAAGAGATGGTCCACACTCAGTCCATCACTAGCAGATAAGGTGAAAATTAGCACATGCTAAGTGTTAAGTCCCCACAATGACAGCCCATGCTAATTCCCACCTTAACTGCTTAACATACTGTAGTAAAATACTGGCCTCCTCAGAACCTTATTGACTGGGTCCAGACTCCCAGTTCAGAATCCGATGCACAGGGATGAGACTGGGAATACATTTAAGAACTCTCAATGCCTATTGATTTAATATAAATTATTTTTCCATATCACATTTGCACATGCTCTATATGAATTGAATACACGTTTAGATTTTTTTCCTCCTTCAAGGAAGCTTAAGCATTGGAACAGGATTAACGTCTTAAATATTATGTTTACTTGTAAGATTGGTTTAGGTGTGATACTGTATCTTTGAGCAGAGAATAAGCTAAGCTGTCAGGTATGGTATGTGGTGGCACATCTGTGATTACAGGCCACTTCGCTAAAGTTAGGAGGAAGGTCCTTTCGATGATTCAGCACAGGCAGCTAAATGTTCAGGTCGCAGCACTGAAATGGAATCTGATTGAGCTCAGTACCCTTAGGGAGCATGCCTCTACCTAGATGACTTTCAAGTATATCAGGAGACATATTTGAGCACCAGTTTTTGCAGAGCCATATACCACAGAAACAAGTGATCTCAGGCAAGCTAATTTCCAGTTGTATAAAAACATTTAAGAGATCATTTAGTAATGGTAGTGTGTGCTATCTGCTTCAGGATCCATAGAAATAGAAGGCCCTGTGGAAAATGTGTGTACTGTTAATATATGAATCCCATAGTACTAGTGCTATCAAATCATTTGGGGACATTAAGAAAAGTTCCTCCCATTTTGTACCTTTTGGAAAATAGTAACTAAAACCCCTTTATTCTATAAGCTTCTGTCTTCACCCCTTCTCCAGAAGCCTTACATTGAACCATCTTTAGCATTAAACATTAGAGAGCAGTGCTTTTGAGTTAGTACTCTTCTAAAAGTTTCATATCCATTTTTGCGGGGGACTATTTTTATATTCAAAAAATGTTCTTCTAGCTCTCCAACACGTGAGCAGCTAAGCAAGTGTACTCACGTTTTAAAATAAAGAATCAAAAGTGATAACTTGCAAATCTGTGCTTCTAATGCTTTCAGTGTAGAGGATGCATTAATTGGTTTATAAAGGAAGTACACCAAAAATTGTCTTTTCCTGTGCCATCCCTCTTTATGCTTTTTTTTTCAAGTCACTTTAAATCATCTCCTGAATTCATGATTAGTTCCATTTCAGGAAGAGTGCCTGTTATCTCTGTGTCGTAGGCAGTGAGTGCAAAGTGTTTGAGGAGTTGGCAGTGTTGGCAATCACTCTTTGTGATAAGCGATTGCTTGACTACAGTGAAAGTGGAATCAAGTCCAACTTTCCGATATTTTTCAAGAAAGCACTGCCCTTTTTTTTTTCAACAAATCTTGTCATCCACTTCCATTTCACCATTTTCTGTACTAACTGCATTTAGGCAATCGGAATCTCTCCCTGTGCCTAATGCTCATGTTATACCTCCTTCAACAAGCACTGTGATGGCACCATATGCAATTCATCATGGGAATTTTGAGACTCTGGAAACTGAAATAGCTGTCTTCCTGTCATCATTTGATTGATTTCAGGGTTAAATGTTTGTCAAATGAAGCATCAGCAAATTCTGACACTTCCAAGGAGATCTAAGACAAGGCTTTTATGCTTTATAGTTGCTGTACTGCCCTGTAACATAAAATAAATGAAGGTGTATATGTACTGTGAGCTTCCCATAGGCTTGTATAGAAATTGATAGCACATGTCTCTGTCATGGTGTATCAAACCAGTGCTTTACATACCACAAAAGCTCTGGCTCATGGCTTTTTTGATCCTTGTTGCACTTCATTTGTGGAATAAGAGGTGCAAGAAATGTCAACCAGTAACAATCCTTTTGTGTTAGTTTTGGTTTCTGTTCCAAATTTGGACAAAGATTGAAGTTATTTGCTAGAAAATCTGTTTAAAGAAGAAATATGATAAGTAGCAGTGGAATAACTTGTTTTCCAGATACTAAAATTTCAATTCCGAGCAACAATTTTGGATTCTTTGGAAAGCAGTTTAGCAATGCAAAATATAAATTCTCTGCAAACTCAGATAACAGAATGTTATAGTGAAGAGCAATTGATATTTATTCTTTTTTTTTTTTTACACTCTATATTGCTACGTGGTATTAACGGAGTGTTCCTTCAGGTTTTGGTTTGACCAGAATATTATCTACAAGGAAAACGCAGCCTGAGTAGAGCAATTCATTTTCATTGAGCAATATTGGTGTGCATAAGAGGATTATAACCAGTAGGCAAGAACTGGAAGTCACCTAGCCAATACACAGAATCACCCTTAAAGGCCTTATTTTCACATCCATGTTTATCAGTGCTGAAATGCCTTAACTGCCAGCGGTGCATTCCACTGGAAGCTAAGGTGCACTGAAAACAGCAAATTGTACTATGTGGAAATAATGTTTCTTCTTTTATTCAACTTAAATACTTTCATAAAAAGGAAAACTGCTTTGCTCAAAGGCAGCTGAATTTTTCAAAGCACTTGAATTGAAAGTTTGGGTGTACAAAATTAGTAGTAATTACTGATTAAGCAAACATTTTCAAGCTGCAGAATGTGCCTGGGTTGCAAGATTACATTTGCATAAAAAAATGGGAACTAGAATCCCATGAGTGTCCACCAGAGCTTCAAAATAAATAAAGCAAAAGCTGTGAAGTAATATAATGGGATTAATACCGTGTTGACACCTACTCCCAAAATAAAACTTTGAGAGAATGCACTTCAATTCACACAGAAAATTGAAAGTCGTATGATTTTAAAGTTGCATATAATGAATGCATTTTTGCTAGTGAAAAATAATAGTCATGCCTTTATTGGTGACTGCTTATGGCACATTGGGGCAATGGACATATAATGGCCTGTCACTAAATGGTAGCATCTATCTCTCAAATAGAAGGACTGATTTCCTACAAACCCATTATGTTTTTGTTTTTCACCATGGCCAGATTTTAAGGCCATTGTTTAACTTTTTTTTTTTTTTTTATCAAGCTCTTCCAGTGTTTCCTTAAGGAAAAATAATTACATACATGCATACACACACACACGCAAACACGCTAAAACAAAACATTTTGAACATCATAATGTTTTTCAAGAGGTGCTGAACCACGAATTTAAACAGAGAAAAACTTTTAATACATTTTCAATGATTATTTTTCATTTGCACAGCCCTAAAACTAAAATGAAAAAAAAAAAATGCCTGAATTCCTTAAAATAAGATGAGGTAGTAGGCGATTCAAAAAGGTGCTATACGTTTTATTAAAAATATATATTGTTAAATTAAATCTGCTGTCTGGACAATGACTGTTTTTTGTTGTCTTGTAGTGGAGTTCTAAAGAGCACTATTATTTTACTCTTATATAATATTATTATTATTATTACTACAAAGTAAAATTTAAAAAAGGCATTTTAACTTTGTACTTGAAAACAAAAAAATATGAAAGATTTCATGTGTTTTAGCCTAGCATTGAAGTAGTTGGTGCTTTACATATTTGTGAAATTCATGTATTCATAATGGAGGAATAAACTATTGTAGAGAATTGGATAATCCCTTTTACTGTTACATATGATGGCTCATGCTTTATTCCCTGGTAGCAGACTGTTTATTCAAACATTCCATGCAGCTATAGCAGTGGTATATCTTTACTCCTCTTCTTTTTCTATTATTTATTTTGTTTTTAAAAAAAGTTAAAAACCTGATGGTTCCTCCCACAGTTTCTTTGGTGTTCTAGCATACTCTTCAGCCGCAATGGCATGCATGTTTTTTTTTTAATTATTATTTTGGGGTTCTTGGGGGGAGTTTTTTTTGTTTTTGTTTTGTCCTTTTTTTAAGGGCTGCTTCAGTATTTATTGACAATGTACATTTCACAGAACAGATGCTAGGGAAGGGGGGAAGCAGTAATGGTGAGGATTGTTGGAGGGCAAGGGGGGACATGAACCCTCCACCCCCTTCCCTGTAGCATTCTGTTGTATCTCTATGTAATAATGATTACTTGTGACATAGCTGTTTATGAAATAAAGAGGTCAATGTGTGGAGCAGGTGTACCACTCTGTTCGTTCACCTTCATCCCATTTTTTGGTGCCCAGAGAAAAAGCTCCTTTCTAATGTACTTGTGCTGGAGAACACTTGAATAAATGTACTGTTTTGTGCAAAAAAATAAGTTTGTCTCCCATTATCTGAATTCTGATTTTGCATTTGTTTATCAGAAGTAAAGCACTCAAAAGTCCATCTAAATTAGATCCTTTTTTTCTGCTTAAAAAAAGGCCATGTCTTTGAAAAAGAATTAAATTTCACCAAGATATCCTCTCTCTTCTTTTTTTTCATTATGACAGCATTGTAATTCTGTACGGGAAAAAGGCATTTTGTTTCAGCTTATCTAGTTCTGCTTTTAACTGCGGCATGCCTTGGTCGTTGTATCCCTCGCCTGTACTCTACCACCCTTTGTGTTCTCCTCTTCTTATGTAGTCCCTCTAGTCTCACTTTTGTTCCTTATCTCTATCAGTTTTTCAGACCTTACCCATTCCTGCATCCATTTTCTCAAGCTTTTCTTTACTTCTTTCTCTAAGGGTAGTCTATTGGCTCAATCAGCAGACTGAAAAGCAAGGTTCAGATTCCACTGCCACACTTTCAGCGGTAAAAAAAAAAAAGTGGCCTTAGCGTGCACTTACACCGTTTTTTCCCATATGCTAAGGCTGTTTTTACCGCAGCCAGAAAATGGCTAATTTTCTGAATTAATGGTTAATTATTTCTTTTAGTATTTATATCCAAAGTGGTTTACATTCAGGTACTCAAGTATTTTTCCCTTTCTGTCCCAGTGGGCTCACAATCTGACTAACGTACCTGGAGCAATAGAGTGTTAAGTGACTTGCCCAAGATCACAAGGAGGCTGCAGCCCTAACCTCTAGACCACTCCGAGGAGGTTATGCACTAATGTTGGCATTAGCATGTAATCACTAGCACTAGCCCTTAGCATGTAATAGCGCTAGCTATTTTGTAGGGGGTAAGGGCTCACACACTTGTCCTGTGTTAATCAGCGCATGACAATGTGGCTGTGTTAACTGATTCATACTATAATGCCCATATCATGCCCAGACATGCCTGTTCAAAAAAGAAAAAAAAAATTTTTTTTAATTCTTTATTCATTTTTTGATATCAAATACAAAGTGCAAACACATGAACATTCAAGTAACGTACTATATTGCACTCTACAATAAAATATTAAACTGTTTTATCTCTCCTTCCTACCCTAACCCATTCCCCCTCCCACCTGGATATGTATATGTAAAAAAAATTTAGCATGTGGCTTGTGTGCACACATTGGGCTTTTACTGTAGGATGCCGCATCATGTCCCACGGTGAGCCTTTTAAGCTGCTGTAAGTGTGCGCTAGTACCACAGCTTAGTAAAAGGAGCCCTTTATGACCTTGGATAAGTCACTTCACCCTCCATCGCCTCAGGTGCAAACTTATATTGTAAGCCCTCTAGGAATATGGAAAAAAAAACTAACGTACCTTGAACTAATACAGAAAAGGTATTAGTGAAATATAACTAAAATAATGTTTCTTCCTTTCCCATCGTGCTCTCATGCTTCAGTGTTTCATTTCCCAGTCTACCATCCTTGCTTTTTCATCCACCATTCTCTGTCTATCTGTACTATCTGTTTATCTACACATCTGTCCCTCTAATTCCCCTAACACATTTCCTCGCTTATCCCTTAGGATGTGGCAGAAAGAATATCAGTAAGCCAGCAGTGTATGGACACAATAAGAGTAGGTACATCCAGTCTCCATGGTTGCAAAACTACTTTCCTATCCTCCATTACAGAAGTAAATGTGTTAGCAAAGCAGAGAAGGAGCAGCCGGAAAAACTAGAAATTATGCTTTTGTGTCCGAGAGGAAGAACAACTCCTAGGGATTGATTGGCAGTTTTTGGAATGCAGCTCACCTGTTGTCAACATTGCCCCCTCTTCTTTTCTTTGCCAAATGCAGATCAGCAAAATGTAGGTAGGATATACCAGCACACATCTATTCACTTTCAACTGGTTCTAAATATTCTTGCATTCTGTCTCTTTTTTTGGCTACTTCATTGATAAATTGTGCAGCACTTTTATCCAAAGGATTTTAAAATGAAGGGGTTTTCTAAATGTGAAACATTGATAAGAGTATGAGGTACTTTTTTTTTTCTATACTTATTTAATAATGAGGGGGAAGATAAGCAGACTAGTTTGTATAGCCTGTAAAGAGGAACGCAGGTAAAAAATAAAATTAATAACGGGGTTAGAACACCTCCCTCAGTTCATTCTATATTATTTCTGGGTTTTGCTATTTTGTATTCTTTGCAAAAAAATTGTGTTTGGGGTTTATATGTCATCAATCATGCACACTGTTTCTCAATAGCAGGCACAATTCTTCAACAGCCCTGTTGAAAAATAGTATATGCTATTATCTGAGGACAAGCAAGCAGCATTTTTTCCACATATGGGTAGAAACATAGAAAGATGACGGCAGAAAAGGGCTATAGCCCATCAAGTCTGCCCACTCTACTGTCCCACCCCATTAAGTCAGAGTGCTACTCGACCCACGTAGAGATCCCACGTGGATGTCCCATTTATTCTTAAAGTCGAGCATGCTAGTGGCCTTGATCACCTGCACTGGTAGTTTGTTCCAATGATCCACCACCTTTTCTGTAAAGAAATACTTCCTGGTGTCACCACCAAATCTCCACGGAGCCTGACAAGGACAGTGCAAAAGTCTCAGGTTTTCATGGAACTGAGAAGCTGTTTCATAGAGTTTCTCTAAGTGCATCAAATGTTTAACTTTTTTTGTGCCTTCCCTTTCCTTTTTAACAGTTTTTGGTCACATTTTTCTATTTTATTTCTTTTTCTACCATCCAGTGTAAAAATGTTGATTTTTCTACCAAGCTTTTGTTTCTAACCTTCAGACCCTTTCCAGCTTGTATTCAGACCAGGAGCACTGAATCATTTTTGGCTTTCAATCTACTCAACCTCTCTGGATTATTGAGTCCTAAGTCAAAGGCTCCTAGTGGCTTCAAGTGGTGCACTCGGTATCAAAGGACCATTTCATGTACAGACCCACATAATTAGTGTATCGAGTGCCTAGGTCCTGAATACTTGGACATTTCAGTGCTGACTCTACAGTGTCCCAATTGTAGGTAGCAGTAGATGTCTTGCAGCTGTCTCACCATTGAAGTGGAATGTACTTTTTTTTTTTTAATCCATGCCGCAAAGGATGCCTACAATATAGGCATCTGGCTCATGTCTACAGAGGCGACTAGGCATGCCTACCAATGCCCAAGGCTGGCATTGACATAGTTTCTACCAAAAGTGGTCTTAGGTGTCCATAAGCGTCCCTGTGCATCTTCAAAGGTGCGAGACAGATGCTTTAAATGTAGGCCTGTAAAATTCTGGCCTACATTTAAGGCGTCTGTTAGAAAAAAAAGATGTGATTCTCTAAAGGACACCAATGCGTGATTGACACACGATTGTCACCCTTTAGAGAATCAGGCCTGCCCTTCCTGCTCTGCTCTAAATTGCAGAAGAGATCACTTAAAACCAGGAAGTTGCAGTACGAAAAACTTTTCAGGTCAACTTCCACTACATTGAGGATGGTTGGAGACTCCAGTGCCGATGCTCAGCATCCAGCACTGACACCATCAACAACCCATTCCACGTCTTCTTCATCAGTGTTGCCTGCCTTGGGGGAAGCTCATAAGAAAACTAAGAAGCATAAATGCCTTTCCCCCCATAAAACATGCTTCAGCATCATCCCCATTGATGTGTTCCAAGCGTCAGCACACTGATGCCAGATCCCCTGTACAGCTGGTGGCTCCTCTGAAGTGTGACTTGACATTGAGGTCCCCAACGCCTCAACACAACTCAACTACGGCCTGAAGTACCCTTACCAGCATCGGTACCAGCCCCTTCTCTGCAGGAACAGCTTTGCATGCTGTAGCAGAAAGAACTAGCTGGGCTACTGTGGGAGGATTAAATGACTTGCTCAGGATCACAAGAAGCCATGTGGCATTTGAGCCCACAACCTTAGGATGCCAAGGCTGTAGCTCTAACCACTACACCACACAATAGTACTTAAGTGCTTTGAAAATTAGCTTGGAAAAGATACAAAGAATGGTAATCAAAATGATTAAGGATATAGAACTCATATGAGGAAAGGCTAAAGAGATTAGGAATCTTCAACTTGGAAAAGAGACAGCAAGGGGAGATATAATAGAGGTCTATAAAATCCTGAATGAAGTGGAATAGGTAAATAGCAAACAATTGTTTACTCTTTCAAAAGGTACAAAGACCAAGGGAACCTTATGAAGTTACATAGTTACATAGTAGCACATTAAAATAAATAGGAAAAAAATATATTTTCATTCAATATACTGAATAGTTAAGTTCTGGAACTCATTCCCAGAGCAAGTGGTAAATGCAGTTAGCGTAACAATGTAAAAAAAAAAAAAAAATTAGTTTTTTTTACAAAATCCAGGAGGAAAAATCCACAAACCATTATTAAGTAGACCTAGGGAAAGCAACCACTTACCCCTGAGTTTAAATAGCATGGAATCTGTCAGGCATAGGTGCCATAATTTCAAAATGATTGGGGGATGCCAAACAATACAAATTATCCTCCCCGGATACAATGAAGGAGCTTGCTCAATATTGAGGGTGTTCAGCATCCACAGAGTTGGTTCCTATGTTGCAACATACTTATGATCTGAATTGGCCACTGTTGGAAACAGAAGGCCTAGAAGGACTGTTGGTCTACTCCAATAGGGCAACTTTTAGGTTCTTAGTGAATTCCTTTGGTCCCCAGAGCACCCCTTAGTGCCCACTGATCTTTGCAAACAACTTTATTAACACAGCATTTACTTTCACTACTCATCTTTCCTTTTTATATTATGGCATACCAAAATACAAGCATTTCTGGACAATTATAGAGGCAATGAAAAGACTGTCATGTATCCTCTATATTAAGCAGATTATTCTGCCGCAGCCACCATTTCCAGGCTTTAAATATTGTATAATAATACATTTTGCTATTTGGCTTGATATGGTAGTCACAATATTGTGTGCATCACTGTTTTTTATATATTTTATTTTATTATTTATCAATTATCAATAACTTACCAGTTAAATCACTTGCACAAGAAATAGTGAGTTCTCCATAAGGTAACCAATTATATGCTTAAAGCATCAACATTTAAGAGATTCAACCTCTTTCTTAGACTACTACTAAATGAGGAGGGGGAAGGCAAAAAAAAAAAAATTAGATCAAAAGGAAATAGAAAAATAAGTAAAGGCCTATACATTACATTAGTTCATTAATAGTCCAGCTGATCTCAAGATATATTAGCAATGGTCAACCTCTTGAGGTCTAGAAAACATCTAAGGTGTTCAAGAAGACAGAAAATATATCTCAATCCCAAGTATTTCACAACACACTTGTAAGTCTATGCCAACAAAAAGGTAGCTTCAAATTCTTTTGTTTCTTCTCTCATGACCACAATTTTTTTTTCTTCTTTCCCGAGTGGATTTTGTCACATCTGAATATAACCAAACCCACTGTCTGCAAGATATACCGTAGAGTTCTTAAAATATAATTGTATGATAGCACTCAAATCTTGTCCAAAACCAAAGTTAACAAAGTTGCTCAATAAGACATATCAGAAAAGGAATTTTCCAATTTAACTGAGATATCATTAAACTCATTCCCTTGCAAATGAGGCTGTACTTGAGTCCCAAATAGTAACACTTCATCCAAAGGCTGAACCCCTGTAGTAGTAGTCTTCTTTGATACAGACAGATAATATGACTTATTAATCAAAGGAATAATGTGTATAACTGCTTTGAGTGGGTTCCAAGGAGCTTCAAGGATTTGGTACCGGCATTTGATCTACTTCATCAGTGTCGGGCTGGATATTTGCTGAAATCTAAGTAAATTACATCTAACACATATCTTTGATCCAATTCTCTGGTTGCCGAAAGAATACAATTAGATTCGTTTGGCACAATTGACCTTTATTAAAAACATGTTGCCTCGGATCTTGTAACCCATTATATTCTATGAAGTTCACTATCTTTTCCTTCAGCAATGCTTCCCTTTTCCTATAACTGAAGTGAGGCTTACTGGCCTGTAGTTTCTCGCTTCATCTTTGTGACCTCTTTCATGAAGAGGGACTACATCTGCTCTTCTCTAATCCGACAGAACTTCTCCCATCTCCAAAGAGTTATTGAACAAATCTTTAATAGGACCCGCCAGAACCTCTCTGAGCTTTCTCAATATCCTGAGATGGATCCCGTCCAGTCCCATGGCTTTGTCCATCATCAGTTTTCCATAAATGGTGCAGTATCCACTCCATTCTCATGTGTAACTTTGCCAGCCAATCGTAGTCCTACAGGATTTTCTTCTGGGAACACAGAGCAGAAATTTGTTTAGCAAGTTTGCTTTTTCCTCATCACTCTCCACATAGCAGCTCATAGCTTCTTTCAGCCTCGCAATTCCATTTTTTTGTCTTCCTCCTTTCACTAATATACCTGAAAATACTTTTGTCACCTTTTTTTTTTTTTTTTAACTTTTCTAGCCATTTACCCTTCTGCTTGCACTTTCACCAGATGTATTTCTCTCTTGGCTTCTTTCAATTTCATCTGGTATTCTTTTCTTTGCTCCTCTTGATTTTTTATTTATTTTACAAATGTCATCTCTTTTGCCTTTATATTTTCCACCACTTTGTGGAAAACCATATTTGTTTCCTTTTTCTCTTGCTTTTATTTATTTTCCTCACATAAAGTTCAGTAGCTATTTTTATTTCTCCTTTCAGCTTGGATCACTGCTTTTCCACTTATATCCTCCCATACTAGGCCCATTCTTTCTGTTCCAGGCTACACCTTCACAGCAGACCTACAGGTGTGTTAAGTTGCACTATAGCTAAGGCTGTTTTAGCTCAAAGCTTCTTGCCATGAGCTTTGCGGCATACATGGACTCAATGAATGACATCTATTTTGAAAAGTCTTATAGTTTTAGCATTGCTGTCATTTCATTGCAGAAGAATGAAATTGAGTCATTATGACAAGTGTCTTCAGTATTTCTTTAAAAGGTTTTCTATCCCGTACCATCTACTATTCTGGGTGGCTTACAATTGACATAAACAAAAAAAAAATAAATGGACATCATCAGAATAGTAACACAGAAATTGATAAGCTCAACAGTTTCAACTCTTTGAAATTATCCACAATTAAATATAGGCCTGCTTAAACAGGTGGAGGGGCATAATCAAAACATATGTCTAAGTGCAATTTGGGTGTATGGCACTAGATGCCCAAAGTCTGCAGTGGAAAAATGCCCATTTTCAAAAAATACATCTAGAATTTTTTTTTTAATCATCTATCTGGATGTCCATGTTATTGTTCATCCAGAACACCAGGATGTCTATCTTTATACCACATTTTTTATTAGACAAGACCATTTGGACATGGGAGGGGCCAATCTTGTAATGAACTAGCCACCCAGACTTGGCAACAGAGCAGTTGGACACCTTACAAGGCACTGCTGGGAACTTCACAAAAAGGATGCCACATAAACATCTCACCAGAACTCCCTTATAAGTTATGATGAGCCCCCCAAAACACACTATACCCACCTGTCTACAACCCCAGTAGCCCTTATGGCTGCAGGTTCCACCTATATGGTAGAAGAGTTGGATTTGGGGGGTTTTGGTGGGTGCACTTGGTTTAGAGTAGCTTATGGGCCTGGGTCCTCCTCTCTATGTTTCACTAGGCCACCCCCCAGGCTATTTAAGACACCTGTGTGTAGCTCTACTAGGCGTTCCTATACCAGGTGCTAATGTTCTGAAGATAGGTATTTACTTTTTTATTCTGATCTTTGGGGGGGGGGTGTGAGGGGTTTAAACAACACTGGGGAAGTGTAGGGGGGACTTTACTTTGTCTCTGCAGTGGTTTTCTGGTCCCTTTGGATACCTTTTTGACACTTATACCTGTTTTTACATTGTCTAACTCGCAACATTTAATTTTTATCCGGGATGTCTAGTAAAACATTTGATTATCCCTGCATGACAAATAAGTCTATGTCGTCCTCTATCACGCCCACATACTGCCATAACCAATCCTCCAGATATGCCCCTTTCAGCTCTGGGCACACAGCGGCATTCAGAGACATAAAAAGTCCTGCGATAAGTCCAGAAAGTCAGTTTGATTATCGGCACTTGGACAACCTGTCGTCGTCCTAGTGCCAACTTGGGCGGGTTTTTAGACATGTTTAAGTTTTGATTATGAACCCCAAATACTTTGACTTGTTTTGTAAAGCTCAAAAATAGCTCTATTTCTCTGACATTACAAGGCAGGGAATTCCAAAACACTGGTCCAGCAATCGTAAACATTCTTTCTCTGTATCTTTCTAAACTGACTTGTCTATAGGAAGGTATGTCAAGTAGTCGTCCCTTGTTTATGTACAGTATGTTCAAGGTAGAAGTCAAACAGACTGCATTTAAAGCTTAAATAGTTACCGTGCTAGCTTACATGAAATCCTAAATTGAATAGGTATGAAAATTACATCTAGTGTTCTTTTAACACAGGTGTGATATGGTCAAAACAAGAAGTTCCAGAAATCAAATGTGCTGTGGTATTTTGAGAAGTTTGAAGAGCCTAATCAAATATTTAAGAAGTCCTAAAAACAAGATGTTACTTACTTAATCAAATAAAGGATTGATGAAAGTTTGCACAACTGTGTGAAAGTTATCATAATTTAGAAAATCACATAAGTTCCTCAATAATTGTAGCTTATAAAAAACATGTTAAAAATTTTCTCAACTTGAATTTTCATAGATAAAGAGGAATCTAACAATACATTGAGATACTTTGCTTTACTGTACTTCCTTTACAATTGAGAACTTAACATCATCATCATCAATGAAAAATCCAGGACACTGAGAAATATGAAAACTTGATAAAAACAAGATCTGGGTCTCTTAGTTATTATTCAATCACAATCTGTTGGCCATCAACCATTAATTAATTAATTGTTCATAAGCATAACTTCAAAAAAGTTAATGTATGATCAACACTTCCTGTTACTGGAAAGTAAAATTGGATACCATTGGCATACAGTCAATACTGAAGCCCTAAACAATTCAAAATCTTACACAATGGAGCAATATACTGTATATGTTAAATAATAACATTGAAAGTGCAGATCCCTCTAGTACAGTGGTCTCAAACTCAAACCCTTTGCACTGCCACATTTTGGATTTGTAGGTACTTGGAGGGCCTCAGAAAAA
This sequence comes from Geotrypetes seraphini, assembly GCF_902459505.1. Lineage (NCBI taxonomy): Eukaryota > Metazoa > Chordata > Amphibia > Gymnophiona > Dermophiidae > Geotrypetes > Geotrypetes seraphini. The sequence goes on from NC_047086.1 coordinate 137,992,769, forward strand.
AAACAGTTCATGTCCTATTAAAGAAATCACAATTTTGCATAGTTTATAAATCTTTCCTTTTGGCTAAGTCTTAATAATAATATTGTAATTTATAGCTAAAGAGACATATGATGAAGAAACTGTTTTATCTTACTTTTGTAATTATGATAAACATAGTGAAGACCTCAACATAGTACCTGGCGGGTCGCGAGTTTGAGACCACTGCTTTAATAGTAGTTAAGGAACTCAGGGCTCATTACTAAGGCTCATTAACAGTAGTAGTTAACAGCATGGCTCATTAACAGCTTAGCTGAACAGTTCCTAATAGGTTCTGTTGGTGTAGTGTGTAGCTTAAAAGGACTAGGGATCCAGTTGATAAAATAATCATTTTGAATAGACTGCTACATTATACTTTCAGCTAGTCCATTCACTTAAACATAAGCAAAGCCATACTGAACCAAACAAAGCTCCACTGAGCCCAGCGTCCTATCTTCAACAGTAATCAATCCAGGTCACAAGTATCTAGCTTATCCCAAAAAGTAGATCTATTTATTTTAGTTCAATTCAGTGGATAAGCAATGGCTCTCCCAAGTCTAACTGGCTAATAACTTTCTATGGGCATTTTCTCCTGGAACTTGTAGAAACTTTTTTTGAATCCCACTGTGTTAACTTGACCACATCCTCTAGCAACTGATTCCAAGCTTAATTATTTCAGTGATTTGTTTTAAACCTGCTGGTCATTAGTTTGGTCATTAGTTTCAAAGAATGTCCTCTCTTTTTTTTTTAGTTGTTTGAAAGGATCATCAGCTGTTCCTTTTTTAATCACTCATAACTTCATAAACTTCTATCACATTCTCACGGCTATCTTTTCTCCAAGCTGTACAGTCCTGTATAGCCTGTAGCCTTTCCTCATAGTCTTTTATCATTTTTGCACCCTTCCCTGAAACTTTTCTAGGTGTGCTAGAACTTTAATTTCAACACAGGGGTGCCAATATTTTTCAGCAGAAATGGGACAGCCAGGACTGCACAAAATGAAAATAATGGTGCAATGCATGTCTCAGGTACTGAAGCTGAGGGATAGCTCTGAGGCCTGTGCACAGAGTTTAGTGATACCTGGGCTAAAACTCCTCAAATATTTCAAAAACCTTCTCCCTCAATGCACACAAACTGTTAAAGGGTCCCCTAATGGCAATCTTAGAAATGAATAATAATAGGCTATGAGCACAAATGCTCAAAGTGTAGGCAGCAAAATGTCTGATCTGGAAACCCTGATGGTAGAAATGAACTTGGACATTATGGCCATTACAGTGTCATGCTCCAATAAATCTCATGAATGGGATATCACCATACCTGGCTACAGTGGCATGCGGTCAGGTCCTTCAGAGGATTTGCCCCACCCCCTATAGGCTTTGAGGGCACTTCTCTGAATTTGATTGGTTGAGCAGGCAAAAGGCAGATGCTACTCAGCCAATCAAATTCAGATCAGTTCTGTCAGGGGGTTTAGAGAATCCCCAGCCCATGAGCCCTGCTTTTTTTTTGTGTGTAGTTTAATTTTTGTTTGATACAGTATGACTGATGTTGAGCATGCTTCCTGCTGGAAATCCGGACCCCCCATGCTAACGACCTCCCCCCATGACTCCCCTAACCTCCCCCTCAACTAACCTCCCCCTCCAATTAACCTTTAAATGTTGGTCGGCTGGACGGGTCTTGCTGCCGTCCAGCCGACAGGCCCGCCTCGTCGAAATGAGACGGGCCCACCCCTTCCCGTCCCATCCCCGCTAAGTCTAAGGCCTGATTGGCCCAGGCTCTAGAAGCCTGGACCAATCAGGCCTTAGGCATAGCGGGTCCGCCTAGCCCCACTAATCCTAAGGCCTGATTGGCCCAGGTGCCTACGAGCCTGGGCCAATCACACCTTAGGGTTAGTGGGGATGGGTGGACCCGCTATGCCTAAAGCCTGATTGGTCCAGGCTTCTAGAGCCTGGGCCAATCAGGCCTCAGACTTAGAGGGGATGGGCCGGGAAGGGACAGGCCCGTCTCATTTTGATGAGGTGGGCCTGTCAGCTGGACGGCAGCAAGACCCGTCCAGCTGACCAACATTTAAAGGTTAGTTGGGGGAGGAGGTTAGTTGGGGGAGGTTAGGGCAGTCATAGGGGGGGAGGTCTTTAGCATGGGGGTTTCAGAGGGGGTCTGGCTTTCCAGCAGGAGGGGTTGGGCACCCTCCTGCCGGCGATTGGGAGTTTGGGGGGGCGATGTTCCGGCAGAGTTTGTGGGGGCGGCGTTCCAGCAGGAGGGGTTCGGCACCCTCCTGCCGGCGATTGTGAGTTTGGGGGGCGGCGTTCTGGCAGGAGGGGTTCGGCACCCTCCTGCTGGCGATTGGGAGTTTGGGGGCGCGGCGTTCCGGCAGGAGGGATTCGGCACCCTCCTGCCGGTGATCAGACAGGCGGCCATGGCCGCTATACTTATTGCAGCAGGGAAATCCCTTGCCGCAATAAGTATAGTGGCCGCGTCTACTTACAATGTAGGCCAGCATTTTGCTGGCCTACATTTTAAGTGTCTCTTCCTCTACTAGGGAGACGCGTAGGGCCACCTAGGTTCGCCTAAGGCCCTTAGGTGAGCTTAGGTATCTTGCAGGCCTCCCTAGTCTCCCGGAGGCTCCTTCAAAATAGGCGGCCTGCCTGGGGAGCATTTTTTTAAAAAACGTGCATCCCGATTGGTTAATTAGACAGCTGTAGGACTTCTACAGCTGCCTAAAATCAGGACGGCACTTTTCAGAATCAGGGCCTAAGTGTCTATTAAATGTTGGAAATGTTCCTTGATGCCAACAATGATGGACGAATCTGTTGCAGTAACAGGAAGATGCTTGAGCAGCTGGGCACATGATGGAAGGATGTTGCAGATGGTAGGAATCTGATCAGCAGACAAGACCTCTTGTTGCCATATTAAGGGCTCCTTTTACTAAGGCGCGCTGGCGGTTTTAACGTGTGCTTAGCGCACGCTACAATACCGCACGTGCTAAATGCTAACCCCTCCATAGAGCTTGCGTTAGTATTTTTCGTTTAGCGCACCTTAGTAAAAGGAGCCCTAGGTTTGTCCAGAAAAACCTAAAGTTGGAAAAACTGTGTGAATTGAAGTTTTTCCCATGAATATGAATATGTTTGATCAGAAAACAATTTAAAAAAATTTTTAAAGCCCATTCTTGGGTCGCTGAAAGCCATTGATTAAATAAAGCTCTGTTTTTCTTAAAATTTGCTATTATTTTTGCTTAATGGAGCAAATTTCTTGGTATTATAGTTATAACTTTGTTTTCCATTCCTTTCCTGATAATGCTTAACATTCTATTTGGTTTCATAGCTGCTGTAGCCCACTGAGCTGAGGATTTCAACATATCCTCAACGATAACACTTAGATCCTTTTCCTGGGCAGTAATTCCTAACTTGGAACCCTGCATCATATAGTTTGAGTTCCTCTTTCCCACATGCATCACTTTGCACTTGCTCACATTATACATCATCTGCTATCTCACAAGGTCCTCTTGCAATTTTTCATAACCCTCTTGTGATTTAACAACACACAGAACTCCAGTGCTGCATGGAAAACACTGGGTGGAGCACCAAATTTATTTTTTTTTGTGACCAATTCTCAACATTACTACTAATCACTTATATAGCACTAAAAAGTGTACACAGCGCTGTACAGCACTAAAAAGTATACACAGCGCTGTACATTTTGACATTTATAGACGCTGTCTGCTCGGAAGAGCTTCAATTTAATTTGACAGACAGACATAACATATAGGGTTAGGGATGCAGAACCCAAGGTTAGAGGAGTTAAGAGTCAAAAGCACTCTCGAAGAGGTGGACTTTTAACTGGGTCTTGAACACTGCCAGAGACGGAGCTTGCTTTAGGTATTCAGGCACCTTGTTCTAAGCGTAAGGTGCAGCAAGGTAGAAGGGACAGAGTCTAGAGTTGACAGTTGAAGAGAAAGGCACAGATAGGAGTGGAGCGGAGCTCTTGGGGGGGAGGGAACATAGGGGGAGATAAGTGAAGAGATATAGTGAGGGGCAGCAGAGTGAATACATTTGTAGGTCAGTAAGAGGAGTTTGAATTGTATTTTGAAATGGATAGAAAGCCAATGAAGTGACTTTAGGAGAGGGGTAACGTAAGTATAGTGGCTCTTCCGGAATATGAGTCAGGCAGCAGAATTCTGGATAGATTGGAGGGGAGGGGAGTGAGATGGCTAAGCGGAAGGCCTGAGAGTAGCAAGTTGCAGTAATCTAAGCGTGAGGTGATGAGGGCATGGATAAGTGTTTTGGTAGGGTGCTCAGAGAAAGAGTTTGATTTTGGTAATATAGAGGAAGAAGTGGCAGGTTTTAGCAATACGAGTATCTGGCCAGTGAAGGAAAGAGAGGAATCAAAGATGACCCTGAGATTACGAGCAGACAAAAAAGGAAGGATGAGAGTGTTGTCCACAGAGATGGAGAACGAGGGAAGAGGAGAGGTGGATTTACACAGGAACATGAGCAGCTCTGTTTTAGCCATATTCAATTTTAGATGGCGGTGAGACATCAAGGTTGCAATGTCAGACAAGCAGGCTGAGACTATGATCTGGGTTTCAGTAGAGATATTTGGCGCAGAGAGGTAGATCTGGGAGTCGTCAGCATAGAGGTGTGGGAGGAGATCAGTACTCCAAGTGAGCAAGTGAAGATTGAGAAAAGGAGTGGTCCCAGGATATAGCCTTGAGGTAAACCAATCGATAGCGGGAAGGCTGTGGAGGAGGAACCACCACTGCGTACACTGAAGGTGGAACAGGAAAGATAGGAAGAAAACCAGGAGAGGGAAGAACTCTGGAATCCCAACAAGGACAGCGCATCAAAGAGTAGGCAATGATCAACAGTATCAAAGGCAGCAGACAGATCGATAGGATCAGAGGAGCAGGAAGAGGGTTTGGAGGGTGAGAGATGAAGTGTGGTTTCCTCCTCAGTGATCTCAGAGAAAGAAGAGAGGGTAACAGGTGTTGAGGGAAGGTTAGTAGAAGGGGCATGCACTATATGCACGCTGTTATTACATAGAAACACGATGGCAGATTTTATGTGGATGAATTTATTTTTATATGGATGAAATTATTTTATGTGGATGATTTTGGTGTAACTTTGGAACTTTGACTCTTTCAAATAAAGTCCATTTAGGAACATCGTCACTCCACAGAGTTTTTTTCGTTTGTTTTTGTTTTTTTTTGGTTTTCACAAAGAGGTATAGTAGCAGATATAGTTTGCCAGGTTTTGAGACACTTATGAAACAGCTACACTGTAAGTGCAGGCACAGCATCATTATTCCATTTCACCACATAGGAAAGATAGTCCAGCTCTGTCACCTTGTCCAACAAGAATTTATGATAACATTTCAAAGGTATCAGCAGGCGTGCATCTAACCAATAAGTCTAATTTAAGAGCTCTGGTCTGTCTGCATTTAAAGCTTCAGCAGATAAAGAAGTGACATAATGGTGAAGTTGCTTGTAACTAAAACCATCAAGCTCACATAAAGCAAACTCCTGGCTACGCTCTGGAAAAGGCTTCATCCCAAGCAGCTATAGACCAGTCTCAAACCTCCCATTTATCTCAAAAATTCCAAAAAAGATAGTACTCACACAACTGCGAGACTTCATGGAAACAAACACCACCCTCTCCAAATTCCAAACAGGAATCAGGAAGCACCACAGCAGAGAAATGGTACTTCTAGACATCGTAGATGACTATTAGAAAATCCTTGATGAGGGAAAAGACGCATTGCTGGTACTATTAGACCCGAGTGCTGCCTTTGATACTATTGACCACTCACTTCTATCCAGAATATATTCCTTCTTAAACGAAAGATCTCAGAAAGTACTACTAAGACACTCCTTATCAGACCCAAAACCCCTCTGCTATGGAGTACTCCAGGGTGCACTGCTATCCCCACTCCTCTTCAACTTGTATGTCAAACCAGTACTCGACATTGCAGAAAAATATCAAATCAAAATCCACTCGTACGCGGACAACATACAGCTCTACCTCCCCCTAGGTCAACACCGAGACGCACAAATAAAAAAAACTTCACTGCTGCCTAACAGAAATAAAAAGCTGGATGACTACAAATAAACTACAACTCAATGTGGCAAAAACAGAACTTCTCTGGATACATAAGGATACCTGTGCATACTCTCACCCTGGGAAAATGACACCCTTACAGCCAAAGACAACATCCGCAGCCTAGGAGTGATTCTTGACTCAAATCTGTCGCTATCAGACCATGTATCAAAATGAGTATCATCATCCTTCTATTACCTCCGCCAACTAAAGTGCATCCGTGCTTACTTTAGAGAAAGCGATTTCGCTCAATTAGTATATGCGTTTGTATTATCCCACTTAGAATACTGCATTGCGCTACTAGTGGGCTTACCGGCAAAAACACTCTCCCATCTCCAAGGTGTGCAAAATGCCGCAATTCGACTCCTGAAAAACCTGGGCTTCCGCGACCATGTCACCCCAGCATTAGCATCCATGCACTGGCTGCCTATCCAAAAATGATATGCCTTTAAAGCCTTGGTTTTATCCTTCAAGACTTTCCACATGATGACTCCAAACTATGACTCCAAACTAAATAGCATCTAAACTACAAGTTTACGTCCCCCAACCGTCCACTGAGATCCCAAGCAGAAAAACGACTGGTCCTACCACCCTGCCACTCACTGTCTTCTGAGACAGCCAGAACACGCTCTTTCTCATTACTTACCCAGACTATGGCACACCATCCCCCCCATCGGTTAGATCATTGGACAGTCTATGGCAATGGTTCCCAACCCTGTCCTGGAGGACCACCAGGCCAGTTGGGTTTTCAGGAAAGCCCTAATAAATATGCATGCGAGAGATCTGCATATAATGGAGGTGTCAGGTATGCAAATCTGCTCCATGCATATTCATTAGGGCTATCCTGAAAACCCAACTGGCCTAGTGGTCCTCCAGGACAGGGTTGTGAACCACTGGTCTATGGAACTTCAGGAAAGCTGTGAAAACCTTCCTCTTTACAAACCCAGCTCCCAAACAAACCACGCATGCACCCCTGACAGATGGATCCTAAAGGCACCAACTAATACACCAAACGGAATCTCACTAAAACTCGTATGCCACCATGAATTACTACCACCTGAAAAGAAAACTTTTTACCTCTGTTATACCTATCTATACAGAAAATGCTGCAATTCAACCACATCTGTATCTAAGTCTGTATGCTATGTCTATACTGTAAACGCTGTATCCTATGTCCACCAAGTTTGTACTTTTAGTCTATACCAGGGGTAGGGAACTCCGGTCCTTGAGAGCCGTATTCCAGTCGGGTTTTCAGGATTTCCCCAATGAATATGCATTGAAAGCAGTGCATGCAAATAGATCTCATGCATATTCATTGGGGAAATCCTGAAAACTGACTGGAATACGGCTCTCGAGGACCGGAGTTCCCTATCCCTGCTCTAGACATTACACCTATACAGTAAATGCTGTAAACTACACCCCCTACGTCTGCCAATCTCTGTATTCTCACAATAGTTTGTTCCGCTTTTTACTATGAATGTACTCATCTAACTCATTCTGGGCTCCTTTGGGAGGATGGGCTACATAAATAAATAAATAAATCCAACCCTGCCTATTAACCACCTGAATTATGTAATGCAATCCCTGATGTCCCCAACGGTGGAATAAGAACATAAGAACATAGCACCCGAGGGGAAAGCATGATTTCCACACAGATGTAACATTGGTGACACACCAGGTGTGTAACCCACCTGGCACCACACTTTGCGTAAGGGGACATAAAATAGCATCAGGGAATCAGAAAATTGGTCAGGCATATATGGCGCATGAAGGAAATAACTAAAATGACTAGGGGAGGCTAAGGTTGTTTCCACTGACGTAACTGAAAAATGGGCAGGGGTGTGGAACCAATCCCCGATGATGCATACCACAAACCCAGGAAAACATCTCTAAACTAAGTAACCCCTAACCCCCCTTTCCTCTAGTGATCATTAATGTAGATAGAGGGATACGAGCCCATTTTCCATTCCAAAGAAAATTTGTAAGAATCTTGCCCAGCTGTTTCAAGTGTAAAGGAGACAATACGAATGGGAGAATTTAATATGATCTTTAACATATAACACTACTCCCCCTCCTTTTCTTCCTACCCTGTCTTTCCTGAATAGATTATAGCCCGGTATAACTACATCACAGTCATGGTTTTCCGTGAACCATGTCTCTGTGATCGCCACTATATTACATTACACTAGTGTTTTAGCCCTTTACATTAACGGGTGCTAGTAAAGCCTCCTTCCCTCACATGTCCCCTATTTTCAGCCCTAGCTCTAAACCCATTTTTACCCCCCCCCCCCAGCCCTCTTCTCCCATCTGTTCCCTTTCAGCCCAAGCCCCCTTTTCTCACCAGCAGCATTTCCCTCCCCACTCCACTTCCCTATCCAGCAGCACCTCTTCCCTGCTCCCCCTTTCCTTCTTCTCTGCTCTGCCAAAAAACAGAAATGTGCAGCCACCCCTGGATAAGACGATTAACATACCTTTTGTAAAAGAGACTTCCACATTGCTGCTAATATTCAGATGCCTGAGCTCTTGAGAGGACAGAGCATGGCTTACTTGTGTTTTCTTTTGTTAAAGAAGATTTTTCACTCCTTCATAACTCTATAAGTAAGCCGCTTAAATTGGGCAACATAAATAGAAGTCCTCTCTTTAAGAAGTTTGGCTTATGCGGTGAGGTGGCCCCAGCTCCAATCATACTACACCCCTGGGAATACCTGCGGACAGACTGCATAAAGTAGAAGGAATCTTGTGATGTGCATACATCTTTCATAGGAATCCTCCTCTGTGCGCCTTCCTATGCAGTGTCAGGAGGCACATTCTGGCTCCCCAGTTAAGGGATGCTCTATTCTGGGGGAGATGGAAAACTGCAGTCAGTGGGTTCTCCACTCTGAGGTCCATTCGATCCTGCTTGGCCTCCTCCTCAAGAAAAAGGGAGCCCAGGAGTCACCAGTTTGGTCCACCGCTGCCCCCTGAGGCACAAGGTGACATAAAGAGAAGGGAGGAGAAACCATCAGATCATATTCTTGCCTCAGAGAAAAAGAAAGTGAGTGAAGCTGCTGCTGATAGGGAGAGGACTGACACTGGCACATGGTAGATCTGCTGATTGCTGGAGACTTGCAAGAGAGAGGAAGTAGGACCCAAGCCCTGGGCACTATCATGCCATCTCTCTGTCTCGCAGTGGGCTTGCTGGCTCCGGCCAGACAAAGTTAATTTTTAAGTTCAAAGCCGACGCTGCGTCTCCTCTCTCGAACCCCACCAGAGTCTGAAGTCTTCTCCGACTCTGGTGAGGTTCGAAAGAGGAGCCACAGCGGCGGCTTTGAACTAAAAAATGAACTTTGTCTGGCCGGAGCCGGCAAACCCGCTGCAAGACAGAGAGATGCATGGTATGCGCGCATGCGCACTCTGCCGGCCACGGAACTACAGATCAGGCAACACGGCAGTAAGAGTGTGCATGCGCGCTTAGCGTTTTATTATATTAGATTACATTTGTGATTTCTATTCCGCCATTACCTTGTGGTTCAAGGCGGATTACATAAGAATTGTCATAATATTACTAAGTACATAGGCGGATTACCTTAGAATAGGAAATACAAAGAATTAGTTTGAGCGTTTTAGGTTTGCTAAGGAGTAGACAGTATTGTAGGTGAAGTTTGAAAACGGATCTGGATGTGTTAGTTTTATGTATTTTTTGAAGAGTAGGGTTTTGTTTCTCTTTTGAAGGTTTTGTAACCCAACTCATCTTCTTCCATCACAGTTTCTAGATCTAGAATTTTGTTTCCCATACTTCGAGCATTAGTATATACTGTTTTCCAGACATTGCCCCCTTTTCCTGTCTGTGTAGAGGTATTCAGTGATTTACTTACCTGAGGGCTTATATTCACCTGGGGGCTTTGATCACCTTGCCCCATCACTTGTAGTTTAAAGCCCTCTTCAGTAGATTAGCCAGCCCGCTGCGGAAGATACTTCTTCCCTTCTTTGATAGATGCACACCATCCCTGCTCAGCAGCCCTTGGAAAATCATCCCATGGTGCAGATAGCCAAAGGGCTCAGAATGTTCCTGGCACAAGCCCACATGAATTGTGCAGTAAGCGCAGCTCTTGTGCATATGTCCAGTGAACGGGGAGAGGAGTAGGGAAGAAGAAGGAACCCTCGGAGTGCATTCCAGCAGCAAAAATTGTGTGGGGAGGTCTGCTAGCCATGCTTCCTCCTATCCTGTGCTAAGAGGCTTTTGTGGTTATAAAAGTCTCCCTACCCTAACAACTAAAACCCACTAACAGGTCCAGAACTGTTGGTAGGTTTTAGTCATTAGGGCCAGGGCAGGATTAATTTGTCGAGGACCCCTAGGCACACAAGTCCACTGGGCCCCCTGCCCCACACCGCCCCCTTCCCCACCTCTGCCACGCCCTCATTTATTTACCCATTTTCTTATTTACTTCTTTATTTCTTTTATTTTAAAATTCAAAACAAACAAAGATTACCAAACCAGTGCTAGTGTAGTTTTTCTTCTATGCAACCTCCAAACATCTCTGACCAAAGAGCTCCGACAGGGGGTGTGAGGAAGGAACCCCCTCCCCCAGTTTACTTAATAGTGTTAGCGCTGCAGTTGGGGGTTGGGTTTGGTGGTTGGAACCCCCATTATAGAGGAAACTTAACTTCCCCCCCCCAACGGCAGCACAAACACTATTTAGTTAAGGGGGGTACCCCCACACCCCCCTTCGGAGCTCTTTAAAATAAACTTTTATGGCGGCGCACTGCAGTCTTGCGCTCAACTGTCTGCTCTTTAATGTCGGTGCTGCTTTGTCTGGCGTGCTTTTGCCCGTCACCATACCCCCTTCCTTCCTAGAGGAAGAGATCTTCAGCTGACAGGGCTTTGGGAAGCCCACCAATTTATATTTTGCATTTGGGTAGGAGACATGGGGCATGGCAGAAAGAAAATCCAGTGCCCGCCATTTTATTGGACTAATGCATTTCTTAATTAGCTTTCTGAGGTTAAAACTATGCGATTTCCATATCACATGCATAAAATATTGTTTCCCTCCGATTATCACATATAACATAGACATGCCAAAAAGCACAGTTACTTACCATAACAGGTGTTATCCAGGGACAGCAGGCAGCTATTCTCACATATGGGTGACGTCATCGACGGAGCCCGGATGCGGACGCCTCACAAGCAGACTTGCTTGAAGAAACTCGAAGCTTCGAGTCGCTCGCACCACGCATGCGCGAGTGCCTTCCCGCCCAGCACAGGGCGCGTCTCCTCAGTTCAGATAGCTAGCAGAGAAGCCAACCCAGGGAAGGTGGGTGGGACGTGAGAATAGCCTGCTGTCCCTGGATAACATCTGTTACGGTAAGTAACTGTGCTTTATCCCAGGACAAGCAAGCAGGTATTCTCACATATGGGTGACCTCCAAGCTAACCAGAATGGGATGGTGGGAGTGTTGGCAATTTAGGAGAATAAATTTTGTAATACTGTTTGGCCAAACTGTCCATCCCGTCTGGAGAAAGTATCCAGACAATAGTGAGAAGTGAAGGTATGAACCGAGGACCAAGTAGCAGCTCTACAAATTTCCTCAATAGGTGTAGATCTGAGGAAAGCTACTGAAGCTGCCATAACTCTAACCTTATGGGCTCTGACTTTACTGTGAAGGGATAATCCAGCCTGGGCATAGCAGAAAGAGATACGAGCCGCCATCCAGTTGGAGATGGTACGCTTAGAAATAGGATGGCCCAACTTATTTGGATCAAAGAAAACAAAAAGTTGAGGAGCAGTTCTGTGTGGTTTGGTGCATTCCAAGTAGAAGGCCACAGCACGTTTACAGTCCAGAGTATGAAGAGCTGATTCTCCAGGATGAGAATGAGGCTTTGGAAAAAACACTGGAAGAACAATGGATTGGTTGAGATGAAATTCCGAAACCACTTTAGGGAGGAATTTAGGATGTTATGATGGAACACCGTGAATGGTGGGTCAGCAACTAAAGCTTGCAGCTCACTGAGTCTTCGAGCAGAAGTGAGTGCTTTGAGAAACACCACCTTCCAAGTGAGATACTTCAGATGAGCCTTATCAATTGGTTCAAATGGAGGCTTCATTAGTTGAGTAAGGACAATATTGAGGTCCTAAACCACAGGAGGGGGTTTGAGAGGAGGTTTGACATTAAAAAGTCCTTTCATGAATTTGGAAACCACCGGATGAGCAGAGAGGGGTTTCCCTTCAATAGTCTGATGGAAAGCCACAATTGCACTGAGATGGACTCGTATAGATGTAGACTTGAGGCCAGAATTGGATAAGTGCAAAAGATAGTCCAAAACAGAAGATAAGGAGGAATGCTGAGGTTCCTTATGATGAGAAAAACACCATGTAGAAAATCTAGTCCATTTTTGTTGATAGCATTGTCTAGTGATAAGCTTTCTAAAAGCCTCTAAAACATCTCTTACAGATTGAGAAAACTGAAGAGGGGTTATGTTGGGAGGTACCAAGCTGTCAGGTGTAGAGACTGCAGGTTGGGATGAAGTAGAGATCCTTGACTCTGTGTAAGCAGAAAAGGAAAAACTGGTAGAAGGTATGGCTCCCTGCCGCTGAGGAGCGTTGAGAATCATGGTGGCATGGTCATTCTTCAACTTGACCAGAGTCTTGAGAATGAGAAGGAATGGAGGGAATGTGTAGAGGAAGAGATTGTTCCATTCCAGAAGAAAAGCATCTGCCTCGAGGTGATGAGGAGAGTATATCCTGGAGCAGAACTGAGGCAGTTTGTAGTTGTGGGGAGCTGCAAAGAGGTCTATCTGAGGGGTTCCCCACTGTGAAAAAATGTGATGAAGAGGCGAGGAATGGAATGTCCATTCGTGAGGTTGCAGAAGATGACTCAAGTTGTCTGCCAAGCAATTCTTTGTCCCTTTGAGGAAGTTGTTCTGGTGGACTGCCCAGTCCCAAACCTTCAGAGCTTCTTGACAAAGGGAGGCAGATGGACCATGGGTCTGATCCGGAGATGGCAGTTCTTATGTTCTTATGTTCTTATGACATAATACATGGCGACTTGGTTTTCCGTCCGGATAAGGACTACCTGGTCATGAAGAAGATGTTGGAAAGCATTGAGAGCCTTGAAAATCGTTCTGAGTTCCAACAGATTTATGTGACATTGACAATCCGTACTGGTCCAGTGACCTTGAGTATGGAGACCATCGAGATGAGCGCCCCAAGCATAGGTCGAAGAGTCTGTCATGAGGACCTTCTGATGAGGGGGCGTTTGAAAAAGCAAGCCTCTGGAAAGATTGGAAGAGAGCATCCACCAACGGAGAGACTCCTTCAAGGAAGGAGTGATTGAAATGTGTCGAGAAGGAGGGTCGCAAACTTACGTCCATTGAGATGCCAGGGTCCACTGAGGAATTCTGAGGTGAAGTCTTGCAAAATGAGTCACGTGTACTGTAGAGGCCATATGACCCAGAAGGACCATCATGGGTCTCGCTGAGATGGAAGAGCGGGAAGACACTGTTTGACAGAGTTGAAGAAGAGCTTCCAGTCGTTGTTGTGGAAGGAATGTTCTGAGTTGGACAGTGTCCAGAACAGCTCCAATGACTTGCAGAGTCTGTGAGGGTTGAAGCTGAGAATTTGGGAAAATTGATCTCGAATCCCAATCTTTGTAGGAACCAGGTAGTCTGTCGGGTCGCTACAATAACACCTTGAAACGTGGAATCTTTGATGAGTCAGTCGTCGAGGTAGGGAAACACCTGAAGACCATGATTCCGTAGAGCTGCTGCTACCACTACCAGGCACTTGGTAAACACTTTGGTAGACGAGGCCAGACCGAAGGGTAGTACTCTGTATTGATAATGCAGATTCCCCACCCGAAATCTGAGGTACTGATGGGAGGCCGGATGAAAGGGGATATGAGTGTAGGCCTCCTTGAGATCCAGAGAGCATAACCAGTCGTTCTGCTCAAGGAGGGTATAAAGTGATGCCAGGGACAGCATTCAAAACTTTTCTTTGACTAGAAATTTGTTGAGAACCCTGAGACCAGAATGGGTCGCAGATCGCCCATCTTCTTCGGAACAAGGAAGTAACGGGAGTAAAAAACCCTGTTCTGCTGTCCAAGGGAACTGGTTCGATGGCATGGAGACGAAGCAGAGCTTGAGCTTCCTGAAGAAGAAGGGCGGTCTGGGAAAGATTGGAAGGATACTCTCTTGGAGGAAGCTCTGGTGGAACCTGAGTGAAATGAAGCGAGTATCCTTCCTTGATGATGGTAAGCACCCAGAGGTCGGATGTAATTATCGTCCATCAGTTGTAAAAATGATGGAGACGACCTCCTACTGGGGGAAAAGGAGACAGAGACAGAACGGTGGAGGTTATGCTCTGTTGTAAACAGTCAAAAAGTCTGAGAAGCCTTAGGTGCAGCAGAAGGTTGAGGTTTCTGTTGCTTCTGAGGTTGCTGTTTTTTCAGAGGAGGGCGAGTATAAGGAGCCGGCTTCGAAGCAAAACGCCTTTGAAAGATAAGAGCAGGGTGTGCAGGTTTGGCAGGAGCTGGCTTTGGCTTAGGTCTGACTATAGAAGCAAAGGATTTTTCATGGTCAGACAATTCTTTGGTGGCTGCCTCGATGGATTCATCAAAGAGGTCGTTTGCCTCTCAAGAAATGTTAGCTAAGCGGTCCTGAAGATTAGGGTCCATGTCAATGGTACGAAGCCAGGCAAGACGATGCATAGCTACAGAGCAAGCAGCCGCTCGGGCAGACAACTCAAAGGCATCATAAGATGACTGGAGGAGGTGTAAATGGAGTTGAGATAAAGAAGCAAGGACTTCCTGAAACTCAAAATGCATTTGGGTATCCAAATAATTCAAAAACTTTGGTAGTAGAGAAATAAGGAATTCAAAGTAAGTGATGAATTGAAAATTATAATTGAGGACTTTAGAGGATATCATAGCATTCTGGAAGATGCGATGTCCGAATTTGTCCATAGTTTTCCCCTCCCTTCCAGGAGGAACGGTAGCATAAACTTTGGAAGGACGGGACCTCTTCAAGGAGGACTCGACAAGAAGGGATTGATGAGATAACTATGAGTTGTCAAACCCTTTGCGATGCCTATACCTAGAGTCCAATTTTCCTGGAACAGCTGGTATGAAACAAGGTATTTCCATGCATCGATCAAAAGTCTGATTCAAAAGCTTATGAAGAGGAAGCTTTAGTGATTCTGCCGGAGGTTGAGGAAGATGCATGACTTCGAGATACTCCTTAGAGTATTTAGAGCCAGTGCCCAATTGAAGATCCAAGTCCACAGCCATCTGACGAAGAAAAGATGAAAAAGATAGCTGATCCGCCAACGCTTTGCCTCGAGAAGGACTCAAGGACACCTAGGCAGCTTGGGTCGAAGATGAAGCCTCGGTGGGAAAAAAGGCATCAACGGAGCATGATGACTTGGACAAGGCAATGGAAACTGGGATATCCTTGAGGTCCAGCATTGGGGACCTCGAACGAGGAGTCGGTGGTCTATTCGAAGTTGGAGTAGATCGTGGCTTAGTTGAAGAAGGTCGTTCTTTAGAAGAAGAACTATGCCTGGATGGATGCCTCGATGAAGGTCTCGATCGTCGATGAGAACTGTGCCTGGAAGCAGATCTCGAGGAGACTTCGCCTCGGAGACGGAAGCAGCCGATGCCATCAAAGAATGGATAGGACTGGAGGCTGTAGATCGAAGCTCCAGAGGCTTGATGGAGGAACCTCGATGCACTCCCAAAGACTCTGCTCCTTGTATAGAGTGTGAGGATTCCTGTTGAGGCACTTGCAAAGAATCTGCTCCTTGCTTGATGTGCTTGGATACCAGACCAGACACTCGCAGAAACTCTGCTCCCTGCAAAGAGTGTGTAAGCTCAGACTGATGCAAAGGAAGCGGCTCGACCTCGCGGGAGTCTGCTGAATGCCCAGGCTGGATAAGAGGAAGCAGTTTGGGTCCCATATTTGTAAGGAACTGAATAAACTGCTTCTCTAACATGGTCTGGAAAGAAGCCAACAAGGATGGATCTACGTCTGAAACTGGACCACCTGCCTTGGCTGGAGGTTCCTTCGAGGTAGTGTGAGGGTGCTTTGACCTGGGAGTCTTAGGCACTTTAATCACTACCGGTGGAACCGACTGCTGAGTTATCTAACCTGAGGAAACAGGGGAAGATATAGCAGATGTCATCGAAGAAAGAGCCACTGCAAACGATGAAGGTCTGATGAGGCTCGAGGTGGAAGCAGTAGAAGCAGGAGGAGCCTCGGTAGGAGTCGAGCCCAAAGTCGCCTTCAAAGTCGAGGGATCAGAAAAAGACTCCATCCCGAAAAGCTGGTCAACCAAGATACATCGTCGATTGAAAGCATGAGGCTGAAGTGTTTGACAAGACAGGCACGACCGAGAATGATGATTCGGCCCAAGACACTTGAGGCAGCGACGATGTGGGTCCGTAAGAGATATCATGCGCTGACACTTGCCACACTTCTTGAAGCCCATAACAGACCAGGGCATAGAAGAAAAAATAGCCACCACAAGATCGAAGCCCTTGGGTGGCGGCTGGGCGGCCTGTCCTGGAAAACGAACGGAAAATTTTATTTTTTTTTTAAGAAAGAAATAAAAGAAAATAAAGTAAGAACAGCGATTTGTAAGAAAAAGAAGTACAAACCACGGTTCAGAGAAGGCACTAAGTGACAAATTTCACGCAGAGAGTCAAAGACGGACTTCTCGGCTTCGCGGAAAAATGAGAACTGAGGAGATGCGCCCTGCGCTGGGCGGGAAGGCACTCGCGCATGCGCGGTGCGAGCAACCCAAAACTTCGAGTTTCTTCAAGCAAGTCTGCTTGTGAGGCGTCCACATCCGGGCTCCTTCAATGACATCACCCATATGTGAGAATACCTGCCTGCTTGTCCTGGGATAATAACATCGTTAATTGTCCCTGTTATAATAGGGATAGGGCACAAATTCAATCAATTCAGAAGTACAAACAAGCTTTAAATCATACATTGATGTCAGAAAAGTTCTAAAAAGCGATTATCAACCGAAATATATCTTAGCATAAGAAAGCATTGGCAAATAATTGAGTTTTCAGCATTTTCTTAAAATTCATCCTCCCCACAGAAAACCGCAGGATACCAGGCAAGGCATTCCATAGTTCTACGCCAGCCACAGATATCACTGATACTCCGATCCTAGCATGTATAGTCGACATTCTACCCTCCAAACTCAATTTCATCCCATTTACATCTCTAAGCTCTCTATTAATAAACGATTAACACAGCTACAATAATACTTTATCCTAAAGCAAAAATAAATAAATAAAACAAATATTTTTTTCTACCTTTGTTGTCTGGTTTCTGCTTTCTCATCTTTCTCTTACTTCCATCCATTGTCTGCCCTCTCCTTCTTCCATATGTCATATTACCTCTTTCTATTTCCCTTCAATAAACTGTCTATCCTGTGCCCCTTCTCTCCTTTGTGCATGATTCATCTCAGCTTAACCCCCCTCTCCATTTTTCTGGTCTGGCATCTCTATCTCCTTTCTTCCGTCCCCCTTGCCCTAGCATCTCTCTCCTCTCCTCTCCTCTCCTTCTCTTCTATCTCTACCTCTCCCTCCATGGTCTGGTATCTCCTTTCCTTCCTTCCTTTCCTTCCCTCCCATGGTCTGGCATCTCTCTTCCCCCAGACCTCCTTTCCACCTGCTATTTCGTTTCTCACCTCCTTTCTTCTTTATTGCCAAACAGACAGACAAAAGGTGGGAATGGATCTTTCACATTCAGCTTTCTTCAATTTTTCTGCCTCCTTCTCAAATCTGTTTACCTTTTCTTCTTCCCTTTCCTTCATGTGCAGTACATCTCCCCTCTTCCTTGCTCCCTCTCTCTCCTCCCCTTCTATTTGCAGATTTTCTCCCTTCCTTCCATGTGAATTTCCCCTCTCCCTGTCCTCCTATCCATATGCCAAATTTCCCCCTTCTCCCCATTTCTCTCTCTTTACCCCACCTAGTATCCTCCCCATCTCTTTTCCACCCTCTCCCCCGACAATTTTGGTTAGCCACTGTCTGACATCCCTCTCCCTGGGCAGGAATCACACAAAACTTGCAGTCTCACCTTCAAATGAAGACGGATCCGGGCCCGGCAATGCGGCAGTGGCAACCCTTCCCTTGCAACTTGCAAGCGGTACTGCTGGGGCTCCCTGGCTGCCCTCTGATGCGATCTGCCCAAGCGGAAACAGGAAGTTGCATCAGAGGGGAAGCTATTGGATGAGCACAGCTTGCCGCTGCTGCCAGGAGGGGGCAATGCCGATTTTTCACAGAAGAGGGGCCCGGGGCTGCCGATCTTTCCGGGGGGGGGGGGGGGCCAGCACTGCTGATCTTTCCGGGGGGGACGGCACTGCCTAAAGGGGAAAAAAAATCAATCGGAGTCCTGTTTGTTTCTTCAGCGGGCCCCCCTGACAACTTCGGGCCCTAGGCACGTGCCTCTTAGGCCTATTCATTAATCCGGCCCTGATTAAGGCAGTGCGCTGTTGTTCTGAGTATTGCACAAAGTTGCTAATGAGCTCATTACCATAGGACCTTTGGTCACTGCTTCGGGGCATTAGCCACAAAAAAAATTTAGTCTGGTTAAAACCAGTGGCATAGCGGCAATAGGAAGTGCCCAGGGCAATGGTGTCCACTTGCCCTCTTTTCTAGATCCCCCCTCCACCCCGCCGTGCACGCATCTTCCTTTCCCCAACCTGCTGCCCATGTCTGCCTTGGCTCTCCCTCTGATGTCACTTCCTGGTCCCAAGACCAGAAGTGACATCAGAGGGAGAGCCAAGGTCGGCACAACATTTAGGTTGGAGATGCTGCTAATGCTGGCAAGGACTTAAAGAGGTACGAGGGGGCGGAGAGGAGGAGAGGTGTCGGTGTAGAGTTATCTTAAATCCAGAAATACCTGGACATGTCCTCTTTTTAGGGGACTGTCTGGGTGTCTGGATGTTTGTTTTTTACGGGGTTGTCTGTCCGGGTTTAGCCAGCCCACAAGCCCACCCAGGGCCAGCTTATATCCTGGAGTCATATCCAACTCCCCCACCTACCTCCTCCCCAGCCACAGCAATTAAATCTTCAGGCAATCAGCGGCTGCAATGAAGTAAGCCTGCTCCACCTCTCTGCAGTGACTTCCTGTTCTAGAGTAGGCAGGACCTGCAGAGGCAGTATCTGGGGCAAGCCAATGGCAGCAGGCTTACCTCATTGCAGCTGCCCGAAGATATAATTGTAGCGCCAGAAGAGGTAGGTAATCCTTTCCCCTACTTTCTGAGCTACACCTCCCACTTTGATCTTTTATTGGCGTCATCATGGGACTGCAACTTTCTTTGCTGCATGGTGCGTTGCAATTGATACAACTCAAACATGATTTATTTGTTGCTCTCTAATCAGAGAGATGAGCAAGATACAAGGAATTGAGAACAGGCTCTGTGAAAATGTCAGTGTCAACAATCAGGTCCATGTGAGTGATGTCATCTGATAGGGCCAAAACAGAATTGTTCTCCCAGAGCTCAGAACTCAGCAGAAAGTTCTGAGCAGGGTTACTAGATGTCCAGGAAAACCCAGACATATCCAATTTTTAGAGGACTATCTGGGTGCCTGGACAGATTTTCAAAACCCAGCAGTTTGTCCCGGTTTTGGAATGCCCTGAGCTTGGGGCCGCTTCTGGAGGGCCTCTGAGCATGCACGGATGGAACACGATGACATCACATGCATGCGCATTTGTGTGACATCATCACATCACATCTGCACATGCTCTGAGGCCCCTCAGATGCGACTGGACTTGGGGATGAAGAGAGGAGGTTTGTGTCAGGGTGGAATACTCCATTCCACCCCCACACAAACCTGCTCTCTTCTTCCCCAAATCCAGCTGAGGGAGGGACAGAGCATGGCCACATGTCCTCTTTTTTTCATGAGCAAATCTGGTAACCCTATGTTGGCACCCACACCAAGGCAGCACCTGCAAACCCCCCCCCCCCTCCATTACTAAGCCACTGCCTAAAACCATTCTAAATGAAACATTGCAAGTGAAATTGCTTTAAGTCTATCAAAGTTTTAATGCTGCAGAAGCTGGGCCTACGTCTCCCACAGAAATGCACTGGAATTTTTTTTTGGGGGGGGTGGAGGGGGAGGAGCCTTAATTCCTTTGAAACACCCCCACCCCTATCTAGCCAATTTATGAATTCCATATTTCTTTTCTTCAGGTCATTACCTCATGCTAAATGTGAGCCAGGTCTGTTCCATTTGCTGGCTAACAGACTGACTCCCCACCCCCCCCCCCTCAACACGTAACTGAATTTTTGGGTTTAGGTTGGAAAGAAGCGACAAGCCCGAGCTAGTGGAGAGGCGGGGCTTGTCGTGCCGAGGGGAGGACAGCGATTGGGCGCGCGGCTTGGGGACCCGGCTGCCTTTTCAGCTTGCTTGAGAGGCGGACGGAGCGGCCGCGAGCAGCCGGTGGAGCGCGGAGTGGAGCAGACGCAGGTACCGGTTCATCCCCTCCCCCCCCGGTCACTATAGCTTCTGTTGCCCGGGGAAAGCACCTGGGATGCTTTAGCTTCAAATCCTTCCGCACCTGCTCTGTAAGCATCCGCCCCCAACGGCGCAAGCTTCCAAGGTTTTACCGTCTGCTCACGTTTCTAAATGATTAAAGTGGCCCCATGGAAAGGGGCTGAGTGAGAAAGCGGGAGCAGGGGGCGCCTTCCTGTTGTTTATGTTGGGCGGGGAACGAAATTGTGCGGCTCTCTCGCTCCCTCCCCCCCCGGAGCTCGCCTGCTCGGTCTCCTCGATGCTTCGGGTTTGCAAAAGATGCCTCGGCTGCCGCGTTTTTGTTTCTCGTGGGTGACAGCTGGTGTGTAGAGACACGATAGGCGCAGCTTTGTTCAGTTTGTGGCTCTGGGAGGACAGACTGCAAGGATCGGGGGGGGGAGGGGGTACAGTTTTTGCAACGGTGGGTGGGTGGGTGTGACCACTTTTTTTTCGGGGGGGGGGATGCCTTTGAAATGGATCTTTTTAATCGACAGCTGAATAACCCAGCAGCCTTGCCTCGTCCTCTGTGTTTATTTCGTGCTGTCTTGATGAATTCGAGCAAGGTTTGCATCATGATTGAGTTGCAGCCAGGGAATCCGCAGAACAAAAGAAATGAGCGGAGACAATAGTACATCTCATGTGTTAGACAGATTGATTTTAGATTCTGAGACGTCCTATGATACTCTTTAGAGTAGTGACGAAAGTTATTTATTGCTATCTTTTTGTCTCCCTTAGTTGGCCTAATCCTTATTTTGTCTTTCTCTGTTCAGTTTCCCTCGCCCCTGTGTATAACCTAACATTGGCTCCCTATGAGTCCCTCCCTCCTATATACTGCTGAGTGGGGAGCTCCAGGTGCCTATCACTACTAGCCTGACCAAACTAATGATTAGCATTTCTAATTCATCTCCAGTCTGTGGTGCATTTGTCTGTATACACACACAGTCTAATCCCACCCTCTTAGTCAAGGCTGCCCCTGTTTGTCTAATGCTGCATTTCTGCGACTCCTATATAGCATTTTGTCACCCTGCCTACATCATCACCAGATCAATATGGTGCATTAAATATAAGAATACTAGGTCCAGCGCAATGACTCGAGGTAATGCTGTACTCTGCCATTCCGAGAACCTGTGCTCGATGCCTTTTGTCAGGTCCTCTCCGTCCAGGCTGGCTGGGATTGGATTGCTGCATGCACAGTCATTGTACAACAGCAGCGCTGGGTGTCTGGATTTGGGGCCTCTGATTGCATAATTCCGGGAGTCCTGGTACTTAGCCCCTTGCTGAGGGGGAAGAACGTTAGTTATCCCCTGGCCATATTGACTTGTCTTTTCCTATTATGCCAATATAATGTAGAAGATTAAGCCCAATTTACCCATCCAGTCTGCTCAAACCCACACTGCTTGTTTCCCCATTGCCCCAGGTATATTAGATAGATTGTAAGCCTGCCAAGACAGACAGGGATAAATGCTTTGAGTACCTGAATAAATTCATGTAAACTGTTCTGCGTTCCCCCAGGAGAGCAGCATAGAAAATTGAATAAATAAATAAATATATAAATACTAAGAAGCAACTGCACTGCATCCAGATCAGCTAGTGTTCGCTTCCACGTTGGTTCTCTACCATGCTGAGTGGATGAGTTGTCATAGTTAATTCAGTACTTCTCCCCTCTCTCCTGACTTACAAACAGGCTTATAAGAATTGCCGCTGCTGGGTCAGACCAGTGGTCCATCGTGCCCAGACGGCGGCCCTTAGGTCAAAGACCAGTGCCCTGAGACTAGCCTTACCTGTATACATTCTGGTTCAGCAGGAGCTTGTCTAACTTTGTCTTGAAACCCTGGAGGGTGTTTTCCCCTATAACAGCCTCCGGAAGAGCGTTCCAGTTTACCACCACTCTCTGGGTGAAGAAGAACTTCCTTACGTTTGTACGGAATCTATCCCCTTTTAACTTTAGAGAGTGCCCTCTCGTTCTCTCTACCTTGGAGAGGGTGAACAGCCTGTCTTTATCTACTAAGTCTATTCCCTTCATTATCTTGAATGTTTCGATCATGTCCCCTCTCAGTCTCCTCTTTTCAAGGGAGAAGAGGCCCAGTTTCTCCAATCTCTCACTGTACGGCAACTCCTCCAGCCCCTTAACCATTTTAGTTGCTCTTTCTTATCTGGACCCTTTCGAGTAGTACTGTGTCCTTCTTCATGTACGGTGACTAGTGCTGGACGCAGTATTCCAAGTGGGAGCATACCATGACCCAGTACAGCGGCATGATAACCTTCTCCAATCTGTTCGTGATTCCCTTCTTAATCATTCCTAGCATTCTGTTCCCCCTTTTCGCCGCTGCTGCTCTGTCATAATATAACTAGCTACCATAATTGGTAAGGGTGTTGCTGAAACATCTTGTGTCATAGGTCCTTGTGGCCTTGCTGAATTGTATTCCAGCCACCTGTAGCCTGCTAGCGGTGACCCAGTTTTTCTGGAGCTGGACCCCGTAGGTTCCAGCACCCTCACCCCCATGCCTATGACATCACTGGGTCATGCCTCCTTTGTCTGCCCCTTTGTGTTCATCTTAACAGGAAAAGGGGATGGTGACCAATCAGAAAGAAGTGAGGAATAAATCAACAAACAAAACATAAGGTGATAAATCAAATTTTATAAAAGTAATACATGTGGAGGGTAATTTCATTAAAAAAAATCAGCAAATACCCATTCATAAAGGGGAAAAGTATATGAAAAGGATTGGATCAACCGACCTCAGTGTCACTCTGTACAGACTAAATGAAAGCAAGCAGCTCTGCTAACAGAGGGACAAATGCCTCTCCAGAGCACAAAACTGACGCATCATGGGTCAGAAAAACATGGGTCCAAACATCAAATATACAAAACATCAAGCATTTCAAATTATCTTACATTCAAATAAAAAAACTAAATTATAGTATTTATCTTCAAAGTCTTCCAAGTACTGACACAAGTCTATATAAAAAAATCAGCAGTAATACAAGACTTCACAGCAGGAAACGGCTGCCAATCCATAGGTCTGAAAATTTCATAATAGGATTCCCAACAAGGGCTTTCATTTCGCTGATGCTTCTTCAGAGGAATCGCTCTAAGAAGATAAAAAATTAAAATCAGTGTATATATATAATAAAAACGTTCAAACGTATAAAATCAGTGTGTGTGTGTATATATATATATATATATATATATATATATATATATAAATAACTTCTCAAACGTTCAAAAATTAATTATATATGAGAAACTTCACATTCAAAAATTCTGCCTTCAGAAGAGTTCAAAACTTTTGAACACTTTCATTGAAAATTGCTACACATTGATTCTTCTCTCCACCCTAATGCTTATCTCTCCTTTCCCCCCCTTTCAACTCTGAACTGCCTTTGAAGAGAACCAAATATCCCCTTTCCTCAGGGCTGCTTGTACCGTGGAGTCAGTTTTCATGTTAGGGAGGGAAGAGGAAAGAATGCTGAGCATTGCCCTACAGTTGAGGGGGAAGCCTATGGTGGCCATTCTAAGATGTAGGCATCCCAATGTCACATGCTCGGTGTCAGCTCTATAATGGCAACTTGGTACCTGGATCCCATTATAGAAGACAAGGATAAGCCTTCATTGGTGTGCCAACAGCCTGCTTAGGCAGTGCTAAGTGTAATTCTATACAGTCTAACTTTTATAGAATCACACTTAGTGCCGTACTAGTCTGTACCAATTTTTTTAGTCAGACTACATAGAATCAGGCCATTTATGTAAATCCCATAAGGCCCTGCACTCAGGCGATTGTCCTTTGTCCAACTTGATCCTACCCTCTACTCCTTCCAGATCTCTTTGTTCCATGAATTTAGTTTTCCCACCAGACACTTATCTTTTTCCTTTTTCTCCGCCTTTTTGTATGTGGGGAACTTTCATTTAAAAGGCAGCTTTTAAGAACACATGTTTTTCGATGAAGCTTATGTTGACTACTAACCTGACAAGAGTTTTCAGGGCTATGGTACTGCATAAGAGGTACAGTTTTCTGGGTTTTTTTTTTTTGTATGTATGGGTATTCTATCTGTGTTTGAAATAATCTGTCTTTTTTTTTTTTAAAGTAATTTAGGGGTCCTTTTACTAAAGTGTGCTAGCGTTTTAGCACGCGCTAGTGATAATTATGTAAAATGATTTGTTATGTTTCCATATCCTGTTATGTTTCTTTGTAAACATTATTTGAAATTTCAAAATAAAAAACGGCTAGTGCGCCTTAGTAAAAGGACCCCTTAATGTCTTATTTTTAATTGGCGTTCATTTCTATTCTATTCTATTTCTATTCTTTTGTAGCATATACACCACTTTGAGCTATCTTGTTTTTTTATAATACAGAAAACATATTTATAATGATTAGAAAAACACTGAAATTCATGTTGGATAATGGATGTGGTAGATGGCACTGAAAGAGTTAAGGGCATGATAAGGGGGGGGGAAACTGTGGCGCCCCTCTTCCTTTGGTTCCTCTAAACTTGTGCTTATTTTGCTTAATGGTTAATCCAGGGCTGCAGCCTAAAGGGCTGCTTTTACGAAGATGCGCTAGCGTTTTTAGCGCATGCACAAGATTAGCGCGCGCTAGCTGAAAAACTACAACCTGCTTAAAAGGAGGCGGTAGCGGCTGATGCGCGCTAAAACCGCTAGCACACACCTTTGTAAAAGGAGCCCTAAGTGCTGTTCTGTAAATGAGCAACTATCATGTATTTGCAAGGGAGCGTATACATGAGTGGAGCAGGACACCAGTGGGATTCCACTTCCATGTAAAACTTACGTTGTTTGCGCCCCAGCTACGTTTAGGCACCTGTACTTAACACCAGCTCTATGACTGGGTAACTGCAGTTTCTTAAAGGTTAGGTGTACTGATACCAGGTTGCCCTAGTATTTTGTAATGGAACCTAGGCACTTATTTTCCATTATTATGGACAGTTCCAGCCTGGTCATAGACAGTAAAAGGTCTTGTACTAGGGATCTTGCACTGGGATTAGCATGGATATTATAGCACCTGAACAGTTTTCTGCAGTGGTAGAGGGTTGTGAACCAGCTGGAAGATACTAAATCACCTCTGAACCCAAGTATGATTGAGGATGGACATGCCAAAATGGAGCTACTATATTATCCTTCACTCTTATGATTGTAATAAGAGGTAATTTTCAAAATGGAAGTCCATCTCAGAATTAAGCCTTAAACTAATATCTTCACTGGATGGAACTCTTAAGTTTCAAATATAACATCTAAATCAAAGTGAAGTGAAGTGCTCAGCCAGCCAACCAACCGACGTGCTTAAAAGTTCAAAGCGTAGGTTGCCACTAGGACCAACGCAGCGCTCTCATGGTCCTAACCTCCAAAACAAACCTCGATTATAACTCATTTAAGAAAAAAAAAAAAACAAACTTCTTTTATATACCTCTTTCTATGTTTCTATATTCATTTAACACTTATCTTTGTTGACTATTCTTCTGGCAGCAGCTTGAAATATTGGCTCTCCCATGCCTGCACATTTTCAAACTGTGCAATGTGAAGCCTGTCCCATCTCGTACCCCTTGACTCGAGTTTCACTTACGCGCGTGAACTTTTAAGTACTTTGGTTGGTTGGCTGAGCACTACACTTTAATTTAGATGTTATATTTGATGTTTAAGAGTTTCATCCTGTGTAGATATTGGGTGTAATAAGAGGTAGACAGTGTGACCCCCCCCCCCCTTTAGATTTGCCCATTTCTTGAGCACTGTCTCTGAAGGCACTTTGCCAGTGAGCACTGAAATGTGCATATCGGTGGAAATGTGATTTGGGTGGATGTCAGGGAAGGAGGAAGCCAGGTTTTATCAGTACTGCAGAGAGATTTTGGGCTCCTTTTATTAAGCTGCGAAAGCGTTTTTAGCGCGTGCAGAATTGCCGTGCGTGCTAAACCCGCACTACGCGGCTAGAACTAATGTCAGCTCAATGCTGGTGTTAGTGTCTAGCGTGCGTGGCAATTCTGCACACACTAAGTGCGCTAAAACCGCTATTGCAGCTTAGTAAAAAGAGCCCTTTATGTCTTTCAGTCTGCTCATGTGTTGAAAACTTGCCTATCTTTACAATAACTTTACTTTTTCTAGTTACCTTTCTTGTTCAGAATTCTCATTTCTCTCTCATTTGTATATCTGTGGAATGTCTGTGCTAAGTGTAATTTATACATTCATTTCTCTTTATTGTTTCTAATAATAATTCAGATATGTGGTACTTGATGCAAAATCAAAAATTAAATAGAACATTTTGGACCCTAGTTCCAAGTCTAATAGATAGTTCCAAGTCTAATAGATGCTGGCATTGTCATCTTGAAGCTGGGACGTTGGATCATTTACTGTGCACTTTACTGTA
This sequence comes from Geotrypetes seraphini, assembly GCF_902459505.1. Lineage (NCBI taxonomy): Eukaryota > Metazoa > Chordata > Amphibia > Gymnophiona > Dermophiidae > Geotrypetes > Geotrypetes seraphini. Next base: position 138,019,748 of record NC_047086.1, read on the forward strand.
CACTTCCCCCCTCCCCATTCACGGTTTCCCTACTCGCGATTTCACATAATCGTGATTTTTTTGGGGGTGGGGGAGGAGGGAAAAAGAAACCCCATATTTTTGTCTTCCCCCCCAGCATCCTGGCCTTACCTGGTGGTCTAGCTGGTTTTCGGGGCAGGAGCGATCTTCCTACGCTCCTGCCCTGTGCAGATAGCCATTAGGAAATGGCTGTGGGGAGTTCCCATAGTCTATTGAGAGACTACGGGAACTCCCCACAGCCATTTCCTAATGGCTATCTGCACTGGGCAGGAGCGTAGGAAGATCGTTCCTACCCCGAAAACCTGCTAGACCACCAGGTAAGGCCGGGATGCCAGAGAAAGGTGGAAAGGAGGCGGGGGTGGGTCAGAGCCGGATATTCGCGGTTTTTCGCCATTCGTGGTCCGGCTTTGCCCCTATCCCCCACGAATAACGAGGGAGAAGTGTACTATTGTCCCTTGATACTTAGGGCTCCTTTTATCAAAGCGCGCTACGGGGGTTAGCACGTCGGACATTTCATCACGCGCTAACCCGTGTGGCAAGCCAAAAAACTAAGGCCTTGTCAATGGAGGCGTTAGCGACTAGCGCAGCAGGCGGTTTAATATGCAGTATTCCGCGCGTTAAACCCCTACTGTGCCTTGATAAAAGGACCCCTATATGTATATGTATATGAATTACTTGTTGCACAATTGTAGTTTGAAAATTCAATAAAGATATAAAAAAAAAATTTACAACTGAATGTGCCACCAGCACATAACTGGATTACCTATACCTACTCGTATAATCTCAAGAAGTTTTGTGTGCGTGTGTGTTAGGGGTGGGAATAGAGAAGTTGAGATCTGAGAATCATCTATTGCTGGACACAAAGAGAGAAAATAATATCAGTTATGTACGAACGAAGAGCTCTTGTTTCTGTTTAGCCGGCCCACTGATGTGGAATGCTTTGTTAGGAACCTCATGCAATTTAGGAAGTTGCTTGAAGAATGATGGTACTTTTTTCTTTTTTTTTTTTTAACTTTATTGATTTTCCAAATATTGACAGTACAATAAACAAGTATATAAACATATAATAAAACAATAAAAGCATATTCATCTTACAGACATATCTGATCAATCATTTTACCCACCCACCTACCCATTGACTAATCAATAACAACACAAATACATATATTCATTCAATAACCTTCCCTTATGTAAAATAATAATGCAATCCCACCCACCCTAGATGTATATATTCAAATGTGTAGAACTAAGATAGATAGAAATATTTCCCCCACCCCCTCCCCCTTCCCTGAATGGTGCTTAAGAATTAGTTTGGATGTAGTTATGATGAGGTTATGCAGATAGAATATTGTAAGTTTGTATTTTCCTTTAATTGATGTACGTCTTTCTTGCCTGTTTTATTATGTATGGAAATTTGTAAGCTGCCTTGGATAAAGGTGGATTAAAAATGTTTTTAAGTACATGAAAGTCCACTCAATCAAAGGCCTTCTCTGCATCCAAAGAGACAGAGAAAGCCAGATCATTCATTGTTTTTGATAAATTTAGCATATGAAATACCAATCTAGTATTATTTGAAGAGTGCCTCTGAGCAACGAAACCCGTTTAGTGCATACCGATCATGTACGGGAGAGCCTTGGCTAACCTTAAAGCCAATAACTTAGCCAGGAGTTTTCCATCCACATTGATTAAAGAAATAGGCCTGTAATTTGAGACCAACATGGGATTTCTATTTGGCTTCGGCAAAACAATAGTACCTGAAATTCAGCCATAGTACCTGAAATACAACCTTTAGTCAGTTGCGACTGATATAATTTTAGAAGATGAGGTAAAAGTGTAATTTGAAATGATTTGAAAAACTCCACCGTAAATTCATCACCATCCAGAGTGGATCCAGCTCTGAGGGACTTCAACGCTGTTTGAAGTTCTTTTAGTGATATAGGTGCATCAAGATTTCCTTTTATATGCTCGGTAATTTTTGGTCCTGAATTAACTTTAAAAATTCTAAACCTTCCATTTCTTATCGGAATAAAGCTCAGAAGAATATAAAGCATTATAAAATTCCAAAAATTGCTTCAAAATATTTCCAATTTGAAAATGAGTTTTACCCTTCTCAAGCAATGGATTGGTTTGGTATAGGATCTGGATTTATACAAATGATTAATTCCTTGTATAGCTCCCCTTCAGCCAGATTATATATTAATAATACTTTCTCAGAGCGTTTTCGTCTGGAGAGGAGAGTTAGACAGGGATGTCCCTTGTCTCCTTTGCTTTTTGATATTGTGTTGGAACCCTTGTTGGCTATACAGCAGACAAAGGAGATATAAGGAATTCCTTATGCAGGTCGGGAATATAAGGTCTCTGCGTGTGCAGATGATATCTTGCTTCATTTGAGAAATCCTGATTTTACCATTCCGTATTTACTGGAATTGATTGACCAATTTGGTAAATTTTCTGGTTATAAAATAAATTGAAGTAAATCGGAGGTTTTTCCGCTAAATGTACATTGTGTAAAAGGACTATTTGACCCATTCCCGTTCCTTTGGAAGGAAGAGGGTATAAAATATTTAGGTGTTATGATTCAAAAAACTCTGGAAGACTCAATGACAGTAAATGAGAAATCTTTATTGTTGAAAGTCAAAAAGATGTGTGAGCATTGGAACCCTTTACATCTTTCTTGGTGGGGGAGAGTACAATACAGCCCTCTTAAACCATAATCAATCCTCTTTCTTATTTCTGCATATTATATATAATCAATCTACCTGCTTATACATGCCTACTTGTATATATCTATATAAAATATATTATTTCCTTGTTATCAACAGCAGATGAATCCAGAGACTAGTGGGATTACGTCCATCAACCAGCAGGTGGAGATAGAGAAAACTGAGTTGTCCTCAGCCTTATTGGATGCACAGCCTCCTGGCCAACCAGTATTCTCTATGTCCAGCAGGCTTATGAATGTGTTCCTCATAGCTCCTGGCTTCTGCTTGTGGATTTCGGTCCAGGCCTGGATATTTCAAGATGAGGGGTGTCTGGCTGAGCGGTGCCAGCTTTAGGGGTTACACCTGGGGCCCCCCAGGTCCCTGCCTCACCCTCTTCTGGGATACACCTGTTCACCGCATGTCCCTTTCCCTATCTGCGTTTGTGACTTATTTACTTCTCCTTTCCCACGTTAAAAAAAGTCACTTATGAGGAGTGCCTGCTTTCAACAGCGGTTTTCATTCTCAACAGCTTAAGCTCCCTTAAGGCTAACAGCATGTGTTCCTGCTCCTTTGGTTGCCCTTCATTGTTGATTGCAGGTGAGTGTTTCTTTTTCCATTTCGCGGTGTCAGGTTTTCGATGCGGTTAGCGTTTTGGGCTTATGAAGGAACTGACAAGGGCTCGGTTGAGCAGTTTGGCCACCGTAATTTGGGTGGGAAACTAGGCTATCTTTGCTCCTCTGTAGAGGGCTCTGGCGGGAGAGGTATGTGGGCTTTTCCCACGCTAGTGAGCTGAGACCGCTGTTTACCTCAAGCATTTGTGGCCATTTTGGTTTGCCTGCAATGGCCGCATGGAGCACATATTGTCCACTGTTCACTGAGGTGTTACTGCTTCTTTCATATGTAGTGTTCCTGCCGGGTTGCTGTGGCAGTTTGCTTTTCTAGGCATACTCGATGTACAGTAGTCGGGACGCTGGATTGGGTGCTCTAGGGAGCCGACGATCACCAAGTATTATCTACTGGCAGTCAGTTTTCAGCGCGTCTTTCGTTTATGATCGTCCAAGTGCCAACTTAGGCTGGTTTTTGGACATTTTTCTCTTTCGATTATGAGCCCCATGGTATATTAAACAAATGGCAGTATTTTATAGTGTTTATTTATTTATTTTAAAATTTTCTATACCATTTTAAGCCAAAACGGTTTACAAGAATGTTACATACATAAAATTTAACAACAAATAAAACAGATGAATACAAATCAAATCCTTCGGAAAATCACTACTTAAAGAAATGCGTTTACAAACAATTGTGTTTTAAGTAGTTTTCTAAATGTTCAATGAAAGACAGTACCCCAAGCAATATTGCACTTTTCCAGTTTACGTGTTCCTAAATTTTAACCCTAATATAAGGGTCCTTTTATTAAGGCCTGCTAACTAATTTAGCGCACACTGATTTGGCGTGGGCTAAATGCTAAGGCGCCTATTATATTCTAAATTGATTAGTGTGCCTTAGTAAAAGGACCCCATAATGTATAGTGAAAGAGAAAACATTTAACTTTTAAGGGTTAGATTCACTAAACAAACCGATCGTGTACCGATAGGTTTGCAACCCCAACCCGATTCACTAACCTTCTGGCCGATCCTGCCCGCACCCGATCTGTGCATTAAAATGAGGGAAATGGCATGCAAATCTAGGAAGGCAGCGATTCACCAACATTTTTCAGGCACACTGACTGGCCTGGCCGATCCGAAACCAAGCGGCTGATGAGGACCAGTCGCTCGCTCCTTTCCTGCTCTCTGCTGCTCTTCCCCCGTAGTGCAGACCCGCTTTAAAACCACGGACTCGCACTGCGGGGAAGGGCAGCAGAGAGCAAGAGAGTCAGGGCGGGTTTCGTGTTCAGTTCCACAGTCTGGCAGTTCCCCCCCCCCCCCCTTCGGCTTTTTTAAAAAGAGGGTGCAGCGAGTCCCTTCGGGAGATGAGATCGGGCCAGACTGCCTTTGCCTGCCATTACTTCCCCCAACCCTTCCCCCCTTTGTTTTGACCTCGCTGGTGCAGGAGAGCGGCGCATGTGCGGATCGCATGTACAGCCATCAATGATGGTCTGCGCATGTGTCCCGATCGGTCTTCAGCAATCCATGGGATCGCTTGTGGGCGTGTTTCCAATTAGGTCATTTGCATGGGGAGCCCAGCAAGACTCACAAATGGATCGGAACAGGATCAGACACGTAAGGGGGCTTTAGTGAATATAGCCCTAAGACATCCAAGAACGTAAAACCTTTGAAATTAAAATGATAAAATATTTTGCTACCTACCAGACAGGACTTAACACAGATCTGGGCTTCCTTTCCCACTACAAAGACATTTAAAACTGCTTTGTCATCTCTCTGTCTCCTGCCCACCCACCCACCTATTCCTGAAATGCTTTCATGTTTTCCTTATATATACTGATATTTGTCAACATGTACTTATTTCTGATCTGAAGAAGGGGCTACCTTCGAAAGCTCATCATAAAATGCATTGAGTTAGTCCAATAAAAAGGTATTACCTTATTTCCTTTGTTTTTTGTTTTATTTCTATATATCACCCTGTCTGATACTGAAAGGGTATTACCACTCCTGTTTCTTCTCTGGAGGCTTTGCATGCGCTGTCCCAGTGCTGAAATCGGCAGTCATGCCTTCCACTCTGTCGGGGCAGAGAGCAGGGCGGCAGGCAGGAGAATCGGAGCAGAGAGCAGGGCAGCCAGAGCAGGAGAATCGGGACAGAGAGCAGGGTTTTAGCACAAGCGACTGGTCCTCAAGAGCCGCTTGTGTTTTTTGATCGGCCAGCCAGTCGGAAAATGTAGTGAATCGTGCCCTTCCTGCTTTGCATGCCGATTCGCCTCATTCGCATGCATGGATCGGAGGATGATCGGGACAGAGGTTAGTGAATCGGGTCGGAGAGAAATCGGGTTGCAAAGGGCTCGCAAACCGATCGGTACACGATCGGTTTGCTTAGTGAATCTAGCCTTATATTTCCCCTCATTATTACCCACTTTGATGCTGAATCCCCCCAGACACACCTACGGATCAAAGGCAGCCTGATTGTTCTGTGTTTCTTTCCTAGCTATCCGCCCTCCCCCCTAAAAAAAAAAAATCCAGAAATAGCTCCTGTTCCTAGGAAGTGAAACATAGTAGCCACTTTCAGCCTTTGCAGACATAACGCTTGATTATTTGTATCCTTTTCAAGGCTAGGGAATATGGGCAAAATTCTGTGAAGCAGCTGCTGCTACCTAAGATTGATTTCATTTAAAATTTGTGTGGTAATTTTTAAATGCCTCAGAATGATTTTTTTTTTTTTTCCTAGACCTTGTATGTGAAACTTTCTTATTTTGCCATCTCTTTGTTGCCTTTTCATCTGTTTTCTCTAAGTGCTTGATTGCTTTTTTTTGTCACCTTTTGTTCTCTCGCCTCCTTTTTTGTTCCCTCCTTTCCTTTCCCTCCCCTCCCATTTTCATTTCTGCCATTCTCCACCCTTTCCTCTGTGGCTTTCTTTCCGTCCTGAGACTCCCTTCCCCTGTAAATTTGTAGCAGTGTTGTTTCTGCTCTTCTTTACAGTCATCGCCCTTGGCAGCGGCCCCATGACTGCAGTGAAATCCTGCTTCCACTAGTGCCTTCTGATGTGTGGAAAAGCCACTCTTGTTCTCATAGCAGAGGCCAATGGCAGAGTATTTTATTACTATCAATTTAATATTGGTCCAGTATTGCACTATAAAAAATGAGCTTTGCTTCATTTTCTGCAGTGTGGTACAGAAAAAAATTGTTCCTTTTGTAGGGCTTATAAAATAGAAATACGACTAATCATTTATATAACCACTTCTAGCTGTAAACGGTGCTGTACACATTATATGCAGGTACTTTCTCTGACCTTAGTGGGATCACAATTTAGTGTGGGTTTTTTTTTTTTTTTTTTGTACCTGGGGCAATGTTAAGTTAAGTGACTTTCCCAGGGTCACAAGGAGCTACCATGCGAATTGAACCCAGTTCAGGATTGTAGTCCACTGCACTAACATGAGAACATTAGGCCACTCCTTCAAATTATAGGACCCATTTACTAGACTACAGTACTCCCCCGAAATTCGCGGGGGTTCTTTCATGAACACCCGTGAATTTTGAAAAACCGCAAATGTGGTTTTGAGTATGTCAAGAGGCAGGAGAGGGTAGCTGGGGCACCTGTGGTACAGTAAATCATACCCAGTATGCTCCGACCGTCTGTCGAGAGGCAGGAGATGGCAGCTGGGGTATGCTCCACCTCTTCCTGTTACTAAAGTCAGGCTACACCAATCAGGAGCTCCTGATAGGTGTAGCCTGACTTTAGTACAGGAAGAGGCGGTCAGAGCATTCCGCAAATTACTGAGTCCACAATTTGTGAACCTTGAATTCGCAGGGGAACACTGTACGGTAAAATCTGGGCTTGGTGCTTTCTAATGCAGGATTTTGCCATATGCTATGCCTAGCAGGTCCAGCTCAAGGGACTGTGGCACCCTCAGGAGATAGTGGATGCTGCAGATGGGCAGACTGGATAGGCCATTTGTTCTTTATCCGCCGTCATGTTTCTATGTTAGCTGGATAACACTCACTCAAAAACAGGTGTTTACACCCACATAAATAAATTTGTAAAAAGAATAAAATATAAAATTAATATAATATATTGTGTTGAATGTGCTCAGTAATCCCTCACTTCTCAGTCACTTGAATAAGGAGACCAGTGAATCAGAGAATCAAAATTGCATCACTTGGTTCTCATGAATCCCAATTTCAGCAACGCAAGCTAATTATTGTATGAAACTCAACAGCAGTTGATACCATATAATGTATACATAAAGAAGAAATAAATAATAAATCACTTATCTCATTATCTGTGAGCAGTCTGACTGTTCCAAGTACATGGGTCCGATAGTGAGAAAAAATCTCCAACTTAATAGTGTTTCCCCTCATCTCCGGCCGAGTTTCAATTTCTTCCTGGCCACGCGACCCCCACCCCTACAAGATTGGGCCAGGAGGGAGCCCAAGCCCTCTTGAACCCGCCGATTATGATTGAGCCAGTTGAGAGCCCAAGCCCTCCTGGCCCCGCTGATTACGATCGGGCAAGGAGGGAGCCCAAGCCCTCCTGGCCACGTGACACCCCCCCCTACAAGATCAGGCAGGAGGGAGCCCAACCCCTCCTGCCCATGTGACCACCCTATTCCCCACTCCCACTAAGATCTGGGCAGGAGGGATCCCAGACCTTCTTGCCCTGATGCAACCCTCTCTCAACTGCCTTCCCCGAACTCCCGATTGGCCCGCCAAAAAACCTCCCCCACCCGCCGACCCGTGAGACCTCCCTCCCCCCGCAGACCCCACAACCCTTGAATGGCTGGCTTTAGGGCCTGATTGGCCCAGGTGGCTCAAACCCCGCCCACAGGTGGGCCAAGGATACAGAAAAGGCCGGATCATCTATTGTTTATGCCAAATTGACCATATGAAGTGCCAATTTAGTATTATTTGCAGAATATCTTCGAGCAACAAAACCCATTTATAATAATAATAATAATAATTTATTTTTGTATACCGCCATACCCAGGGAGTTCTAGGCGGTTCACAACAAATAGATGAGTTACATACAGTGCAGTTGAAAAAGAAGTACATAACAAGTCAATCGAAGGGTCAAACTAGTTTACATTGACAATTAAGTAAGGAAGGACTAATACAGAGCATATATGGTATTTACCGTAAAAGAGTTCAATAGAATTTGTGAGAAGGGGGAGCCAAGCATATTGTATGAGAGGAGGGGACAGGGATCATTGGGAGGGGGGGAGGGGGAAAAAGTAAAGAAAGGTGGGCCGTGTTGAGGGAGGGGAAGAGGAGGAATTGGTCTGATGCAGAGAAGGGGATTCGATCTGTTTTCTAATGAGGAGAGGGGGAGCGTTAAGGCGGAAGAGGGGAGCATTAAGGATTTGGTCCATTGAAAAGTAGAGTTTTGAGCTTTTTTCTAAAGTGGAGGTATGAAGAGGCGTCAAGTATAATTTGGGCGAGCCAATAATATAAAGGAGAGCCTTAGCCAGCCTCAGGGCCAATAATTTAGCCAAAATTTTCCCATCAACATTAAGTAAAGAGATTGGCTTGTAATTCGCCACCAACATAGGATCTTTGTTTGGCTTTGGTAAAACAATTGTAAGAGCCTCAGCCATTGTACCTAAAATTTGACCTTTCACCAATTGATATAATTTGAAAAGATTTAAAAACTCCACTGTAAATCCATCACTACCGGGAGTGGATCCTACTCTAAGAGACTTCAATGCTGTTTGGAGTTCCGAAAAAGATATAGGCACATCAAGAGATTCTTTTATATGCTCTGGAATTTTAGGCCTCAGAATAGACCGCAAGAAGTCTTCTCCTTCATTCCCATTATTTGAATGTAACTCAGAAGAGTATAAAGTTTTATAATAATCCAGAAATTGGGTTAAAATATCAGATGTATGGACAAAAATCTTACCCTTATCATTTTTAATGGCCTCAATCTTTACTCTCCGCTTTTTAGTTTTGAGATAATTTGCTGATACTCTCCCCGCTTTATTCGAGTTACCATAATACAATGCTTGCTGAATAAAAAATTCTTTCCTAGCCAATTGTGAGCTTATGGTATTATATTTGTAATTAGCCGTCATCAAGGCATTTAAAGTTACTTGATCCCACTTTAAAGCCAATTTTGATTCTAAATCAGAAATAATTTTTCCAAATTGGAAAACTCCATTCTAAGCAGTTTCCTAACACGAGCCAAATAGGATATAATCTGCCATCTTAAAGTTGCCTTAGGCTTTTTTTATAGCTGGCCGTGGCAGTAAAAGCTCCGGCGCTCATACGATTCCTATGAGCGTCAGAGCTAATATCGCCGTGGCTGGCAATAAGCCTAATGCGACTTCATAAAAGGGAGCCAGAAGGGGGAAAGGGGGTAGGGGGAGAAAAAAAACAAAAATGGAAAATAAGATAATACCATTTTATTGGTCTAATACTGTTTTCAATTAGCTTTCAAAGGCCAAAACCTCTTTTCTGAGGTCAGTAAAGTATACTGCTGTTACAGTATCCTATCCTGACTTGAGGAAGGGGGTTTTGGTCTCTGAATTAGTCAAAAATGTATTTCAATTAGTCTACTAAAAGGATCACCTTATTTCCATTTTCTAGTTATAAATATTTATCAACACAGCTACAATGCTACTTTCTCCTAAAAGGGAAAAAAAATAAATATAATTTTTTTTTCTACCTTTGTCTTCTCTGTTTTCTGCTTTCCTCGTCTTCTCATCACTCCCTCCCTTCCAGCCACTGTCTGCCCTCTCTCTGCCCCTTCTATATGGCATCTTCTATGCCCCTTTCAGAAACTGTCTGCCTCCCCCTTCCATCTCTCCCTCCACCCCTATTGGTTTGGCATCCATCTTCTTCCCTCCCCCAGTGGTCTGGCATTTCTGCCCTGGTTCCTCAAGAACTCGGGTCAAAATACACTACAAGGTTCCAAGTGAGGTTTGACCTATCTGATTGAAGCAGTGGCAAGTCACACAGAGATAGTGGAGGCATATGCCCTGAGGTGTCGCAGCTTCCTTCTGGGTCTCCTTAACTTGGCTCTACCCCTAGATGTTATACTTCCTAGTTCCTGCTCTTCTGGTTCCACCTCTCCTGTGACCCTTTCCCCTGTAGATCTTAAGGTGGTTCTGACATTGGGGGGGCATCCTTAAGGAGATGTGGTGTCCTTTAGACTTCCTTATGTGTGCCATATTAACCTGCTCAGGTCTTTTGGGGGGTTTGAACTTGTTGATGGAACTCTGGCAAGTGCTTATAGTTATGCGATTTGGATTGATATAATAACCTTTTAACAAAAATTCAGACAATACTTGCATGCCTCCAATTGGTTCAAAATTCTGTTGCAAGGAAAATTTCCAGAGCAAAGTATAGACTCTGAGCCAGTATGTGCCTGATTTTGTACAGTCTTCATAGGCTTCCAGCTGGCCAGCACATAATCTTTAAAACTGGTTGACGTGTCTTTAAATGTTTTCACATTGCTGACCCAGGGAATCCGTTTTTGCTTTAACGTCGTGTCATGTCCTTACTGCTTGCTTTGCTCTTTGCAGTTCCCCACCGTTGGCTGTACCTTTAGCTAAAATTCATGTGACTCTCACTAAGGCCCCAAGAGGGCTTTTAGCTACTGTACTCTGATCCAGATATTTAGAATGAGTTACCCTTAGAAGCCCTGAATTTGTATGGCATATTTCTTCTTCTACTAAGTTGTGAAATACTGGTTCTTTATAAAATCTTAGCAGATAAGGAAAATAGATGCTTTATTCTAGTGATCTTTGGTTATAATAACATGTCATTTAGTATAGCTTTAGATATTGCATGTCTTTCATAGTAAGCAGGGGTATTGAATGGACAGAGAACATGACCTAAAATTCTGCGCTTGTGCTGTGCATAGCAAGAGAACTTATTGCTTTCACCAAAGCTTGCTGAGTTCCTTCGCATGGTGACTCTGTTGTATAAAAGCTGTACTAGGTGGCTGCCACAAGTCAATTGTGACAGATGAACGAAAAATTCTTACTCCCCATATGTTGCCTAGGATGAAAGGGTGCCCACCCTAGCTTAAGCACTAGGGCTAATGTTGGTGGGCATGATAGTGCAGACATTATAGGTTAAGATAATATGCCTGCTGCAGAGATAGGCAAACAACGAGGAAATCCAACGACAAGCAAAAAACAAAGGAGAAAACTGCAGACAGTATGTACAAGATAATATATTGTCTTCTGAGTTTTTTCATTCCACATCTGGGATGGGGTAGGGAAAGGTATTGGGAAAATGGATATTAAATTTTCATATTAAACTTGTTTAGTATTGCTAATATTAATAATTGATGGAAGGGGGTTGGGTATAGTTATGATTTTATATGTTATTTGTTTGAAATAGTGTATTCTTTATAATATTTTGCTATTTTCAATTAAATGTATTACACTATTGCAATTTAATAAAAAAGTTTAATAAAACAAACAAATATACAATGCGGTAACTATTGTCACCCTTTTTTGCTCCATTATCTCGCTTTTGCGGTGTACAGTTGGATCGCATTGATTGCTTTAACACAGGCGCTTTGCTTATTACCAATTTATATTGTGGTTTGTTTTCACCCTTACAACTAATGGACCCCTGAAGAAGGCGTGTTCTCCGAAACACGGACCGTGTCGGGTCCCAGGGTTTGTAAAAAAAAAGGGGTGACAATAGTTACCGCATTTTATATTTGGTTTAATAAACACAGCCTGCATCTTGTCCATACTGTCTGCAGTTTTCTCCTTTGTTTTTTACTTGCTGCAGAGAAAGGCCATGACAAGAAAGAAACCATAACTGCCAGAGGTGATGAACCATAAAATTTAATGAAAAATTAAGAGGAATAGCTACAACATGGCAGACCCCTGAAAAGAATATAAAGCAAACCTTAAATTTTAATTATGGTAGGGAGGGGAGCGTACAAAGAAAGTCTGCCAAACAGAAAGAAATGGGATTATTGCTGTTGACTTTTTTTTTTTTTTTTAAAGAAAAATACAAACCTCGATATAGCATGGATTGATTATAAAAGATCTTTTAATAGCATTTCACATACCTAGATAATAAATTGCCTTGAAAAGTCCTGAATAAACTCTGGATTGAGTCCAACAAAAAACCAAATCCAAGGAGGAAAACAAGGTTCAACTGTCTGCAGTGTAAAACAATCCAGAACAAACAAAGCAAAAAACTGCAGACCTTGTACACGATGCAGGCAGGCTTTATTATGACAAGTAAATTAGGTTAAAAACCTTTTACCAGGTGAGAGACCCAACACGGTCCGTGTTTCGGACTAACCTTCGTCAGGGGTCCTAATAGGTACAAATACAATATTTAAAACAAACATATTTAAAAATACAATATATTTTAAAAAATTTGTTAAAAAAACAATATATTAATTACAATAATGGTCCAATTTATTCAATTAAAAAAATAGATTATATTAAAAAAATAGAAAGAAGAGAAAGAAGGAAAAATATTTCATTAAAAGAATAAATGATATGATGGATAATTTTGTTTTTAATTAGTCTATATATATCTAATGAGAAACTCATAAAATATACCGAGTCCAACAAATACATCCTGAAATGTAGCAAATTACATTCCATCAGAATTATGAAGGACAGGCTAAACCCTTTAAATATTGCTGGTATATTGAAGACATTTTATGATTTGGACTGAGAGAGAAGAGCCTCTCTAACAATCTTATAGTTTTTTTAATGCATCTTAATCTTCACTCAGATCCAAAATTGACTGCTCAACAGAAAAAGTTAACTTTCTAAACACCACAGTTTCTATAAACACTTGTATATATGAACATCTTAAGATCATCACATATAATCACACCCAAGTCCCGTTGTTCTGTCGTGTACATAAATTCTTCATCCCCCTAAACTGTACCATTCCCACGGGCTATTGCAGCCCAAATGCATGACCTTGCATTTCTTAGCATTACATTTTAGCTGCTAAAGACAAGAATCAACTTACATAGGCACCCCATCAGACCCTCTCAGTAGGAGTGAGGTTCATTCCTGTCATGGTATACACAAAACTAAATTAAGACAACAGTGAGACAGGACAATGAGCTTTCCACCGGAGCCAATGGGATAAAATCAGTGAGGTTTATTTCAGTTCAAACATCAAATAATGAAGACCCATAATGCAAATTCACAAAAGCCAAGAGATACCATAGCACACCTGTGAACTGAAGACCGTTGAGAATAACATCACTCTTAAAAAAAAAATAGAGAAAATAGAGGTATAACACATACCCATATTATACCTTATAATGAGGTTGGAGTTGGAGAAATTGCCCTGAGACAAGCCTACGACCCCTAGGGGAACATTTTGGGGGACCAGAGCACTGTATCAATTGTAATACAACTCAGGAATATAATAAACCTTTGAAGATAAAATGATGAAATACTTTGACACCACCAAGACAGGACTTAACAAAGATCTAGGTTTCCTATCACATTATATTGCTTTATCACCTTCTGATCATCCAACTAATCTCTCCTCTGTTTCCCCCTACCCCTCGCGTAAGCTCCAGTAGTCAGGGCTATCCAAATTAGGTTTGGAAATTCAGTGCTGGTGCCTGCACATGGCTTGACACTGAATAGCCAGTGCTAATTTACCACCCCTTTTACTAAGCCGCGATAGAGGTTTTTACCACAGCCTGGAACACTTAATGCTCCGACACTTATAGAATTCCTGTGAAGGTGTTTTAAAAAAACCGCCGACTTCTGCTGACTGAATATTGGGGGGAAGTGCCCAGATATATATGAAACTACAGTTTCTGCTGTCATCAGAACAGAGAAATACAACACAAATGGACCTGTTGAAAATCCAAATGTACACACTTGAAGCTCAGTTTTGCTTAAGATATCTAGGTAGGAAAAGAGATCTGTACAGTTTCTAGAGTATTTTATGAAATCTTCGCTATACCTGGAGTCTTGTATAAAGTACACATAAAGACACAGGAAATATATGTGTACTTTAAAACAGTGTTCTTCAACCACCGGTCCATGGACCAGTGCCGGTCCACAGAAATTTTCTGCCAGTCCACAGGGCCGGCACATGCATCAGGCCCAAAACAGTGTTCTTCAACTGCCGGTCCACGGTGCGATCAATGCGGCGTTATCTTCAAGTCAGCTCCCTCTTCCTAACTGATTCAGTGCACAAAGCCATGGGCAGTGGTTCCTACGGGCATCCTGCGCCTGAACCGGAAGCCTTCTCTCAGACATTGCAACGTCAGAGGGAAGGCTTCCAGATGAGGCACGGGACGTGCAAGGTGCAATTAGTATTATTATGGGGGCGGGGTCTGGGGTGGAGATTGGGTAGAGATGGGCGGGGTCTGGCCCACGACTTAGCCCAGTGTTCTTCAACCGCCGGTCCACGGACCGATGCCAGTCCACAGAATAATTCTTTTATTTCTGCCGGTCCATGGGTGTAAAAAGGTTGAAAAACACTGCTTTAAAGCACATGCTGCAGGAACATGTTTTTAAAAAATGCATCACTCAAGGATTTAAATGTGTATACGGTTATTTTGCAGCCTATGCATTAAAGTGTCAAATTTTACAAGGCTTGTCTATGGGGGGGGGGCTGACAATTAAAGAAGCAAAATAGAAAATTCTAAATTTTGGATTTTAGAGGTGGTACTACTACTACTTATCACTTATATAGCGCTGAAAGACATATGCAGCACTGTACATTTTGATATTTATAGACAATCCCTGCTTGGAAGAGCTTGCAATCTAACTTGGACGGACAGACATGACATAGAGCAGGGGTAGGGAACTCCGGTCCTCGAGAGCCGTATTCCAGTCGGGTTTTCAGGATTTCCCTACTTAATATGTATGAGATCTATTTGCATGCACTGCTTTCAATGCATATTCATTGGGGAAATCCTAAAAACCTGACTGGAATACGGCTCTCGAGGACCGGAGTTCCCTACCCCTGACATAGAGGGTAGGGAATGCCAATGAAGTGACTTTAGGAAAGGGGTAACGTGAGTAAAGAGGCTCTCCCAGAAATATGAGTCACGCAGCCGAATTCAGGGGAGTGAGATGGCTAATTGGAAGGCCTGAGAGTAGCGAGTTGCAGTAGTCTAAGCATGAGGTGTTGAGGGTGTGGTTAAGTGTTTTGGTAGTGTGCTCAGAGAGGAAGGGTCAGATTTTGGTAATATCATAGAGGAAGAAGAGGTGAGATTTAAGCACAATTACTCCCTCAGTCATTCCTGCAAACCTTAGGTCTATACATGCAATTAGCTGATACTTAACATGTGTTTCATTCGGTGAAGGTGTACATGCCAGTGTTTAGATTTTATAAAGTATACATGGACTATTGCAAACAGTGGCGTAGTAAGGAGGTTGGGGGCAGACCGCCCCGGGTTCCATTTTGGTGAGGGCACCAGCGCCTCTCCTCCGCGCCCCCCCCTCACCTCTCCTTCCCACTGCTCCCCATCACCATACTTCTAGGCCTTCGCCATGATTGAGCAGCTGCTCCAACAATTCTGGTCCTGCCACTCCAGATGTTCTGGATTTGGGCATTTTGTAGTCGAAATTGGCAAACAAAGTTGGATGCCCTGATGGCCAAGGTATCTTAAGTAGGCAAATTTCAAAAAAATAAATACATTTGGAAATGCCTCTCTGTAATGTGGTTCAGAGTACATGCCCTTTGAAAGTCTGGGTGCTTCTTTTTCCAGAGAATCAGACAGACGGACAGATGGACACACAGACACTCGCGCTACTTCCCTGTAGTGCTTATGCCCTGCAGAAGATAAGCCCCCAGTACACCTTCAGTTTTCTGGAGGTTAGATTTATGCAACTGGGCTCTCCAGTACCTGGAAACAGGGTTCTATAAGACTTCTGTCTGCTAAAGCATGATGGCTGATCAAAAGAGACAGCAGCTCCCCGAACTTTGTGACAGACCCCTCTGCACCCCAGAATTTACTAGAGAACAGATTGTAGTCATCAACAAACAACTTTGCTGACCTATTATTAGTAACTGTGCTGTACTATGTGGCATAGAAAGCAATCAGTTGGATCATTAAACAGATATTAACATAAAACATGAAGATTAGTTTCAGTATAAAGGAACACTGGCTATGTAGCAGTGGTGAAGGTCTATAATGTGATCCTAGATCAAATTCATGGCTGCAGGAGCTGGCAGCCAAAAAGGAGCTGAATGGAAAAAAAAAGAAACAGCAAAATACTCTGCAGGGGTGTGCACTAGAGAGTTGCGCGGGGACAGAAATCCCACCCGTCCCCACCCGTCCCCGCCAAAGTCCCACCCGTCCCCACCCGTCCCCGTGAGGACTCCCACCCGTCCCCACCCGTCCCCGCGAGGAATCCCTCCGTCCCCACCCGTCCCCGCGAGGAATCCCTCCGTCCCCGCCCGTCCCCGCGAGGAATCCCCTACGTCCCCGCGAGGAATCCCCTACGTCCCCGCCCGTCCCTATAAACTACAGAAATAGTTATTTCATTTAATTATGCTACTGAATTAAAGGCTCTGGTAGAAACCCATTTAAAAATAAGCAAAAAGACTTTATTAATTTGGAAATATTAATTGGGAAGAATACATACTTTGTAAACGGGTTTCTACCAGAGCCTCTAATGTTTATAAATTTTTATCAACACAACTAATATACTACTTTATCCTTAAGCAAAAAAAAAAAAAAAGAATTTTTTTCCTACCTTTGTTGCCTGGTTTCTGCTTTCTTCATATTCTCATTCAATTCCTTCCATCCACTGCCTCTCTTCTCTCTGTGTCTTCCATTTGCTCTGTTACTGTGCCTCTCCCTTTCTCCCAAATTGGTCTGGCACCCATCTTTTTCCTTCCACTCCCCCCATAGTCTGGCACCTCTGTCTTCTTCCCTGCCAGGGTCTTCTCCCCATTCCCTCTTCCCCATTTCCTTCCAGTGTCCTTCTCCCCCACCATCTTCCCCATGTCCTGTCAGGCAGCATCCTTCTCCCCCCTCTGCCTTCCCCATGTCCTTTCAGCGTCCTTCTCCCCCCTCTGTCTTCCCCATGTCCTTTCAGCGGCCTTCTCCCCCCTCTGTCTTCCCCATATCCTTTCATCGGCCTTCTCCCCCCCTGTTTTCCCCATTTCCTTTCAGTGGCCTTCTCCATCCCTGTTTTCCCCATGTCCTTTCAGTGGCCTTCTCCCCCCTCTGTCTTCCCCATATCCTTTCAGCGGCCTTCTCCCCCCCTGTTTTCCCCATTTCCTTTCAGTGGCATTCTCCACCCCTTTGTCTTCCCCAGTGCTTTCAGGGTCCTTCCCCCCCCTCTGCCTTCCCCATGTCCTTTCAGGGTCCTTCTCCCCCCTCTGTCTTCCCCATGTCCTTTCATCGGCCTTCTCCCCCCCCCCCTGTTTTCCCCATTTCCTTTCAGTGGCCTTCTCCACCCCTGTTTTCCCCATGTCCTTTCAGTGGCATTCTCCACCCCTTTGTCTTCCCCAGTGCTTTCAGGGTCCTTCACCCCCCTCTGTCTTCAACATGTGCTTTCAGCATCCTTCCCCCCCTCCTCCCGTTTACCCCATGTCCTTTCAGCGTCCTTCTCCACTCCTTTGTCTTCCCCAGTGCTTTCAGCGGCCTTCTCCCCCCTTAAGCGTCTTTTCTTCTCCACTCCACCTTTCCTCCCTCCCTGCCCCTTACCTTTGTGGCGTTTCCGCACCCGACCGACAACAGAACAGGCCCGGTCGGACAAATCTCCCTGTCTTGTAGCCGCGAATCTAAATTACCTTCTTACAGCAGCTGGAGTATTGAAGCTGCTGTAAGAGGTAATTTAGATTCGCGGCTACAGGGCAGGGAGGTTTGTCGGCCGGGCCTGTTGTCGGTCGATCGGGGGACCTGACCGGCTGTGCACATTCTTCGGGCGGACCGCCCCCCTCCCCCCTCTTTCGTTCGCCATTGCCTTCTTCCTACCTGCCCTGCCGCTCACAGCCGACCGGAAGTCTTCCTGATGTCAGCGCTGACGTCGGAGGAAGGGAGGGCTTTGCTTAAGCCCTCCCTCCGACGTCAGCGCTGACATCGGGAAGACTTCCGTTCGGCTGTGTGCTGCGACAGTGCAGGTAATGAGGAGGAGACTACCCTCGCGGCTCAAATGCAGTGTACTGCGATCCAACCCCGCAGGAACCCCGCGACCCTCGGAGGCGTCCCCACGGGATCCCCGCGACCCTAGGGGCGTCCCCATGGGATCCCCGCGACCCTAGGGGGCGTCCCCACGGGATCCCCGTGACCCAAAGGGGGAACCCGCGGGATCCCCGCGGGTCCCGCGGGATTCCCGTCATCCCCGTTCCCGTGCAGCTCTCTAGTGTGCACACAGTTCAGGTGGCAATGTTACTTTCCTAGACAGTTCCTTAAGAGCACTTTTCAACCACCATATAATATGATGAAACAAACCTTTCGTAAGCCCTGCTTGGACCCTTTCTGTGCTGACTGGCTCCCAAATCGGGGTGAGCTCTATACAGTTTCCCTTTTGTTAATGGTAGGGATTTTCTATGGAAGTCCCTTTGCATCTACTCTGGTGTTTGCAGGAGCCTTTTGGGGATCAGATCCCATTACAGAGACTAGTTAAGCTCTGGAACGCGTTGCCAGAGGTTGTGGTAAGAGCGGATAGTGTAGCTGGCTTTAAGAAAGGTTTGGGCAAGTTCCTGGAGGAAAAGTCCATGGTCTGTTATTGAGAAAAACATGGAGGAAGCCACTGCTTGCTCTGTATTGGTCATGTTCTCCACAAATAGTACTTCATAACATGTTCATTTATAATTTTTACTTATTCATTGGTCTTCAGAAGTGCCAGTATTAGCCAATTGGTTTGGATGGCCAAATACTATGTGGCACTAGCCTCCTCATCAGACTGTTATGTTTTATATAAAGTGCTTTAGTGCTTCTATACTTCAGTGCTTGAGGAAATAAATAATCTTTCAACTTATCTTTTTTTTTTGCATTTTCTGAGTTTTCCCTTTGTCAATAGCAGAAAGGTCTTTTCATTAAATTGATATCTTATACTGAGTTTAATGAATGCATTTTATTGCAGGGGACTTTTTCTTGATACAGCCGTCGGGTGAAACATGTTGGAATGACAGGTCCCTTCCCGATAACTATTGACAAAGGGAAAACTCAGAAAATGCAGAAAAAAATATAAGTTGAAAGATTATTTATTTCCTCAACCACTGAAGTATAGAAGCACTAATGCACTTTATATAAAACATAAGGGTCTGATGAGTCTGAATAAGGGTCTGAATAAGTAAAAATTATAAATGAACATGTTATGAAGTACTGTTTGTGGAGAACACGAGTGATAGCAAAACAGTACAAAGGGCTGCTGTACACATTACTTGTCCTGTATTGGTAGCATGGAATGTTGCTACTCCTTGGGTTTTGGCCAAGTACTAGGGACCTAGATTGGCCATCGTGAGAACGGGCTGCTGGCTTCATGGACCACTGGTCTGATCCACTAAGGCTATTCTTATGTTCTTATGTACAGAATTGGTCCTCAGTGTTATGCATTTAGGCACTTTAGTTTTTACTATTGTTTCCTATATACCATATTTACTTGAATATAAGCTGATCCAAATATAAACCGATGTGACCTTTTGCCTCCCAAAAGGAGGAAAAAAAGTTGACTTAAATATAAACCAAGACTAGAAATTTGGGTGATCCTGGTGAGAGTCTACACAGACTAGACATCCTTGCTGTAAGTTTTAACACAATTTCTTTTTCACTTTAAATATTTTTATTAGTACAAAACCACACAGCATCTACAATAACAGCAGTTTAAACAGTTCCCGTGATTTGAGGTTTTTGTTCCCTCATCCCCTAGTACAGTGTATCTCAAACTGTGCCTCCTGAGATTTCAGGTGTGCCACGGTACACTGGGGAGGAGGAGAGACGCCGGCTGACTGCCTATAGGGCACGCCTGGAGGGCCTTAACACACATGATGGACATCGACATGATTTGTTTATTTAATCATTTCTATACCACTTATATCCTAAGTGGTTTACATTCAGGTACTTTACCATATTTCCCTATCTGTCCCGGCGGGCTCAAACTCTATCTAGTGTACCTGGGGCAATGAGGAGATTAAGTGACTTGCCCAGGGTCACAAGGAGCAGTGAGAGATTTGAACCCACAACCTCAGGGTGCTAAGGCTGTAGTTCTAACCACCACGTGCCATACTCATCACAGCAATATCGACGCACTCCCAGGTGCCTCGAGCCACAGCCACTTCTTTTAGTGTGCCGTGGCTCGAGAAAGTTTGCTGGACACTGCCCTAGTAGCTTGAGAAACGGCTGAGAGAAATATATTTTTGGGGTCTGCCCATGCAGATTCCCTAGTGAGTTACATGAGCTTGAAGGTAGAAAGCAGTAACATAGAACAGGATGACATAAA
Source organism: Geotrypetes seraphini (assembly GCF_902459505.1). NCBI lineage: Eukaryota > Metazoa > Chordata > Amphibia > Gymnophiona > Dermophiidae > Geotrypetes > Geotrypetes seraphini. Next base: position 138,040,445 of record NC_047086.1, read on the forward strand.
AAAAAAAGCCCAAACCCGTATGTCCTATCCAGTGGTGAAATGGGGGGAGGGGGTGGTCCATCCAAGGCGCCGTCTTGGTGGGGGCGCCAGCACCCGTCCTCCTTTCTGCCCACCCCCCACTCTTTCCCTACTACTGCACACGCCCCTTCTTCCCTTGTACCTCTTTAACATTCCTGGGGCGAGCAGCAACCCCCAACCTGCTGCTCGTGCCAGCGTCAGCTCTTCCTCTGATGTCACTTCTGGACCTGCACTTAGAAAGAGGCATCAGAAGAAGAACCTACGCTGGTGTGAGCAGCAGGTTGGGGTTGCTGCTTGCGCCGGGAACGATAAAGAGGTACGAGGGGAGGGAAGGGGCAGGCGTGTGTGGCAGGAGGGGGCAGGAAAGGAGAAGGCGGGGGAGGGGTGTCACCGACCGGGATACCTCTTACCCTCCCTACACCACTGGCCCTATCCAATCCACCCGTCCATACTAACTGCTCGGCTCCATAATCCCCACCATGCTCTCAATTTATTAACCAAGCACAGCAACACTTGCAACAACCCCCCCCCCCTCCCCAAAATAATTGCAGGCACCACTATCTTTCATGGCTACCCCACCCCTCAGCTGGCATCAGAAAGCTGTCAAATGTTTGTTAGATCCTTTCATAAAGCACTATTTATAATTAACAAATAATAAGGGGAAAACAGGAATGCAAAATAAATAATAATAATAACTTTATTTTCTATACCGCCAACGCCCAAAGAGTTCTAGGTGGTTTACAGACAAGAAGAACTAGATCATCTGTGATCAAATACAAGTAAGCAACAGGCACAGATATAGTTACGTAGTTCTTAGTTGGATAAGAATTTCTTAAACAAGTAGGTCTTTACTAGTTTCCTAAAAGAACAGTATGATTCAGCTTGATGGAGCATATTATCTAACCAAGATTGAGCCTACAGTTTAAAAACATAGAGAGAGAGGGTACGGGCAAAGTTGTCCTTATCTGCCCGATATGTACCTAGAGCCCATTGAATGCACGAGTAAATGTATTTATTTATTTTAAGCATTTATATACCACTTGTAGCCTAAGTGGTTTACATTCAAGAATCCAAGCATTTTCCCCTGTCTGTTCCGGTGGGCTCACAATATACCTGGGGCAATGGGGGGGTATTAAGTGACTTGCCCAGGGTCACAAGGAGCAGCGTAGGTTTGAACCCACAACCTCAGGGTCTTGAGGCCCTTCCCTGGATTTTATAGGAAGATTCAGACTGGAGGAAGAGGGGCAAAGCCTTCCAAAATTGAGTGAAATTGCCATAAGCCAAAAAAACAACAAAAAAAAAAAACCTCCAACAAAACAAAACCAGTCTTGACAACGGTAGACACTTGTATCTTAATGGAAAGATGGTAATGAGTAAATAAGGCCAAGAAAGATAATTGAATCAATGTTACTAATTGAAGAGACAGACACGATAAACACCAATGTGACTGTCCACTATAACCCCCCACCCCAATGACTATAGGCACCACTATCCCTCATGGAAGCCCCCCTCCCTCCCAGCCAGTATAACGCTTACCATTGAAGAAAGTTGCTACTTCCGCTGCTGCTACTGATGCTGTGCTTATGGTGATCTGTTGTGGGCCCTTGAGCATGCACAGATGCTCAGGTTCTCTGCACCGGATCACCATACAGTGGTGTTTGGTAGCCGCAGCTACAGTAGCCGCATTCTTTGATAAGTCTGAAAGGGGCATCAAGGTATTCAAGGTTTATTAAAAAATTTCTTATACCGCTTAATCCAAAATTCAAAGCATTGTACAATAAAATACATAATCAGCATACAATAATACAAAATAAAAGATTAAAACAAAATATGTATCATTACTGGGGATTGATTAGTAAAAAAAACGAACATCAGACAGACAAAAGTAAAAACATGAGGGGAAAATAGGGAAGAACTACAATATGTACCGGGAAAAACAATAGTAAAAAGAGTTAAACTAAAAACAACATTGAGATTTTGCCCTTACGAAGGCAGTTATGCATCAAAAGCATCTAAGAATAAGAAAGTTTTCAACTTTGCCTTAAAGGGGCCTAGGGAGGTTTCTTCTCTTCTGTAATTGGGAATGGCTTTCTAAAGGGATGGTGCAGTCACTGAAAAATGATTAGATCTGAAGGATAGTGGTGCCTGTATTTGTCGAGGGGGAGGGGGGTATGGTAGGCAGCTGTGCTGGTGTTTATTGTGGCTGTGGGGGGAGGGGGCATGCACAAGGAAGACTATAGCCCTATTTGTCATTGGGGGTTCAGGGGAGGAGGAAAGCCGCACCGATGGTTAGGTGGTGGCTCGAATATAAACCAAGATCCCCATTTATGGGCCATTTATTTTTTTTAGCCCCAAAATCTCAGTTTATGTTTGAGTATACAGTATATGGTAAATACTGGCTGGCCATAGTTACTCATGAATGTTCAGCGGCATTCTGCAGATAAGTCCCAGGGCAGTACATGGATGGCATAGGATCGTATCTGTAGTGGTGATATGCAGACTATCTGGATATAGTTAGCACAGCAAAATCACAGCTATCTAGTTATTGGTGTGACAGTGTGCTCTGTTGTGTTATATTGTACTAGTCTTTAAGCCCGTTACATTAATGGGTGCTAGAATATATGTCTGTCTGTCTTTCTTTCTGTCTCTCTCTCTCCCGCTGTCTCTCTCTCCTTGGCTCCCTTTTTCTGTCTGTCTTTGTCCCTGCCCCTGCGTCTTTCTTCCTTTCTGTCTGTCTCCCTCCCTCCTGCTGTCTGTCTGTCATTCTTTCCCTCCATTTCCCTGTGCAGTAGTATTTCTACCCCCCACTTCCCTGTGGAGCAGCAACAGCATTTCCCTACCCCCCTGACTTCCCTGTGCAGCAGCAGCGGTATTTGTCTTCCCCTCCAGGTCCCTGTGCAGCTGTTGCAGCATTTCCCCCACCCCTTCCCTTCTCTTACCGTGATCTTGCCTGCTCCATTCAGCCCCTCCCCCATGTTCTGGCTTGCTGCGATCTGGCTGCTCCGTTCGGCTCCTCGCGGCTGTAGTCCTCTTCTTTGTCGGCCCCCCCTTCCCTTCCCTTCCCGCGGTCTTGAGCTTCGGTCTGGTCTGGCCTGCTCGCCTTGCCGTATTTTTTTTTAGTTGAAAGACGCGGCGGTGGCTCCTCTCATGATCCCCACCTGTGTAGGAAGTCCAACGCAGGCGGGGATCATAAGAGGAGCCACCGCTGCGTCTTTCAACTAAAAAATGCAATATGGCAGGGAGCAGGCCAGACCGAAAAACAGAACCGTAAGCCGCGCTTGCGCATTCCTACCTGCGGGTCGCTACAGCTTACGGAAAACCGGCGCACACATAGGAAGTGCGCATGCGGGGCTTACCGTTTTATTATATTAGATTGTGCTGGCATGAAGGAGTAGCAGAATGGTTAGAGGAGTGGCCTACACACCTGTGGAACTCGGTTTGAATCCCACTGCAGCTCCTTGTGACTCTGAATAAGTCACTTAACCCTCCATTGCTCTAGGCACAAAAATATAATATGTATATAATATGTAAACCACTTTGACTGTAATCACAGAAGGGCAGTAAATCATAGTGCTTCCCGATTTCTGATTCAAATCAATTCACCTATTTTATTTATTTTTTTTTTAATCAACTTTAAACATTATCATTTTATACAAATAATAATAAGAAAAGAGACAAAGAAAAACCAAAATTTTACAGAGATTGAAGGATATTCCTTATAACATTACCCTTTTACCTCTTCTAGTCCACATAATGGGAGAATATTCCTGAAATTAACTTAAAAATACAATAAAATATAATCATGATCTAATCTAAGATCTAATTTTATGGTGCAAAATACTACTAAACTCCATTTATAATTAATTCAGATGGGAACTAATTATTAGTTTCACAAAGCTATAAAAACTGTTCCAACTGCATAGAGTCCCAGAATACATATTCACATTCCTTAAATTTCACTAAGCATTTACATGGAAATTTTAAGTAAAATGTGGCTCCCAGAGCCACTTGATTTCAAGTTTAGAAATGTTTTCCTTCTCAGTTGTGTTGCCTGGGCCACATCGGGAAATATTAATACATTATCTCCACAAAACTTTACAATTCACCGATTTTAATCAGGTGACTCAATTCAAATCAATTTATTTTTTTTAAAAATTGGCCTCGCTAATTCAGTTATCAGCCCTCGCCCCCTAAAGCAGGAGCAGCAGCGCTGAATCTCGCTGGCTTGCCGCTGCTGCTTTAGGGGGCAAGGGGGAAGGGTCAGTTGAGAAGTGCTGCCTTGGTCCTTTGCAGTGTCCTCCAGCTTCCCCCCTGGCCTCTCCGCTCTTATCTAAAGATAATCGGCATCCTGCAGAGAGGATTGCGGTGCTATAGCGATCTTTGCAGGCTTCCATCGTCGTCAGCACCATGTTCGCTTTACCGCGTTCCTGCCCCTGACGTCAGAGGAGAGGCGGGACCGCGGTAGAGCGAACTTAGTGCTGAGGATGACGGCAGCCTGCATAGATCGCTACAGCACCGCAATCCTCTCTGTAGGCTGCTGATTATCTTTAAGGCAAGAGCGGGAGGCCAGGGAGAATGCAGGCCTTTGGGGGGAGTGCATGGGGAGTGCAGCCTTCAGGGGGGAGCAGGCCTTCTGGGGAGGGGGGCCCTGGTGTAGAAGTACACAGAGGGAGGGAGGGAGGGAAGGGTGGTTTCAAAGGTATGTGCATATACCAGACTGGGGGGAAGAAATAATGGGTCTAAAAACCAAGGAGAAGGGAGAGAGATGGTGGACAATGAGATTTAGGGAGGGAAGGAACAGAAAGGAAGAGAAGGACACAAGGGATGATGTGGAGGGAAGTGGGGGACAGAGATACTGGATAGGAGGGTAGTTGGGAAGAGAAAGGGAGAGCTGGTTGACCCTTGGGTGGTGGGGAAGGAGGGAAAGATGCTGGATGAAGGGTAGTTGATAAAAGGAGAAGTGGTGGATCTGAGATCCATCGCTGCAGCTTTAGGGATGGAGATGAAAAAAAGATAAGATGCCAGACTTCTGGGGGAGGGAAGGGGAAGACAGAGATGGAAGATGGATGGTTAGCATGGAGAAAAAAGAAAAAAGGAGACCCTGATCAGAAGATAACCAGAGCTTGGGACCAACACGATTTGAATAATGACCAGACAACAAAAAGTAGAAAAAATTATTTTATTTTCTGTTTTGTGATTACAATATGTCAGATTTGAAATGTGTATTTTGCCAGAGCTAATGTTAGACCACGAACATGAGCTAGGATTTAACAGAGAGAGGAAAAGTCTTTTTTATTTACCACACAGCGCCAGTATGGGTAGGAGAGGGTAAAGGCAGTGAAGAGGCTATAAAATAAACCCACCAGGATGTTTGGAAAAAAAACAACACCCAATTGGGCAGGAAAATTGAATCGAAAAATAGATTCAAGATGCTGAATCGGATCGAAATTTTTTTTACTGAATCGGGCACCACTAGTAAATCAAGACCCATCCCTACTGCATACTAGTACTGCTTGTTATCTGGATAAAAGTGCTGAATATTCAGTATTCAAGGTTTTTAACCCGTATAGGTTCAGTCATTATATCAGGGGTGGGTCCTTGAAGGCTGCAACCAGTGGGGGGTTATCAGGAGCTCCCCAATGAATATGCAAGAGCTCTATTTGCATACAATAGAGGCACTGCATGCAAATAGATCTCATGCATATTCATTGGGGAGCTCCTGAAAATCCAACTGGTTGCAGCCCTCAAGGACCAAGGTTTCCCACCCCTGCATTAGCTAACGTGTGAAATATTTCCTCCTTTTAAATTAGTCTATGCAGTTGTAAGATACTGATTTCCATTTCTGAAAAGAGATTTGTAGGGATGAATGTTTATTCAATGCATTTGTCTGTGTTTCAGATTAATTTCTGTGGAACTCCATGATTGAAGGAGGTTTTAAACTGGTCAAAAGTTTTTTAAGGAAGGGAGCCATCTGTTCTTGGTTTTCATGCCTTTCCTTCCCTCTGACAGTGTGGTTTCTCTGTGCTTATTCTGAATGAGAAGGAGACAGACTGGAAATAAGCTAATATACTCTATGATGCAGAGAAGGGGCTGTCCTAACATACTCTGTAAAGAGAGGTTAGAATGGAGACTATTCTGAGATGCATTTAGAAAGGATTTTCTTCTATTTGTCAAAATATTTTCAGTTGTAATTACAGTACTGTACTTTGAAGGCAGGCTTCTGATTTGATATGTTTCCTGTGTGCCTTCTGGTATAGCCAGTTTTGAAGCTGCCTTTGAGGTCAGCACTGTACTGTCCAGCTAAGTCATGTGATTGGATGCTACTGGGGCTAAGGGCTTAGCTGTAGGGCAGAGCTCTCCGTGACAGGACTCTGAGTATTACCATTGTGGCGTTGTTTTTTATTGCTCCTATAAACAGACATGCTCATGCTTTATTAGTCACTGTAGTAAGGAAGAGAATAGTGTCTTTCAGTCATAGATATTAGGCCAAACAATTACTACTACTACTACTTATTATTTCTATAGCACTACCAGACACACACAGCATTGTACATTAAACACGCAAGAGACAGTCCCTGTTCAAAAGAGCTTACAATCTAAATATGACAGACACAGTGGACAAAATGGTGAATCAATATAATACCAACAAAGATTCAAATTATGCAAGTTTTTTTTTTCTGTTATACTATATAGATAAATTGTAAGCTCTTCAGAGCAGGGACCATCTTTTGAATGTTAAATATTGTGGGACCGGGATCCTGGCGAGGCCTAGTAACTCCACAGAATCCCAGTCTTGGCTCAAGCGTAACCGTGGTGGGCCACAGCTGGCCTGGTGCCTCCCATAAACTGCACACCACACTGGCCGGGTTTTGTCCAAATATATTACTTTTATTTATCCACAAGAAAAGTTTCCAACAAAAAAAGGTCAAAATTTGACATTCAAAGTAAAAACCCAAAACATTCCAATTTTCTCTTGTTCTGCTTTCTTTCTCTCATGTGCCAATTCTTTTCACTGCACCCTCAGTGCTGGCCAATTCAGGTTCACAAATTAAGAACATAAAATACAGTTCATGTTAGGTATTCTTTCCACAAGCAGTGCTAGAACCATACCTGCCTTAGCAATAGTTAGGCTACCTGGTTCTAAGCACTAATTAGGCTTCTGGTAGTTTTGAGTGGCAGTTCCCTTTTCCTAGGAGCAGAGGGACTTGTACTCCCACAGGTGTGGCCACTGTTCCACTTATCTAACCCAACAGTAAATTCAGCAGCTTCCAGCCCAGGTTGAAAACAGGATACAAAATCCTTCACAAAAACATAAAACTCAAAAAGGAAGAACAAAAAAACAAAACCCTTTTACCAAGGAAAAAGGACATTCAGGCTTTCCTAAACCTATTCCCATTCCATAGGGTATTCTTCCCCAGACCTAGCATTACTCTCTAACCAGTCCATGTCACAAACCTCAGATTGTGTTTCAGGGTTTTGCATTTCCCTATCCTGGTGAGAACTTCTGAAGGCTGGCCAAAAGTTAGCTGCTGTAGCTGGTTTCCTCCTCAGCTTCCCCTGAGCTTCCAGTCCCAGCTGTCCCTCCTTCTCACTGACGAGGGAGCTTCAGAAAAAGGGAGACTCGGCACATAACCACGCCCCCTCACAGCAGCTTTAGCTAATTCCTTAAAGAGCCCTGTCCTTCCCGTTCCAGCCTGAGCTCTGTGAGCTTTTAAAGGGACAGGCTCTCTCTTAACCTTGTGCTCAGGATTTTCCCTACACTCAGGATATTTCTTCTCCTTAGTCCCTGGAACATTATTAATGCTTCCCTGAGCTTTTCCCTGGGCTTTTCCCTGGGCTTTATTAGGACTAGCCAGATCCCTGTCACAATATACAGCGCTGTGTACACCTTTCAGTGCTATAGAAATGATTAGTAGTAGTAGTAGCAGCCGTAGGATGCAAACATTGAACTGTGAACAGGCAGGTCAGAAAGAATCGTGGTGTGGTGCTAGAGATGACTATTACAAATATCATAGACAGCCAAGGAAATCAAACAGGTGGTCTGTGACCAACCAAACCTAAATTGTCACAAGACATTTCAGTCTAGTCATGCAAGCTTCAATGTGTAATCTACAAAACAGTGGAAATATGCTAAAGAAATCCAATAAGATACTGTCATACATCCCCTCCCTTCTGTGAATAAGTGAAGATGGTTATCACTAATTAATATTTTGGTGGTGCCTTTTAATATTAGACTTGTATGGGACAGGCTAGTTGCTTTGATTGCTTGTATGCTAGTCTGTACCCTGTTGAAGTTGAATTATCATCATGGGGAAGAGGAAGAACAGGAAATGGGGGTTATCTCCTAGCTTGTGGCTCCATACTCTTGAGGCCCGGTGGATTCCCATGTCTTAGGACTACTGGTGGTTTCAATGTAGTGTCACTGGGGCAAAGAAAGCCATTGCCCTGCCTGGCCGTGAAGACATTATTACGTGCTGAATTAAGCTGCAGATATTGAAGAACACCCTCTGTGATGACATCAGGGATGCCGGTGGTGCACCAGGAAGTTTTGAGGCTTTAGTGGGAGGTGAAAGTTCTTTCGAAGATGCTGGTTTTTGCAGGCCGTGGAGACATGGTTTGGAGGTATCTAGAGATCAATCACTAGCAGAGATGATTTCCTTACATACTATTTGGTCTGTGATTGAGGGACTGGGTAAGTTGCTTGTAGGTCTGCTACAGTCTCTGTTGGGCAGGGAAGTGACTCTGGAGCAGGAAAATCAGATGATTGATTTGAAAGAGAACTCGGCAGTACAACACAACCCTGCCTTAATGAAGGAATCTAAAACGTGCGTCCGAATGTAACATTATCAATGAGAACCAAAACCTTTGAATCCACAAAATGGAGTGTTGCTGTGAAGATTCTAAGGTTTTGCTCATTGATAACTTCACGACTCCTGAGACAGATCCTTAGGTCAAAACCATGATTCATGTTAATTCAAGTGTCAGAGTTTTCTAATAGAGTGTTGTAGACGTTGCTGACTTTCTCGTTTTATGTCAGCCCCGCTGTTGCTTGTACTCTTTTCATCCTGTTTGTCTGTCACAATTAGATTGTAAGCACTGTCTAGCAGGAACTTTCTCTAGCGTGTTAATGTACAGTGCTTTGTGCGTCTGGTAGTGCTATAGAAATGATAAGTAGTACTGTGTTTCCATCCCTCATGCAGCAGGACCCTTGAGCAAGCACCGCCCCTCCCCCCCCCAGCATCTACCCCCACCACGTAGCCGAATCCCCACCCTTCCATTGGAAACCCGCTGCGAGCCTTACTTACCTCCCTAAGCAGCGTCGGGCCGGCAGCATGCTAAACAGGCTGCTTCGGCCTTGTCCGCTAGTGAATTCAGTCTATCATGTTACTGATGACGCCATCAGTAACTCTAGCGTGTTAATGTACAGTGCTTTGTGCGTCTGGTAATACTATAGAAATGATAAGTAGTACCGTGTTTCCCTGAAAATAAGACAGCAGTTTTATATTAATTTTAGGCCCCAAAAAGGCACTAGGTCTTATTTTCTGGGTATGTACATGATCATCTCTCCCTTCCTCTCCTATGCCCCAATTTTTCCTCGTTCCTTTCTCTCCCCCACATGTGCAGCTTCTATCCTACTCTCCCTCCCATCCCTCATGCAGCAGGACCCTTGATCGAGCACCGTTCCCCCTCAGCATCCGCCGCGCAGCCGAATCCCCACCCTTCCATCGGAAACCCACTACGAGCCTTACTTACCTTTCTAAGCAGTGTCGGGCCGGCAGCATACTAAACAGGCTGCTTCGGCCTTGTCCACTCATCATCAGTAAAGTGGCAGACTGAATTCATAAGCGGACAAGGCCGAAGCAGCCTATTTAGTGTGCTGCCAGCCTGATGCTGCTTAGGGAGGTAAGTAAGGCTTGTGGCAGAGTTCCGATGGGAAGGAAGGATGGGGATTCGACTTCGGTGCGGGTGCTCGCGGGTTGGGGGGGGGCCGGTGCTCGCTCAAAGGTTCTGCTGCACAAGGGATGGGAGGGAGGGAGGGAAGGGAAACTGCTGGTGAATCCTGGGACTAGGGCTTATTTTAGGGGTAGGTCTTATTTTCGGGGAAACACGATAGTAGTACTCTTGCAGTGGATTTTGTTTGTCTGTCGCCTTTGTTCTTGTATACTTCCCATAGTCTCGTGGACTGAATAAGATTAAATGATAGGCTGAGGATTGCCCACCCTTGTGAAAGAGACTGGGAGCAGGTGTAACTCCAGACTCTGTCCCTTCTTTCTTGCTGCCAGAATCAATACATCATGCTTCGTCTCTAGCAGTATCCAAATCCAAGTTCAAAGCCCATTTCTTTGTCAGATGCCTATACCCATTGTTTCATTCCTTCTAGCAGAAACTCCCCAACTCCTGAGATGTCCTGTCTGTCCAAATTAGATTGTAAGCTCTTCTGAGCAGGGACCGTCTATTGAATATTAAATGTACAGTGCTGTATATGCCTTTCAACGCTACAAAAATGATAAATAATAGTATGTTGGCATATAATATCCACACATTTATAAACAATACACATAAATCACACATGTTGTATTCGATGACTTTATATTGTGACCACTTCGCTGTTTGTCCAGCTCCTTTCATTGTAAACTGCCTTGAATCTTCATGGCTTATATTTGATAACAATGTAGTGTAAACTCTTTGCTGATTGTCCAGCACTTCTTGTTGTAAACCGCCTTGAACTTTCATGGCTTTGGCGGTATATAAGAATAAAATTATTATTATTATAAGGGTAAGCTAAATTTCTTTTCAACCTAGGGTTTCAAGGAGTGACTGGTCTTACAAATCACTTCAAACAGCCAAAATCTGAGTTTAGACCAGTCTCTGCTATACCAGCATTGATGGTAATGGATGAGTCGATCCCCAAAAGGTAGAGTCTGAGGCAGAAGTTGAGAAGCCCTGACTAAGCTCTCTAGGAAGAAGTCAAAAAGACTGCTATTGCTTGGACTGAGGTTGCGCAGAGGTTTTCTGTTGCCTTGTTGCCTCTGCTGCCTGGGTTACCTTTGAGCCATTGTGCGGTTAGAAGGAAAAGGCTGGCAATATCTGTGCCTCCACTAATATATAGAATGCCTAGAGGCATTGGAATATCTTTATGGTGTCTGAGATTGACGTGATTTGGACAAGGTGGTCATACAGTCAGCATGTCTTTGAGTTTCTGTGTGGTCTCCTTAATACGGTCTCCGAATAGATCATCTCCTATACAGGGTATGTTGGAGAAACGATCTTGCACATTGGGATCCAGATCAGAGATTCTTAACTTTGCTTGCCTTTGCATAGGAATTGAAATTGCAAATGTTCGAGAGAGAATGTCAAAAGCATCAAATATAGAACGGGCCATCTGCTTCCTGGTCTCCAAGGGATCGTTCATTAAATGTTGGTAAGAAGTGACATACTCTGATGGTATGAATCAGTCATAGTTTGACATCTTCTGGATGAGAGATTTCATGTAGAATGTCATGTAGAAATTATAGTTTAGAATTCTGTTTGCTAGCACAGAACCTTGGAACACTCTGCGTCCAAACTTGTCCAGAGTTCTACTTTCTCTTCCAGGTGGAGGGTTGGCATAAGCAGATTCCACAACCAAAAAGTGATGCTGCAGTTGTGATTTGTCAAAGCCAAGGCACGACTGAATATGTGTGATATAGTGTGCATGAGCGGTGTGGGAGCAAGGCCTTCATAAAACACAGTCAGACAAATGATACAAAGTGCTACAAAAACCTTTATTAACCAAATAGTGAAACTTATCACTTCTCTGGCACAGAAATAAAGAACAGTGCGAGTTGAGAGGCAAACTTTTCATAGTCCTCAAACCTTCAATACATATCTACTTGCAGGATTCTCCAACACAGGTCTGGCTCCCTCCAGTCCTTCCAGACTCATTAAGCTTCTTGCAGGTTTCATAACCACAAGTCTGGCTCCCTCCAGGCCTCTTTAGCAGGATTCTTATACTTAAAGTACATCTTTTCCTACCTCAGCTGACTTCTCATGACTGCCATTCATACAAGCAAGGGAAATCCCAACTCTAGGACAACTTTCCTCTTTCCAGGGCATCGGCCTCAGGTACTCTCCTAGAGATCTCTTGCCTCTGGGCCTCTACTCTCACAGGGGCACCTCTCCTAGGGGACCTCTCTTCTCGGACTCCACTCTGGAATAGATATACTGCTCCATCCTGAGTCCCACCCCTCTGCCTCAGGCAGGACCTGTTCTAACAGATTAGCACCACCTGCTGGAGGACAGCCTAACTGCCATGCCCTTTGCTGTTCACTGGTATAATAGCAGTATTAGTGAGGGAGAATCCCTGACTCCCTCACAATATGGTACAGGGCGTCCAGTTTTGTGTGGAGCCACTGAGATATTAAGTGGAGTCTCCCAATTTTTCAATAAGACCTCTTTCATGAGATTATGGAGAGGAACTTTTATGCAGTTTGTAATCAAGTGCATCTCTGAGTTCTGCATCAGATTTTGAATCAGATTCCATTTTTAAAAGCAATGCCTGCCCCATTTATCTTATAAACTTTGGAAAAAGACAGACCTTCTGGAGAATACATTCCTTCATGAGATATATCTGAAGGTATCTGATATGACTCGTCCACTGAGCTCTGAATAGTAGCTGGTACAACAGACAGATAAATCTATGTCACAGTCTTGGACATCCAGCCTTGGAGATTGAGAACAGTCAGGTCCTTCAGCCCCCACCCACTGCATCCCAAGATGCATTGGGAGGGGGGAAGCCCCGTCATTTGCAGCATGCGGTCCTGTAGGCAGGAGGGCAGTGAGCTTCCCTCCTGCTGTTTGCTCTTCTGAAGGTACAGGAAGGTTCTGGAGATGTGGGAGGGGGGCCTAGGAATGTTGGGGGGATGGGGGCAGAGATATCAGGGCATGTCAGAAGAGATCCAGTATATCAGGGAGGTTTGGGAGATGTTGGGGGAAGGGGTGTAGGGCTCCATGGCTCAGCAGTGCGGGGCTGAGCAGGAAGCACGAACAGCTCAGTCCTGTTGGGTGCGCTGTGAGATCGGAGGCAGCGGCCCATCACGGGGCAGGAATGCGGAAAGGTCGCTCCTGCCTCATATACCGCTGGACCACCAGGGATTAAAACTGGCATAAAAGGTACATGCATGTATGGGTTTAAAAAATTGTTAGTTGGCTGGGATGGGAGATGAGAGGGATCCCTCCTGTCCCAGCCTCTACCACTAGACCACCAGAGGGGGTATAGTGTAGGAAGGTGGGTGCAAAGCCTGGTAGGGTGTGTGGGGTTGAGTACAGAGCCTGGCAGGGAGTGAGGGGGGCTGGGTACAAAGCCTGGCAGGGAGGGGGGCTCAGTGCAGAGCCTGGCAGGGGAGGGCATGAGGGAGGGGACACTGGGTGCAGATCCTGGCATGGCATGGCACTTGAATATTAAGCCCCCATCTTATATTCAAGTCAACCATTTTTTTCTCCTTTATATTTGCGTATATACGGTACTCACCAACTGACAAAAACTCATACTCCATAAGCAAGCAGATATAAATATAGAGCCCCCCCTGCAACAAGACAGAAAAGCTTTTCTATCTGCAGGCGCTGGCGTTCTTCATCCCTGGCGCCATTGTGCAGCAATCGCACTGGCAGTGATAACTTTTGAATGTGGCTTTGCAAGACTCCTGACGCAGCCTCGGCGAAACACAGAAGCTCCCTGTCAGGTCCTGCGGTGAAGATGCCTACCTAAGTTTTGCTTGTCCTGTAGGTGCAGTTTTGTTTGGGGATCTCGGCATGCGTGGCATGATATAATTGGCAACTAAGTATCTGCTTTTATGTTTTTTCATGCGCTTTGTTGGAACTGTGCCCAATGTGGCTATTGAACTTGCTTTGCAATTTTGAGAAGTTGTGATTCTACAATTCCTATGTTGGGGGTTGCTACTGCCAATGCACAATTCAGCGATTGTTTTGAATATGACTTATGAAAGTGGAGCCTTTTTGAGAGAAAGTGGAGTTTTTGAGCCCATGAAGCTGAACTGAGGCTTTTTCTCCACTTTCTTTTCTTTTTCTGCTTCTTTGTATGAATCTCCTCTTTCTGTGTATGGTGTGTGAGTGAGGTCTTGTGGTCCCTCTAAATGCAATAAAGTTTATTGTAGAATTTGATCTTGTTGCAGGGGGGTTCTTTATATCTGCTTGCTTATAGAGTATGAGTTTTTGTCAATTGGTGATTTCGACTGACCCAACACTGACTATATAAATGTTGCATTAGGGAGTGCTAGGGAGGTAAAATTCCTAGATGTCATAAATGACTGCTTCTTGGAGCAGCTGGCCCAGGAACCGACAAGAGGGGGAGCTATTTTAGATTTGGTCCTTAGTGGAATGCAGGACATAGTACAGGAGGTAATTGTGTTGGGTCCACTCGAAGATAGCGATCATAACATGATTACATTTGAGCTGATAACTGGAGTGACGTTGCTAAAGAAATCTACTGTAGCAGCAACTTCACAAGGGCGACTACGATAAAATGAGGAAAATTATTAAAAAGAAGCTAAAAGGGTCTATGACAAAAGTCAGAGGTGTAAAGTGGATGTGGATGATGTTTAAAAATACCATTGTGGAAGCCCAGGCCAGATGTATTCCACATATTGAAAAAAAGTGGAAAGAAGAGAAAACGAGAGATGGCATGGTTAAAAGGTGAAGAAAAGGAGGCTATTACAGCCAAGAAAACATCCTTTAAAGAGTGGGAAAAGGATCCCAATGAAGAAAATCAGAAGAAACATAAGCACTAGAAAGTTAGATGCAAAGCATTGACAAAAAAAAGCTAAACAAGAATATGAAGAACAACTTGCCAAAGAGGCAAAAACTCATAGTAACAATTTTTTTATGTACATCAGAAGCAGAAAACCTGAGGGAATCCATGGGACTGTTGGATGATCAAGGAGTAAAAGGTGCACTCAGGGAGGATAAGGCCATAGCAGAGAGACTGAATTAATTCTTTGCGTTGGTCTTTACGAAAGAAGATGTAAGAGATCTACCTGAACAGGAAATGGTTTTCAAGGGTGATAAGGCAGAGGAATTGAAAGAAGCCTGGAAGACGTACTAAGCCAAATTGACAAGTTAAAGAGTGATGAATCACCTGGACTGGATGGTATACATCCCAGGGTACTGAAAGAACTCAAACATGAAATTGCTGATCTGTTAGTGATCTGTAACCTGTCGCTAAAATTGTCTGTAGTACCTGAAGATTGGAGGGTGGCCAGTGTTGCACTGGGAAATTACAGACTGGTAAGCCTGTCCTCAGTACTGGGCAAAATAGTGGAAACAATTATAAAAAATAAAATTGTGGAACTTATAGACCAAACATAATTTAATGAGACAAGAGTCAGTATGGGTTCAGCCGAGGGAGGTTTTTGCCTCACCAATTTGCTCGTCATCTTTGAAGGTGTGAATAAACATGTGGATATAGGTGATCTTGTTGATGCAGTGTATCTGGATTTCCAGAAGGCTTTTGACAAAGTTCCTCAGGAGAGGCTCCTGATAAAATGAAAGAGTCATGGGATAGGAGGCAATGTTCAAATTGTGAATTAAGAATTGGTTATCGGACAGAAAACAGAGGGTAGGCTTAAATGGCCCTTTGGATCAAATGTACTCTAACTGGATCGTGGATTCGGAATTGGTTGGAGGGGTGGGTGCTGCTTCAGAGTGAGCTGGGGGTTCATTTTCTTTGTTGTCTGTTTTTCTTTGTCCTTTTCTTTATGTGGCATATTATGCCATACACTGCCACGAGTGAATTCCTTATCAAAGGTGGTAAATGACACCTAATAAATAAATAAATGTACTTTTTGTTTGCAAATGACACATTATAACCTGCTCTCTGAGGTTTTGTTACACAGTTTGTCTTGCATGAGCTTTTGTTTGATGTACTTTTCCTGCTATTTTGTTCCCTCCCTGTTTGATTTTATTGAAACGTGAGCCACTTCAATGCTATTGTGAAAAGCAGTATAACAAATATATTAAACCATTAATTATCACATGGCTCCTGGTTAAAGAAAGAAATAATCTCAAGGGATGAAAAGGCAAAATCTTTAAGCCATTGCTAGAAGTCTGGATCAGGGCTGAAATGCCCCTTAGTGATTTATTTTATTTTTTTAATTCTTTAGTGATTTTCTAAACTTCAAAAGTGCAATACACAAATATATATCATATTCATATAAGTTAATAAAAGCACATTCAACTTACAAATATGCATAACCAACCATTTTCTCCTCCCCCCCCCAATGATTATTCAATAAAACACAGAAACAGACTATCCCAATAACCTTACTCTATTCAGATTAAAAATATCCTCCCACCCTAGGTGGACATACTCAAAAGTCAAATTAGGACAGAAATAGCCCCTCCCCCACGCACCCTTTCCTGGATGTGTGCGAAAATAAACCAAAAATGACTCATAATCAAAGACTTACTAAAGTGCAGTAATATATGATGTCAACGGCCCCAAAACCAGCTTTAATAAATTACTGTGCCCCAAACTGACATGTGGGAGGTCCACATAATGTATATTTAAATTTTCCTGTCTGCTCTTGTCTCGGCTCTAAGCGATGCATATTTTATATCGTTTTGCCAGGATATGAAACAAATGATAGAGAGCTTTGTTGTGGTTGTGGGGAGGATTGTTGTGAATATTGATGATGACTACTGTTAAGTGCCCTGTGTTTTATGTTTTTTAGATTGTACTTTGTGTAGTTTTATGTTTGTAATTATATTTATTATGTTTGGTTACTTGTTCTTTGCTTTGTATAAAACAAATAATAAATAAACACAATGCGATAATTGTGTTTTAATCTCAGGTTTATTTTGGCACTGAAAATGTATAAAAAAAAAAAAAGAGAGAACCTTTTGTAGCTTCACTACTTAATTGGTGCCACTTCTATGTACATTTTTCTGAAATGGGATCTCTATCGTTGCCAGCATTTATGCATGAAGGTGCTGCAACGTGGCATTTCCATGTATAATTGCTGGCATCTGTATATGGAAGATGCCAAGCGATGCCACTCTTTGTGCAGGTGTAAGGGCTGCTCCCACTGTACCTGTGTACAAATATATCATATATACTTGAATATAAACTGAGAAATATATAGGTCAAAAAAATGGCCCAAAATGGGGGTCTCCGTTTTTATTTGGGTAAGCTCCCATCTGCCCCTTCCCAGACCTGTATCAGGCCTCTACCGGACCTCCCATAAGGTAGTCCAGCAGTGAGCCAGGACAAGAGGGATCGCTCCAGCCTTCTGTCCCGGATGATTCTTGCCTACCTATCGCCTCCCCAATTAGTAAAAAGCGTACCTTAAAATCCCTGGTGGTCCAGCAGTGAACCAGGGCAGAAGCGAACTTCCTACACTCCTGCCATTCAGATAGTGTCTCTGCACAAGACAAGAGTGTAGGAAGATCGCTCCTGCTCTGGTTCACCGCTGGACCACCAGAGATTTTAAAGGTATGCTTTTTACTAATTGGGGAGTTGAGAGTTGCTAGAGTCAGCTGGGACAAGAGGGGGGAGAGAACCCTCCTGTTCCGGCCCACCACTGGACCACCAGGTCTTATGGCAGGCCTGTGGAGTCTTGCAAGATATCAGGAGAGAGGGGGTACAGGGTGCAGAGCCAGGGAGGGAGGGGGAGACAGTGTGCAGAGCCTTGAAGGGCAAGGAGGGAGGGAGGCTGGGTGCAGAGACTGGCAGGACACTTGAATATAAACCACCTGGTTTATATTCGGGTCAACCTTTTTTTTCCCTCCTTTTCTGGATGAAAAAAGGTTACCTCATTTTATATTCTGCTCGGTTTATATTCGATTACATACAGTATGGATATTCATCTGCATTTGGCAGAGCTTTTTGTAAATTACTGGGAGATGTTCAAAGGTCCACCTCAATGTGCTATGCAAAATGGACCTTATTATTTTATTTATTATTACGAGGGAGAGACTATTTCAAGACTGTCTCTTCCCCTAATCTCTGTATGATCACTGGTTACTTTCTTATTCTTTTTTTCTCCTAGAGCCATGCACGCCAACTCGGCCAACATGCGGATCCTGATTAAGGGAGGGAAGGTAGTGAATGACGACTGCACTCAGGAGGTTGATGTCTACATTGAAAATGGAATCATTCAACAAGTGGGACGGGAGTTGATGATCCCTGGAGGAGCAAAGGTTATTGATGCCACTGGCAAGCTGGTGATTCCAGGCGGCATTGACACAAGCACTCACTTTCACCAGACCTTCATGAATGCCACCTGTGTGGATGATTTCTACAATGGAACCAAGGTACACTAGTTCTGCCCCTATAGGCTGGGGAGCTTCATATAAAAATTTGGGAGTACTTCTCAATAGATTTTCTAATATTAAGTGCTAAGAGTGCCTAATATTAAGTGCTAAGTGTGGATTCTATAACGGAAGTTACACATGCAACTGCCCTTATAGCATATGAGCATAAGTCTGCATATAGGCATCTTGTTTACTCTTTCCAAAAATCCTAGGACTAGGGGGCATGTGATGAAGCTACTGAGTAGTAGATTTAAAATAAACTGGAGAAAATATTTCTTCACACAATGTGTAGTTAAACTCTGGAATTCATTGCTGGAGAATGTGATGAAATCAGTTAGCTTAGCAGGGTATTAAAAAGATTTGGATAATTTCCTAAAAGAGAAGTTCATAGGCCATTGTTGAGATGGCTTGGGGAAATCCACTGCTTATTTGTTTTACTTCTTGGGATCTAGCTAGGTGCTTGGGACCTGGGTTGGCCACTGTTGGAAACGTGATTCTGGGCTTGATGGACCTTTGTTTTGTCCCAGTATGGTAATTCTTATGTTCTTAAGTGCAAGTTCTTAAGCCAGCCAAGTGGCTGATGTAAATACTTATGCCTAACTGTAAGTAGTTAAGTGCATAAATGTTAATATTCTACAATCCGCACTCATAATTGCCTGATACGCACCTGACATGCTCATGCCAGAGGTTCACACCTCAATTGGAGATGTGTGCCCTGGAATGTAGTGTTTTTTTTTACCATGCATCTTATAGAATACAAGCTAATGATAGTTAGGGGGCATAACTACCAATTATAGCCAATAATTGGTTGATAAGGCCAATTGGCATCTATGGTGTAACAATTTTTATTGATTTACAATTCAAGCAAAATTCAACAATCACAAAAGGATCCGAGGATCAACCAGAAATATAAAAAGTCCTGAAACAGGGAACACCACTCACTCAACCCACCCGCCAACCACCCTCCCAACCCACCCTCCAACCCAAGAACAAGCAATGGTCTTGTACTCTGATAGCCCTCCAGGGGATGCATCACCACCTAACCCCTTCTCCCCCCCCCAATCCCAACCGGAATGAAAGCAATAATCCACAAACAGGAGAAAAGAAAAAAGAGGGGGGCCACTCGCACCTCTGCCCCCTTCCCCCCGCCTCACGCCAAATAGATTATAGAGAGTTTAATATGGCACTTGTAGCTCGTGGAGATAGCAAGTTAATATAAGGGTCCCACACACTCGGGAATTGGCGTTTGCATTTATCGCTGATATGAGCTGCCCTACGTTCCAAGAGCATGAGATCATGTAGTAGAGAATGACACGGTGGCGGTTTACCCGCGGCCACCGCATTTTAGCCGCGGGTCACCCGCCGAAAACGGGGAAGAAAACTAGCAGTCACTGCGGCGACGGGGACAAGGCCATTCACTGCCCGCGGGGCGGTGAATGGTCTTGTCCCCGCAGTGAGGCATGAAGTATCGCGCGGTCCCCGCAGCTCACACCCGCCTGCCCAATCGATTCTAGTGTTTAGCCAGCTCTCTCCCTTCTCCTCACCTTAGTTTGTAGATTTTCTTTTTCGGCGACCCGCACGCTATCAGAGAGCCGCGCACCCGCTGCTGCTCAGTTTCATCTTCTGCTCTGACGCAACCGGAAACAGTAAGTTGCAGCAGAGCAGAAGATTGAACACTGAGCAGCCGCGCGTGCGCGGCTCTTTGGGAAAGCGTGCAGGTCGCCGAAAAAGAAAACCTATAAACTAAGGTGAGAAGAAGGGAGAGAGCTGGCTAAACACTAGGATCGATTGGGCAGGCAGGTAGTGGCTGCGGGGACCGTGCGATCGCTAGTGTTCCCATCCCGGCTCAAATTGGAAGGAGGGAGTGAAAGGGAAAAGGATTCTGGGCCAAGGGGATGAAGTCGGAAAGAAAAACCCACAGCAGGAAAGAAAGGGAAGGGACTGGCAGGTGAGCCAGATGCTAGAAGCAAGGGGGGGGAGGGGAAGAAAGAGGGGAAAAAGCTAGATGGGGTTGAAAAGAAGAGACACACTGGTATGGAAGAGGAAGATAGGGGAAATCTGGACACAGGAAGGTAACAGAAAGAGGGGAAATTATGTGCATGGGGCATAGGGACAGAGACATAAAGGGGACATGCCATGGGGATGGTATATGGACACAGGGGGGGCAATGACAGATACATAGGGGAGATATTAGAAATGGAGAAAATAGGAGCACAGAAGCGAGATGGTTTGTGGGGATGGGACAGAGACCGAGCTCGCAGGCTCCAGTGGCTTGCACAAATTACATTGTAACGTGCCATGAAAATAAGAGGGAGGAAGGTAGATAGATAAGCCACGTGAGAGGAGCTGAAGGGTAGTAGAAAGGAACAGATGGTAAAGGAGGGAGGGAAGGGTGGTGGTGGAAAGGAATAGAACAGACATCGAAGGAGGGTGGAGAGGAACAGACCCCCAAGGGAAATGTGGAAGACAGAGTGGGAAGAAGACAGATGCCAGACTATGCGGGAGCGGAGGGAAGAAGATGGGTGCTAGACCAATTGGGGGGGGGGTGAAGGAAGAGGCACAGTAACAGCAAATGGAAGACGTAGAGAGAAGACACACAGTGGATGGAAGGAATTGAATGAGAAGATGTGGAAAGCAGAAACCAGACAACAAAGGTAGAAAAAAAAATTATATTTATTTATTTATTTTTTGCTTTAGGATAAAATAGTATATTAGTTGTGTTGATAAAAATTTATAAACAAAGCCCTGCCAGCTGAACATCTCTTTCTCTAGTTCAGCAGCAGGAACTTTGATTTATAAGAAAGGAATAAGCTAAATATTACAGTACTAAGGCTTATATGGATGCAGCGGGGGACGGTGACGGGGCGGTGAATGGGATGGCAGTGGCGGTGACGGGGCGGTGAAAGGGATGGCGGTGACAGTGACGGGGCGGTGAAGGGAACGGTGGTGACGGGGCGGTGCAGAGGATGGTGGGCCGGTGACGGGGACAGATTTTTTCCCCGTGTCATTCTCTATCATGTAGTCTATTTCTCCATGCCCAATATGATGGCGGAGTGGGACTAATCCAGACAAAGAGAATCATCTTCTTCCCTAAGACCCCTATTTTCTGATAAAACTGATGGGAACCACGAGAAGGGAGCTGGAAGGCTTCTTATTTGTCCAGCAAAAAGCCAGTTGGCATCTAATAAATCTATTACACTATGCACCCCATTGGCTTTACTCTAGATAGAGTTTGAGCCCACCAGGACAGATAGGGAAATATGATAAAGTTCCTGAATGTAAATCACTTAGGATATAAGTGGTATATAAATAAATAAATATAGTGTCTGGAAAAAATGAGACTCACAATATTTTTCCAAATAACACTAAAATGTCTTACTGCAGCACAAACTCTTACCCAAAATTTGAGACGTTTCTGCCTACTTTATCTTTCATCAGTATGCAGTTCCAGCACATCGAGCTCTTAACTAATGAAACCTCGGGATTCATTGGGCCAACAGCTCAGTGGTGTTGAAGACTTTATGAATGTGTCAAGGTTGAAGGAGGCTACTTTGAACTCAAATTATGAATTAACTAAGAAAAATGACCATTATACATATTTTCAAAAGCCATGCTAAATGTGTAAACGACTGCAAAGTATTTTGAAATTCCTGTTTTTTGCAGGTACCATGTAAATTATCTATGCAAGTTTGCTCGTTAGCTGGCAAAATAGGCATACAACTTTCTAGAATTAGGAAGATTGGGGGTAATTTAATTTATTTACTACCTTTTCATGAACAGATTCATCCAAAGGGGTTTACAGTGCATTGAATAGTAATCAGGTACTCTTAAGTATTTTTCCTATCCATTTAGCAGGGTCGCAATTTAACTATAGTTCCTGGGGTAATGGAGGTTTAAGTGATTTGCCTGAGATAGATTTGCATCTCAAGGAGGCAGTGCATGCAAATCCTTCTCATACATATTCATGGTGAATATCCTGAAACCTGACCTGGCTCCGGCTCTCAAGGACCGGAATTGCCTACCCTTGCCCTAGGGTCACAAGAAGCAGTGCTGGGATCAAACTCACAACTTCAGGGTGCTGAGACAGCAGCTGTAACCACTAAGCCACTCATCCACTCCATATATATAGGTGCCTAGAGGGCGTCTGAAAGAGCACCTTTTCTTTATAAAGTTCTGGCTTCACTGAGTGTATATACATGCATAGGCACCATAGAGTTGTTCAAGTACTTGTGCCTTAAAGCCAGATATAAGTGCATAACTTATAATATTCTATAAGTCACATATATAAGTATGAGTCCTGTCTAGACACATCGTTGTCTGTACAATATGCACTATTTAAGATATGCACATTATCCCCGGATTCTATATGTGGCACCAAAAGATTGGCAGCGAAATTTAAGTGTGATATCAAGACAAGTGTACACAACTAAATTAGTAAATTAGGTATTAAGTGTGAATTAATGAGCCTACATAATCAATAATTGAACTTAATTGTCACTAATTGGATATTGTATGTTATTCTATAACATCCTGCACCTAAATCCTCTAGCATACAGCACAGAAGGGAGTGTGGCCAGGAGAGGCATATGGACATTCCACAAAGTTTCATGCATTGTTATAGGATAGCAAACAGAAAAAGTAGGATACAGGCAATCAAAATGTTACCAGTCCATAATAATAACAGTCTTTATTCCAAAATTAGTAACATAAGGGAGACTTGACACAGCCGTGTATCGCTACTACCCCAACGAATGTCATTGCCTGTTTTGGATATTCACTTCCTTAAGCTGTAGGGCTCTCATTGTTATAAGCCAAGCCTTTCTCCACATTTTTGATAAGGTTGACATTGACTCCTGATGCAGGTTCAGTTGCCGATAAGAACAAAATATATAAATATATAAAAAAAAAATATATATATATATATATATATATAAATTAGTTAATAGTGGGCTCTTGATGTATTTAATCTTTATTTATATAAAAAGACAAACATAAAAGAGAATGTGTATCTATTGTTCTGCTGTCTAACACTTGCATTGTCATTCATTGTGTAAACTAAAAAGTGAAAGAAATGCAGCATGAGCTTTATCCAAAAGAAATGAGTTCACTGTACTAGAATATATTAAGTCTAGTTATTTAATTTCAGTTTGGTAAGAAATTCTTGGTTAGGTAGATGAGATCAGACATTGGGGCCATGGTTATACTGCTTGGCCTTCCTGTTGTGGAATATGTCTAGTTTAGATTAGGTGTTGTAAATGGGTCTAGATAAGGGCAGTTTTTCAAAGGTTTATTTGGGAACTATATGGGTAAAAATGGAATTCATATGGGCAGAATGGCTGAATGCTAAATGATTTTCAGTCAGTCGAAAGTATGAGGTAGTTTCACAACACGAGTACTTTTACTCATAGTAAAAAAAGAAGCCTTCTGGCAATGCGTGATGTTGCAAATTTATTCCTGGACACTAAAGTTTCCAAAATGGGTGAAAAAGCAAAATTGCAAGTGAGTATCAGTAGACTAGTTTTAATTACGTGTGTACAGCATCGGGCCGGATATGTACTCTGATGAAAATTGATCTCTTAAGGACTCATCTCTGTTATAGAAATTTGTGTAAGCAAGCCACTAGTCTAAAAACAAAACTCAGGGGAGTGGGAGGGGAGAGAGAATACTAGTGGTAGTGAAATGCATAGGTAGAACCATGGGGGTTCAGAGCTAGAATAGGTGGTGAGAGGACTCCATGAGATTATAGTGAGGCCCAGGATGGGATTAGCTTTGAGTTCATTGATTATTGGCTTAGATTGAAAGATCTGAGGACGAATCAAAAATTTAAGGCAATTGTTAAATTATGTGATAACTGGAACAGAGCTAGCAAAATGCAATATAAGGACATAAGAATTGCCCTGCTGGGTCAGACCAGTGGTCCATTGTGCCCAGCAGTCTGCTCCCGCCTCGGCCCTTAGATCAAACACCAGTGACCTAACTGAGTCTAGCCTTACCTGTGTACATTCTGGTTCAGCAGGAACTTGTCTAACTTTGTCTTGAATCCCTGGAGGGTGTTTTCCCCTATAACGGCATCCAGAAGAGCATTCTACCATTCTCTGGGTGAAGAAGAACTTCCTTACGTTTGTACAGAATCTATTCCCTTTTAACTTTAGAGAGTGCCCTCTCGTTCTCTCTACCTTGGAGAGGATAAACAACCTGTCTTTATTTACTAAGTCTATTCCCTTCATTATCTTGAATGTTTCAATCATGTCCTCTCTGTTTCCTCTTGTCAAGGGAGTAGAGGCCCAGTTTCTCTAATCTCTCACTGTACAGCAACTCCTCCAGCCCCTTTACCATTTTAGTCGCTCTTCTCTGGACCTTTTCGAATAGTACTGTGTCCTCCTTCATGTACGGTGACCAGTGCTGGACGCAGTATTCCAGGTTGGGGCGTACCATGGCCCGGTACAGCGGCATGATAACCTTCTCCGATCTGTTCGTGATCCCCTTAATCATTCCTAGCATTCTGTTCGCCCTTTTCGCCGCCGCACATTGTGCGGATGGCTTCATTGACTTGTTGACCAGTATTCCCAAATCTCTTTCCTGGGGTGTCTCTCCGAGTACTGCACCGGACATCCTGTATTCATGTGTAAGATTTTTGTTACCGACCTGCATCCACGTTAAACCTCATTTGCCATGTCGCAGCCCATTTCTCGAGTGTATTTATGTCACGTTGCAGGTCTTCGCAATCCTTCTGTGTCTTCACTACTCTGAATAACTTCGTATTGTCTGCAAATTTTATTACCTCGCTCGTCGTACCAATTTCCAGGTCATTTATTAATATGTTGAAGAGCATGGGTCCAAGCACTGAACCCTGTGGCTTTCCAGTCTGAGTATTGTCCATTTACCCCCACTCTCTGTTTCTTACCCGCCATGCTAGTGTAGCGCCATGCCATTGTAGCGTTCAGCCTTTAGTCATGTGGCAGCCACGAAGTCAGAAACATGGACGTTCCATTGCAAAATTGCACCATCAAAGAACGTGCAGGAGTGAAACCTGTGGAAATTCACCATCGGATATTGACTCAGTGCAGAGCATTCAGCACACAGGCCTGCGCTAAAAAACGCTATTTCGGTTTTGTAAAGGGGCGGGTGTTAAAACGGGAAGAACAGGTGTAATTGCCAAAAGTCGTTCTGGTTGCCCATCAACATCATATACACAAGAGCACAGTGACAAGGTGGATGCCTTGATTAGAGAAGACTGATGGATAACAGTGTCTCAATTGGCTGTAATTTTGAATATCAGTTATGGAGCTGCATTGCCATAATGCATGATAACTTGGATTGCAGGAAAGTCTGTACACGATGGGTTCCCAAATAGCTTACTGTTCTGCACAAGCAACAGCGTGTGGAGGTTGTGACCCAGTTCCTCAGATGTATGAAGAAGTTCTGAGTATTCTGGAGAGAATTGTCACTGGCGACGAGACATGGGTACATCACTGAGACCCAAAGAGCAAAAGACAAAGCATGATGAAGCAAAGGAAGTGGTGCTCATCTGGCTTCAAGAGCAGCCGAAAAACTTCTTCTCTGCAGAAAAGCAGAAGCTAGTTGAATAATACAACAAATGTTTGTTCTTGCACAGGGACTATGTGGAAAAATGATATGGTCAATTGCTCACAGTTACTTCTATTAAAGCTGTTAAATGTATTTTGCCTTTACTTTTTGATTTACCCTTGTATTAACTGTGTCTTTATTTTCTACCCTCGTCTACCTGAAGAATTGTAAAGGCATTGGCTGAAAAATCTATGGGATGTTTAACAGATTTCCAGTGTAGCACGGACTCCAATGGGTGGGATATGGTTATACCAGGCTACAACCTACTACGTCGCGACAGAGAGGGCAAGTTAGGGGGAGCAGTAGCACTATACACTAAGGATAACATCAAAACTACCAAAATTACAGATATTAGATACACTGGGGAATCCCTCTGGGTAAATCTGGCAAGAGGAAATGAAAAATGCCTATACCTTGGGGTGATATACAGACCTCCAAGACAACAGGAAGACAAAGACATAGAACTAATCGAGGACATAGAGAACATCACTCTACGGGGAGACTCAGTGCTGTTAGGGGACTTCAATATGCCCGATGCAGATTGGAACACACTCTCCGCGACTACGTGTGGCAGCAAAAGAATTTTGAACTCCATAAAGGGTGCACGACTCAAACAAATGGCACTGGAGCCCACCAGGGACCAGACGATACTAGACCTGGTACTCACCAACGGAGACAGCGTCACGGATGTCTCAATTGGAGATACATGGTATGGCTTAACCTCAAGAAAGGTTTCTCAAGGTCAAACACAGCAACGAGGGTTGAGGGTTGAGGGTTCTCAACTTTAGAGGCACAGACTTCGACCCCATGGGAATTTTTGTCCATCAGGAGTTACAAAAACAAGCACAACCTAACAATGTGAAGGATATGTGGTTGACTCTGAAGTCCATCCTACACGAAGCAACAAACCGCCACATAAGAACAGTAAGTAAGCGCAGGAGGAACAAAAGACCCCAATGGTTCAGTGCAGAAATTTCGGACCTCGTTAAAAAGAAAAAAGAAGCATTTATCACCTACAAACATTTAGGAAAACAAGAGGCAGAAAAAGACTATCTGGACAGGTCAAAAGCTATCAAAATAGCAGTCAGGGAGGCCAAACTCAGAATGGAAGATCTAGCACGGAACATTAAGAAAGGGGATAAATCCTTCTTCAGCTATATTAGTCACAGGAAAAGAAACAAGGATGGGATAGAACGCCTGAAGAAATCGGACGGTAACCTTGTAGAATCAGATTCTGCCAAGGCAGAATTACTAAACGAATACTTCTGCTCGGTCTTCACCTGTGAAGCGCCGGGAGCTGGTCCACAGCTTCAGATGGGAGACAGCTAGAAGGACCCGTTCCAAGACTTCGAATTCACGCCCAGTAGCGTCTACTACGAACTATCAAGACTCAAAGTAAACAAAGCCATGGGACCAGACAACCTACATCCCAGAGTGCTCAGGGAATTGAGAGAAGTCCTGGCAGAACCACTATCTGTTCTTTTCAATCTTTCCCTACGCACAGGAAGAGTCCCCTTGGACTGGAAAACCGCCAACGTTATCCCACTCCACAAAAAGGGCTGCAGGACAGAGACGGCAAACTACAGACCAGTGAGTCTCACGTCTATAGTGTGCAAGCTCATGGAAACACTGATCAAAAGAAATATTGGCACAATCCTAGACGAAGAAAACCTACGTGATCCCCACCAGCATGGATTCACCCAGGGCAGATCCTGCCAATCTAACCTAATCAGCTTTTTTGACTGGGTTACTAGACAACTAGATGCCGGAGAGTCACTGGATGTAGTATATTTAGACTTCAGTAAAGCTTTTGATAGCGTCCCACACCGAAGGTTATTGAACAAGCTGAAGTCGATGGGATTAGGGGACCCTCTAACTACATGTGTTGAGGATTGGCTGAGTGGTAGACTTCAGAGGGTGGTGGTAAACGGTACCCCATCCAAAACATCAGGCGTGATCAGTGGAGTACCACAGGGGTCGGTCTTGGGCCAGATTCTATTCAACTTATTCATAAAAGATATGACCCAAGGACTTAGAGGAAGGGTATCACTGTTCGCCGATGACGCCAAACTTTGCAACATAGTAGGTAAAAACACATTGCCTGATAATATGACCCAGGATCTACTGCTGCTGGAACGGTGGTCAACAACATGGCAGCTAGGCTTCAATGCTAAAAAGTGTAAGGTAATGCACCTGGGAAAGAGAAACCCGCACAGAACTTACATACTAAATGGTGAGACCTTGGCCAGGACCACGACGGAACGTGATCTAGGGGTGATCATTAGTGATGACATGAAGGTTGCAAATCAAGTGGAGAAGGCTTCCTCCAGGGCAAGGCAAGTGATGGGTTGTATCCGTAGAGGTTTTGTCAGCAGGAGACCTGAAGTCATGATGCCGCTATACAGGTCCATGGTGAGGCCTCATTTGGAATACTGTGTTCAATTCTGGAGACCACACTACCGGAAAGATGTGCTGAGAATCGAGTCGGTTCAGCGTATGGCCACTAGGATGGTCTTGGGGCTCAAGGATCTCACGTATGAAGAAAGACTGAATAAACTATGGCTGTACTCACTTGAGGAACGAAGAGAGAGGGGAGACATGATTGAGACGTTTAAGTATTCACGGGCCGTATCGAGTCGGAAGAAGATATCTTCTACCTCAAGGGACCCTCGACCACCAGGGGGCATCCGCTGAAAATCAGGGGAGGGAAGTTCCATAGCGACTACAGAAAATACTTCTTCACTGAAAGAGTAGTGGATCATTGGAACAAACTCCCACTGCAGGTGATTGAGGCCAACAGCGTGACAGATTTTAAGAAAAAATGGGATATTCACATGGGATCCCTAAGGGAGTAAAATCAGGGGGGCAGGTATTTGGAATGGACAGACTTGGTGGGCTATGGCCCTTTTCTGCCGTCTTTTTTCTATGTTTCTATTGGTCCTCTCAGCTATTCACAAGGGTAGCACCAGAGTGTGTCATTCATTTCCCAGAAGGGCCCCACTCATTGAACTGAAGCAGGTGCTGAAAGTTTATTACTGAACAGGCCTCCAGCCCTTTTAAGTGCATCTGTGATCATTGTCTTGTAGCTTTATGGAAAAAGAATTGTCAAGAGAATTCTTAGACTACATGACTCATGATAGAAAATATTATGTCCTACAATATGAAGAGAGAACGATGAGCACTTGGGAGAGAATATTGCAGAGGCAAGAAGCTATAGCTAAGATCTGTGTGGCAAAACCATTTTAAGAACCAAGTTATATTATCTCTAGAAAACAAACAAGAGGCCATATTAGTGAAAGAGTATTTTAGAGTAGTACAATTCTATTACCCATAAAATCATCATGTCATCGTTTTCAGCTCTAACTTTTCTTTCATTCTAAGGGGATACTGTTGTTGAAATTATGAAAGTCCTGTTAGGCCACTCAGTCCGGCCATTTCAAATTGATATAGCTGAAGGTGCTGTTATTTATTTATCTTTTGGGATGGAAATCTGCTGCCCCAGATGTGCTCATAGCTCCCAATCTTTTGCAGAAAGAGGAGCTCTATAGCAAAGATTCTAAAATTCTGTAGTATTTTTGTATAAGCTTCCATTCTTTTGCTTATTAAATAATGTTAATTTTATCTAACACTATACAATCAATTTGCCAACCTTGTTTGTGTGTATATAATTTGAAGATTTTGGGGGTTAGAGAAAATGGACCTCGGGTATATGTGCAGGGAAGGGATGAGGATCGACACACAGAAAGAATGCACGCTGAAATCATTATAAATAGAAATTCCACCCATATAGAGGAAGATTTTTTTTATTAGAACTTTAAATTAAAAGCAAAGAGATTTACAATAACATCAATAAAATCACAGGAAGAAAATGAAAAGGATCTACAAATCCAAGACAGGACAGGCAAAGGGAAATATAGATAGGGGTTGTTGCTGCCAAAATAGAGGATGCAGTTGACCAACAATCATGACACTACAACCCCTCCCCTTGGAAAGGCCATGGTTAAAAGATAGGCTTTGAGAGATAACCAAAATTTGAGTTGGGATTGTTGAGAACAATTGTGGGCAGGGAGAGAATTCTGAAGATTGTGGGGAGGGGAACAAAATAGAAGAATGCCGAGTGGTGTGTTGATTCAAAATGTGAACAAAAGAAGAAAAAATAGTAAGAGTGTTGGAAGACAGAGCAAAGAGCACGTGAAGGTGCTTATGGGGTGATGACAAAAGAAAGATATGGAAGGATTCCTAGAGTGTAGAACTTTGTGAATTCATGTCAAAAATCTTGTGTTGGATATGAAAAAGTATGGGAAGACAGTGGTGGTGTGCAGAGAGAAGAGAAATATGATCAAAGTGATAAGCAAGTAAGAGCAACTAAATAGATGTATTTTGAGTAGCTTGGAGTTGCATGAGAAAATATATTAGAAGACCAGCATAGACTATATTACAATAGTCCATTTTAGAGTTCACCAGCAAATAAAGTAGCACAACCACTGTCTTCTAGGTAACTGCGAAGGGAACATATGTAATGAAGAGAAAAGAAGCAGGACTTGACTAGAGAGGAAATGTGAAGGCTAAACTTTAATTAGGAGCCAAAGATGAAGCCTACATATGTCAGGGAATTGACCAGAGATATTGGGACACCAGGTAACAAAAGCACTACAGAGTGGCTAAAAGGGTAACATGTGATTCAAATTAAAGTTTTTGTCAGATTTAGGACCAGACAATTTGATATTAACCAGACATCAACAGAAGTCAAACAATCTTGTAGTAGTTCACCAAACAGGAAAGGGGAATGCTAAGAGTTAATAACTCAGGGAAATTAGAAGCTATATATCCTCACAAAATCCCACAGACATAATTAGTAATACTGTATTAGCAACCAATTGATTTGTATAATTAAGAAAAAGTTCTTTTATATAGTGTGCTCTTAGATATAAGGAATGACCATAAGTGTATAAAAACATTTGGAAATTTTACAGCACTATACACCAGTATTCCCCAGGAAGAGGAAGTAGAAGTTGTCTGTCATTACCTTATCATTAAAGGTATTGAAAAGGGTCAGGTAGACTTTTAGAGCTCCTTTTACTAAGGTGCACTAGCCAAAAAATTACCAACTGCTTCAAAGGAGGCAGTAGCGGCTAGTGCGTAGGGCAATTTAGCACGCACTATTCTACGTGTTAAGGTCCTAACGCACCTTTGTAAAAGGAGCCCATAGTCATGCTTACTTATTGCTTTAAGCAAGAACATTTAACTTTTAATAAGCATTTTTTTTGTTCAAATTAAGGGCACTGCTATTGAGGCTATTATGGCCCCCTTAGTGATCTTTCTGTATACATACAGTAAAACCTTGGATTACAAGTAACTTGGTTTGCAAGTGTTTTGCAAGACAAGCAAAACATTTTATTAAATTTTAACTTGATATACAAGCAATGTGTTGCAATACAAGTACATACAGTATACAGTACATACATTACAACTGAGCCGATGGTTCTTCTCTCTCCGACACTGCAAAAGTGTAGTGACTTTACAGTCTATTGCCCAGAAATATCAAAGAAGAGAAAAGTTAATCTAATCATGTATTTTTTAATGAGTATAATTTATGGGCAGACTGGATGGACCATTCAGATCTTTATCTGACATCATTTACTATGTTACTATGACTGTTGTAAACAAGCAAAGTCCTGCAATATGAGTACCGTATTTTCACGCATATAACGCGCGCGTTATACGCGTTTTTACCTACCGCGCATACCCTCGCGCGTTATACGCGTGAGCGCGGTATACAAAAGTTTTTCTACATAGTTCCCACCCCGCCCCACGCCCGAATCACCCCCCCCCAGCAGGACCGCTCGCACCCCCACCCCGAACGACCGCTCGCACGCGCTCACCCGCGGTCGCTGAGGGTCCAAGCCCACTGCCCCCCCCGCACCCGCGATCGGAGCAAGAGGGAGCCCAAGCCCTCTTGCCCGGCCGACTCCCCGACAATATCGGGCCAGGAGGGAGCCCAAACCCTCCTGGCCACGGCGACCCCCTACCCCCACCCCGCACTACATTATGGGCAGGAGGGATCCCAGGCCCTCCTGCCCTCGACGCAAACCCCCCTCCCTCCAGCGACCGCCCCCCCAAGACCCTCCGACCGCCCCCCCAGCCGCCCCGCGCCCCCCCTGGCCGACCCCCACGACACCCCCACCCCCCTTCCCCGTACCTTTGGTAGTTGGCCGGACAGACGGGAGCCAAACCCGCCTGTCCGGCAGGCAGCCAATGACGGAATGAGGCCGGATTGGCCCATCCGTCCCAAAGCTCCGCCTACTGGTGGGGCCTAAGGCACGTGGGCCAATCAGAATAGGCCCTGGAGCCTTAGGTCCCACCTGGGGGCGCGGCCTGAGGCACATGGGCCCAACCCGACCATGTGCCTCAGGCCGCGCCCCCAGGTGGGACCTAAGGCTCCAGGGCCTATTCTGATTGGCCCACGCGCCTTAGGCCCCACCAGTAGGCGGAGCTTTGGGACGGATGGGCCAATCCGGCCTCATTCCGTCATTGGCTGCCTGCCGGACAGGCGGGTTTGGCTCCCGTCTGTCCGGCCAACTACCAAAGGTACGGGGAAGGGGGGTGGGGGTGTCGTGGGGGTCGGCCAGGGGGGTCGCGGGTCGGCTGGGGGGGCGGTCGGAGGTTCTTGGGGGGGGGCGGTCGTTGGAGGGAGGGGGGTTTGCGTCGAGGGCAGGAGGGCCTGGGATCCCTCCTGCCCGTAATGTAGTGCGGGGTGGGGGTAGGGGGTCGCCGTGGCCAGGAGGGTTTGGGCTCCCTTCTGGCCCGATATTGTCGGGGAGTCGGCGGTCCTTCGGGGTGGGGGTGCGAGTGGTCCTGCCGGGGGGGGGCAGGGCAGGGCGGGTAAACGGAGAGTCGGGACAGCGCACGGAGAGGCGGGGAGGGCGAAAGGAGAGTCGGGGTGGCCAGAGGAGAGTCGGGGCGGGCGAAAGGAGAGTCGGGGTGGCCAGAGGAGAGTCGGGGCGGGCGAAAGGACAGTCGGGCAGCATGCGCGTTATACCCGTGAGCGCGGTATACAAAAGTTTTTATACATAATATCGTGGTTTCTGCGCGCTATACCCGTGTGCGCGTTATACATGGGTGCGCGTTATCTGCGTGAAAATACGGTACATACAGTATACACACGTCACATCATCACAACTGAGCCAATGGTTCGTCTCTCTCTGACGCTGCAGGATTGTAGTGACTGTTCTAAACGAGCGAAGTCTTGCAATACAATTACAAACAGTATTATTGCATACATAACTTTTTATTTTGTATTAAAGTTTTTGGGTTCTGGAACAAATCATCTGAGTTTCCATTATTTCCTATGGGGAAATTTGCTTTGATATACGAGTGCTTGGATTACAAACATGCTTCTGGAATGAATTATGCTTGCAAACCAAGGTTTTACTATATATAAATGTAGCTACGGTATTGTATGTTTGACAATGTGTTTCTCTTCGATCCCTGTAATAACCGGTAAAGGGAGATATGGGGAATTGTGTAGTTTTAAACAGGGTAAGTCATAGGCAACAGTGCTTGACATCAGTTGCTTGTGATTTTCAATTTCCTTGTTGTAATGGTGTAAATTTAGAGGTATTACTAAATGTGAAATCAGTAAGTAATAAGATTCAGATGATCCATGACTTTATTGAAGATCATGCTATAAGAAGAGGAGGTGTGTTAATAATTATGTGTGATGTTTTCACTTTGACCTGTACTTCCAGCTTCATTACTGAAGATAAAATGGAAGGTATATTTCTGACCTCCCCAGTTTTGAAATTATTGCGTCTATATTGTCCACCTAAAGTTTTATATGATGATTTTTCTTTCTTAATTGAAGTTTTAATGGCATGTCCTTTTATTGGAAAGGATACTATATTATTGGGTGATTTTAATGTTCATTATGATAGGTTGGGTTTTGGGGGTCAGTGAGACTGACTTTGAGCTGGTGATATTGAGCCTAGGCTGGTCGCAGCTCGTGACTGAACCAACCTTTGTGGGAGGGCACATATTAGATTTGATTTTTGTACAGGAAAATCCCTCATTTAACATTTTGCTAGAACTGATTGTGGTAGGATTGTCCTGGACAGATCATAAATTTATTTCTATGACCATTGTTCCCAATAGAAACTTGAAACAGTATTTGCCTAAAGAAATGAAAATGAGGTGTCCACAATATGAACTTGTAGATCTGAAGAGATTGTGGATACCCAAATTGCAGACTGATGACACCGCACCATTAACAGATGTGATGGAATCCTGGTATTCCATCTTAGAATCTACACTAGATGATTTAGCACCACTTCAAACTGTACAGAGATACTGGGGAAGGTGTAGTCCCTGGTACTCGGCAGATTTTAAACAGGCGAAGCAACACCTTCATAAGCTGAAATGTAATTGGAGGAAATATCCTGATTCTGTGAAACGAGAAGTTTACATTAAGGCTATGACTGATTACAAAGCTTTGTAAACCGTCTTAACTTGCTTGTTTAGACTGGATATTAAACATTAAAAATTAATACTAATATTGATTTGGAGAGGGGAGTGGCCAAGATGGCAGCGTTGTCTGGCAGCATTGAGAACGCTCAGGTAGCTGTGGAGGTGTGCGCTGCCCGACTGAAACAACGGGTGAAATTTCCTTCTACAATATGTGCCACATACGAAAAGGGCGCCTACCTCCTCAATCCCCTCATATGCCCTCTTACTGCGTATTTTAGAGCATTACCTGCCAGCAGTTTGCTCTGCAACGGGCGATTTGACTCCCGCTGCGAAAATGAGTAGAGAAGGCTCATTCTCGCTGGGACAGGAGACCTCCCTCTCGCCTGCACTGGATGTCCCGCCTCCCTGTCCGGCCGAGGCAGCTACCATGGAAGTGGAAGGAAGAGGAGCCGAAAGTGCACCCGATCCAACCACAGAGGAAGGCTTCATGGCAGATGAGCTTCTGCCGATGCAGACCAGTATTGGGGAGTTTTCCCCTGTCAGAGAGGACACTTTAGCTGCAATCTTTTAAGACACTCCAGAAATTGGACATTGCTACGACGAAGACAACTGAAGAGGTAAAGGCTCTTGGAGCCTAATTGGATAATTTAACTAAAATTTTGAACAGTCAAATGCTGAAACAAAAAATATAATTGGGAAACTGCAAAATGAGGTCCAATCAACACAAGCTTATAAAAATGCTGCAATAAAGGATGGCGAATTGTTACACCAGAAAATAGAGAACATTGAAAATTACAACCAAAGATTGAATGTGAGAGTTTTGAACTTTCCTAAGTCTCCAGGGATTTCTCCCTATGAAATGTTTAAAAAATATTTGCAGGAAGTTTTGAAATATTCTCCAGAATTTATTCCTCCATTAAATAAGATTTATTATCTTCTAAATTTCCACTAAAAAGTCCCAGGAGGCCTTGGAAGGAGAGAATCATCTATTTCTGATTCAACGCTGAGAACAGCACTACTAATATCCTTTGTATTTCAACAGGATTTGGACTCATTTATGAAATTATACTTTAAGTTTTCTAAAAATCTGTTTTATGGCAAGAGAATATGGGCATACTTAGATGTAACAAAGGTGACCCAAGAAAGAAGGAAACAATTTCTCTCCTTAAGAGAGGAAGTAATATCCCTGGGAGCATCTTTCTTATTAGCATATCCTTGCAAGTGTATAGTGAAGTATGCCCAAATTAAGTATGTATTTTTTCTTCCTGACCATTTAAAATTTTTTCTGGAGCTGAAAAAGATAGCCTGAAGTTGACGAAGTGAATTATAAGGAAGCAAACTTGTGTTAAGCCTTTTCTTAAATATTTTTACCTCAATGATTAAGGAATTTCTTCTCATATATTCGGGCCTTAACTCCCCTTTGTTAATTGTGGTCTAAGGAAGTATATATAATTATTCTACTTTTCTTTTTTTTTTTGTTCAAAATGATAACTTGTAATCTAATTACTGCTGTATTTCTTTACAAGAAGTTATATTTTCTTGTATTTGTTATTGAAAATTATAAATAAATAAATAAAAGTACTAATATTGATTCTTTAACATGTCAAGGATATATTTTAAAAACTCACTTTATTTTGGATTGTCAGTAATGACAAATTCCATAAATAAGTCATCTGAATAACACACTTAAGAGATTGTTTGGGGTTACTATATCAAGTAGGCAACCTTGAAATTATTGCATTTTCAGGATTTGAAGAGCAATTCAGCCAACCATTTGAGGGTCCAATGAAGGCTTGAGACCACTGATATAAGGTCTTGTATTGCTCCTAGTGTGCTGGTGGAGGGTGCATAGCTAAGGATTCACATAGGGTATCAAAAACCCTTGGGCCGATCCTGCATACATGCAGAACTTCAAAGCGATACTTATATCTCCTTTCCCTCACAGCACTCACTTCTCTCCTTTTTTCAGGCAGTACATTGGCTCCTTCTAGTTCCAGTGAATGATTTAGATTTTTTTCTACCCTTGGGCCTCTGGGTCTTTCTTCTCCTTTTGAATGTGGAACATGGCCTAGGGCAGGATTTCATTACATTACGTTACTCTCCTTATATTCCAGTACTATCTCTTAGTTCTAAGCAGATTACAGAAAAAGAAAGTGTAAACATAACCTAGGAATTACAGTCAATAATGGTTAACATTAATATTCAGGCAATACATATTTGTAAAACATGTTTTCACTGCTTTCCTGAAACCTACATAATTGGTCAATTGTTTTATTTCAAATGATTATGCACGCCAAGCTTTAGCCACCTCATTAAAAAGAAGAGATGAACAAACTTTTTAACCTGATACCTCTTAAGAGTCAAGAAATGTAAAAGCAGTTGATTATTTGTTATGTTAATCAGGTTTTCTATTCTGCCTTTACCTATTCAGTTCAAGGTCGGATTACATTGCAAGAGATTGGGTCAGTTACCCAGGAAATTACAATTAGAGTATGACACAGTGACAAAATTCATCACCGTCCCCGCGGATAACCTTGGGAAACCATCTTCATGTCATTCTTTAAGGAGAGATGAAAGAATCAGAGTATAATTAGGCACAACCACTGATCCGCAAGCTTTGCTTTGAAGAATGCTGGTGTAGAAGAACCGAGGTTGAAATAGACACTAGAAAATGACATGGGATTATTTCCTGCGGTTTCCTGCGGGGACGGGAACGGTGATGAATTTTGTCACCATGTCATTCTCTAATTACAATGGACTGCTTGACATGAACATTCAATATGGTTGCTGATACAGATAGATTGGTACAACTATTAATAGAAAATGGTTGTAGTTATAAATACAGAGTTACAGGTACAAGTAGGTCATCGTTGGCTCTTCATTTTGTCCCAGGAGTTGCATTAGACAGTTTAAAAATGGGCTTTTACAATTGCTATTCAGTTACTTCAGGGTTGGCTCCCTGTCTTAGTAGAAAAATGCTTTTAAAAGTTTTCTGAACCTGAGATAGCAGTCACAAGATCGTAGTATAAGCAGTAGTTGGTTCCAGCATTTTGCTAATTGATATTGGATGGGTAAGGAATTTACCTGGTAGACTTTTATATTGTTGCATGCTGGGAATTTTAAGTGAAAAAGATTTCTGGTGGAATATCTGTTGGAGGCACCCTGGAGTAGGGTGGCCAACTCTGTTAGGTAGGTGGGGGCATTCCCTACTAGGTTCTTAAAGGCAGTGATGCCTAATTTAAACTTGATCCTTGCGGTTATGGGCAACCAATGTAGTTTCATATAGTAGGGCTTTAGGTATTCCAATTTCTATAATCCGTTGAAGACGTAGAGTAACATTTTAGAGTAGAGAATGTTACATTACAGTAATCTAGTTGAGATAGGATTAGGAATTAGAAACATAGAAACATAGAAATTGACGGCAGAAAAGGGCTATAGCCCATCGAGTCTGCCCATACCAATGACCCACTCCCCGATTCTTACTCTCCTAGAGATCCCACATGAATATCCCATTTTCTCTTGAAATCTAACACGCTGCTGGCCTCAATCACCCTCTGAGGCAGCTCGTTCCAATGATCTACCACCCTTTCAGTGAAGAAGTACTTCCTCGCATCACCCTGAAATTTCCCTCCCCTGATTTTCAGCGAGTGTCCTCTGGTTACTGAGGGCCCTGTAAGACTGAAGATATCATCTTTCACCTCTAGGATTCGGAAGGCCTCTGCTTTGAAATATTTTCTGATGGTTCTTAGCTTTCTCATCACAAGGAAAGATTGTTTTATTATTGATTGGACATCCTCTCCCAAGCAGGAGGTATATACAGTAACCTGTGCATACAGGAAGGAGCTCTTCCAATACGAATTGTAAGTATCATATAACTTATCAGTATCCATGCTTCAATCAGCATCCAACGCAACTATACATAAAATAAATAAACTATCATATTTTTTTAATGAGTATATCATGTGGATAACAGTATTTTAGACCATCTGTCATTTTTTTGTAAGTACTTTGAACAACCCAAATAAACAATATAACAACAGTCTGGTCGTACAGATTTTATTATTATCATAATTAGTTTAACTTGGTCAAGCTGGATATATTTTTGGATCCTCTCTAATTTATGCAGTCTAAAAGGATATTTGGTAGTGTGTTAGCAGCCTGGCCCTTCTGTCACAGCCTCTGTTGCATAGTGGAAAAGGCAGAACTGGGGTAGATTGTTAATACTAACAACGTCCTTGGTCCCGGCCTCTCTTCCATTTAGGAGAAATGTTCAGAAACTGCACCTATATATAATGCCTGCTTGTGATTTTTACATCATTTTCCAAAGAGAAAAATGTGCACTTAAAATTGGGTTGAGAAAGGTGCACACTCAAAAGATGTGATCCTACTATTTGAGTACTTTTCTTATGTAAACATATACACATGATTTCAAAAATTCAAAAGTATTTACATATGTTTACTCCATTTTCCTCTGTCTAGATAAAATTAAATGCATAGGGGACCGATGTGCAAAAGGTTGCCTGCAGATAGGGTGGGCAATATTCAAAGCCCCATTTTTGCATATAAAACCTGGTTTTATGCATAGAAATGGTTTTGAAAATTGAATCTAGGAGTAAATACAGTAATTATGAAGGGGCAGAGAAAGTAGCATAACTAGATAAGAACCAGCAGGTCTGGTGTCTTTGGATCTTTTGGCAGCCTTTGATCTTGTTAGCCATTCTCTTCTTATAAGATGGCTGGAGTATTTTGGAATATCTGGATAAGTATTGGAGTGGTTTAAATCATTTCTCACAGAGATAACTTTTAAAGTTTATTTTTCCTCTGTTTGTTCCTCAACCAGTAGTCTTCCCTGTGGTGTACCTCAAGGCTCTATACTTTCGCCTTTGTTGTTTAATATCTTTTTGAGTCCTTTGGCTTAGAGAATTCAGGAACATCTAATTAAAAGTTATTTTTATTTGGATGACATCTTACTGGTTTTCCCACAACCAATTGCTAATCCAGATTTAGCTCCTCTACAATCTTGAATCAAAATGATTAGTGATTGGTTAAATGAAAATAAATTGGTCTTGAATCCACAGAAAACAGTTGGAATGTGGGTCACTAGTTCATCACAAACACCATCTTTGTCACCTCTTTTGGGTACTCAGCCCTTAAAGCTTTCAAATCACTTGAAGTATTTAGGTGTCCGTTTGGACTCCGCACTCTCATTTCACTTACAAATTCCATCAGTTGTGAAATCTTGTTTCTGTTCTTTATTAAAGATTTGTTCTATTCATTCTTACATTGATATCTCAAGCTGTGAGTTTCTCATTTATGTGCTAGTCACTTCCAAATTAGATTATTGCAACATTATTTATGTTGGATTGCCATCCGTTTTGATTAAGAAACTGCAAACTATCCCAAATACTGCTATCAGAGTCCTTGTTAATGCTCGAAGATATCACATTTCTCCTTTATTAAAGGAATATCACTGGCTACCTGTTAAATTTTACCTTATACATAAGGCTTTAATGCTTGCGTATAAAGCATTAGAATCAGGTCAACCAGACTATTTAGGAAAATTATTAGTTCCCTATAAGCTTTCTCGTAGTCTATGTTCATTGACTGCTCACCAACTTGCTTTACCTGCTGTTCATTTGGTACATCGAGCAACTATGCAGAAGTCTGCCTTTTTTGCAACAGTTCCTCGCCTGTGGAATTCCCTCCCAGTCATAATTTATTCTGATTTATCTTATGTAAAATTCAGATCAATGGTTAAGATGCAGCTTTTTGGTATAGCATTTTTATGAGAGGATTGGTGGCTTAGGATCCTGTTCCTTTTTAGCAACTATTTAAACAAGATTTAAACAAAAATTGTTTTGTTTTTAGTTTTTTAGATTTATAGATTACTTGGATTTAATTAATTTTTTAATCTTTGTCTTTTCTTTGCTTTCCTATTTTAAATGGCATTCTTTTTGTTTCTTGTTTTTATATATTTTGTACACTGTGTTGTTGATAAATCAAAGTGCGGTTAAAACTTTTAATAAACATAATTTTCATGCACAGCCTATTGAGCCTATGCATAGAGTGACAAAATTGCAAGAGGCAGCATAGTTCTGAAGGTTGCAAAGTATTGTAGGGTGCATTACCCTATCTCTTGTTCTGGTGCCTTTAAGGGAGTGGATTGGATGAGAAAAATGAAATGGTGTGGTGGCCGCGTGAGTCCACTCGTATGTAGAAATAAAACAAAAGCATAAAGGAAAAAAAAATGCATTTTTTATTGGACTAACTTAGGGCTCCTTTTACGAAGGTGCGCTAGGGCCTTAACGCGCGCAATAGCACGTGTTAAATTCTCGAGTGCGCTAGCCACTACCGCCTCCTTTTTAGGAGGCAATAGATTTTCACCTACTGCGCGCTAAAAACCCTAGCGCACCTTCATAAAAGGAGCCTTTAATGTAGTCTATGATTAGCTTTCGAAGGTAATCCTTTCTTCCTCAGCCAGATTTCTGATTTGAGGAAGAAGGGGTTACGAATGAGAAAAATGAAAACAGAGAAAAATTAAGGCAGATAAAGACCATACGGCCTATCTAGTCTACCTATCTATGCCATCTACTCTCTCTTTCTGATCCAAAGAATAACCATGGACACACACAGTAGGAATCAAACCCTCAACCCTTGTATTTATGTATCTCAGCCCTATCCCCTAGACCAGGGTTAGGCAATTCCGGTCCTCGAGAGCCGGAGCCAGGCCAGGTTTTCAGGATATCCACAATAAATATGCATGAGATAGATTTGCATCTCAAGGAGGCATTGCATGCAAATCCATCTCATACATATTCATTGTGGAGATCCTGAAAACCTGACCTGGCTCCGGCTCTCGAGGACCGGAACTGCCTACCCCTGCAAACACACATCTGGGCTGTTTCTCTGACAAAGCAGTACTTGTGAGAAAGTGCCTCCAGATTGGAAGAGGTAGCAGTGCCCCGTTCTACCTGACATTTCCAGGCTACTGCCTGTTTCCAGCGCCTTAAACCAATCTGGATGTGCTGTTTATGAAGATGGGAGTGGTAGAGACCTCCATCAAACAATAGAAAAATATCACATAGCAAAAAATAAGAAGACTGCACAGCTATACCTAGTCTCCTAGCATTTGTTTTGCTTAAAATTAATTCTGGGAAGGAGAAGTGCAAGAGTTCCCCGTTTGCTGGAGAATGCATGCTACCTGCTGCTTTGGTTGGGAAGAGCAAGTTGGTGGGGGGGAGGCAGTGAATTGATTTCACTTTGGCTGTCTAACTCAATCTACCACGTGTCTGGCTGCAATGATAAATCTTTTGTGTCTGCTCTCAGAGCCTAGCCTTCAAGCTCATACTTTATTAAATAGTCAGGCTGCACAAATAGGGCAGGGAATCACTAAAGCAGTGTTTTATCAATCTTTTGTGGCCATGACCCTCATGATCACAGCAAATAAAATTGTATGACCTCTGGAGGTTCAGAATAATAATGTATCTATGGAGAGCCCATCCAGGTTATGAACCCAAACACAAGTATTGTGACCCACATTAGGAAGCTCTTCTGCACTAGGGGTTGCTGACCAGTGCATGTTGGGTTAGACAGTAGAGAAGAGTGAGGGACAGAAGTGTCCATTCACAAGGTGTAATTTTTACATGAGAAGGATCCAAGCAAATGAACCCTGGCTTTCCTAGTTGTGCTCTAACCACTAGGCTACTCCTCCACTGTGGATACTTGTTTGTTTTTATTTATTTATTAATTCAATTTTCTATACTGTTCACCCAAGCATTTTCTGGTCATTTAATCCATCCACTTAACTAGGATTTCAGACAGACGGCAGTGGAACCTGAAGTCCTTCATATATTTGTAGCAGATGCTTTTATGGCACAGTTTGTTGCTGTGGTAGTGTCCGCATGCAACTCTGCTAATATATTTTCAGAGAATATGATGGTAAGCTTAGACTAATTGTAGTAGAAACAGACTGAGGACCAAGAAAGCTAAGGTCCTAGTCCCATTTCTGTCACTCCTTGTGACCTTGGGCCAAGCCACTTTGTCCTTTATTGCCAAAGGTACAAACTGAAGGGCTCATTTAATAACTTATATTTCTGCACAATAAGATATGTTAATGTGAGCTTTGCATTTCGTAGAACAGATTTCACTGAGCATTAAATTATGTATATCAATAGTATTAGTGCAGGTTAGTAAATGAAACTATTGCATTGTAAGCCCTCTGAGGCAGGGAAATTCCTTGGAATGTGTACTAGGAAGTGTAACTCACCTTGTGCTCAGGATAGGGCAGGTAGTTAAATTCAAATTGGTAACTTTTATTACTCCTCTTTAGTGCCCTAGACTCTGTTTATTAGCTAATGCAAGAACATCAAGTACCTTAAGCAAGCCCGCAACTCCCCACCCTAGCCATATACATTTAATTAACTTCTGCTGCCCTCTATCCAGCATCCTATAATCTCCTCCCCTCCTTACACAATTCCCTTCTCTCTCTCTCTTTCTCTCTATTAGCACTGGCACAGATCCCCCCCCTTTTTCCTCATTTACCTTAGCACAGGAATTCCCTAGTGGCTCTTCCCTATCTCTGTATAGGTCCCCCTTCCAAGAGCATCATCCATTACCTCTCTTTGCCAAGTATTAATCCTCAACTTAGCCATCTCCCCATCAGGCTGCTTTATGCCAGTGAGGATGATGGCAGGAGAATGACCCTGAGGGGAGTGTGCCAGTGCCAGGGATTGTCCTTTTCCCTCACTACCCCCTGCCTCAAGCCGGTATTCTAGGTTCTAATAAGAATGAAAACAGCTGTTTTCTCCTCAGTCCCTCCTCCCCATGCCCAGCTGATGTATTGTATAGGCGCCTGTGCTGCTTCAGAGGAGCTAGGCCCGTATCCATAGTAACAGCTTATCAGAGGGGAGTATGCTGCATCCTATGGCTTTGTATTGGCACACAGTGCCTGAAAATTGCAGGTTCTGCTATGGAGATAATCAGTTTGGATTAGTAAAAGCACCAGCAGCTTCTTCTCCTGGGTACAGTTTGTCACAGCTGTGGCCTCCATTTTGTTCTTTATAGACAATTTAGTGGCCTGGTTTCCTTGTTGAAAGACCTATTACTGCAGGGGAGGGAAGGGGATAGATAATATGTCAATATCTCCTTATAAGCCTTGTCATATTAGGGATGATCCACAGGGAATAGCAGCTGTTATTAGAAATTAAATCCTTTCTAGAGGGGGATATATCCAGTAGACATAAACCTGCTGACACTGGCCCCATGGAGACCTGCCCCAGCTGCCCAGTTGTTGTAAGGGTGCAATATAAGATGGCTCCTCTGCACAGATGTGTGCTTTAGGCACTATCCCTAATTTCCTGTAACCACAGATACTGAAGGGCAAATTTTCTAGCAAGAGTTTAAAATAATTGTGCAGCAGTTTCTGGAATTCTATAGCAATAATGAGGCAGATTAGCATTTTAAATAATACTAATTATGCTTATCTCAATAAAAATTTGTTTTAGAATACTTCTTGATGCCTGGATGAATTTGGTCCTAAGGGAAAAAATCAGTGATTAGTGCTGGAATGGGAGATGCCGAGCAGAGAATAGTGGGCAACAGAGGGTGTGGCAGAGGGACAGGAGATGAAGAGGATAAAGTAAAGTTGCCATTAATCCTCAGAGGTTTTGACCTTGACTACGCAGCCTCCTGCATCAAGTTGCATGTGATGTCAGGAGTCATAAGACAGTACAATATGCTATCACTGGTCATCTCTTTAGGGACGGTCTGCTGAGTGTGATTATCCTTACAAATCCTTTCCCCAGACCCACCACCCCATACGACTGGTCCTTATGCCAAGAGCAGAAAAGTAGCAGCAATATTTCTGAGCTGTAACTGCCTGCTTCCTCCTCTTTTGGCTTTAGTGTGAAGTTAGGCCTGCACAGGGCTCCATAGTCTCATGGGACTTGCTAGACCTACATGGGTCAAACTTCACAGCGAAGTTGGCAGAAGAGCACAGGAGGCACTCGCAGGTAAAACGTTCTGCCTTTGAGTTCCACAAGCCAGAGGGAGGGGGATATTGTGAAAAGAGTAAGTAAAGGGAGGATGGAGAAAGAATGAACAAGGGAATCAGAGAGTAAGAACAGAGAAGTCAATTGATGTCCATCAGCATGCTCTCCCACATCTAGGCCTTCAGTATTAAGGCTATATTCTTTCCATACAACTGGTGTTACTTTTACCAGG
Source organism: Geotrypetes seraphini (assembly GCF_902459505.1). Taxonomy (NCBI): domain Eukaryota; kingdom Metazoa; phylum Chordata; class Amphibia; order Gymnophiona; family Dermophiidae; genus Geotrypetes; species Geotrypetes seraphini. The sequence continues at coordinate 138,085,043 of NC_047086.1, forward strand.
TACCATCTTTCAGCGGATCCTTCTTCACTGCACTGAAACATATATATTCTAAATGCATTTGTTATCTGGTGGCAGTCCACTGCTCGTTCCTGGGTGAGGGTGTTTTGGATTTAGCTCATATCTTTCTTAGTAATTTAAGGTAAGTAAATATTTTTCTGTCCCCAGAGAGCTTACAATCTAAGTACCTGCTCATCACCTGTTCCAGTCATCTACTATCATAGGCATTACTATGGGATGGCAAGTGCTGCTTCTTGATAACTTGATGAAATACTGTTGAATATGGAGAACCTCAGAGTGAGTGTATAACATCAACAGGATGGAGAAAAAAAGCCTCCGAGTAAAGTGGCAGTCATAATCACAATAAATGCAATGTTGCCATAAAGTCAGCCTGGTAAAGCTAAACCTGGTAGTGAGTGTGTCCCTTCCACTTCTACCCCACTGCTGCTGCTGCTTCTCCAAACCAGCAGCAGCAGTGACAAAACAACCTAAAGCAGTTGGAGTCACAATTTCCATGTGCATGGCTGCAGTCCCACCCCTTGTCAGCTTTCTATTCTGGGGCAGAGTTGACAGCTGCATATTATAGGGGTTGCAGCCCTGCAACTGCCGTGTGTTGTTCTGTAGCTTCTGGTCCTAGCAATGGTAGCAGCTGGGGGGGGGGGAGGAGAGGACATACCAAGAGTGGATGCAGGAGGTGAGAGAAGACACACCGGGTGGAAGCAGAAGAGAGATACAGAGAGGAGGGAGAAACAAAGAAAGAAGAAGGCAGATAAAGAGCATATGGCCTATCTAGGCCTATTTAGTCTGCCTATCCATGCTCCCTGAGAGATCCCAAGCTTTCTTGAATTCATAAGAACATAAGAATTGCCATACTGAGACAGACCAAAGGTCCATCAAGCCCAGTATCCTGTTTCCAACAGTGGCCAAGCTAGATCCCAAGTAATAAAACAGATTTTATGCTGCTTATCCTAGGAATAAGCAGTGGATTTCTTCAAGCTAACTCAATAACGGCCTATGGACTTCTCTTTTAGGAAATTATCCAAACCTTTTTTAAACCCTGCTAAGCTAACTGATTTCACCACATTCTCTGGCAATGAATTCCAGAGTTTAATTACACAATGTGTGAAGAAATATTTTCTCCGGTTTGTTTTAAATCTACTACTTAGTAGCTTCATCGCATGCCCCCTAGTCCTAGTATTTTTGGAAAGATGTGAACAAGCAATTCACATCTACCCTTTCCACTCCACTCATTATTTTATAGACCTCTATCATATCACCTCTGAGTCATCTCTTCTCCAAGCTGAAGAGCCTTAACCACTTTAGCCTTTCCTCATAGGGAAGGCATCCCATCCCTTTTATCATTTTTGTCACCCTTCTCTGTACCTTTTCTAATTCCGCTATATATTTTTTGAGATATGGCGACCAGAACTGCAAACAATATTTGAGGTGCGGCCATACCATAGAGGGCATTATAACATTTTCATCTTTGTTTTCCATTCCTTTCCTGATAATTCCTAGCATTCTATTTGCTTTCATAGCCAACACCGCACATTAAACTAAGGGTTTCAACATATCCATAGGTATGTTGATGTGTTAATGTCTTCTTCTTTTTCCTAGGTAGGCCCTTCTTGTGTGACTTCTGTATGATAGTGCTATTAGGGTATGGTAGAATTGCTCTGTGGGTCTAGAGCAGTGGTTCCCAAACCTGTCCTGGGGGACCCCCAGCCAGTCAGGTTTTCAAGATATCCCTAATGAATATGCATGAGAGAGATTTGCATACCTATCACTTCCATTATATGCAAATCTCTCTCATGCATATTCATTAGTGATATCTTGAAAACCTGACTGGCTGGGGGTCCCCCAGGACAGGTTTGGGAACCACTGGTCTAGAGTGACATTTGTAGTGTTTTGTAAAACTTCACAATATGCCTGATAGGTATGATCTAAATCCAAATCCAGAATTCACTTTGTCATTGTTAGCTCAAGGCAAGTTGCATTTAAATTTAGTAGGTATTTTTCTGTCCCTGGAAGGCTTACAATCTAAGTTTGCACCCAAGGTAATGAAGTGTTAAATTACTTGTCCAAGATCTCAAGGAAGATGGGAGGGGAGAGAGGGAGGGATGCTAACCATGGGGGGAAGGTAGAAGGGAAAAGAGATGGGACAAGGAGATTCTGGGGGAGGGGAAGTGATAGGGAGATGTTATGGGAAAGTTGAGCAGAAGCTGGATGGGACTTAGGGGAAGGGGAACAAAGCAAAAGATGGCTGGAACTGGAAGAACTGGGATTTTGTGATTACCTAGAAAAGGGCCCATCCAGTCTGCCTTTTCATGGCATCCACTATCGCCTTTTCCTGAGAAATCCCACATGCTTGTCCCATGCTATCTTGAATTCAAACATAGTTTTTGATTCCACCATCTCCACCAGGAGACTATTCTACACATCTACCACCCTTTGTGTAAAAAAGTAATTTTTTGATTACTTCTAAGCCTCTTAACTTTATGCTATGCCCTCTCATTTCGAAGTTTTCCTTCATTTGAAAAAGGCTCATCTCCTCTACATTAATACCGAGGGATATTTAAAAGTCTCAGTCATATCCCTCTTCTTCCGCCTTTCTTCCAGAGTATACATATTGAGGTCTATACGCTTTATGAAGGTACGGTCTTCAAATTGCACACGATATTCTAAATGGGGCCTCACCAGAGACTTATGCAAAGGCACAATAACTTCTTTTTTTTCCCCCCCTACTGGCTATTCCTCTCGCTATGCACCCAAGTCTCCTTCTGGCTTTGTCCTTTGCCTTTTATATTTGTTTTTCCACCCTAAGATCATCAGGTAAGATCATCCCTAAGTCCCACTCTTCTTTAGGTGATAGAGTACCGCATCAGTATGTATGCCAATGACATGCTACTATATGTTGCACAAGCGGATTGTACTATGCCCCAAGTTATGGCCATTATCAAAGCTTTTGGGTCCTTCTCTAGGCTTGATTAATTATGATAAAACTGAGGCCCTGCTTCTTGGTAGACCCCTTCAAGCTGACTGGCATAATTCACTAGGCATTGGCGTAGCACAGACCCAACTTAAACACTTAGGTATCCCAACTGTGCATTGGTAGCATAGAATCTTACTACTATGTGGGATTCTACTAGCTACTTGTGATTTGCAATGGCCACTACTGGAAGCAGGATACTAGGCTAGATGGACCATCGATCTACCCCAGTACGGTTATTATGCTCATAAGAGAATCTGGGAGAACAAGGCTGAATATAGAGAAGGTAGAGATCCAAACTGAATCTCAGGATGACTTAACTCATTGCAGCAGCATGGACTTTGCTGGCTCAAACTTCAGATTGGACCTCAGAGGCTGTTCTCCCTTTGGACCAATGAGGGCTTTGCTGGGCATGTCCAACCCATAGTAGCAAAAAAGTAAGAACTGTATCACAGCTGTTGTGGCTCTCCCTTAAAAAAAATCTCAGCTGTCTCTAAGGGTAGCAGTTGAAGACCCATTAACACGGAGATCACTCACACATTATCTGCACACTCCTCCTATCCTCTTTAACCCTTTCCTTATATCCCACCCTCCCACTTACCCCTTTTCCATTCTCCATACTAATAATGATCCACCAAACCTCTGACTCCAAAATCTAAAGAAACATAAAAATCACCAAGAATGATGAGACTGATGAACAAACACTTTCAGTACAAAGATTCCACTTCAGACACACCAGAAGACAGTAGACTACACAAAAGAGATGACACTCCGATCGTAGAAGCCAATAGACAACTCCTCAATCCTTTCTCATAAATAAAAAAACTTTCAGTGTCCAGTTCATTGCTTGCCCACATCACCTAGCCGTAGTACGTGTTCAGGAAGTACAAGTGAATGGTAAACAAGCCTATCCCTATACCTTTCCTTATTTCCTGCCAAACATTTCACACAGATGTGGTCCTGTCACACAGTGGTTTTATACAATTTTATTTGACTCTGAATGCTCCCTCTTTGTCCATACTTTCCTAGTGATAAACAGTACTGAATGAGGATTGGATCAAGCACCGACAGGAAAGGAGCAAAATATATTTTTGCCCAGTACAAATAAATGGTAGCATGCTACAACTGTAGTGTTTGCAAAGGGGGGGGGGGGAAATCTGTCAGTTTTACATTTATAATGTTGCAGTAATTTGCATGCTAATTAGTTACTACATCAGAAGAAATTTCAATGCCTGCATTAGAACAGGGGTGGGCAACTCCGGTCCTCGAGGGCCGGAATCCTGTCGGGTTTTCAGGATTTCCCCAATGAATATGCATGAGATCTATTTACATGCACTGCTTTCAGTGCATACTCATTGGGGAAATCCTAAAAACCCAATTAGATTCTGGCCCTCAAGGACCGGAGTTGCCCACCCCTGCATTAGAACATTGTGCACAGAAGGTTTAGCACACTGTTCTAGCACACAACTTGTTGCATTGGCCCCTCGAAGACCTGACTTGGCTTCCCTTTCATAATTTGTCACTTTGACTTTGTGTTGTGCTTGATGGGCTCTGTGGCCTGCAGGTGAAGCACTTTCAACAAATGTTATTTACAATGCTATGTATAAAAAACAACCAAACTCCCATGTGACCACTGTATCAGGAAAGCAGCAGTGCAATATGTTGCATTAACAAATCAATCAGGCTCCAAATCAAGCATGTAACTAAGTCTCAAGTCATTCCATAAGCATGCCATAACTAAACACAGAATTAAAATACCGTAAGCTTTTGTGGCTGTGCTGCCTCTGTTAGTACTGTGTACACAGCATCAGGGGAGCTGTCCATGAGAGATGGTGCTGAAATGAAATGGAATGTACTGTATTATGCTTCAACAAAACTGCTGACAGTTCTCTACCATGTAATAAAATAGCCAAGTGTAGATCTAAAGGGGAGGATTCACACAATAAGAACTAAAGGCTTTATTGAGCAGGGAAGAAGTATATCTTAGATGAATTCTATTATTATTAATGAAGAAAGTAGAGCTGCTGGTGAAAACTCTTCTGTCTTAAAGACAATTTAAATGTTACTGAACAAACTCATGCATTTGTAGCTTGGCTATGAATAGGAAATAACCAATTTTCTTAAAATGATTATCTATGAAATTAGGAAAATACTTCAATTTCAGCTATTGTCCTTAATTAGAAACATAGAAAGATGACGGCAGAAAAGGGCCACAGCCCATCAAGTCTGTCCACTCTATTGACCCACCCCATTGAGTCTGAGTGCTAGTGACCTAGTTCCTTAACTTGACCCTCGTAGGGATCCCACGTGGATGTCCCATTTATTCTTAAATCGAGCACGCTGATGGCCTTGATCACCTGCACCGGAAGTTTGTTCCAGTGATCTACCACCCTTTCCGTGAAGAAATACTTCCTGGTGTCACCACTAAATTTCCTTCCTCTGAGTTTGAGCGGGTGCCCCCTTGTGACCGAGGGTCCCTTGAGAAAGAATATATCGTTTTCCACCTCGACACGACCTGTGACGTACTTAAATGTCTCAATCATGTCACCCCTTTCCCTGCGCTCCTCTAAGGTATAGAGCTGAAGTTTGCCCAGTCTTTCTTCGTATGAGAGACCCTTGAGTCCGGCGACCATCCTAGTGGCCATCCGCTGGACCGACTCAGCTCGAAGCACATCTTTCCGGTAATGTGGCCTCCAGAATTGCACACAGTATTCCAGATGAAGTCTCACCATGGTTCTGTAGAGTGGCATTATGACTTCAGGTTTACGGCTGATGAAGCTTCTATTGATACATCCCATCATTTGCCTTGCCTTAGATGAGGCCTTCTCTACTTGTTTGGAAGCCTTCATGTCTGCACTGATGATTACCCCCAAGTCCCGTTCCTCTGAAGTCCTAACTAGCGTTTCTCCATTCAAGGAGTATGTTCTGCATGGATTTCCGCTGCTGAGATGCATGACCTTACATTTTTTAGCGTTGAAGCCCAGCTGCCATGTCGAGGACCAGTTTTCCAACGTGATCAGATCCTGCGTCATACTGTCCTTGAGGTTGCTTTCACTTACTATGTTGCACAGTTTGGCGTCGTCGGCAAACAGTGCTACTTTACCCTGAAGCCCCCCGGGTCAAGTCCCTTATGAATATGTTGAAAAGGGATGGTCCCAGGACTGAGCCCTGCGGCACTCCGCTAGTCACCTCCGATGTCTCAGAGAGGGTGCCGTTGACCACCACCCTCTGAAGTCTTCCACTCAGCCAATTATTGACCCATGCAGTTAGTTTCTCACCCAACCCCATCAATTTCATCTTGTTTAATAGTCTACGGTGTGGGACACTGTCGAAAGTTCTCCAGAACGTAACCCCGTCCCGCTCCTGGCACTCTCACACCAACCTCTCTTCTCTCATACTTATATAATTCCACTGGAGTTCCGTTCCTTCCCTAACCATGTAAACCGTGTCGAGCTCCATCTGCGGAGATGATGCGGTATATAAACCCAAGATTTAGATTAGATTAGATTAGAAAGCTTTACTGAAATCCAAGTATACTATGTCCAGAGCCTCTCCCGAGTCTAGCTTTCCTGTCACCCAATCAAAGAAGCTTATAAGATTGGATTGGCATGACCTGCCTCTGGTGAATCCATGTTGACAGGGATCCCTTAGATTCCCTTCATCCAATATCGAGTCTAATTTACCTTTAAGTGGAGTTTCCATGAGTTTACACACTATTGATGTGAGACTCACTGGTCTGTAGTTCGCAGCCTCTGCTCTGCAACCCTTTTTGTGCAGAGGAACGACGTTTGCTGTTTTCCAGTCCAGGGGTACTCTCCCTGTACTTAGGGAGAGATTGAAGAGCATGGCTAATGGTTTCGCCAGAACATTGCATAGCTCCCTGAGCACTCTTGGATGCAAATTGTCCGGTCCCATGGCTTTGTTCACCTTGAGTCCTGACAGTTCTCTGTAAACATCAGCTAGTGTGAACTCAAAATTCTGAAATGGGTCTTCTTTGCTTTGCTTTGCTTCCAGCTGTGGCCCGTGCCCTGGTGCCTCGCAGGTAAAGACTGAGCAGAAGTAATCATTCAGTAGTTTGGCTTTTTCAGAATCTGTTTCCACATAATTCCCGTCTGGCATTCTAAGGCGTACTATCCCGTTTGCATTCTTTTTCCTGTCGCTAATGTACCTGAAGAATGATTTGTCCCCTTTCTTGATGTTCTTCGCTAGAGTTTCTTCCATTCGAAGTTTGGCCTCCCTAACTGCTGTTTTGACCGCTGCAGACTTTGTCCTGTATTCAATGTTTGCTTCTTTTTCCCCGGTGCGTTTGTACGAGAGAAATGCTCTTTTCTTCTCCTTGACGAGGTACGAGACCTCATCAGTGAACCATTGGGGTTTCTTTCTTCTTTGTTGTTTAGTTACTGATTTTATGTAGCGGATAGTTGCCTCATGAAGGGTCGATTTCAAGGTTGACCACATAACCTCCACATTATCCGTTACTTCTTGAACCTGAAGCGTCTGATAGACGAAGTCTGCCATGCGTGCGAAGTCAGTGCCCCGGAAATTGAGTACCCTTGTTTTTGTTTGTGATCTAGGAAAGCCTTTCCTAAAGTTAAACCATACCATGTTATAGTCACTGGTGGCTAGCGGTTCTCCCACCGAGATCTCTGAGACACTTTCCCCGTTCGTAAGTACCAGGTCCAGGATGGCCTGGGCTCTAGTGGGCTCTAGTACCAATTGTTTGAGCCGTACTCCCTTCATGGACGTCAATATCCTCCTGCTATCACAAGTTGTCGCTGAGAGTGTGTTCCAGTCTACATCAGGCATGTTGAAGTCTTCCAACAGAACAACGTCCCCCCGTAAGGTGATATTCTCAATGTCTTCAATTAATTCAGCGTCCTTGTGCTCCGATTGTCTTGGAGGTCTGTACACCACACCAAGGTACAGGCATTTTTCTCCACCTCTGGCCAGGTTTACCCAGATGGATTCCCCAGTATACTTGACATCCGTGATCCTGGTTGTTTTGATGTTTTCTTTGATGTAAAGTGCTACCCCTCTTCCTAACTTACCCTCTCTGTCTTGGCGAATCAGGTTGTATCCTGGTATAGTTATATCCCACCCGTGAGAGTCTGTGAACCATGTTTCGGAAATTGCTACTACGTCTAGGTCTGCATTAACTATTTCTGTTTCCAGTTCTAGAAATTTATTCCCTAGGCTGCGTGCGTTAACATACATAGCTCTCCACTTTTTTTGTTTATTAAGCTCATGTAGAGAGCAACCCATTTGAGTTAAAGTGTCCCCTAGCTTTTGCAGTAAGGGTACTTACCTTAGACTTAGAAGCGGAGTTTTGGTTCGCCACATCAGGATTGTTACTTACTGCTCCGGTGTAAAAGTGGGTACCCACCCCCGACTTACCTAGTTTAAAGCCCTTCGAAGTAGGTGGGCTAGTTGGTGTCCGAAGATGTTCTTACCTCTGTTGGTCAGGTGGAGTCCGTCTGGTCCCTGTAGTGCCTCTCCGTGATTCAGGAATCCGAAGTTCATTTCCTGGCACTATCGTTGTAGCCATTCATTCGTCTTGAGGATACGTTCTTCCCTATCCTTTCCTCTGCCCCTAACAGGAAGAATTGAAGAGAATACTACCTGTGCTCCTGTCTGCTTCAGCCTCTTTCCCAGAGCTCCGAAGTCACTGGCTATGTCCTCCAGGGTGTTCTTGGCAGTGTCATTCGTTCCGACGTGGATGAGCAGCATGGGGAAGTGGTCCTGGGGCTTGAGAAGTCTATCAAGACAGGTGGTCACATCTCGTATTCTGGCTCCAGGAAGACAGCAGACTTCCCTCGACTGCATATCCGGTCTGCATATTGGTCCCTCGGTGACCCTCAACATGGAGTCCCCAATGGCTATGACTCTACGCTTCTTTTGGGTGTGTTGATCCATTATTCCCGGGGATGGAGATATGTGTTGAACCTGGTCTTGCTCCATGTCGGTAGTCTCCTCCTGCAAGACCTGGAATCTGTTCTTCAGGTTCAGATGTGGAGTCGATGTGGAGCTGCCCTGGTGAGAGAAAGAGTAAGAAGGTGAAGAGATTGTAAATGGGGGGGGGGGGGGGGGTCTCCTGCGCTTACCTGTGGAGGAAGTCACTAACTGCCAGGAGTCAGTGTCTCCATCTATCTCCTGAACTCCAACAGTTGGTTTCTGTGGCGACGGCCCTGGTGTCACCATGGGAGATCCGTTACGGGCTCGTTCTGTGATTTGGGACAGTTCCTGCACTATCCCATCGATATAGGCCTCATCCTCTCTAATGCCTCTCAGACGTTTCACCTCCTCCCTGAGGCTCCTCAGTTCCTGCATGATGTCGTCACCCGGCTGGCCAACCTCCTCTGTCTGTGTGGAGGCCGTAATGTACTGCTGTGGGATGGTCTCGGTCTGCACGGAGACGTCCTTTCCTGGTGCTGTGTTCTCCTCCGTCTGTACATAGGTTGAGGTCATCTCCCGGATCACCTCAGTGCAGGGGATGCCGACCTTGCTTGTAGGTTTCACACTCCTTGTCCGCCCTGCCATAACAAAAAAGGGAGAGAGTAAATGTGAGAGTATAAGAGATAGTATGAGAGTATGAGAGATAGTATGAGAGGTAGTATGAAATTATATGAGGTTAGGGCCTCTGAGGGGTAAGTTGAAAAGTTAGGTATTAGAGAGATCTGAGCAGTAGGGTGTTTAGAATGAAGGATTTGCCCTACGGTGTCTCGTTTGGCTCTTCGCAAAGGCGCTCTCGCTAAGGCGAGCGCCTTTGCCGCGCGCCGTTGGCTCACCCCCTTTTAAGGGGGAGCCCGGGCGCTGACTCTGCCTCTGACACGGGGGGGGGAGTGGGCGGAGCTTCCTCTCGCCGCTACCCCAGCTGAATCTCCTGCCTGCCTGCCTGCCTCTGCCCGACTCCTCCGGCGGCTGCTATCACCTCCCCTCTGGATTCGCTTTTCCTCTCCTCTGCACGCTGTCAGAGTGCAGGTCGCGCTCGGCTCGACTCCTTTAAGGGGGAGCCCGGTCGCTGACTCTGCCTCTGATGCGGGGGGGGTGGAGCTTTCTCTCGCCGCTACCCCAGCTGAATCTCCTGCCTGCCTGCCTCTGCCCGACTCCTCCGGCGGCTGCTATCACCTCCACACTGGATCCGCTTTTCCTCTCCTCTGCACGCGGTCAGCAGTAACTGTTCTCCTTTTTTTGTCCTGCACCAGCCATTCTGTTGCATCAGTATTCTGATAGAAAAATAGCAACAAAGTTACCAGAAAATGATGATTGGGGATAGGAAAATGCAGAGCAGAAACTTCAGAGTAGAGAAGAATTTAATCATCAAAGCTAAGTAAGTTGGATGGTGCCTATCTTTGGCAAAGGAAATCTAGGGAAATCATTCAGTTGTGCCACAGTTACTCTTGACTAGTATATGTCTGGCCCTGAGCGATATTTCGTACATTTACAAAAGATAAGAGGCACTTCTAGTTTAAAAAGGAGGCGATGAGCTAAGAAGTCTACATCAGTGTGGGGCTACTGTGTCACCCATTTGACTTAGCCCTTCCTTTGTTTCATAAAGGGACTGTAGGCATCACATTCTATATCATTCAAAAGCAAAGGTTCTAGTCCAGGGGTGCCCAAATGGTCGATCGCAATCAACCAGTAGATCGCAAATGCAACACGGGTCGATCGTGTTGCCTTTGTGATCTTGTTCTTCCTGCCTCCCCAAGCCAAGCCAGGCCAGGCGCGTACAATTGCCGGAACCACAAGTCTTCTCCTCCGCAAGAGAATTGAGCCAGTTAGCCTGCCGGCACTGCTCTGCTTTAATCACTAACACTGCCAGCAGACTATGAAAGGATAGAGGGAGGGGACAGTGGTGGGCAGTAGCAGCAGAGGTGGTAGCTCTCAAAGAGGGAAAAGCAGCAGCATAGCGGCATCGGTGACAGCTCTCACAGGGAGAGGGAAGAGTCATCAGTGGCAGCTCTCAGGGGGCGTAGCAACTTTAAGGGAGATGGGCAGCAGCAGTAGCAGGGGCACTTTATGGCAGTGATGAATATGGTGAGAGGCAGTGGCGGAAAATGGCTGAACCTCCTCAAATGTTCCAACCACATCCTCTGATATTTCCGTTGGAGGAGCACGGGAAATAATAGAGAAGGAAGGCAGGCTGTGATTGTCCATTGAGAATCCTTAGGATTAAGGTAGGCTGGACCGCATGTCAAAATGTTTAATGCTCATTAAATAACGTGTTAATTGCATTATTAACACATTAATTGTTCAGCCCTAGTATTTACACAAGTAATTGCTCCTAGGCCTAGATTCACTAAATCTTCCGATCCTGGCGATCGTTCAACGACCCCAACACGATTCACTAAATGGCCCACTGCCCACTTAACGATCCGATCTGATTCAACCCATGCAAATTGGTAAAATCCAATGCAAAATAGCCAAGCAATTGATTCACTAACAATTGCTTGACTATTTTGAATCGGGTTTTATGATCCTAAAATCTGACTGCTGCAGACCTGTCAGTAACTGTGCTATCAACAGGTCTGCTGGTTTGACAGGTCTGCCTGCCTTTTTTTTTTCCCATGGCACAGATATTGTGTGTGTGTATTACACACGCAAAATATCTGCCCCATAAAAAAAAAAAGAAAAGTCAGGCAGACCTATCAACCCCCCACCCCCTGACAAACGTGATCTCCCCCGCGACCCACAAATGGCAAAAGGGATGCCCACTCCCTCCTGCCACCAGCCACTCCACCCCACGCTGTCCTCCCCACCCGCGTGAATATGGCTGGAGGGATACCAACTCCCTCCTGCCATCGGGACCCTCTCCCCGAACTTACCCGATGCTTCCCCACCTCCCCTTTCTCGTGCGAATATGGCAGGAGGGATGCCATCGGAATCCCACACACACTGCCATCCACCGGTGCCCTGACCCCCTTCCCCCGTACCTTTAAATTTGATTTCCAGCGATGGGAGCAGGAAGAACCGCAAAGTCCTCCTGCTCCTTCGCCCGGCCGCGATGCGAATGCAGGCCTTAGGCCCTGCCCCAGTGTATCATGTGATGCATGAGGAGGAGCCTAAGGCTCTATTTGGCTCAGGCGCCTTGGGCTCCTCCCTCTGGAAGATGGGAACAGGGTTTTTACACTTTGAGCCGCAGCAGCTTCCACTAATATCTTTCTTCCTCACATCTGATATGATATCTTAGGGATCTGCTATACTATGATCTTCTCAGGTATTTTCACCTTCACATGGCTAAGATCACTAAGCTCTCATGGTAGGAGCCCCCACAACCAATAGGAAGCAGCTGTTGCTCACCAGGTAAAAGCCCTGTGCTCATCTTCCAGAGGTCATTAGTTCAAATCCCAGCACATATTTTAATTGTGGCATTCTACCTTGCAGGTGCATCTTGATGATCTGTTAATGAGGTCCCCAATCACACTACAAGGTTTAAACTGTGTCTCAATAAATATTTGTTTTACAGTGTCTGTTTCTTTAGAAAACAGCAAACTGCAATAAGTTAAGGTGCAAATTGTTTTGAAAAACTTAGCTTGAAATAAAGGTGAGGTAGTTAGGAAGATGTCTCACTCCAGAGGGTCCTGAAGCGTTTCACCAGTGGCTTCCTCAGAGAACCCCCTCAATCTGACTGTAACAGATGAATAAAACTCCTTCCTGACAAAAGAAGATAGAAAACGCCATTCAAACTGTAAAATAGTTAAGTGCTTCAAACAAACTCACGACACTGCTGGTGAATGCCTCACTCTTCGCCCATCATTACTTCACTTCCTTTTGACGTCACTTTCAGCTGATCTCCTGGTATAACTACTATCCTAGATGTCAATCTTCAGTGTAGAAACGCCCACCATTCCACTTCACGATTTAATCCTGTGGGAACCACTGTCTGCCAATGGAAAATCCATGACTGCTCTTTCTTCCACAACAAGGCCTGCTTATTCCCACCTCTCTTTAAACTCCAAGCTTCCAACACCACAAATTTTAAATCTTCTAACATGTGAGACCGCGTTTGCCAGTGTTGAGTGAGTGGAGCCCCCATGTCGTCCCAACATCTAGGATAGTAGTTATACCGGGAGATCAGCTGAAAGTGACATCAACAGGAAGTGAAGTAATGATGGGCAAAAAGTGAGATATTCACCGGCAGCGTCGTGAATTTGTTTGAAGCACTTAACTATTTTACAGTTTGAATGGCGTTTTCTATCTTCTTTTGTCAGGAAGGAGTTTTACTCATCTGTTACAGCCAGGGGGGTTCTCTGAGGAAACCACTGGCGAAATGCATCAGGACCTGCTAGAGTGAGACATCTTCCCAACTACCTCACCTTTATTTCAAGCTAAGTTTTTCAAAACAATTTGCACTTTAACTTATTGGAGTTTGCTGTTTTATAAAGAAACGGACAGTTTAAAACAAATATTTATTGAGACACAGTTTAAACCTTTCTACCAATTGAAGATGGTGCAGTGATAGACTATTGAAAACACAGGGGTTTGTCCCCAGTTTTGTGATTTTCTTACCATCTTTTGGTTCTGAGCACCTTCTCGGTTTAAAGTAACATAGTAACATAGTAGATAGTAACATAGTAGATGACGGCAGCTAAAGACCCGAATGGTCCATCCAGTCTGCCCAACCTGATTTAATTTAAATTTTTTTTTTTTCTTCTTAGCTTCTTAGCTATTGTCCCTTTTACTTGTTTGCTGACTCACAATGAAGTCAGCAGTGTGTAGCTACACACCTCCATTTGCAAAGAAGTAGAAGCCATGCTAAGGTCTATATCTTTTTTTTTTCTGTTTTTAAGCTTTTGCAAATGAAGTTATGCATGCAATCTACAATGTTTAGTCAGAAAACAAGGGTAGCTTTTTAGCAAGAAACTTAAAACTATGTTTTTCATGTGCTGTGCTTCAGTTAATGGATGTTTTCCTCTAATTAGCAAATAGCATTTCTGTTTGTCCACAAAAATAGGTTTTGCATGCAATATATCTGTTTTGATGTGCCCTGTTTATGTGGTGCCTTATTAAATGTATTTTGAGCTTAATAAAGCAAAAATAAAAACCCAGAGACCTATTTAGCAGATCTCATTAAGGACATCCAAACTGTGCCTAAGTTCCATCCATAGAACTCAGGTCTATCTGAAGCCCAAACTATGCTCAAAAGTAGACATTCTTTACAATGCGTATAGGACCTAGTTTTACAATTGCTATGCAACTTGCTAGCTCACTGTGTAGCACACTGGTTAAACCTACAGCCTTCTACCATAATTTTGCTGATTCGAATCCCAGTCACTCTCTCTGATGGAAGAGAAATAAATAAAAGTATTAAACAGATACAACTCCCAGTATCATAATTATAATGAAAAACACCACAAAATTGCCATTCTAATAACATCATAATAATAAAATATCATAACATTAAGGACATTGTTTGGATGTCTTAACTCTCCCTAAAACCTGATTCTCTAAAGGACGCCTAAACATTTAGACATCTAAACAGTGCTGAGCGCGATTCTACAAAGGACGCCTATTTTGGACGTCCAGACGACGCCTAACTTTAGACACGCTTTGCAGAATCAGGGCCATAGTGCAAAACACATAGTTAAAAGTGGGAGGGTTTAGGGTGTAGATTATAGGCGGGTTTTTGAGTTAGGGCCTGTTTTTGAGTTAGAAACCATTGGGCACCTAATTTAGGTGCAGGCATTTAGGTCAAGAAAACCCTGACATAAATAGGGTGCGCCTAAATGTTAGGCAGTGCTAAGCATGATTCTACTGTATAATGGGCGCCTAACTTTTATAGAATTGTGCTTAAGGCCACACTGGCTGTCACCAAAAAAAATCAGCACCATATTTAGAATCGGGCCCTCAGTGCGCAACATCCCAGCACCTAACTGTAAGCATTTTTTTCAGAAGTACCTCCTGGTGTGTCACCTGCAAGAGAATCTAAGCTGAGTTCACTTGAGATGTTTCTGTTAATATTCTTCCTTGAAATCTGCCAAATGCCAATTATGTGTGAACACGAAGGCACTAGAACAATGAAAATGTTTTAAATAAAACCTTCTAATGACATCTTGCTATTAAATGGAAAAGTAGGAGTTATGAAATTCATACTTCTTTGGAACTGGAGTATATTTGCTAAACCATCTGGTACCAGATGTACTGATAAAACTAGTGATTGCCTTTTCCAACCCCAATAAAGTAACTAGCAGTGTTTGATTAAAAGCTGCATAGCGTTTCATATCACTCATTAGATATCTTTTGACTCAAGTCTTCATAGTTCTTTTTCTATTCTTGAAAAGAGACTGTTCAGTGGCTCATTTTGACTCTTCTATAGCCACAGTGAATCCTGACTACTTTTCTCTGTTCCCAGGCTGCTCTTGTTGGAGGAACCACCATGATCATTGGCCATGTGTTACCAGACAAGGATGTCTCTCTTCTGGATGCCTACGAGAAGTGCAGGAGCCTCGCTGATCCCAAGGTCTGCTGCGATTACTCACTCCACATGGGTATCACCTGGTGGGGACCCAAGGTAATAAATTCCCGTCCGGAACTGATTAAAAGACTGGTGGGAGCCAAACACTCAGTTACATGGATGCAAAGATCTAAAAGTACATTTAATTAAAATTGTCTGCATAGCAGATGGCTAAATTTTGTCATATGTTGATATCTTGTTTGTTTGGGCTCAGTAGTTTTCACCCAGCTTCTTTGGACTCCCAGCTTAATTAGAACTGGCCTGAATGTGCAAAGAGCATTCACTTACAATTACCCAGAGGGTTCACCCAGTTTCTATATCATTTTTCCAACTTGCCTTGGTAGCCATAGCAGCAGTTCAAGGCCAGAGGCCACAAGTTGCAGCTCTCTCAGGAACTAATTCAATCCTGCATCTGATCACTAGATGCCACATTAAGCAATATTTGAAACTTCATCTCCTCACATTTTGTGAACACCTTTTGCAGCATATGTAGTGGCCCAAGGAGCAGAAGCTTCACCCAGGAAATGAACTCATCTACCTGGTAGAGTAGAGTACTTGCCACTGAGGGGAAGATTCTCAAATGTTTGCGGTAAAATCTGACGGGCAGCTGACACAGATACTACTGTAACGATTTCAAAAAGACCCAGGTTGCTTAAGGCCACTCCTATGGGAGGGGCCTTAGGTGTTGGGGCCAATCAGAGCCTTAGGCCCTCCCCGGTGCATCCAGGGAGGGGCCTATAGCTCTGATTGGTCCAGGAGTTTTAGCATCCGGATGCACCGGGGAAGGGTCTAAGGTTTTGATTTGCCCTAACACCTAAGGCCCCTTCCATAGGAGGGGCCTTAAGCAACCTGGGCCAGTCAGAGCTCTAGGCCCCTCTCCGGTGCATCCAAGGATGTACTGGGGAGGGGAAGACCCACCATTTTGAAGAGGCAGGCCTGTTGGTCAGAGGGGGCAGGCATCCCTCCTGCCAGACTTCATAAACAAGGTAGGGGGGCAGGGGAGTTGTCAGAAGCATAAGAGTGGGGGCCATCAGGGGCACTATGTCAGTATTGGGAGGGAGTGGGCATCCCTCCTGCTACCAGGGGGTGTCAGGAGTGTTGTTTGGCAAAGGGAGGGAGTGAGCATCTCTCCTGCTGCTAGGGGAAGGTGTCCGGGAGGTGGGGGGTTGTTTGGCGGTGGCAAAATTTTCTGGCAGGTCTGAGCTGTGAAGCCTTACTTTCCTGTCAATGCCTGAGCCAATCAGCACTCAGGCACTGACCAAAAAGTAAGGCTGCCACTGCTCAGACCTGCCGGAAAATTTTGCTCTCAAATGTAGGAGAGCGAGGTTAGGGAATCACCTGACAATAATAGAGAATCACTCTGAGTGCTCCATTAAATATTAATGACCTCGTTATAATACATGTGCATTGCAGAATTGGAGACTGCTAAGGAGCTGGGAAAAGGCCACGGTAAGCCGTTTTGATAATCTGCTGCTAAAATATATGAATACTAAACCGACTGGCCACGTTAAAGTTTTGAGAATCTTCCTCTGAGTCACCAGACTTCTTCCTTATCATTCCTTGTAAAGTTAAAAGCTTGTTTGATGCAGCAGTAGGGCACTTAGGAGTGAATATAATGCAGGGATTCCCAAACTGAGGGTCACTATCCCAAGTGGGATCACAAAATCTATATTTGAGGTTATGACCTGGACAGGCCCTCCATAAAGACATCATTAGCTTGCACCACTGTGTGAGGGGGGGGGGTGCTTTCTGTGTCTGCACAAATGAGATCATGATCACTGAGAACTTCATAAGCGCTGGTCTGAGGGCTCCAGCTTCACAAGCTTTCTAAGAATCAAAGGTAGACACTGTGTTGGAAATGACGAGAGTCCAAGTTTATCTCTGACTTTCTAATAGGAAATGATGCTGGAGAAAGAGACATGTCAATTTTTCACAGATAATCCTCTGAAAAGTCACTTTTTCACAGGTTTAAAATCACCCCAGTATATCAGAGACCCTCTTTATAAATCCAACACAGAACGTACAGTTGTGGGGAAAATTCCTGTAGATTCATTGCTTAGTTCAGAAAACTACTTACAAAAGACAGTGAACGCTGCCTGCCCCCTCCCCCTCCCACAGAACTATCTTAAAAGGTCACTGCTCACCTCCCATTTAGACTACATCCTAAAGTGACGGCAAAGCATAAAGGGTCCAGAAAGCATTCATCTTGTAGAAAAAAAAATGAAAACTCATTCTGTCTTTGAGTCAGTTATTAGAACAATGCTTGAGGACTCAAAAAACCTAGATTCAAATCCTGCTTCTGAAATTGCCATTTGTTTTATCTTTAGCAAGTTGCTTTATTTCCTAGACATACCTTTTCCCCTTGTAGCTACTAAACGCTGTTCAAGGACTCCTCCCCCATCCCATCTATTGGTCCCTCTAAACTTGAGTTATCAATGTTAAATTTGCTTATCTCTAACCTGAGCCAATAATGTAAAATCTCCTTGTTGTGAGCTGCATTGATTCCCTGTTGAAAATTGGGGGATACAAGAAGTTGTACTGTATTATTGTATACTTCAGGTATCCACTTAGATTGGAAACACTTTGGGTAAAGAGATCACTGTACTTGTAATAATTTGTAGTAAAGGGTATTGATTTAGGGTGCTGAACTCAAAACAACCAGCGCAAGGGATTTATGGACAGTTCAACATGGTTGAGGATTGCTAGAATGTTTTTGCCTTCTCTGTTAAGTGAAGAGTGCTTTGAGCTAGCCAGTCAGAGATAAGTGCATTGCGTTGCAAGTTTTAAGTGGCTGAGGCCACTCTGCATCTATAATTTGTAATTGGGTTGGAGGTTTATATGCCAGTGATTGCACTTATAACAGTATGCAAGTATGGACTGTGTGTTCCTTGACCACCATCACATAAGACACTGGCTTTTTTCCTCCACCTTTTTTGGTTTTGTGTTGCAGTGTGGATAGGCTCCTTGGTTTTAACACTGTTCCTTCAGCAACACTGTTATCACTATTTTGAGTGTTAAATTTGCCTTATGTTGCTTCCCTTGATTGTGGTATGTGCAAAAATAACCTATTTGGAGTCATTGCCCCCCCACCCCACCCCCCGGCAAATAACATGGCATAATATCTTTATACCGTAATACCTTTCAGATCTATGCAGTTAAACAAATTTAAGAAGATCTGAACATCTATAGTGAATTATAAAAAATTAATCTTACAAAAATGTCACATATAAGTAAATTTTTAACAGTTTCCTATAATTCAGCAGACAGCAATTGGCGAAGGTCTGAATCCCAGGTGGCAGCTTGGAATGACAACAGATGATTGCGATATCTTTTATAATGACAGCCCCTAACCGATGGAAAGGCAAATAGTGTTGATATACGTAATGAACGTCTAGAAGTAGGGAATCCAAAATGATCTACCAAGTAACTAGGAATCAGACCATAAAGGACTTAGTAACACAAGCATCCAAACTTAAAAAGCACTCTAGTCTCAACAGGGAGCCAATGTAATTCCCTGTAATAGAGCGTTACATGAACTCTTAAGAAGAAGCTCTCTTTGACATGATGAAAGTACTATAGTGAGCACTAGCAGTAAATTTAAGAGACTGAGATCAAGCGCCACAGACTCTCTTTGGAGTGAGGTTCATTACAGTCACAATGTATGGAAAACAAACCCATTTGGAGATATTGCCCCTAAGGGCTCTTTTTCATGGTTTTGTACAGCTCAGTAAGACTAATAAGGATCCTTACTATTCTGTAGTTTGTAATTTCCCATATACCCACAACTATGCATTGTAATGTAACAGGTTTGTTTTGGTTACCTATATTGGGCCTTTTGTTTTCAACTGGGTCCAGAAGACCACAGTAAAACAAATGCATTTTTCTCTCATTACTATGTTATCAAGAGAGTACAAAATCACAGTAGAGTACAAAAGCAATACTGTCAATGCATTATAATGCAACAAGACTTTATACCATAAACTTGATTTTATTTTTTTTATCCAACAAAGTATAATAGATGCTGTGGGAGAAAATTGAATTGGAAATATTGTCATGATATGAATGTGATGTATAGGCAAGGTATGTTAGACTGGCTGTATAAAGAGCAAAGAATAGCCATACTGGGTCTGATCAATGGTTTTTTAAGAGCATAAGAATAGCCATACTGGATCAGACTAATGGTCCATCTAGTCCAATATCCTGTTTCCAACATGGACTAATCCAGGTCACCAGTACCTGGCAGAAACCCAAATAGTTAAATTCCACAATAGAAAGGAAAACACAACCCCACTTGTGACAATACAGAAACCAAAAGAAAGTGGGGAAGGAACAACACACGTCAACCTTGAGAACTATCAATTTATTAACATATAAACCAGTGGTCTCAAACTCAAACCCTTTGCAGGGCCACATTTTGGATTTGTAGGTACTTGGAGGGCCTCAGAAAAAATATTTAATGTCATATTAATGAAATGACAATTTTGCATGAGCTAAAACTCTTTCCTTTTGGCTAAGTCTTAATAATAATAATATTGTAATTTATAGCTAAAGAGACATTTAATCAAGAAACTGATTTATTTTACTTTTGTGATTATGATAAACATACCGAGGGCCTCAAAATAGTACCTGGCGGGCCATGAGTTTGAGATCACTGATATAAACCATTAAAATATGTATACAAAAATAATATAAGCCTATCTAGTGGGTATGTCTAGATCTTGTTTATGGAATGCTGTTTTTGCTTCTTTTTTATGTAATGCCACTATTTATTCTTTTTTATGGAATGTTGCTATTTATTTATTCATGTACTTCATTTGCTCTGTATGCTGTTAATTTCCATTACATTTGTCGACACTATGCTTTTGTATATGTTATCATTTATGTATATGATAACACATTTGATCATCTCATTTTATTTACTGTCAAGTATATATATTTTTTTGCATTTTAGTTACTACAAGTACACCCCCAAAGAAGGCTTTTTTCCATAAGCTGAAACATGGACTGTGTTGGGGTCCAGTATAAAAGGATTAGAGACTCTCTGATAGGCTTACATTATTTTTGTATACATGTTTTAATGGTTTATGTTTTTAATAACTTGATAGTTCTCAATGCTGATGTGCGTTGTCCCTTCCCCACTTTCTTTTAGAAACCTAAATAGTAACAAACATGCTAAACATGTCTTGTGAACAGCCTCAATATATGTGCAAGGAACAATTGGAGCAGGTCATTGTGCTGGAGCTAGTTCTGTAAGCTTCTATGTGTAAAATACAAGTGTGTATTTAACACACTACTCGCCTACCTCAGCACTAAGACCTGGAACAATCTTCCAGTAATATTATACTATACTATACAGGTCTTATATCACACAATTTTTCAACAAGGATTCAATGCTTCAAGATTTTATACAAGACAAAAATAGAACCCTAAATGGAGGAGGTACAACAACAAGCTAACAAATAAAGAACCTCCCTCACCCCAAGAAGTCTACAAAGATTAGGGGAAAGAGATGGCCATTTCTTTCCTGCTTTATCCACGAACTTGAGAGTCATTGAGCAGTGCGGTTCCTGAGGAAGGGGGCGTTCACCCCCGAAACGGAGTCCGTTGGACGTTTATTTTATTTACTGCTTGTGGATTACCACCTCCACTACACACGGAGAAGCTAAGTTCTTACAGGCTGTGTATTTTTTGAGCTTGGTTGGATTTGGACACTAACTTTCCAGTTTGGCCCCCAGCTTAGGGGTAAGAGATGAATTCCTTCTTTATTTTGATAATGTGTGTTTTTTTCATTTGAGTTTTTTCACACACAGCACTTTTGCACTATTTAGGCACTAGAAATATTATCCGGAGCGAGCCCGGGGATGTTTCGCAGTTAACACCTTTCTGGGTGTAAACCCGCGACAGCTTTTCCCTGGAGTTTCCAGAGGTTGCTGTGTGACTGAGGGCTTGTCCGTTTAATACTCTTAAATTATAGAATTATTTTCATTTTTTGCTCAGTTTGGAGTCGGACTTCATCTCTTTCCCCTAATCTTTGTAGACTTCTTGGGGTGAGGGAGGTTCTTTATTTGTTATCAAGATTTTATACAGCATTTAACAGTAGGGATTGTGAATGAGGCAAGAGAGATTAGTAGAAACAGATACGGGCTAGAGTCATGAGAGGAGAAGAGATGTGTCTTAAGTGTCTTCCGGAACCGGAAGTAAGAAGAGATCTGTCGTAAAGATGTTGGGAGTTTATTCCAGATGAATGGTGCTTGGCATTCAAAGGTGGACTCAAATTATCAAGACAGAACCTAACTAGCTCAGATTTTTCAAAAGAATCTGAAGACTCTTTTTGAGAACATATACTCCATTCATACTTAAGTATGCTCTTTCACCCTTCCAGAAACCAAAAACTCGACATAACATAATTGCACCAATCTACTTGTATCTAACTCAACTGTATTGTACTTCAACCTTCTGTACTGTAATTCTAATGACAGCTCAGTGTTCCTCCCTGTTGAATGATTACTACATCTCTTATCTCTGGACACTATCTTATAGTATACTGCTTACCTTATATTTCATTGTTGCAACTCCTAAATGTAATGTAAACTTCTTGATTTGTAAGTCGTCTTGAATCTAGATAGGTATAGAGTGACCCAGAAATTGAAGATTATATTAGATTCTAGTCAAAAGCACTGACAAACTAAAAGAGGACCAGTGATCAAATATGCCTTGCACCTCTTTCAGCAAGTACTTAAAAGTGCCCAGGTGTATCTGAGCAGTAAGAGACACAATAGAAGATCTGGCTATAATATTTCTCTAGATCCCATTAAAGAAAATCTGTAAAACAAAAAGCCCTATTAATATGGCTTACTTGCACTTAACCTATACATCTCAACACATTTGTATCACATGGATGGAGGTGTAACCTAGTGATTAGAGCTCCTGCGTCGGTACCCTGAGATTGTGAGTTCAATCCCAGCCTGTTCCTTGTGACCCTGGGCAAGTCACTTAACTTTCCATTGCCCCAGGAACCACAGTCAAACTGTGAACCTGCCAGGACAGAAGGGGAAAATACTCAAGAGTACCTGTTACTATTCAGTGTATTGTAAACCACTTTGGTTGACTTTCACGAAAAGAATAAATAAATATTCCTAGCCTCTCCCCACATATAGCTCAGATTTAATGGACTATGGTTGTATAACTGAGAAGTAGGGAAAAAACATCAGTCTTAACTCCCCAACCATCATGTTCTCACAAATGTGCCACCTTAAGGTTGCAGTAACTTAGCCTGATATATTTTTGACCCAATAGTTTTCCAGCTAATTTGGAAGCAAAACTGAAATCTGGCACATCATCCAGGTATTTTTCCTCTGTTAATATTCTCTTCCTTACATACTGTATGTATATTATTCTGTTCATTGCAGCAATAGTCCTTGGTTGAGAGCCATGAATCCCATGTCTTGGAACTCTGCTACCAAGGGCCCTAAATATGACAAGAAGATGTCACTATTAACAATTATGACTGCATTTTCCCTTTGTCTAAATTCCTCTTATAATAACTTCTTGCCTAGAATCATTGACATATGTGAGGAGTAGGGAATCTTAAGTAGGTTACATCCTCTTAACTTCCACAAACAGGAACATTAGCAGAATAATTTATGTACCCAGAATACTGTAGTGTTTTCAAACCAAGCAGAAAGGAAGTAGGAGAATTACAAGAGTAAGGGCTCCTTTTACAAAGCCGCGGTAGCTCGTGCTAAACCGCTGGATGCGCTAGCTGCTACTGCCTCCTCTTGAGCAGGCGGTAGTTTTTCAGCTAGCGCGGGAGTTAGCACGTGATTAAAAGACGCGCGCATTAAAGCTGCTACTGCGGCTTCGTAAAAGGAGCCCTAAGTGTGATAAAAGCTGTCAGCCCTGTCTTACATGACTAGTTGCCATCATTTTCTGTTGTCCTAACTAGGGGCTAGATTCACTAAGGATGTGGATCCGATCCATGAGGGATCAGATCTGATCCTTGTCCGGGGGGCTGGTTCACAAATCGCCCTCATGCAAATGAGGGCGATCGGAATAACGCCCCCAACTGCCTGCCCAAATCGCTCTATAGCAATCCCAGCGCATGCGCAGAACATTTGTAGATGGTCTGCGCATGCACTGGACCTCCAGGCTCGGAGGTGATCTTTTTTTTTTTTTAACTTCTTTTGGAGCACTGTGAGGAAGGGTGGGAGAGTCAGGGCAGGCAGGTGATTGGGGCAGACAGGTGATTGGGGCGGGCAGGCAGGAGATCCGGGGCAGCAGGAGAGTCGGGGCTGCAGGAGGAGATCGGGGCTGGCAGGGCAGTTGGAAAGGGCTTGAATGGCTGGTTCTCAGCAGATGCTTGTTTGTGATCGGCCAGCCCAGTCGGTGTTGCAGGGTTTTGTTTAGTGAATTGCATCCCTGCCTACTTTGCATGTCGTTCCCCTCATTTGCATGCGTGGATCAGGGGATGGTCAGCAGAGAGGTAAGTGAATTGGGCCAGAGGGAAATCAGGTTGCAAAGGGGTCGCAAATCGATCGGTACACGATCGGTTTGCTTTGTGAATCTAGCCCTAAGGTCTGATTCTGGAATGTTGATGCAGATAGATCCTAAAAGCTCCTTCACAGAATCCAGTATCCAGTCAGACTGGCTTGTTTGTCAAGAAGGTTTGTGCTACTTGAATGGGACAAAGAAATTAGACAGACTAATTCCATCTACCATTCCTGTAAGTTTCACACCTTCCGTATCAATCAAGTTTACTATTGTTTCAAATTATGAACAGAAAGATACTAGGAAATACAATAATAGATTTTATTTTTTAGCCAACCTCCTCTCTAACCCCGCTTGCATTATCTCTCTTTTTTTTTTCTGGACCCTTTGGCTTCTTCATCCCTTCCTGAATTCTTTCTTTCTGCCTATTCACACCTATACACCCATCATTCAGACCTAAGACACACATTCATGCAGGAAAAATGTTCTTTCTCTCTCACACACAGAAGCAGTCTCTAAATCTACTCTGTATTTGTAAAGCCTATTTCTGTCTCTATAGAATATTTTTCTGTACATATTTTTGATGTATCTTTTTTATAAGCATTGCATCTCTGTTATATTAAGCCTTGTTCTGCACAATATATTATTTATGCAACCACTCTTGGCTATCATTGTCATTGATTTCACTTCCTGCTGAACCTCCTATGAGGGCACTGAATCCAGGTCCTCTGGCAGATTGTAGGGCTGCCACCTTACATTTTAGGGGCTTGTCTGCTGCAACAACAAAAGCTATCTAGATTACTGGTAAGCATCAGGCATGCTGACTGAATCAGAACCAGACTTGCAGGACATGATTCTACCCGTCAACCCCCATTCTCCCTGACTTTTCTCCTTCCTGTACAGCAGACTTTTGATAATCCTCTTGTCCTCTCTCTTCAGGTGAAATTAGAGATGGAGACCCTGGTAAGGGAGAAAGGGGTGAATTCCTTCCAGATGTTCATGACCTACAAGGAGCTATACATGCTGCGGGACAGCGAACTCTATCAAGTTTTCCACCACTGCAAGGACCTGGGTGCCGTAGCACGAGTCCATGCAGAGAATGGAGAATTGGTGGCTGAGGCAAGTCCAGATTGGAACCTATGAAAAGGAAAATAAAACAATGGAAATTTCCTTGGTTTTCTCTTCTGATAGTTAAATGGTACAATGGGGAAGGGGGAAAGAAATAGGGGATAAAGGAGAAAGAGATGGGCTATATTGACCTTAGGGGCATTGAGATGGGGGACACAGAAAGAAGCGTAAGATTACAGAGGGGAAATTAATGCTTAGAGGGAAGGGAAAGAAGAATAGAAGACGCCAGACATGGGGAAATAGTTGCACAATAAGAGATTCTGGACACAGGGATAGAAGGGATATGGAGGGAATGCTGGATATAGGAAGGCAATAAGGAGAAAGAGGGAGATGTTGGACATGGGGCAAATAGAAAGATGGGGATGCTGGACATACGATGGAGGTTCGGGACACAAGAAGGTATACTAGACATGAGAAGAAGATAGGAGTAGAAAGGGGATTCTGGAATATGAGGGGGAGTAGGGGGGGAGTAGAGAAACAGAAAGGAGATGCTGAACACGAAGCAAGTAGGAAGATGGAGGGCAGATGCTTGTCACAGTAAGATGATAGGGAAACAAAAGAGCAAAGGATAATGTATTTGATATGCTGCCTTTCTGTGGTGCAATCAAAGTTATATACATGTACTTTCTCTGTCCCTAGTGGGTTTATGATCAAAGGCTTTTTTTGTACATGAGGCATGAATCAACCCACTGTGCTAACCATTAGACTTCTCCTCCACTTAGGTGATGTTAGACACAGAGGGAAATAGAAAGACAGAAGGGATGCGGATTCAGTTTAATTTTAGTCTATATATTTCTGTTTTTAGTTTGTTGTTACTTATTCTATAAAGTCGATGTTGACTCGAAAGCATATAACAACATTCTGTACTTGGTGAGGGTCTGCCTATGTTCTAGCACAGGGGTAGGAAACTCCGGTCCTCGAGAGCCGTATTCCAGTCGGGTTTTCAGGATTTCCCCAATGAATATGCATGAGATCTATTTGTATGCACTGCTTTCAATGCATATTCATTGGGGAAATCCTGAAAACCCAACTGGAATACAGCTCTCAAGGACCGGAGTTCCCTACCCCGGCTCTAGCATATATAATGGTGGCCAGGTATTCTGTTAGCATTAAATATCTGCGCAGTAATCTGTCTTGTTTAGTTTTAAATGGTTTTATTTGTCCCCTCAATTTATTATTGTTATACGCATTGAATATATTTGATACTGCGTTTATATCAAAATTTTAATAAACTTGAAACTATGTTGGTGATCTCAGGCCCTCTACAATATATATGATGTTTTTTCAGCAGGTCTGATTGAGTTTTCAAAGTTAATACTGTTGTGTAATGGTAGATTTGCTGTATAGGTCCTGATTGACTTTTGCAGGGTTTTGTATTACTTCATAATAAGCCCTGGTCCTCGAGAGGATTTATGTTGCTGTTACTGAGATGACACCAGAATCAGATGGATTGTTTTGTATGGTAAGCTCTTTAGGAAAATGTGCTAATTCTGCAATGGACACATTGTTGGAGTAGGAGCTTCAGGGTTTTCTGTGGGTATGTTTACATTAACAGCCTGACAGTCCAGGGTTCAGGATTTTTTTTGTTAGAGACTCAAGACTACATAATTAAACTGATAACAGTTTTTGGTGAGCAAATCCAGTAATTGCAAAGTTAGGGTTTTTGTTAGTCATATGATTTGCTTGCCTTCGTGAGCCTGGCTAGTGTTCTGAGAGGAGGGTATCCCCTGCTCACTGAGGAAGTATGTTCTTGGGTGCCTTGGGGGTAAAACACCATCTCTTCCCCCATCTGAGGCAACAGATTACCTTCAGCCCCTAGTGGGATGGAAGGAAAAGTATTGGTGTGTCATGATGTAGTGAATCCCGTTCCAGGTGTCTGGTGACATGAAAGTGGTTGGAAACCATTATTTCAGGTGATTGTAATGTGTAGTATCTGCTCTTTAGAGCCCACTTGTACCTAATATTTTTAAACTCCAGAACTGGAGAAGCATTAGAAAGGGACTGTGGGCGAAAGGCATGGATTCTCGGAGGACATTGGGAGGATGAAAGGAAGCAAAATGAACACTGTGGGGATGACCAGTAAGGCAAATGAAGGATAATTTGTAAAACAGTAACATAGTAAATGACAACAGATAAAGACCTGAACGGTCCATCTAGCCTGCCTAACAGTCACAATCATTATTAATTTATGATTAAATTGTCTTTCTTTGGCATTTTAGGGACATAGATCACAGAAGTCCACCTGTCACTGTCCTAGATCCAGCCTATCCAAACCATCTTCTCATTTATGGGACACAGACCACAAAAGTCTGCCTGGCACTATCCTCATGTTCCGAAATACTGGAGTTTCCATTGAGGCCCTCTCCAGCCCA
The DNA here is from genome assembly GCF_902459505.1 of Geotrypetes seraphini. NCBI lineage: Eukaryota > Metazoa > Chordata > Amphibia > Gymnophiona > Dermophiidae > Geotrypetes > Geotrypetes seraphini. The sequence goes on from NC_047086.1 coordinate 138,112,467, forward strand.
TCCTAAACCAAATTGCCATTTATGAGATGCAGACTTTGCAAGCCTGCCCAGTACTCTTCATGGCTGGAGTTGCCATAAAAGCACCATTTTTTTTTTTTAATACCATTCATTTTCTAACTAGAGATCCTCTGTGTTCATCTTATGTTCAAAACATTTTTATTATGAAAGGCTTAGAAAATATCAATGATCAACAGACACAATAGAAATGCAATCAGCCAGAAGTACAAAACCCCCAACCCATAACTTCAACAAACCAAGCTTAAAATACTTAAAAATCCCATCCTTCACCATTATGCATGTCTGCTGAAAATATTCCCACCCAACCAGCAATCCACAGACAGACATCACTAACAAATTCCTGCTCTTTCCCAAGGTCCACCGAAGGCTCTTCCTCCCTACCAAGCAATCCCACCCAACAGTCACAACTCATTCAACAACAAACTGCGCCCTCTTGGGTGCAAAATCCATATATATGGATCCCAAACTTTCAAAAATTGTAATCTGCCTTTCCTAGAGCCTCTGGCATCCTAGCCCAGTTGATGCAAATCAGCACGCCATTGCTAGAAGCCAGAAGCAGCACTGGAAGTCCAGCCTTTCAAAATGGTGGCCACAAAACACATTTTATGACACTAAAATCTAGCCTCTTTATTCAAATGCCCCAGGGATATCCAACAGCAGTTGTTCATGGTCTCCCACAGATCAGTCACTAATATGTTTTGCATAAACTGTAAGATTGCCTTCCAATACAATTGGATTTGACAACACTACCAAAGGTTCCCTCTTCCCTCCCACATTTGATACATGATACAGTAAATATCCCTCCACAATGATATAATTGTTGTTGTGAAAAATACTCAAGGTACAATACTCTGTAATAACATTCCTGCAACTGAGCACTACATGTCAGGGCAGGAATGTCCTTAATGTGAGCTAATATATCCCAAGATTGCAAGGACACATGCAAATCTCATTCCCATTCCCTTCGATATGGGCCCATCTCCTTACAAGGTTCCCCTCGTGAGTCTCTTATACAGCATAGACCCTGACACCTCCTTCCCAGTGTCCACTCCAAAGAAGTCATGCAGGCGGGCACCCATATGAATACCCAACTGGCCATGAGCTAAGGTGACCCAATAATGTTTAAGCTGACAATAAGCATATCTATTTCCCCACTTCTCCCCAACTCTTCTTTGTAAATCTACAAAATCTATTAGGGTCCCCTCATTTGTTATTACGTGCTCCAGTTTCCAGATCCCCTCCTTCTCCCAATTCACAAAAACTACATTATCATTCCCCGGTGTAAAGAGGGAGTGGCCTGTCAGTGGAATCTGGTCAGTTACATGTGGGTCTCCATCCAAATTCCTAACCAACCACCTCCAAGCATCCACCAAAGAGCTTAACAATAAACTTTGTTTAAATCATACAGGAAATTGCAACATAGGAAAAAAAAGATCCATGGCATAATAAGCTCGTTCCATCATCACAAATGTATACTTATGTGACTTTAAAATCTAGTCCCCGACATGTCTAAGGAGACAGGCGTAATTATAGCTTTGGATGTTTGGCATCCCCATACCCCCCTATTCCCAACCTCCCGTTTCTGCTTTGTTGCCTGCATCAGGCATCCATAAAATCTGAAATGATATAAATGAAGTAGAAAAATAAAAGAATCTCTATCGCAAGCCATCGTATTGGATGAAAATTCTCGAGATAGATTTGAAAGTTTTTTTTATGAGAATGTTTTCATTTTAACGTGTTATTCCCATTGGTTTGGAAGATTATGTACTTTAATTTTTTCACTTCATTTATGTCATCTCAGATTTTATGGATACCTGATGCAGACAACAATGCTGAAACATGGCCCACGTTGAGTCCTTATGTACTTAACACTCAAGATAGAAGGGGTTTATCTCAATAATGGACAAGTCTGTGCAAATTTTCTTTGCATTGGTATATTGGTCATCCCCACTATGTTCATGTTTGCTACTTGTGGGGTTTTGGTTCTCCTTTTTTTAGTGAGGAGCATAAAAAGAGCCTATACTTGTGTGATGCTTTTTAATTCTGACAATTGCAGGTCACCTGTTCAAACCAATGTTCAAGGTGAATACTGTATATAATATAAGCAAATATACCTGTAAAAACCAAACATATTAGCCTTTATCTATATTGACTCTTCCTTTTCCTGCTTTTCTTTCAGGGAGCTAAAGAAGTTTTGGACTTGGGCATCACTGGCCCAGAAGGAATTGAGATCAGCCGACCTGAGGAAGTAAGCCAGACTTTGTTTTCTCATTCAGATCTCTCATCAGGGGACGCTCTTAAATGCAGTGTGGGAGGGCAGGAAATCTCTGTCTTGCACCTCCTAAGACAGAACTTAATCCCTGTCTCTGCTTTTCTCTTTCCCCCTCCCCTGCAGCTGGAGGCCGAAGCTGTACATCGAGCAATAACTATTGCTAACCGAGTGAGTAGAGTCTCAAACTATAGTTCTCCCCATCTCTGTCAGCTCTTTTGGGGTAGTAGGGTTCCCACTTCAACAATGCTGGCTTCACAGCACACCAAGTGTGGCTGTGAGTTTTGTGCATATTAAGAATAGAATATTTGAGGTTATGGACCTAAGTTTTTCAATGAAATACGTTAATATAATCAGAAAATGTTATTGTAATCGCTCATCTATAGTCATTTAAATTTATGCTACTTAGAGGTGGCAGTTATTGAGCTGTATTAGGGCATTAACCAATGCTTCATGCCCCTTAATACAGATTAAAGGTCTGTATTGCTGGTTGTACTGCCCTAACGCTGCAATATTGAGGTTATCATGTGATGCATAGTAATGAGATGCAAAACATGCAAATGCATGTAAAGCAGCTCATTACTATGTAAAACCTATAACACAGCTTGTAATATGCACTGGATGCACACCTCGAGTCAGAGTGTAGCCAGTAAAATAATTCCAGTTTTTAGCTGAGGTTATTTTACTGCCACATGTTAAAGGGATCAGCATCTACCAGTAAGAGTGGTGGACAGAGTGCCTCTTTCCACCCCCCAGTAGTGCTCCAAACAGACCACCTCAAGGCAATAAACCCCCACCCTCCTGAAGACCCTTGTGCTCCCCACCCTCCCAGTCAAAATCTCTGGTGTCTAGTGGTTAGAGAATGACACGGGGACAAATTTGTCCCCGTCCCCGCAGGAACTCAATTTCCCTGTTCCGCCCCACAAGTTTTGTCCCTGTTCCTGCCCCATTCCTGTAAGCTCTCCCTTAACCGCACAAGCCTCGAGCACTTATGATTTTAAAGTGTTTGAGGCTTGTGTAAATGAGGATGGAACTTGCAGGAATGGAGCAGGAACAGGAAAATAACTCACAGGGATGGGACAGGAAAATGAGTTCCCGCGGGGAGGGGAAAAATTTTTCTACGTGTCATTCTCTACTAGTGGTATGAACAGGAGTGATCCCCAGTCTTTCAAGCCTACTGCTAGGGGACACTGGTGCCATGTTGGATGAAGGCACCAGCAAAGGCAGGAGTGACTGGTAATCATTCATGCCCACATCATTAGACACCTGTGATTATATTTAAGGTATATCTTGGGGGATCTTTAATTGGGGTGGGGCAACTTCCATAAGAGGCACTAGGGAAGCCTTTCAGGTTGAGGAGGTCTGTTTTCAAGGAGGGGCCAAGGAGAGGCTTTTGGCATGGGAGTACTGTAGCCACTGCTCTTGCTTATGGTTGCCAACCCCTTTAACATGTAGCCTGGGAGCATTGGCTCGCAGTTAGATGGTTCAGTTCTTCCAGGTAAATCGCAAGCAGCATTACTCATTCGCAACAGGAATTAGCAGGGTTGGTGGAAAATCAAGGTACAGTAAAAGCCTACCTTTTTACTGCAGCTTGATAAAACTTCCCTCCCTTAATGATTTCACCATGGGACCTAATATGTGAGTCCCATCCCATCATGTATTATTGCTCCTCTTTGGGTTTTGGCCAGGTACTAGCGACCTGGATTGGCCACCGTGAGAACGGGCTACTGGGCTTGATGCACCATTGGTCTGACCCAATAAGGCTATTCTTATGTATTGTATACCACACCAGTAGATTCCTGTGCTTATAATATAGCTTTACAGAGCAGCTACTCACAGTAAACAAGCTTTCATATAAATAAAGGTTATGAATAAGTGTGGTAATCATTTTCCCTTCAATATTGACTCCAGGGCAGTCGGTGTTTTTTTCTTTTTGTAAACCCCAGTTGCCATGGGCAAAAAATCAGGATATTAAGTGGCAGTACTTAGATGGTGACCGCCTCCGAATAAGAGGATAGAATGGAAAGGTGCCAGTACTATTCACACAACATTGAGGAGAGCTTTTCTGCTGTCCCCTACATTATACAGATAATTATCCACCTAAACAATGCCTGCCTGAACTCCAGCACCAGACTGCACAAACACTGTCTAAACAGTGGGTTTCTGCCAGGAACTTGTGACTTGGATTGGCTACTGTGAAAACAGGATACTGGGCTATTGGTCTGATCCAGTATGGTTATTCTTATGCTGCAGAGGTGTGTAAAAGTACTCAGTGGCACAATCCCCCTAATTCTAAATATAGCGGTCAAAATTGTGCACGCAAATATGGATGCACACCCAAATTGTGAGTGTAATTTAATTGCACAATGAGCCATTGTCAATAATTGAACGCGAATGATCAATTATTGGTACTAATTGACAATAATTGTAATTTACGCATGCATCTTTATAACTGCTAAGAACATAAAAATAGTCTTACTGGGTCAGACCAATGTCCTTCAAGCCCAGTAGCTCATTCCCACGGTGGCCAATCCAGGTCCCTAATACCTGGCCAAAACCCAAGGAGTAACAATATTCCTTGCTACCGATCCAGGGCAAGTAGTGGCTTCCCCCATGTCTTTCTCAATAACAGACTATGGACTTTTCCTCCAGGAAATTGTCCAAATCTTTCTTAAAACCAGCTACGCTATCCGCTCTTACACATCCTCTGGCAACACATTCCAGAGTTTAACTGTTCTCTGAGTGAAAAAAAATTTCCTCCTATTGGTTTTAAAAGTATTTTCCTGTAACTTCATCGGGTGTCCCCTACTCTTTGTAATCGATCCATTTGTACCCATTCTACTCCACTCATGTACAGATAAGTTTTTCCGAGTGGATCTGAAAAGTGGGTGTGGCCATGGGAGGGGCATGGGCATGTCTGAAGTGGTTCTAGGATTTGTGCGCAGTGTTACAGAATTTGGAGGATCCACACTTAGGGTTCCTTTTACAAAGGTGCGCTAGCGTTTTTAGCACACGCACCGGATTAGCATGCACTATAGCGCATGCTAGCAAAAATATTACCGCCTGCTTAAAAGGAGGCAGTAGTGGCTAGTGCGTGCAGCAATTTAGCGTGCGCTATTCCGCGTGAATTTAGGCACGCAGTGCTGATACCTAGTGCTATTCTACAAACAGACCCAACTTGGATCACCATTTATAGACTAGCGCTTAGTGCGTATTTTGGGGGGCATCCAGTTTTGGGCGCCATTTACAGAATTGAGTTCTTTCTGAATAGTGCTGATGGTCAATGACTATCTATCTTGGCAGCATTTATTCAAGTAGCAGATAGTATCCCAGATAAATGCTTTTAAATATCAACCCCTTCATCTTAAATGTCTTAAGATCTGTATTTGGGCTTTTTGGTATCCATGTTATCATTATCTGCTTGTTTTTCTGCATTAGACCTTCTGCCCTGTTTACCTGGTCAACATTTCTAGTATGTCAGCTGGTGATGTCATTGCTGCAGCCAAGATGCAGGGTAAGCGTGAGGCTCATAGTGTATACTTTCTGGCATATTACATCTAGTCCTCAAATTTCCAGCATTCAGGCAGCATCGTGTCACCTAAGGGGATTTTCATTCCTGACAAATATGGTTTTATTGTTTATATAGTGTTTGGCATTATACTCTTTCTTTTAAATTGTTCAATGTAATTCTATGTGTCATGGTTGATTTTTCAAATTGTAATCGTATTGTGATTGTAACTGTCCTTGAACTGCATAGGAAATTCAAGGAATTAATCCTATAAAATTAAGGAGATAAACTGAGCCTTATCTAAATGCTTTCAGCGATTTATGTACTTGGGTTTCATCCCTGCTTCCTCTTTGCAGTGCTCTTAGGTGTTGTGGTATGATCGGTTTGTGCTTAAATGTCATGAGAGGTAGCCGAGTGATTTTATAAGAGAGGTTTTTATATGACCATTGTGCCTTTCTGTCACCTTTTCAGATGAGAGATGGGTCTGTGAAGGAGGAACAGACAGTGAAAGAAGAAGTTGGAGGTTGCTTTGGAGTGAGATACTCCCCAGACACAATTGCTAGCCCCTCCTTTTACGAAACTACGCTAGCGTTTTTAGCGCACTGGCCACAGCAGTAACAGCTCCGACGCTCATAGAATTCTATGAGTGCACTATGGTTTTGTAAAAGGGGGGGGGGGGGAAGTCATAAGCATGATGCTCAGCCAGTTCATTTCACAAATGAGCCAGACCCTAATATTAATTAATATCTCTTTTCTGGGTAATGGTACTGCCTTTCAAAAGCTCAGACAAAGCAAAGCAGGAAGAGTAATGTAATGCCAAACCTGTGCAAAGTAACCCTATATATAGCAACTAGGAGGTTACTTTATTGCCGGCACTGAGTATTAAAAGAATAAATTCTGCGGTGGAATTAAATGTTGCTACTAATGCATTTCTGAAAATGTCACTAAACATATAGGAGATAATTTATAGTGAGCTGCCTAATTTACACTGGCTTTTACTAAACTGCGGTAGAGCTTCTTACTGCGGGCCGGCAAGTAAATGATTCATTGCTCATAGGAACTGAATGAGCGTCGGAGCATTTACCTTGCCTTCCCATGGTAAAAAGCTCTACCACAGTTTAGTAAAAAGAGCCCTTAGGCAGCAGAAATGCATGTAAATCGTGGTGTTCTACTCATGTAAACATACAAGTGCCCTGTTATATCAACTAGCAGAAGAGTGCATGGCAGTTGCTTTGCCATTGGGGGTGCTCATAGGTGGACAGAGTACGAAGGCATGCTCCTGACGAAGGGTATAACACCTGAAACTGGGCCAGCTGAGCTGGACAACTTGGCAGTTAACAGCACCATGGTTGGAATGTATTAGGGGCCATTTTGAACAATCTTCAAAGGTCTATGGAATGAACCGAAGATAAATACTGAGAAACACGCTGGTTTTTGAGCATTAATTCTGATTAGTTGATAGCACTATTATTGTGGTTTTCACTCGTTTGAAATTTTTCACCTAATTTGGGTTACAATTATTAGTTAGTGCACTTATGTATGTCTATGATGGTGCACAGTAGGACTTGAAAAATAGTCTGGCACAAATGGTTTAAGCCTGGAACACTGGTTTGCCAGTGTCCCGTTAGCTTTCAACTTTGCTATTATTTTGTTGAATTGACAGTACTGCAACCAACTTCTCTGAATTTTTATCTGGAGATTTTGATACTTACATCACTGTTGATATTCCCCTTTGGGTTTTTGCAATTGTGTGAGCTCTAATCATGGCAGGTGCAGTTATACAGCATTTCTTTGTTTGAGTTGCTGCTCATCTATCTTTGCATCTTCAGGTAAGATAGTCTACGGGGAGACCACCACAGCGCATGCAACACTGAATGGTTTACAGTATTACCACCAGGAGTGGTCACATGCAGCAGCCTTCGTTACTGTGCCCCCACTACGGCTAGACACCAATACACCAACCTACCTCATGAGTCTGCTAGCCAAGTAAGGAGACAGCAGGGTTTCAATTTCACTTCTGTGCCATTGTTTTCTCTATCCCCGTTTTCCATTTACAATTGACCCTCCTATTATGTTCTTTCTTACCAGCTATTTTTCCTCCCCTCTTAAGATTTATTGTATTTGTACATTGTTCAGATAGTCCTGATGGGCGGTACGAGGGGTGTTCAATAATTTATTTACTTGAGTATAAAAGAGGAGCAAGCATGTTGAATCAAGTCTGTACATGTTGTGATGTATCTCAATTACATTACATTACATTAGAGATTTCTATTCCGCCATTACCTTGCAGTTCAAGGCGGATTACAAAGGATATAGGGTGGATTACAAAAGATTTAAGGTTGGTCTGTTACAAGAAGAGATCAGTGGTCATGACTAGTGAAGAGGGCTGGTATTCTCAGGGAGTTAAGAAGAAGATAAGAGGAATGAGGTAATTGTGATGTTAAGACTTAATCAGGGATTTCTTGAAGAGTATGGTCTTTATTTCTTTTCTGAATAACCTGTAGTCCGTGGTTGTTATCAGCAGATTGAAGATTTGGTTATCCAGTTTCGCTGCTTGGGTGGCTAGGAGGTCGTCGTAAAGTTTTTTTTTCGTTTAACTTATTTGATTGGCAGGTGTGTGAATGGGGTGTGAGATTTTCTATGTCTGGTTGAAGTATTATGGATGAGTCAGTTGTTCAGGGAGGTTGGGCTGTCCCCGTTTATTGCTTTAAATAGCATGCAGTAAAATTTGAATAATATTCTTTCCTGGATTGGGAGCCAGTGTGAGCTCATGAAAGCTTCAGTAATGTGGTTGTGTTTTTTTAGGGAGTAGACGAGTCTTAGTGCTGTATTTTGGACTGTTTGCAGTTGTTTGATCATTGTTGCAGGGCAGGGGAGATAGAGGATGTTGCAATAATCCAGTATACCTAGGATAAGGGATTGAACTATGAGCTGGAATTGTGCTCTTTCGAAGAATTTGCGTATTTGTCTTAGGTTCCTCATTATGGCGAAAGAGGTTCTTCATTATGGCGAAAGAAATGTTACTCGTACACAGTTGCAGCTCAGTGCAAGTCTAACATTCCAAGACAAAGGATGTCAGGAAGGTCCTCGTGCGAATCAACTAAAAAACTGCTAGATTTGGAGCACCATTCAGTGATAAAATTTCTCACAAAAGTAGGGAAAAAGCCAGGCGAGAATGCCCCATCATCCTACAAAGTAAAATTTTGGAGCAAGCAGTTTAAGTGGGGTAGAGAATCCATTGAAGATGACCCTCATACTAGACAACATGTGGAAGCAACTTCCAAAGAAATGTGCAAGAAAGACAAGGATTTAATTTTGTCAGACAGATGAATTAAGGTTTCCTGAATAGCTGAAGAAATGGGCATCTCGGCAGGTACAGTTTAGAAGATAATTCATGAAAAGTTGGGCATATGCAAGGTTAATGTAAGATGGATTCCAAGAATGCTGATGCTTTGTGAGAAGGCCACAAGGCTCCAATTCTGTCAGGAGAACTGGGAGATGCACTGTGAAGGCCAAGTGACTTTTTTCATCATTTGGTGACTGGAGATGAGACTTGGGTATATCACAGAGATCCTGAGTCCAAAATGGAGTCAATGCAGTGAAAGCACATGTCTGCAGGCAAAGTCTTTTGGGATGATAGAGGACTTTTGCTTCTGGAGTTCATGCCACACAAGACAGCATAACTGAGGAGAGTTACACCAACACAATGATTGCTTTACTGGAGTTAATCAAAGAGAAAAGATGAGGAAAACTCATGCTGCTTCTTCATGCCAATGCACTGTCATCTGAGAATGTGAGTTTCAGAAGCTGAACCATTCACCCTATAGTCCTGTCCTGGCTCCCTCAGATTATTTCCTGTTCCAAGTTTTGGAGAAGTCTCTCTGTGAACAGTAATGTGGTTGTGTTTTTTTAGGGAGTAGACGAGTCTTAGTGCTGTATTTTGGACTGTTTGCAGTTGTTTGATCATTGTTGCAGGGCAGGGGAGATAGAGGATGTTTCAATAATCCAGTATACCTAGGATAAGGGATTGAACTATGAGCTGGAATTGTGCTCTTTCGAAGAATTTGCGTATTTGTCTTAGGTTCCTCATTATGGCGAAAGAGTTTTCAAGTGATGAGGATGTCAAGGAAACTGGCATCCTGGTTGGAAGGTCAAACAGAAGAATTATTTTCAAAGGGATTAAAGTCACTGCAGGAAAAGTGGATGGAGCTATCGGGACTATATTGAAAAATAAAAAATTTTTGAAAAGTCTTTTCTTTCCTACTAAGGTAGGTAAATTATTGAATGCCCCTCATATATCACGCTTAAAGTAAACTTGAAACAAGTGATCTTACTCAGAGGAGTTTCAGTGGAAAATTAAAACTTTTCTCTCATTCTCTCACCAAATCTTTCTCTTCAGAGATGTTTCATGTCTGTATGGATATCAGATGAAGAACCAAGAGCATTGGATCAAACGATGCTCATAGCTAGGGCACTTAGACAAAGACAGAAACGGTCCTGCCTCTGTAGGGGTTATTGCACTGCAGGATCCATCTCCCTAATGTACAATAGATGCTGCTGAGCAGTGAGCAGAGGTAGAATTGATATTTAAGCTTCAAACTGTTTTAAGTGGTTCCAATATTTGGTGAATTAATTTGTTTACTCATAATGTACAATTGTGAAGGCAAAACATGGTCACATCAGGTTTTTATTGTTTAAAAAAACAAACTTGTGGTTTGGACTGTGGTAATACAAGCATTTTTTTTGCTTCTGATATCTGTATTACCTTTGTGGTTTTTGGCACTCAGTATTTTCAGCTTTAACATACTGGTTCTTTTAAATCTTTATCTTTATTACAATGTAGATAAATTACTAAGGGCCTGTTTTACAAAGCCGTGCGGCAACAGCCCCGAAGACCTTTAAATCTCTATGGGCTTTGGGGCCGTTACCGTGCTGCAGTCGCTAGCGCAGCTTTGTAAAACAGGGCCTAAATCTTGGTATAACCAAATCTAAGCAATGTACAAATTTTTAAAAACTATTAAAAATTTTTTTTAAGAACTTCATAATTTATAAAGTAAAGCTCATTCATATCAAGACCAATCACAACAGCCACTTCTAACAAAAAAATAACATACACAGATAAACCCAAAAAACAAAACAGTAACTAATACAAATTAAAAGCTAATGAAAATATATGAATTACTGTTAGATCCTCCACTCCATTGTAATGCCACGTATCTATCTAACAAGGGTGTGCAATAGTAACATCCAAAGAAAGCATCTGAGGAATATGATATTTTATTGCATAAACATCAGATAAACACCAGATTATACAGATACACCAGATAATACAGATTATATATATAGATAGATATATATAGATAGATAGATATACAGTGTTTTAGCCCGTTACATTAACGGGTGCTAGAGTAGATGTCTGTCTGTCTGGGTTTTTTTTTTAAATTTGTCTCTCTCTCCTTGGACGCTGTCATTCTTTCTGTTTGTGTCTCTCCCTGGCCCCCTGTCTGTCTATCTTTATTTCTAACTCTTATCACCTTCCCTCAGTTCTGCATGTGGCCTTTTTTCTCCCCGCTTCCTTCCAACGTCTTCTCCCCCTGTCCTCCACATTTCCATTCAGTGTCTGTCTCCCTCTCTCTACCCCTTCCATCTACTGTTCACCCTCTGTCTTGCCCCTTCATTTCACTGCCCTCTCTTCTCTTTCCATTCAATGTCTGCCCTCTCTCTCTCTCTGTTCCATATGGCATCTCCTCCTTCCTTTCCCCCTTCCTTTTCCCTTGGTCTGGCATACCTTCCTCCTTCCTTCCATGCCCTGCCATCTCTTCTTCCCTCCAAGCCATTCTCTCCCCCTCTGCTCCCTTTCCTCCTTGAACTTCATCGGGCAGCAGCAGCAGCAGCATTCACAGTTGATTGCTGTTGCTTGCTTCAGGTCTTCCTCTCTGGCGGGTCCTGTCTTCATGAAAACAGGAAGTAGGCAGGACCTGCCAGAGAGGAAGGCCTGAAGCCAGCAACAGCAGCGAATTGTAAACGCTGCTGCTGCCCGAAGAAGCCAGGCCTTGAAGCACCCAAGGCAGACCGCTTCTCTCCCCTCCCAGCCCAACCCCCGCTGACTCTGCTATCTCTCCCTCCCATGCGACCCTCCCAGCGAGTTGACCTTAATAACAAACCTCCCTCCAGCGTTGGTAGCTGCAGCATGCTAAACAGGCTGCTTCGCGGCTTTCTCCTGCCGTTGAGTCCCTCTGTCGCATTACTGATGACATCATCAGTGATGCGGCAGAGGGACTCAACGGCAGGAGAAAGCCGTGAAGCAGCCTGTTAAGCGTGCTGCGGCTGCCAACGCTGGAGGGAGATTTCTGCCGGTATGTGCAGGAGAAGCGGTATGTCCCTCCCCTTCCAGTACCTGTGGAGCAGCCGCCGCTCTTAATAAATTGAACAGGTGCGGCTCCTGAGTCAGCCACAGCGCTTGAGTGTGGGCCCGTTGTAAGCGCGCATGCGCTCTCCTGCCTGCCATGGACATACGGAACACGCAGGTAGGAGTGCGCATGCGCCGCTTAGGGTTTTATTATAAGATATATATATATATATATATTTTTCAATATCACCATGTCTGCCGTCTGTCCCTCACAATCAGGAACCCTTTCGATTGATGAGTCAGTACAGTACATGGGACTTCCCCTTGGCTGCAGCTGGATTCAGAGTCTAGGATGTGACTCTCAATCTTATATAGCATAAGTTGTTCACACACACACACACACACTGCTGTTCCTGCAGTAAACAACAGGTATCCCACTTATCTCACAGCTGGAATGTTAACCGCTGCTCGAACTCTATTCCTTATCACAGTTCCATGAGAATCCTTACAGTACAGGAGACTCCCGTAATATGCTCTCACGAAAACAAGTTGAAAGTTGGAACAGATACAGAGAGTTAAAACAAGAATTGAAGCAGACATGAAGATTCATATATAAGTGATTTCTTTAAAATCTCATTTTTATCTTTTGTACAACGCTTTGTAATTTGGAAAAGCGTTTAATCAAATAATTTGAATAAACTTGAAACTTGAAACTATAAGTTGCCACATATGCCCATGCCCTGGCCAGCCATAGGCATAACATCCATCAATTTATATTTAATTTAGCTATCCCCAAAATGTGCATTTTTACATTCATTCACCTCAGAAGGATATAAAGTATAATGTTGATCTAGCAGCTTTATTGACTTTCTTATAGATGATATTATTTCTAGAGATAAATGCAGCATAAGGAGCAGGACATTGGCTTTTGCACTGCTGCTAACCTCTTGTGTTCCCCTCCCTTCCTCCTCAGTGATACCCTGAATGTTGTAGCTTCTGACCACAGAACCTTCACCAGCAAGCAGAAGGCCATGGGCAAGGAGGACTTTACCAAAATCCCACATGGAGTTGGAGGTGTGCAGGATCGGATGAGTGTGATTTGGGAGAAAGGAGTGGTATGGCAACATTTCTTTTCTCTGAAATTTAGATTTTCTAAGGCAAATTTTCTCCTTCACCCATCACCCCCACACCTTTTCCATCCCATGCCCACCACTATCTCAGGAACAGCTATCAGCAGCACAAGGGGACAATTCAAAAGCAGGGCACCTCCATTAAGCACACCATTGCAGAGCAGGGAGCGGCTATTCAGTGCCCTATTCTGGAAACTCACGTTTGTGCACCTAAATGTAGGTGTGACCCTTTACACCAGACAGATGTGAATGGGTAACGCTATACATATAATGCGTACATGAGTTAGAGACGCACCCATGCTCCACCCATGCGTATGTCCCTTTACAGTTAGGTGATATCATATAGGGGTCTTTTTACTAAGGTGCACTAATGGATGCTGCACAACCCGTTGGATACCTAGGGGGAAGATGCGGCTCATTGGTAGAGTTGCTGCCTCTACACCCAGAGGTTGTGAGATCAAATCCTTGTGACCCTGGGCAAGACACATAACCCTCCAGTGCCTACTGCTTTGAATGTCATCTTTGAATACCAAAGCCACAAAAAGGTGATATACAAGTTCCCATTCCCTTTCCCTATGGACTGCATAGTATTTAACGCATACTAATTGATATTTCTTGTCTCATGACAAACAAATGCACATCCTTAAGCTTCATAGAGTATATGCTGTAGGTATCCGTAGACTTCCTGCTATACACAAAATTTGTACATGGACACAACAAATATTAGCACTATTTTGGGCCTCTTCTATTAAACTACGCTAGCAGTTTTCTAGCATGGGGAGCCGCGCTGAATGGCCCGCGCTGTTCTCGACACTCATAGAGTTCCTATGAGCACAGGCCATTTAGCGTGGCTCTCTGCGCTAAAAACTGCTAGCACAGTTTAATAGAAGAGGGGGTATGTGTAGCTTATGCTGTATGTATCGCTGAACTATTCTATTTATACATGCCAAGCAAGAGATATCGGGCCTGATTCTATAAGTGGTGTCTATGTTAGGCAACGCTTAGCCAAGTTCCGCGTGGAATTCAAAATTGCTTAATTGGCGTTGCAACTGACCACACCATTATAGTCTAATTTAAAAAAATTTTTAAACAATGAATTAAGAGTTCCGTGCTGAACTTGAAACGGCACCTACTGATGCTTAAGTTGAGATGCCGATCTGAAAAGTAGGCATGGCTAGGGGCAGAGAGTACGCTTGGTAAGACTTAGATGCCAGTAAATTAGGCCAGGAAAACCCTACCACAAGGATGTCTAAAGATGCCTAAGCACACCTAGGTGCCACTAAGTCTGATTCTTTAAGCCAGGGGTCTCCAAAGTACGGCCTTCAGGCCACATCCGTCCTGTGATATGATTTTATCCAGCTTGCGGAAGAATTTTGCGGAAATGCGCCAATTGAACTAATTTTCCAATGAGAATCCACAAAAAAAATTAACACGGGGTGTTGATGGATTTCAAATGCATTAATTAAAATTGTGTTGGTTTTTTAGTTCAGTCTTTATTAAGTTTTAACATCTTACAAAGAAATGCAACAGAAATATATCATATTATGTTTGACTGTGATGTTGCTGATGTCCCAAGTCAAATTCAAATGGAAAATATTGAACTTCAGGCAAATGAACATATTAAAGATAAATACAAGGAAGGAAACTTGATCGATTCTTATAAATTTTTGAACTCTAATTCGCTTCCAAATTTATCTCCATTTTTGGGACAACGTATCTTTGCAAACAAACTTTTTCCTGAATGAAAAATATCAAGTCAAAATACAGGGCAAATTTATCTGACGAACATTTGAATTCGCTACTTGTAATTAGCATTTCAAAATTTGAACCTCAGTTTAATAAAATTTTAAAAACACAAAAACAGTTCTATCAGTCACATTAATGGTTTATAATTTGTGAAGAAAATATGAGAATTTGCTGATAGTGTTTACCGTCAATAATGTGCGATAATTTAATTTCACATCCTCTGTTATTAATTTAAAAAAATTTCTGCTTTCAATAAAATTCATATATCTAGAGTTATTTATCTTTTATTTTTACTATGGCCCGCTGAAAAGTGCCCTCGTGGCAAAAAGTTTGGAGACCCCTGCTTTAAGCGGTGCCTAGTGGTTGATTTACAACCGTGCCTTCCAGCGCATACAATCTCTACATCAAACCCGTCATCGATATAGCACAAAAATATAAAATCAAAATCCACTCTTATGCAGATGACATCCAGCTGCTCCTCCCCTTAGGCGAAAACCGGCCATCCCAAATTGCTAACCTCGAACTCTGCCTCACTGACATGAAAACTTGGATGTCAAACAACAAGCTTCAACTAAACGCCTCCAAAACCGAACTCCTATGGATCAGAAACAAAAACACCAAATACCTACGACCTACACTAACATGGGATTCCACTCGACTAACGGCAGCAGATCAAGTTCGCAGCCTAGGAGTAACCCTAGACGGACACCTATCCTTATCCAACCACATATCCCAAGTAGTCTCCACCTCCTTCTACTACCTTCGCCAACTGAAAAGGATCAAACCCTACATCTCCAAACCAGACCTCGCCCAACTCCTATACGCATATGTCCTCTCCAGAATGGATTATTGTAACTCGCTATTTAACGGACTAACCAAAAATAATATCAAACGCCTCCAACGGGTCCAAAATGCAGCCATCCGCCTCCTACACAACCTCAACTACCGCGATTCCATCTCCCCGGCACTCCATGCTGAACACTGGCTCCCAATTAGCCAACGCTGTACTTTCAAAGCCCTAACAATTGCCCACAAGAGAATCTACTCCACCACTCCCTCCTATATAAAATCCAAGCTTCCCATCTACAACCCCACTCGCACCCTCCGCTCAAAGTCAGAGACACGCCTATGCGTCCCCCCCGGAAGATCCCTGCTCACAGAAACTGCCCACAAACGATCCTACAGCCACTTCATTCCACACCTCTGGAACCAACTTCCCCCCCAACTTAGACAACAGAACTCATTATTAGCATTCCGTAAATCGGTAAAGACCCTCCTCTTCAATTAAAGCTCCCCTCTGTCTCTCCCCCCCATAAGCCCCACCCTCCACTCTCCTTTCTCCTTCCCGAAATTCCAGTATTCCTCTCTTACTCTCTCCACTAAAAAAAAAAAAAAAATTGCACCCATACGCTTATAACTTTCCTTAAACTACTGTATTTCCCCCCTCTCTCTCTCTGCTCAATCCCCCTGTATTTAACTCTCTCCAAAAACTATAAATCCACCCACTAAACCTGTTGTACTACTTATATGTCTAATTACTCCGCAGTGTGTATGTTCAATTGTAAACCGTTCTGAGCTATTGGGAGGACGGGATAAAAATCTAAATAAATAAATAAATAAAATACAAGTTAAGTACAGTTGGGTGCCATTTACTGAATCAGGGCCATAAGGTATAAGTGTACCCCCAAATGCCCCTCTTTTGCTTGACATATAATTCATAACATAACATAAAATTGGATTTCTAGACCATATAGCCTTGAAGTTCAATGTGTAGTTTACAAAAGATTTAAGTTAAAAGAAAACAAAATGCACCAAGGAGAATCTAATTAGCTAAAATTTTGAAAAAAGAAAAGTTTTTAATTGTTTTCTGAAATGTAAATAGGAATGGGACATGAAGAGAAGGTATTGAAAGTCCTTATCATAAAGAGCTGCCTGAAAGGAGAGAGTATGATCATATATAATAGGTCATCTATTCCACCTTATTTGTATAATTCTGCTGGTTTGGATGGGTGAAAAGCATTGTACCTATGTAAATCAACCATTCCAAAATTGCCCTTCTCTGAAGCAGCTGAAAGTCTGTTTGTCATCGTGCAGCATTTGTACATTTCACAGCTTGACAGGAGCTGTTTCTTGGGTGTGTTTAGTTCGGGGAGGTAAAAGCTATACACTTAGAAGCATTTTCAAACTTTCTGCCTTTTCAAGCAAAAGTTGACCCTCGGAAAGATCAAATGAAGGTGGCTGTTTACTTTGTAGCAGTGACAGTTTCAAAGTGGACGCGTGTGCAATACAATGTTTGCTTTGGAAATTGTTGCCAAGCCCATGGGTAGAAAGTATGCAAGGACTTTCTCCCAGGGAGGACAGCTTGAAAATTGCCTCATAACTACAGTATATGCTGGTTCACTACAGGCCCTCTGGATCCTCTTAATCCTATTTCTGTTGGGGGTATCCAGGGCCGAGCCACATTTTGGTTAGTCAGCAATGATATTCAACACCAGCTGCTACTGTTACCCAGAAATTCTGGTTAGTGACTGAAAAAAAAAAAAAAAACCAGGCCACAAATTAACTTGAGAATTTTGTCCAGTTAAAGAGTCTTGAAATTAAAAAAAAAAAAGCATTGAATAAGTGATGACCCGAGGCACTTGAAATTGGCAGCTTTCTGCAGTCTGTGGCTAAGATACATTCTACTTTATAAGACATGTTACAGCACTCAGTCCTGTAGAAGTAATTTCTCTTAGAAGGATAGAGAGATAATGTCCTTTTTTTTTTTTTTTTGGTATATTGTCTCAGGTTGGAGGGAAGATGGATGAAAACCGCTTTGTGGCTGTGACTAGTTCAAATGCAGCAAAGATTCACAACATGTACCCTCGGAAAGGCCGCATTATTCCAGGAGCCGATGCAGATGTCGTCGTGTGGGATCCTGAAGCCACAAAGTAAATCAAAAGCAAACACAAGCCACAAAAAAACCTTAAGCATGCAGTGTGCCAAACAGTGCTGGTGAGAGGCACAAATTAGATCCCCCTGCGTTTTATTGCTGTAGGCCACATGGGCTTCTGAGAGTTGTAGCGTTAAAACAATGCCTCTGGTACAGAGCTGTAAATGGGCTATACTGAAGCATGCAGTCCAAGTTCTAGTTATACAGAAACGATATGCAAAGGGTGTGCCACAGGTCATTACTATATTTCCCAGGTTGTGGAGACAGTAGCAGGATAATGATAACGGGAGCAGAACTAGACCTCTTGAGGACTTATTAGCCAGCAGTCTTCTCCTGTTGCTAGCCCTTGAGCTGACAAACTGCTCTTTCCTCTTGGCACACCTGAATATTGTACTGGTAGTAGAGCATTTTGGGCCTTTGCTGTTGTCACTACTATAAGGACCCAGTATTCAGAGTGATTTAATCAGGCAGCTGATGTAGCCAGCTACACTGATGTAGCCAGCTACTGGGTATTGCCGCTGAATATTGGCTCTGACTTCCGCAGCACTATCCGGAGGCACAGCTTGAGGTTATACAAGTACCAGCAATATTCAGTGCCGGTGCCCACATAACCGAAGTGGACAAGTTGGATCACAGAAAAAGGCAGCTCTTAACCGCCCGGTTAGATATGAGAGTACAGCACTGAATGTTAGCTGTACCCAAAGAATTCCAGGGTGCTAGCACAGACCCAAATATTCAATGTTGGTACCCAGACATGGCCTGACATTACTAATTGGGTTTAACTTAGTTGGTGACAGTCAACATTTTTTTTTAAACGCCCTCACTGCTGCTAGCTGAAAATTGACCAGTAAGCATTCTCTGCAGTTTTATAAAAATAGCAGCAACAATGAGCAGTTTTACCTGTCCTTGTACTAATAATCCTACTGCTGTCTGGGCCTTGTGTGCCTGAAAACAGAGGAAACAAAGAAAAATGGAGCCGTCTGTAACCATGGCTTTTGAAGTGCACATTGCAGACTATGGAGAGGAAGTGTAATTTGGTGGCAGAATAGGGAAGCCAGGGTTCAAATCCCACCAAGGCTTTCAGTGACCTTGAGCCAGTCCATGTCATTCAGATACAAACTTAGGTCCTTATTTACCAACTGCCATAACTACTACTACTATTTATCATTTATATAGCACCGAAAGGCGTATATAGCGTTGTACATTTTAACATTCAATAGACAGACCCATCTCAGAAGAGCTTACAAATTTGGACAGACAGACAGGACAGCTCAGATTTGGGGAGTATCTGGCAGAAGAATGATACAATAGGTGTAGGTATCTGACAGAGATTAGAAGTTAAGAGTTGAAATCAGCTTCAAGAAAAGCAGGCTTTTAGCTTGGATTTGAATACTGCTAGCATAGCATATTCACTCTGGCAACTTATCCGATGAATGGAGTTCATGGGAGGGAGCATAGGGGGAGATAAGTGAGGAGAGATATTGAGGGGCTACAGAGTGAATGCACTTGTAAGTCAGTAAGAGGAGTTTGAACTGTATTTGGAAACGGATGGGGAGCCAATGAATTGACTTAAGGAGAGGGGTAATGTGAGTGGCGGCTCTCGCGGATTATGAGCCATGCAGCAGCATTTTTAATGGAATGAAGAGGAGAGGGAAGATTGAGCGGAAGACTGTGAGAAGTATGTTGCAGTAGTCTAAGCGAGAGGTGATGAGAGCCTGGATAAGAATTTTGGTAGTGTGCTCAGAGAGGAGAGGTCAGATTTTTTTAGTATTATAGAGAAAGGTAGGGGAGGGTCATTGGAGTGGGCAGACTAGATGAGCTGTGACCATTATCTGCCGTCTATTTCTATGTTTCTATGTTTAGAGGAGGAAGCAACAGGTTTTAGCAGTTTGTTGGATCTGAGCTGAGAAGGAGAGAGAGGAGTCAAAGATTACTCCGAGATTGCGAGCTGACAAGACAGGGAGGAGAAGAGTATTACCCACAGAAATAGAGAACGGCGGGAGGTGGGTATATAAGTAGAAAGATAAGGAGTTTGGTTTTAGCCATATTCAGTTTTAGATGGTGGTGAGACATCCAAGCAGCAATTTCAGACAGGCAGTCTGAGATTTCGGGCCTACATTCCTATAGAGATATCTGGTGTGGAAAGGTAGATCTGGGAGTCATCAGCATAGAAGTGGTATTGAAAACCATGGGAGGAGATCAGTGTACCGAGAGAGTTGGTATATATATGGAGAAGAGGAAATGGCCCAACATGCATTAAATACTTAATGCAAGTCTCATAGTCTCAATGGGGCCTAGTTACTAATTATTGGGTCAATTCTGTAAGGAGCTACCTAGTTTTAGGTGGCCAGAATGCACATCATTGGTGGTATTCTCATCATTTACTCACGTAAGTGGCCTGTTATAGAATACTGAGTAGCAGAAAAGTACACCCCAAGTTTTGATAGCCCTTATTTTGTTGGTGGGCGTGTGCATGAGCAGAGTTTGGGTGGAGCACTGACAGAGAACCCAAATATATGCATAAAATATGGAATATATAATTTATGTATGTTTTGGCTAACATATAAGTATGGTCATCTATACCAGCTGGTGTGAGTGATCACATCTTAAATTTTAAGTGCATTTGTGGCCAGTTACATAGGTATTCTGTAAAGAAAAGTAAAATGCCTACTTTATTTTATAGGATTGATATAAGCACCCGCTTAACCTCCTATCCAAGGTGCTTTGTTATAAAATTACCCTCCTTCCCCCTATAACATGGTGCCTAAATTTACGCATTGATTGAGCATGTCAGTTTCTAGAATACTAGCACTTACAGAGATAAATACTAGCTGAGCACCGTGCACTATTCTATAAATGACATGTGCAACTCACTTAGGTTTGGATTCTGCATGGTGCGACCCAAGTTGTGCAACCAACTTAGGCCCAAATTCACTAATGGGCCCGATCGGGCAGGTCTGACGAATTCAGAAATGAAAAATATGCAGATGGGAGCAATTGGAGGAATGCCCCCATCTGCCTGCACGGATCGCTGTTGTATGATCCGTGCGCATGCGCAGATCATCTGTAAATGGTCTGCGCATGCCCATCCGAGATGCGACTTTTTTTTTTTTTTTTAATTTAAAACTTTTTTGTTAGTTTTTAGCCCTGCGAGCCCGTGGTTTTAACCCACTTTAAACCCACGGGCTCGCAGGGCGGGGAAGAGCAGGAGAACGGCAATGCTGCAGTAGAGATTCAGGGAAGATCGAGGCAGAGCGGGGCGAGCAACAGGAGATAAGAAGCAGGGCAGAGAGCAGGGCTTCCAGTCAGAAAGACGTTTTTGACTGGTCCCCAGCAGTCGCTTCTTCAGGTGATTGGCCAGCCCAGTCGGATCGGATTGATTGTGTTATGAATTGCGTCCCAGCCTACTTTGCATACGTTTCACCTCATTTGCATGCACAGATTCAAAGCGGATCGCAGGAGAGATAAGTGAATCAGGCCAAAGGGAAATTTGATAGTAAAGGGGTCGCAAACCGATCGGTTTGCTTTGTGAATCTAGCCCTTAAATGTTTAACAGAACTGCTAATTAGCAACTAACATCTAATAATTGGCACTAATTAGAAGTTATGCACACAGCTTTCTAAGCATATTCTATAAATTGGTGCGCATTGTTTCTAGTATGTGATTCTCAAAAGGAGGCGTGATCAGGATAGGAACATGGGCGGATCATGTGTGTTCCAAATGTTGCCATTGGCACATGGCCGTTAAAAACAAATTAGCATTACAAATAATTGGAAGAATTGGAATAGACTAAACTATAGTTTCTGGTGGAATTCTCTGTGTCATATATATAAAATGGAAAGGGTAATAGTCTCGCAGCAGGAGTATTTAAAAAAATTTCTGGATGTTTGGGAGCCTTTAACGAATTATTATAATGAGTAACAAAATATTGTAATGAGTAAAAACCTTTTTTCCCTTTAATTGTGTATATCCAAGGTTGGGGGAGGGGGGAAGGGTAGATTTTGGGTTTTGTATAATTATAAGGAATGTTAAGAAGGGAAATTATTGTATGCTTTTATGTGAGTTAAAAATTGTTATGGAATGGGAGGGAGGGGGGGAGATAAGTTTTAAAGTAGATTATTGGAGAATATTAAGTGTTGTATTTAAGTTAAAATGTTATTATTTGCTGTCACACTTATTATAAGTTTTAAAAATGAATAAAGTTAAAAAAAAAAAAAAAAATTAGCGCATGAGCATTTACCAACTTCTATTTTGTAGGCAAGTGTGGCGTAGTGGTTAGAGCAATCCAAACACAAAAAAGCTGTGGAAACTGCAATGTTCTTGACTTTCCTTTTATTTCTTGCAAAAATCTTCAAACAATATGAAAAACTTGTCCACATAGATTAATGTAATCTATGTGGGCAAGTTTTTCATATTGTTCGAAGATTTTTGCAAGAAATAAAAGGAAAGTCAAGAACATTGCAGTTTCCACAGCTTTTTTGTGTTTGGATTGCTCCTTTTCCTGAGGAAAATTTGGTCTTTTTTTTTCTGCGTTTCCAACTCCATAGTGGTTAGAGCTACAGCTTCGGCACCCTGAGGTTGTGGGTTCAAACTCTGTGCTGTTCCCTGTGACCCTGGGCAAGTCACTTAATCCTCCACTACCCCAGGTACGTTAGACAGATAGGGGAAATGTTTGAAGTACTTTTATGTAAACCACTTTGAGTGTGGTTGTATAATGACAAAAAGGTGGTATACAAGTCCCAATCCATTTACCTAAATGCTCATGCAATAATCATGTTATCACTTAGGGTCACTTCTATCAAACCGCGCTAGCAGTTTTTAGCGCAAAGTGCCGCACTGAATGGCCTGTGCTGCTCCCGACGCTCATAGGCCCTTAGTGTATGGTTTGCTAACTGATCGGTGCTGGCATGCCCATTCTCTACATCCATCATACCCCCCCTCTGCCATAAAAATGAAAATATTTTAGTGTGCTAATCTCCGATTTATTGCAGGACCTTCCACAGTAAACCCCTTTAAATTATGGTAAGCACCAGCGAGCACTTACCACAACTTAGTAAAAGGATCCCTAAGGCAACATACATCCACAATTGGCACCTACCTCTAGACACCCAGAGAATTAGGGGAAATGTGCTTAACTTGCTAAATAGGTTCGAAAATGAGGGCCTGAAATTGTAAACCTCTGGGGATAGGGAAATACCCTACTGCTGTGGTTCCCAACCCTGTCCTGGAGGACTACCAGCCAATCAGGTCTTCAGGATAGCCCTAATGAATATGCATGGAGCAGATTTGCATAACTGTCACCTCCATTATATGCAAATATCTCTCATGCATATTCATTAGGGTTATCCCAAAAACCCGACTGGCTGGTGATCCTCCAGGACAGGGTTGGGAACCACTGCCCTACTGTACCTTAACATAATTCCTTTTGAAAAAGTGTGAGCTAATTCACAAAATGAAATTTTTTTTTAAAAACCCACAAATAATAAGTATCTGTAGTAAGGATGATGGGGAAAAAAGAGTACATTTATAAATGATACTAAAAGACTGAACGCTACTGCCACTCTTGGGCAATGAGGAAAGCAAGTACCCACATCCCTTACGTTAGTGTTGGTACTGAATATTTAACACTGGCATCCACTCTCCAGTGCCTTCCAGAATATGGCATGTGTCCCTATCAGAACAGCAAGAAAATTGACCCTGATGCCTCCACAAAGAGGACACGACCAAAAAACAAAAGGCTTGTGGACAGTTGATGTCAAAGATAAAGGCTTTACTAAGACAAATAATTAATCCACATAAAAAACATGTTTCCAGTGGTTCAGGCCCTAAATGTTTTTATGTGGATTAATTATTTGTCTTAATAAAGCCTTCATTACATTACACTATCCCGCCAATACCTTTCAGTTGAAGGCGGTTTACAACAAGAAATTAGCCTGGGCATTCCCAGGGAGATTACAAGGTTGATAGCTATAGTATGCGTCGGGATCTGGGAAGGGTTGATACGGTTTGGTTAGATCATTTGACAAATTTCTTGAATAGTATGGTTTTCAGTTCTTTTCTGAATGTTTTGTAGTTGGACGTCAGATTTGAGAGGTGGTGTATAGTTTGAGTGACGTTATTTTACTGTCTTAGCTCAAACATTTTTAATGCACAAAAATTGCTAAAGTAGTGGTCTATTTTTGCTGCTCTGGTGGCTAGTAATAATAATAATAATAACTTTATTCTTATATACCGCCACAATCTTGCGACTTCTAGGCGGTTTGCAATGAAGAGAAACTGTACAGACAGCGAATTACAGAGTATAGCATTGAACATCTAGTTATAGTAACAGGAGAGTTACAGGGTTTGTGTATTACACGGTTTCACAATGAGTAGCATTATACAGTCGACGATATTCAGAGCATAAGTAGGAGAAGA
The DNA here is from genome assembly GCF_902459505.1 of Geotrypetes seraphini. Lineage (NCBI taxonomy): Eukaryota > Metazoa > Chordata > Amphibia > Gymnophiona > Dermophiidae > Geotrypetes > Geotrypetes seraphini. The sequence continues at coordinate 138,136,836 of NC_047086.1, forward strand.
GAAAGGAGATTGCGCTTTGAGTTACAAAGGTGCAAGACTGCGAAGGTGAAAAAGATAACATAAGATGTTGATGAGAAGTAAGTTGTTAACGGGCACCAGTGGGAAAAACTGGTAACAATTAAAGATAGAAATTTTGGCAGAAGAGGGTGGACGGACTCCTTGGGAAGGGAGGAGGATCCGATTTTAGGGGAGAAGTCTGGTTAGGTTATAAATTTCTTAAACAAAGTGGTTTTTAGTTCTTTCCTAAAGATACTATATGATTCTCTGGCGGCATCGGTGAAGTAGCCTGTCCAAGTTTGCAGTCTACCTGCTTGGAATTTGAATGTTCTATCAAAGAAGGTACGATATCTACAGACCATCATATATATATTTTTTGCTTTGCATGCCTTTGATTGGGGGGGGGGGGGTAAAGTGTGCTTGAGTTCTCCTTGGTCTGGATATGTTTTTCCTGATTAGGCGGTTGTTCAGATAGCTTAGTCCATTTCCATTTAGGGCTTTGAATAGGGTGCAGTAGAATTTGTGTTGTATGTGTGCTTGTATTATGCAGTGTCTTAATTTTTTATCTCTTAACTATCAATTTATCTTGGCAGTCCCGTACTATTACCATAGAAACCCAGACTGTTCAATCTGTAGTGTCAACAGACTGAATCTCATTTGACTGTCCCCTCCAAACGGGTTATCCCTTTGCATGCCAGCTGGACTCCTAGTTCAGTGTGGTTGAAAGAAGATCAGCATTTGTTGAATCCAAACTTCCTTTGAATGCCCGACAGCTGTCTTTGCATGGTAGATTGTTTGCTCTCTCCAAATGTGTAGACTTGAGGGCACTGTATGAAGTTACATTGTAGCACATTTAAAACAAATAGGAGGAAATATTTTTTTCACTCAACATAGAAGGGTAAAGCAAAAAAAAGAAAAAATTAACCTCCTAATTTTTTTTTCTGTTTTCTCAGCAACTGCATGGAATGTCAATGTAAAATTGAACTGCTTTATCTGTTGTCACTATCTATGTTTAAGTACTGAGTGGAATGAGATTATCTTTATGTAAATCTGTTTTTATTGGCAAGAAAGAACAACGTACAGCATAGTTAAAGACTTTTTTAGCATGACCACCCAAGGATTTTTGCACGTTCAAAAACATTTGCCCTGGAAAACTATTATTTGAAGAAAAGAAAAAAATAGGATACCAGCTTACTGTTAATGATGTCACAGTGACATAGACTTTTGCACACAATAATCTGAATTTGAATATTGTGTTTTTGATAATATGATCATTAATAAATAATTTAAATGTACAGCGCTGCATACACCTTTCAGCGCTATATAAATGATAAAGAGTAGTAGTAATATCTATAAAAGCATTTTGGATCTGAATGCTAGACTCAAGTACTGTAAGTGCTGCATATGATGTAGTACAGCCTGCCACAGGGACTAGTCTACAAGGCTGTTAACTTTTCAAAGGCCTGTGTTAAACTGGGGTGGAGACTTTGAACATTCACTGTGACGGCAAAATTGTATTGTTTGAGTGACGTTATTTTACTGTTTTAGCTCAAACATTTTTAATGCACAAAAATTGCTAAAGTAGTAGCGCTAAAATGTTAGTAACATCAACATAGCTTAAGATAGCTAAATATTGTTTAATATTAATACATAAGTATGATGACTAAGGCCCCCGTTTATCAAGCTGCGCTAGAGGTTTTTAGTGTGAGCCGGAGAGGTAAGTGCTCTGACACAATTAGGAATTCTATGAGTGTCATAATAATAATAATAACTTTATTCTTCTATACCGCCACAATTGTGCGACTTCTAGGCGGTTCACTTCGAAGAGAGCTGGACAATCAGCGAGTTACAATATGCAGATAGTCAGTGAAATTACAGTATGCAGAATCTTAAAAATGCAGCGAATTACAATATACAGAATTTCAGAGGGGCCCTTTTAGAAAAAAGTGGCGAATTACAGAATACAATTTGTTAAGAATTTTCAGAGGGGACATAATAGGAAAAAAAGAAATGGAATTAGTGCTTGTCAAATAAGACAGTTTTTATGACTTTTCTAAAAGCGACGTAGGTCAGTCTAACTCCATTAATGAAGTTGTCTAGCCAGTGCTGTTGTTTGTTTGCTTGGTACATAAAAATTCTATCCAGAAAGGTTTTGTATTCAAGTTTCAAGTTTAATGGTTTTTTTGATTAATCGCTTAATCATATTTCTAAGCAATGAACAATTTAAAATTACAATAAATGGGAAACAATACAATACAAAACTATATATAATGACATTAGGGATTAAAAGTTTAACTTAACAAACTCATATACACAAGGAAAGAGGGGAGGTGAAATACAAAATCAATATAGAAAAATAGAACAAAAAGGGAAAAGTACAAAAAGGGAAACAAATAAAAGATATAATATGATACAGTAAAAATAATTTGACCTATGGACTGTTTAGTAAATTACCAAAGGCATCTCTAAAGAGAAATGTTTTTAAATTACTTTTGAATTTCTCTAGATTCTGCTCTTCCCTTAAATAAATTGGAAGGGCGTTCCAAGTCTGAGGTGCGGTAACAGAGAAAATAAATTGCCGTCTTGTATTAATAACCTTAAGAGACGGAATAGTTAGTAAATTCTGTTCATTGGATCTCAGAGTTCTATTTGGAGAATAAGGAATTAATAATTTACTAGCTGATTACCCGGCGTTGCCCGGATATTTATTTATCCCAAAATGTCCAACCCCCTACATGTCCCACCCCCCTATGTTCCACATGTCCCACCCCCCATGTTACCCCCCCACATGTCCCCTATGCCCCACCCCCATGTCCCAACCCCCTACCCTCCACATGTCCCAAAGGAATGTCCCTCTCTATGGGGCTGAACTTAGACTTAAACGGCATCGGGAGTGTCGGTATTCATCTCTGCGAGCCCGAAAACTATGGGTTGGACATTAATATCTGTCGCTTTTGATAATTTTAACATATCACCCCCTTCCCACCCCCACAGTATTTTACCTCGTCCCACCTGCACAATATTTTTCCCCAGATAGTAAGTCATATGTGTACCAAGTTTGGTTGAAATCTCTCCATGCATTTCAGAGTTATGCTGAGTATTCATCTGTGAGCCCGAAAACACTATGGGGTAGATACAAAAATCTGTCATTTTCAATCATTTTTACATATCCCCCCCTTCCCACCCCCACAGTGTTTGTCCTCAGATAGTAAGTAATGTGTATGTCAAGTTTGGCTGAAATCTGTCCATGCATTGAAGAGTTATGCTGGAACATACATGCATACACACACACACATATATTCAAATTATAATGTGAAATATTTGACAAAATGAATACAATACAACTAACGCAAAACTTGATTATAAACAACATTTTTAGTTTCACCTCCAGGAGCAAGAACATATAAATTCTTGGGTGAACCCACCCTTGAGCATAGAGTTGTGGGCCGCGAGACCCCCAGAACATATCACCCCAGGTAGTGAGGGATCTGCATACCAAGTTTCGTTCAAATCGGTCAAGCCGTTTTTGAATTACTGTGAGAATGGCAGCTTTTTACATTTTATCCATTGACATGAATGGGTGAAATCTGATTTTCTGTTTGTAGCTCCGCCCACGTGTGCAGGTGGGCCGCGAGACCCCCAGAACATATCACCCCAGGTAGTGAGGGATCTGCATACCAAGTTTTGTTCAAATCGGTCAAGCCGTTTTTGAATTACTGTGAGAATGGCAGCTTTTTACATTTTATCCATTGACATGAATGGGTGAAATCTGATTTTCTGTTTGTAGCTCCGCCCACATGTGCAGGTGGGCCGCGAGACCCCCAGAACATATCACCCCAGGTAGTGAGGGTTCTGCATACCAAGTTTCGTTCAAATCGGTCAAGCCGTTTTTGAATTACTGTGAGAATGGCAGCTTTTTACATTTTTTCCATTGACATGAATGGGTGAAATCTGATTTTCTGTTTGTAGCTCCGCCCACGTGTGCAGGTGGGCCGCGAGACCCCCAGAACATATCACCCCAGGTAGTGAGGGATCTGCATACCAAGTTTTGTTCAAATCGGTCAAGCCGTTTTTGAATTACTGTGAGAATGGCAGCTTTTTACATTTTATCCATTGACATGAATGGGTGAAATCTGATTTTCTGTTTGTAGCTCCGCCCACATGTGCAGGTGGGCCGCGAGACCCCCAGAACATATCACCCCAGGTAGTGAGGGTTCTGCATACCAAGTTTCGTTCAAATCGGTCAAGCCGTTTTTGAATTACTGTGAGAATGGCAGCTTTTTACATTTTTTCCATTGACATGAATGGGTGAAATCTGATTTTATGTTTGTAGCTCCGCCCACGTGTGCAGGTGGGCCGCGAGACCCCCAGAACATATCATCCCAGGTAGTGAGGGATCAGCATACCAAGTTTCGTTCAAATCAGTCAAGCCGTTTTTGCGTGATCGCAGCACATACACACACACATACATACACACATACCTCCGATTTTATATATATAGATATATAAATGCTGGGGTTTTATTAAGGAGAGATTTGAAAGTGAGTATGCATAGTTTGTATGTTATCCGGTGGGTAACTGGAATCCAGTGCGCATTTTTTAGAAGGGGTGTTACATGATCAAACTTCCTAGTTTTAGTTATAAGCTTAATGGAAGCATTTTGAATGACTTGTAGACGTTTTATTTCATTCAAAGAGATTCCCTTAAAAAGAGCGTTACAGTAATCAATTTTAGAGATCACCAAGGATATTAAGTGATTTTGAACATAGAAATTTTGAAATTGATCGAATTTTTCGTAGACTATAAAAGGTTGTTTTAATAATGTTACTAATGTGATCATGAAAATTCAGTTTATGGTCAAAGATCACCCCTAAAATTTTTATATTGCTAACTAATTGCAGGGGGACATTTTTTATAGAAATGGGAGCGACAAGGGAAGAACTGTCTTTCCAGGAGAAAAGCATCACATTAGTTTTTTTAATGTTATTTACAGCCGATAATGCTTGGGTATGCAAATAGATTGCAGTTTCTGGTTTGTCTTATGGGACTGTATAATATGAAATGAGATAGCAAGTATGTAGGAGCTAGTCATAGCATTTACGAGAACAAAAACACTGTGGAGAAAGTGATGTTTAATTTACAGGCTTTATTGAAACTACAAAGATCATATTATAAATCAATTCTGGCCGAAAACTCTGCGCAGATTGATTTATAATATGACCATTTTAGTTTTTAATCTTTGATCCACGAGTTTTTGCATTAGGACCTTCAGGGACCCCTGAGGAAGACATTTGTGTCGAAACACAAGACCGTGTTGGATCCCTAGTCCCCAATGCTTGGATCCTAGTTATTTCTTCATGTGGATTATTGGACTATGCTTTCAATAAAGCCTGTATCTTGAACATCACCTTCTCCACAGTGTTTTTGTTCTCATCAGACTTCTGGTTCTGTGGAGTACCAGGGGTCAACCATTTGCTCGCGCTTCTGTCGTAGCATTTACTGCACTGGCCTACACTAGAAACCTCTAGCACAGCTTGATAAGGGGGGGTGGGGGGGTAAATAAATACATACAATTTCTCATTTAAATTCAAAGTTGTTGCTAAAAAAAAAAACCCTGCAAAAATCTGTAGGAAGTTTGTTGGTTTGTGTTTTCACCTCATCTGTATAGTAAAGCCCTGGAACTCATTGATGGAGCAAGTGGTAAAAGCAGTTAACGTAGCTGGTTTTAAAGAAGGTTTGGATAAGTTCCTGGAGGAAAAGTCCAAAAACCATTATATTAACCCTGAGGGTAATTAACATGGAATCTTGCTACTTTTTTAGACTCTGCCAGTACTTGTGACCTGGATTAACTACTGTTGGAAGCAGGATACTGAGCTAGATGGACACTTGATTTGACTAAGTAGAGCAACATTTACGTTCTTCTATAATCTGGGATACAAATGTAAAACCTGACATACTCGGAGAATCATATGGCAAGATTTGAATTGGAGTTTGCACAAAGCTATTATTATCTGTGTGGACCATCTGCACAACCTCTCATAAACACACTTCACAAACAAGGGTGCCCACCTTGCGAGACCTAAATCAGTTTACATACTTTTTATCCAGGGGGAAAGCATCACAGTGCCCCTTATGGTTTTTTTGAGTTGATCGCGTACCACCTTTCTTTAACCTTTCCTCACACCATATCAGCCACTTCCTTTCTGCTTTCAGGACCATCTCAGCCAGCACCCAAGTGCAGGGTGGAGACGTGAATCTGTATGAGAACATGCGCTGTCACGGCGTGCCACTGGTCACCATCAGTCGTGGCAGAGTGGTGTACGAAAATGGTGTTTTCATGTGTGCCGAAGGGACTGGTTCCTTCTTCCCACTCAGAACTTATCCAGACTATCTGTATAAGAAGATGATCCAGAGAGAGAAGGTAAAATGGGATTTTCTATTACTACTTTTTGTTTTATTACTGTAATTCTCCACCAAACTAGTCCGGTCTCTTGTTCATTGTAATCTACCCTGAACAGATAAGGTAGCTAGATCCTGCTATTCAAGAATTACAACAATTCCACAAATTAGCATTTCCTTCTCTGAAAGGTATTAAAATGCACTGGGAAGCTTAGTAAATCTTTTATTTGGTGAAAATTTGGAATGGACTTCCAGAGTCTCTAAGACTGGTAGATCAATTATTCCAATTTTGAAAAAGTTTAAAAACCTGGTTGTTTTCACAATAATTAATTTGATTTTAGCTGTCGGTTAGTAATTTTAAGCAATTCAACATACTTTTTTCTCTTTTTCCATCCATCTAATCTAACCAATTTCTGTTTTTATCCCACAGTTTTTACTTGTTATGTTTCATTTTTTAACAAACTGTAAACCGAATCGAGCTCCTTAGGGAGTAGATTCGGTATATAAAATGAAGATTAGATTAGATTAGAAAACTTGGTATATGACATAACAAAATGGAAATGGGAGGGGATTTCTAATGGGTGCCAGGAGAAGGTGTGGAAGATATGAGCATTTGTAGAAGTCGAGGAGAGTGTGGGTAGGAGATGCTCTCTCTAACGGTGGGCATTCATTAGCACATACATTTGGTTTGTTAGTGCACACAAAGAAATTAATGAGCATTAACAATGAATTAAAAGCAATTATAAGTTAATTTATAAGCATTAAAATGTTCTAGTGTGTACTAAAAATTTGTTATTAAACTGAACATAACCTAAAAAGAAAACCACCCCAAAATCAAGAATATTTCCAAAAATTTTAATAATGGCCTGCCTTTTTTTTTTTTTTTCCTTCCGCACATGGAGATCTCTTAAGAGATTATGTGGGAGAAGGAAATTGTCAGGGCAGCTTTAATGAATATCAGAGGAGAGAAAGTGAGAAAGGCAACTCTCCTGGATAATGGGAGAGAGAGTGGGATTGTGCATCATAGGTATTGAAAGAGTGCTAGACAGGAAGCTTCGCAGAGGTTTCACAAGGGAAAGAGATAAGCGAGGCCCTGAAAAGGATTTGTAGGAGAGGGTACAGAGCGACTGCGGAAAAACTGGTGGCAGGTTTAGAGGAGAAATGGAGAGCAGCAAGCAAGGATGATGATGGGAAAAATACGAGGGATCTTCAATAAGTTTTCGCAGTTTTATTTTATTTTTTAAACACTATTTATTAAATATCTCAAAAGCAAATTACATCACTTTTCCACATAATCGCCCTGTTTTACGATACATTTTTCCAAGGGTCCTAGTAACTTCTTAATGCCATCAGAAAAGAATGTTTTTGGTTGAACGCAAAAATATGAAATAAAAAAACTTTTTGAAGAACCCTCGTAGATTAAGCACAAGTGAAGTCTTGTGCAAAATGGAGAAAAATCAAGGAACTGGGATGAGGTGGAAGGTAGATAGCTGTGTGAAATTAAAATGCACAGAGTAGGCTTCTAATTGCAGCTGCTGTGTAAGTGCTTGGTAACTGGTGAGTCTCCTTAGGAGTTGTATTAGGATTTCATGAGTGCAGATTCCTGGACAGAAAAGATACTGACTGTCTGGATGTGGGAGAGATCTGCTTATATAAGTGGAACTTCTTGATAATTGCTGATTAAAAACAGTGGGGTCTATATTCAGCCAGCTGTGGTGAGCGTTTTTTTTTTCTAGCCACAACTGACATTATTCCTGGATATTCAATGCTGACCATACCGGGCACTAGTGCTGCCCAATTCAAGGGAAAAATTTTCAATTTGATTCGATTTGGCCCATTGAATCGACTTTTGAATTCGATTTGCTTTTCCTGTCCGATCAAGGGTTTGTTTGTTTTTTTCAAACAACTTGGTGGGTTTATTTTGTAGCTTTTCCACCTGCCACCCTTTGCTCTCTCCAACCCCACGCCGGCGCAATGGTGTAAACAAACAAAAATACTTTTCCTCTCTCTGTTTGGTCCTAGCTCATGCTCGCTGTTTAACACTAACTCTGTCAGAATACACATTTTCAAATCTGACATACTGTAATCACAAAATTATAAATAAAATTATTTTTTCTACCTTCCACTGCTATATCCAAAATTTGATTTTTCCCACTGTCTACCATCTCTCAGTCTCTCTCTCTCTCTGCCTTGTGCCCTGGATCAAACCTCTATATTCCCCTCCATGCAGCATCTCTCCCTTTCTCCCCTCCATTATCATGTGCAACCTTTCTCTCTCTGCCCTCCACCATATGCATCCCTTTGTCCAACATTTCTCCCTCTCTCTTTTGCATGCATGTCTCCCTCCCCTCCACTATGTGCAGAATTTATCCCTCTCACCCCTTTCTACCTCTATTTCATCTCTTTCTTCCTCTCCACCACCCCAACTATCCTTCCTCTCCCCTCATGTGCAGCATCTTTCCTCCCCTCCCATCCCCCTGAGCAGCAGCACCCCACTGACCCTCCCACCATGAGACTTGACATACCTCTGGGCCTCTCAAAGCAGCAGTAACGTGGCGGTGGTTGGCCTTGACGTGGCAGAGGGAAGGACCCGGCGGGACAGGCCGCAAGCAGCCCATTCAGAATGTTTCTCTGCTGACCAACCACCACCACCGCTGCTGCTGCTTTAAGAGGCCTGGAGGTAATTCAGGTCTCACCGGAGAGGAGGGGAGGTGTTGGTCACTGAATTGGTGAGTCTGATTTTTTTCGGAAAACAAATCGATTTATTAAAGTGAATCAGTGAATCGATTTGAATCAGAAAATCAGGCAGCACTACCGGACACCAGCTTTGACTATCCAAGTTTATGCGCCTTGCTATTTCTTATGCAGTTAAGTACGATATTCAGTACTTAATCACATAAACAATTATATAAAATCAAATTCAAGTTTCAAGTTTATTAGTATTTTGATTACCTCGCATAGTCCAAATCCAATGCGATTTACACAAGTTCCAAAATTATGTAAAACATTAAAAACTAACAGACATAATATTCATTACCAATACAATAATGAATGTAAGGAAGGAAAGGGTTAACAACAATAAACATAAATACAATTCTAAAAAAACTAAAAGTAAAAATAAAACCAGGGAAGGGTTAAGACACAAAAGGTTTGGGAACAAATACCCGCTTTATTCTATTGGATCGTCTACTTAAACCTATTATAGGCTATGGCCAATCTATTGGAAAGCGTCTTTAAATAGCCAGCTCTTTAGGAGACTTTTAAACTTGCTAAGAGATTTTTCTTTTCTTATATTGAGTGGAAGTGAATTCCAAATTTGTGGAGCTGTAACGGAAAAGATCATATCTCTCTTAGAATATAAAACTTTTAAGGAAGGTACTACTAGCAGGGCTTTGTCTTCAGATCTTAAAGATTTTATGGGGGAGTATGGAATTAGATATCTTTCTAAAAATATGGGAGCTTTATTTATAAGTGTTTTATGTGTGAGTAGAGCTATTTTATAAGTGATTCTGTAATTTACTGGTAGCCAGTGTTCTTCCTTTAGAAGTGGTGTAACATGATCAGGAGGCCATAAAAGTCAAGGCCTTCTAGCAGTTGTTGCTGTATGATAAGGAGTGTGTTTAGGGAGAATGAAAGGGGATTAGGGGAATTTTAATGATATATAGCTAACTTGTTCTTTTTTTCTGTCTTCCATGTTTATAAGATAGAACATTTCAATAGAATTGTTTGAGCAAAAAAATAGGATTGACTCTTAAGTGGTTTGATAACATAAAAACAGACTGTTGGGTATTATGACTGGGGTAGCTATCCAAATGGTCACAAAAAATTTTGATCTTTTGAATTTTACTTTTTGGTGGCACTCATATTTAGTTTATAGATACAAAAAAATTATATTTATGCAAGGAGGTAATAAATGGTTTAAACGGGTATGGGGTCCATTGACTAACTTTACTGATACTACTTGAATGATGTTACCCTTTAATCCTGATTAGAATTTACACATCCAGGGAGGGAGGGAGATATTATATTGGGATTGTTTTCTTCATTATATGGAAATAAGAGGGGGGTGAAAATATTATTTATATATTTTATTGAAAGTTGTAAGTGCTGTTTTTTAATATATTCTGTAATGTATTCATGTATGCGCTATTTTAAGTTTCAAAATGAATAAATTATTATTATTTTAAAAAGGTGGTTTGATTTAACTACTAAACTCAGTTAGGTGCTGACTCCACCCTAGACCACTCATAATAGCTGGTTTTGAGTTTAGCAGTCATCGGTGATATCCACCAGCACCAACCTGTTAAATGCCTCTGAATTACAGTAGATAGCCCTATACAAGTGATTTAACTGACCAGGAGTCTTTCCTGCCAGGTTAAATTGCTTTGATTATCAACCCCGGTGCATCTTGTCTCATGAGCAAAAAGGGCTAGTTTGATTTTTGCATCAAATAGTTATCTTTATATGAGTTAGTATTGCCATGTATTAATTCTCTGCATTTCATGTCTTCTGCTGTCTGTTCACTATGAGGGGCATTTTAGAAAGGACATCCAAGTCAGAACGTCACAAATGGATGTCCATCTCACAGGATACAGCCTATTCTAAAATACATGTGAAATGGATACCCATGTACTAGAAACATCCATTTTACAAACTGAAAAGTTCAAATTATGAATGGGGGAAAAAAGAAATGTGGATGTCTTTGTGGCACCATAGAAATATAAAATAGTCACACACATGTCCATGCAGAGCAGAGAGATAGCTTAATGGTTAGAGTGAGTTGCAAATCAGGGGACCCAGGTTCAATTGTTTGTGACATTTTTTGTGAGCACTTCAAGAACAGAACAATGCCTACTGTAACTGAATGTACACAACTTCAATAGCTTTTAGTCTTGCAGATGTCTTATATATTCAGGTACAGTAGGTATTTTTCAGTACCTGGAGGGTTCACAAAACAAAAAAAAAGCTGAAGTGGGACTTGGTCCTCATTCCACTGCAATAACCATTGGGCTACTCCTTGCTGATCTGTTCATGTCCATAATACCTAACGCTGTCATAAAACCTGGTATTCCTTGCCTGGAAGGGAGAAGGAAGGGGTCAGCAATCACTGGGAGATTAAGGAGGTATTTTGCCTTAATCCCTCCAGTGGACAGCTGCTCAATCAGAGCAGTTTTCTGTAACTTGGATGTGACAAGTGCTAGATCTAAATACAAACGTCCATCGTTTTACACATGAAGATCCCTTCCCCTGCTGGGATCAGAATTAGATGTCCATAATTTGGGCCGTCCCTAGTCCCACTGAAAACACTCCCAGACTACACCCCCTTGCTATATAGATGTACTACAGTGTAAGACATCCATATCCTGATTTTGTAAAATTAGGATTTAGATGTCCTTGCAATATGGACATCTAAATGCCAGTTTTCAGACATCTAAATTAATCACCTTTCTAGTGCAATAAGTGTGTCATTGTAGACAGTAGAGTATTCTCCCCATGCTCATGAGCCATGCAGAAAGAATCGACTCCAGGTTTTCAACTTCTCTTTCTTCAGAGGGCTCTGCTGCCCCCTTCAGTTTCTCCTTCTGCATGTGAGTCAGAAGGTATCTTTCTGATCTGCTCTGTATAATACTTTATTATTGGGGGGGGGAGGGAGGTTTCCACTGTTTTTGTGGCTATTGGTGCACCAGAGCTCCCTGGTGTGGGGAAAAGCTCTACATGAAGAAGTGGATTTGGGTCTGCAGCTCTTGGGGACCTGTTTAGCCAGCTTGTAGAAAACTTTGTGGTGCTCGGGAGTCCATATTCCTAGTAGCTTAGCTCGCCTACTGAATCACAGGGGCTTGAGCACACCCATCATGCTGGGGTTCACCCATCGTGGATTCCAGTCAACTAGACCGCTTTCGTTTCCAGTTGTAATCCTAATGGTTTCCTTGCAAGTGGGTTGAATACCTCATAGGACCCCTGAGGAAGGAGTGTGTTTTCGAAACATGGACCGTGTCGGATCTCGGTTCTCCACACAACTGAACCATATTCTGGATACAAACTGTTTAATGTTTTAAGGATTGCAAATAAAAGTCTTGTTTTTTTAATCAAGAACTTGGCATCTTGTACATTTTTGCTGCAGTTTCCTTTTTGTTTGTGAGCTGATGTAATGCTATCACAGTAAAGGGTTAGATTGTTTCTGTGGTGGTTTTTAAACAGTTTCGGATGTTATTCACTGATGGTTTTAGTATACTATTTATACACACTATCTTCCCCTATATACAGGCAGTCCCTTTGTTAAGAACGTCTGACTTACGTCGGACTCATACTTATGAACCGAGGTCTGTTTCTCCCTTCTTGCGCCAACACGCCCCTCTTCCTCCCTTCCATGTCCCAACGTACCAGTCATCCTTCCCTCCCATTGTGCTGTGTCCCAAATTCATGCCTCCCTCCCTCCTGCAGGTGTTTACCTTGTCTGAGCAGCGGCTCCTGCCCGCAGCTGACCCGGAAGTCTTCCCTTTGTTAAACTGTTAGGCTTAAACTGTAAAGTGACCTTGGAGTAAGACAAAAATAAGTATTAAGAGAATTGAGAAATAGGCAAGTTAGTTGGGGTTGTTTTTTTTTTTTAAGATTTAAGCTAGTCAGGTTGTTTTAAGCTTGGTGGAATTATTAATAATAATAATAACAGCTTATATACCGCAATACCGTGAAGTTCTATGCGGTTTACAAAGATTAAGCAAAGGTACAAATCGATTGACTTTAAGAGGGGAGGAAGAAAGAGGGTTAATAGGACAGGAAATCCATTTTTGAGGAGAGAGTGATCAATAGAACAAGTTAATCGCTATAGAGGGGAAAGAGAAGAGAGGATCAGTTGTCTAGATACTTTAGGAACAGGTGTGGTTTTTTTATTAGCAATGATTTTAGCAACCATGGGTTGTGATTGGTCCAGGTTTCCAGCAGTGATCACCTAATCAGATTAGACTGTGGGTCTAGTGTGCCCAGTGGAATAGGTTGAGCCATCACTTACAACTGATTAAGTTTTTAATAATCCATCTTGGTTTCTTTACTGAATAATTCCACTGAAATGTGCTTTCTGATATGGCCTCAGAAAAAGTAATTATTGGCATGCCCATTATTCTTTGGCAATACATACAATGAAAATTAATCAACCATTTTTCTATTTAAAGCTAGTTCTCAGAAGTAAGGTGCCTCATAGCTGTTTATAGGTTGTGGTTCATCTTTATGTTGGTTCAAGTCCAATTATTGATGCCAAAATGCTCTTAAAATAGATTACTGGTATGTAATGGATTATTGTCTGTAAACTTACAGAAATGCACAGCTATAAACTTTTATTCAATATCACTTTACTTTACATTTGCCTAAAGGAGTAATTCTAAAACAGTGTGCTTATATATAGGTGCCCAGAGGACACCTGTATATACCTGGTTACACTAGTTTTGTATAAAAAAAAGTAGACAACTGACCGATGCCTACTTTCCTTTATAGAATATTAGCTTAACTGGGTATAAATACAAGTGTACACTTCAGTGCATGCATTATGCTAGCCATAGAGCTGGTGTAAATATGTGTACCTCTGTTCCAGAGATATGTATGTAACTTACAGTATTCTATAAATTATACCTATAAATATGCACCCGTCCACACTCCACTTAGATGCCACTCATGTATATGTCCACCTCCAAACTACACACTTATCACAGATAATGCAAGTAGTTACAGAACTGCACATAGGTAGCTTATTGGCATTTACGTTCATGTGTGCACATACATGCTAGCATTGTAAACATTTATGCAAATAATCAGCACATAACTGTTAGGATAATTTTATAAAGAAGGAGCTATTAGTGCTAAATGTCAAACCTGTTAAGGTGATTAAATCACTAATATGGTGCCACCTGTACTTTTTATTTTCTTTTTCCCATATTAGAGTTTAAGCGTAAAGGGAGTGGATCGGACCCCTTACCTGGGAGATGTAGCTGTGGTGGTGCATGCTGGGAAAAAAGAGACAGGAAGCCCACTAGCAGACACCCCCATTCGACCTTCCACTCGACACGGGGGCATGAGGGACCTCCATGAGTCCAGCTTCAGCCTCTCCGGTAAGAGTGGCCACTACCTGATGAGTATTGGGAACTCTTTGGGGAAGGAAGCAGTAACATATAGTAAAAAAAATTGACAGCAGATAAAGACCTGAATGGTCCATCTAGTCTAGAAGTCAGCATTTTGGATACTGCAGGGGGAAGCTGTAGTATCATCTCGCACTAGCTCAGTTCTGAAGCACTTGGGATGCAGAGGGGGAAGTACTTAATTTTTATATCTGCTGATGTTTTTTATGTACAGTGCACCCTGACATTAAGCACCGTCAGACAGGGCTACATTTCAGGGGTAATTTTATAGCAGCCAACTAGGGAGTCCCAAAGGTACCTGTTTTTTTAAAGGTAATAAAGGTGCCAATGTGCCTAAGTTATAAAAGAGTTATCCCAAATATTTTCCCAATAGCACACAGATTACACCTGCTCCAAAGATGATGTAAATGCATACATGTATTCTTTGCATGTATTTCTATCACTATACATGTGTATATGATAACTTTTCCTCCACTCCATCCAGATAATCCCCTAGGAATGTCCGTGAATAATCTGTGCAGAAGTAAACATGACCTTTTGATGCACATACATGGCCGCATGCATTTATAGAAAACCTTTTTTCCATAAAACCTGATTTAAAAACAGAAAAAAAAAATCATTTATAAAATTACCCCATATTACCATCCATGAGAAGATTTAGAATAGAAACAAGCTGAAGTTTCCATGGAATTAATACAGCAATATCAAATAACATCCAGTAGAATGGTTTCTACCTTAATCAGGGTAGACCCAGGTTTTGAAAGTAAAAACTGGGGGAAAGCCAACATTCACTCAAAAGCACATGGTTCAGAACAAGAACATAAGAATTGCCATACTAGGACAGACTGAAGGTCCATCAAGCCCAGTATCCTGTCTCCAACAGTTGCCAACCCAATTCCCAAGTACCTAGCTAGATCCCAAGTAGTAAAACAGATTTTATGCTGCTTATCCTAGGAATAAGCTGTGGATTTCCCCAATCCATCTCAATAATGGCCTATGGATTTCTCTTTTAGGAAATTATCCAAAACTTTTTTAAACCCTGCTAAGCTAACTGATTTCACCACATTCTCTAGCAACGAATTCCAGAGTTTAATCACATGTTGTGTGAAGAAATATTTTCTCTGGTTTGTTTTAAATCTACTTAGTAACTTCATCACATGTCTCCTAGTCCTAGAATTTTTAGAAAGAGTGAACAAGCAATTCACATCTACCCTTTACATTCCACTCATTATTTTATAGACCTCTTTCATATCACTCCTGAGCTGTCTCTTCTCCAAGCTGAAGAGCCCTAGTCATTTTAGCCTTTCCTCATAGGGAAGTTGTCCCATCCCTTTTATCATTTTTCTCGCCCTTTTCTAATTCTGCTATATCTTTTTTAAGATATGATGACCAGAACTGCACATAGTATTCAAGGTCGGCTGTACCATAGAGAGATACAAGGTAGCTTTGAAGGATACGAGCATCACTATAATAAGGAAGATAGGACATCCCAATAGTGAGGTTGCAATAAAGACTATAGTAGACCAGATGCCTTTAAATAAAGAGCAAACAGACTTGACTGATTTGCAAATTATCACTGTCAATTGCTAAGCAGGATGTTAATAGAAATAAAAAACATTGTTTGAATGTATCTATATAGAAATGCTAGAAGCCTAAAAAAATAAGATTAGAGAGTTAGACACTATTATATCACAGTACAAATTATATCGAAGTGAACAGGTAGCATTATATGTTAGAGGGCCTTGAAACAAATTAAACCTTAGAATCCTCATTAAATGAAATTCCATGTATAAACAGGAAGATAGTAAGAGAAGTATCCATCTGGCCAGAATGAACAGACTGATATAAAAATGTTAGCAGAAATTAGGAAAGCTAACAAACCAGGTGATACAATAATAATGGGTGATTTTGGGGAAGATAACAACAAATCATAAAATTAATATCCAAAAGTGGCTATACATTTCCTAATTTAATGATTGCTCTCAATATTTGAATAAAAACTGAAACCTCAAAATAAATGTTTGAGATTTCTACCTCCTGATGTGGCATTCTTGTAAAACAAGTGGCTGCTTTCAAGGCAAACTCTTAATCCTGACACTATGCAGCGGATAAATGTATAATAAGAATAAAATTAATAGTCTTTGGAGTGATTGTGATGGTATTCCTACTGTGCATGAGAATTCTTCATTGGACTCTAAGTCAGTGAACATTAAAGACTGGCTGGATATAGAAACACCCATTTTAAAGAACGACGGTTTTTATTTTTTGATATTGCATGCATATATGTTTAATGCTATTAATGTTGAGACTCTTATTACAGCCCTTATTTCATTGTTTAGCTTATAATGTACAGCTGTATATTAGTCTGGGTTGGGATCACCACAGGGTTTTTCTTTACAAATTGGTACTGGTGGAGGTTTTTTTTTACCTTGCTGAAGTTTTTCCCTCCTTATATATAGACTAGAGAATGACATGGTGACAGAATTCATCACCATTTCTGTCCCCGCGGATAACTGCGGGAAACCATCTCCATGCCATTCGTTAAGGAGAGAGGGAAGAATTAGAGTATGAATGGGCTCAGCCATTGACCCTCAAGCCTTACATTGAAGAATGCTGGTGTAGAAGGACTGAAGTTGAGATAGACACTAAAGAATGACACAGGATGGTTTCCCGCAGTTATCTGTGGAGATGGGAATGGTGATGAATTTTTGTCACCATGTCATTCTCTAATATAGATTGCAGTCTGAAATTGATGATATGACTGGAGATTCCTTATAGGATGGACTGACATGTGCCTTATCCTGGAGCTTTGAAGTTTCAATGTTTTATTTAATTATTGATGAGAGTACCATAAATATTGAATTAGGGGATGTATAACCATTTTTTTGATATTTCAATTACCCCAATATTGACTAGATAAATGTAACATCAGGGCATGCTAGGGAGATGGTATTCCTAGATGAAATCAAGGATTGCTTATGGAGCAACTGTTCAAGGAACCAACAAGAGTGGGAGCAATTCTAGATCTAGTCCATAGTGGACTACATCATCTGATGCAAGTGGTAATGGTACTGGGGCCACTTGACAACAGTAATTATAACACAGGAAACACAATTAATTGGCATTTAATTTTCAAAAATGAGATTACGAGAAAAATGGTTTTAAAAAAAAAAACCTTAGTGGATCAGCTACAAAGGTTAAATCAGGTGGGGATATTGTTCAAAAATATCCTCCTGGAAGCCCAGACCAGATATACTCCATGTATTTTTTAAAAAAAAACAGAAGGAAGGCCAAAGGACAACCTGTATGATTAAAAAGTGAAGTGAAGGGGGCTATTAGACCTAAAAGGACATCCTTCAGAAAATGGAAGAAAGATTCAACTGAAGATAATAGAAAACAATATAAGGAATGGCAAATCAAATGCAAAGTGCTGATAAGGAAGGCAAAGAGAGACTTTGAAAAGAAGATTGCCTTGGAGGCAAAAACACATAATAACTGTCTTAGGTATATTAGAAGGAAGAAGCTGGTTATCAGTTGGACTGCTGGATGACCAAGAAATAACAGGAGCCCTTAGGGAGCATAAGATCATAGTGGAGATACTAAATGAATTCTTTGCTTTGATCTTTATGGAGGAAGATGTGGGAGTGATACCCATGCCAGAAATGGTATTTAATAGTGATGAGTTGGGAGAAATGAAACAAATCTTTGTAAACCTGGAAAATGTAATGGGGCAATCTGACAAACCAAAGAGTAGAAAATCACCTAGACCAGATGGTATATATCTCAGAATATTGGCCATCCTTAGTAGCTTTTGTCAAACTTAATTTGCATAATTTAACAGATAACCATGCTCAATTCAAATCTATTAGCTAATAAGAATTGAGGATCCACCAAGCCCTTTCACATCTGTTTTTATGATATATCTCTTGACCAATGTGTGTCAACATCTGCCCCACCAACCCATCTTCATACTTTTTATTAAAGGTATCCTCAAGAGGTGAGCATTTCCAAATGCATTCTTTTTGTTTACTGAAAAATGCCTCGTCTTTCAAGCATGTGACTTTTTCCTCCCATCCGCTTTATCCCTTCAGTCATGAGCTTGAGAGAGACAAATAGTAGAAGAAAAAAAAGCCAGAATGATAAGGGCCATCCCAGAGGTCTCTAAGAACCGTCATTAACCTCCATGCCTTGCACTGAAGAACACTACTCTATAGCTTCTGAGGAGCATATGCAGTTTCTGAAGGCACAAAGTGTACGCACTTGGGTTTCTTTAATTTTTACTCCCTTTAAACTGTTTTTTTATTTCTTTTTTCCAGTCACTGGCTTGATGTGAGGTATAGTTTTCTCAGCTCCACCTTATCCATATAGGAAATAATTCTGTTTGACAGCATATAAAATTGAAATATTGATGGATTTTAATGAAACTATTATTTATTTATTTAAAAATTTATAACCGCATACAACTATGTAGTTTCCATATCACATACATAAAATCTTGTTTCCCTATTATTATAACATATAACATAGACATGACTAAATAACATCATTAATTGTCCCTGTTATAAACAGGGATAGAGCGCAAATTCAATCAATTCAGAGATACAAGCAATACTGTTATTGATCTTATTGACAGTATAAAACCAGCACCTAACTCTTTTGCAAAGTATAATTTTTAACAAAGAAAATTTGAGGAAAACAAAAATGGTTTTGAATACAATACACACAGGAGGTAGGCACGATCACTAACCATATGGCAGCATGTTAAAATCCTGACTCAAACCTCTTATGTCACAGGTCATTCCAGAAGGTATGCAGTACATGTTTTGTTTTTATTTTCTTACCTATTCTTCCCAGCATTTTCAGAAAAAATTTAAAACTGTTATTGAAACATCCACATAGTTCAAAATAAAGGGGCCTATTCAGAAAGGTGTTTCTTCTACTTTGTGCTTTATGGCTATAAACCTTTAGTACAGAGGTTAACTACGATATACAACAGAATCAAAAGTAATCCATTGTATGGATTTTAAAATGTGGCACTCAAAAGTTACAGATTCACAAGACAAACTGAAGGACCATCAGATCCAGGTTATTTAATATATAGTACAAAAAAGAAAACCAGACAGACAGGAAGGGAGGGAATCAAATTGAAGTGCAGATTGAAGGGGTTCTTTTTCCCATTTGCCCAACACTAAAGTTATCATTTTGAAGCAAATACAAACGCTGCAACTCGCATTCTCTTGGATGTCACGCATCCACGTTCCACGTATGACTTTTGAAACAGTTTTGGGCTATGCTCATCCTTGCATACTTCCCCCAACGATTTCCTCAGAGAATGTGAAGAAACCATTAGTTTTTGTTTGGTTTGTAATACTTTCATTTAATCTTTCAATGTCAGCCGCCATCTACCACAATTGTATTTGCAGGAGAGAACAGAAAAGGAAGGGGCTTCCACAAACTATAATGGCAGTAGATTTCTTGAATCTAACACTAAGGATTTTCATTTTTATTCCACAACAAAGTCCATGTCCATATTTTAGAGCTTTAATAAGAACATAAGAATAGCCTTACTGGGTCAGACCAATCCTGTCTTCACGGAGGCCAATCCAAGTCACTAGTACCTGGCAAAAACCCAAATAATAGCAGCATTCCATGCTACCATCCCATGTCTGTCTCATAGCAGACTAAGGACTTTTCCTCCAGGAACTTGTTCAAACCTTTTTTTAAAACCAGCTACATTAACTGCTCTTACCACATCCTCTGGCATCCTCCTATTGGATTTAAAAGTATTACTCTGTAACTTCATTGAGTGTCTCCTAGTCTTTGTAAATCTTGATGCAGTAAAAAAAAATCAATCCACTTGTACCCATTCTACACCACTCAGGATTTTGTAGACTTCATTCATATCTCCCCTGTGAGGAAGTAGAATATTACTGGCATCAAAGTACAACCCTGTCTATATGGTGTGCAAGTCACTTTTGCAGTAGAGTTAAACCAGAAGGGGCTTAGCTTTATTCTCATTTTTTTACTGCCAGACTTAACAGCAAGTATAGCTTCAACATTATTTTTTTTTTATTTTTTTAATTTAATTTTCTATACCGTTCTCCCAGGAGAGCTCAGAATGGTCTCTGTCTGTCCTGGCGGGCTCACAATCTATCTAATGTACCTGGAGCAATGGGGGGATTAAGAGACTTGCCCAGGGTCACAAGGAACAGCGTGGGTTTGAACCCAGAACCCCAGGATCCTGAGGCTGTAGCTTTAACCACTGCGCCACACTCCCAGAGTTAGCAGCAAACAGAAATAATAAAATGCAATTTATTTCTTTTCTAACAAAGTGATTGTTTAAATTAGAATATATAATATATATGTAAATAAGTACAAAATAAAATGTCAAAGTTAACATTTATTTAATGGGATTTATTAACCGCCTCTATGAAGAGATTCACTCAAGGTGGTGTACAGCAAGTATAATTCAACATAAAACTTACAGTTTTGTTAACAGCATTAACAGTAGTAAAGAGACCAAATATATGCATGGATACAATGAATGAGGTAAAGTTAAAATCAGTAAATTGAAATTTAATAACAGGACTACCATAAAACAGTTTCAAAAATATACTTATTAACAGCACTGAAATTCAAATGTGAGAGATATAATACATACGAAAAGCGAGACATGATACTTATGGAGCATCTAATAAGCACAAATCAGAACATTCAAATAGCAAAGATATGACACTAATGCTTTTGTATAAAACAACTTATCCTATAGCTGTGGGGTCAAATGCAGTTATTAGATGGGGACAAGATGAGTGTGTTGGACTAAACAGATGGGAAGCTAAACTCAAGGCAAGTTGTTTATACAGTTAAGGTATAAGGAACTGATTTATTTAGTATGTGTGACAAGCTAGTTCTGGTGCAGAAAGAGTATATAGTCAATCACCCTGTATATTAATGGCTTGGGTGAAGAGCCAGGCTTTCGCCTGCTTCCTGAAGCAAAGGTAGTCTGGAGTTAGACGTAGCCCCACTGGGAATAAATTCCAGAGCATGGGGGCTACTCCTAAGAACGCTCACTGGCGAGTTTCACATCATATAGTTTCTTTTGATGAGGGTACAGATAGTGATGCTCCTTAAGAGGATCTCGGAGATCTTGACAGTGTATAAAGACTTAGCTTTTTTTTTTTTTTTTTTTTTAAGTATTCTGGCCCATTTTGTCTGAGGAAATGGAAAAAATTTAGCCTTCTAAGGTAAGTTTTTAAGTTTTATTAGGATTTTATATACCGCCTATCAAGGTTATCTAAGCGGTTTTACAAGCAGGTACTGGTAGCCAGTGTAGTTTATGCAGGAACTTAAAATTTAATGCTAAGAAATGCAAGGTCATGTATTTGGGCTGCAAAAACCCAAGCGAACGGTACAGTTTAGGGGGTGAAGAACTTAAGTGCACGACAGAAGAGCGGGACTTGGGTGTGATTGTTTGTGATGATCTTAAGGTGGCCAAACAGGTTGAAAAGGTAATGGTGAAAGCTAGAAGGATACTAGGTTGCATAGAGAGAGGTATGGCCAGTAGGCAAAAGGAGGTATTGATGCCCCTGTATAAGACTTTGGTGAGACCTCATTTAAAATATTGTGTATGATTCTGATTCTGGAGGCTGCACCTTCAAAAAGATATAAAAAGGATGGAGTCGGTCCAGAGGAAGACTACTAAATGGTGTGTGGTCTTCATCATAAGCTATATGGGGACAGATTTAAAGATCTCAGTCTATATACTTTGGAGGAAAGGCGGAGAGGAGAGATATGATAGAGACATTTAAATACCTACATAATGTAAATGCGCATGAGTCGAGCCTCTTTCATTTGAAAGGAAGCTCTGGAATGAGAGGGCATAGGATGAAGTTAAGAGGTGATAGGCACCAGAGTAATCTAAGGAAATACTTTTTTACATAAAGGGTGGTAGATGCTTGGAACAGTCTCCCGGAACAGATGGTGGAGACAGAGACTGTGTCTGAATTCAAGAGGGCCTGGGATAGGCAAGTGGGATCTCTCGGAGAGAGAAAGAGATAATGCTTACTGTGGATGGGCAGATTAGATGGGCCATTTAGCCTTTATCTGCCATCATGTTTCTATGTGTGATGTGGTCTTGCAGCTGTCTTATCAGTCGTGCTGCAGCTTTCTAAATTAGTTGTAGATGATGCAAACACTTTTTGATTAAACCAGTATACAGGGTATTGCCGTAGTCTGGTCGTGATGTTATCATGGCATGAACTACTATGGTCAGAGTTATCTTTTCAATATATGGAGAGAGATTTTGTAGATGCTGAAAATGATAGAGAAAGAGACAGTTTTTAAAGGATGTATGAATTTGTGGGATCAGAGTGAGTGACAAATCTAGCAGTATCCTGAGATTCCTGACCTGTGATTTTTTTTAGGGGAAGTTCATACTTCCCAAAAGATATTTGTCCACTTGTGTTAGAAATCCAAAAAAAATCTCTGTTTTCCTTGGGTTCAGGCAGAGTTTGTTGTTGCTTGCCCATTCCTGAGTTGCAATTGGACAGGCAGTCATTTTATATAAAGCTGTGGATAGATCTGGTTCAATGGGTATGAGTATTGTAGTGAAGATGGGATACTGGGCTAGATGGACCATTGGTCTGAACTAGTAAGGTTATTCTTATGTTCTTATGAGTAGCTGCATATCATTGGCATAGATATAGATAAAAGCAATGTTTCCTCTAAGCTGCACAGCTGTGCAGCTGCGCACCTTTTAGCAGGATGCTGTGCAGCTGATGGGGTTGGGACCAACACCTTCTGCCGCTACTGCTGTTGCTGCTTTTCCAAAGTAGCAGTGGCAAACTGAAACAGGCCGGCAGCAGGACCTTCCCATATATATCCAAAGCCGCCAGTCTGTCCTCTCCAACATCACTTCTTCTTCCGGGGCAGAGCCAGCAGCCATAAAAATGTATAGGAAAGTCTCCGAGCCGGTTTGTTTTAGTTTGCTGCTGCTGCAACTGCTGCTTTGGAAAAGCAGCAGTATCGGTGGGGATGCTAGGAGGCAAATGCTGGTGGATGTGGGGGGGGGAGAGAGAGAGGACAGACGCTGGTGGATGTGTGGTGGGTGGGAGAGAGAGGAAGTAGATAGTGGTGGAAATAGGGTGGGGCAGATGCTGGTGGAAGGGGGGAGAGAGAGAGGGCATCTGTTTTAAATGGTTTGGGGATAGGTGGGAAGACGGGGCAGAAGCTGGTAGATGTGGGGTGAGTGGGGGAGAGGGGGCAAATACTGGTAAAAAAGAGATGAGGGCAGACACTGGTGGAAAAGGGGTGGGGAGAGGGATTAAACACTGATGGAAGTGGGCTAGGAGGACAGAGGGGGCAGAAACTGGTGGAAATGGTTTGGGTGGGGGAGAGAGAAGAAGCAGATTTTGTATAGAAGTAGGAAGACAAATTCTAGATGGAATAGGGGAGAGAGAGTGCAGATATTGGAGGTGGAGTACAGATAAGGGAGATGATGGAGTGGGGGAAGTGAAAGGGGAGATGCTGGATGGAATCTGAAGGGGAGAAAGGGGGCTGACATCTGGAAGGGAGAGATACAAAGAGGAGGGAAATATTGATGGAAGATGCTGGATGGAAAGGGGAAGGGGGAATATATTGTAGAATAGACGGAGGAAGACAGAAGCCTGGCTGGAAGAGGAGAGAGACAGGAGGAAGATGATGGAAGGAGAAAGTGAAAGGGGAGAGAGGAGGCATACTGTATAGAAGGGGGAAGAGACAGAAGAGAGAGATACTGATAGAAGGGGAGAGAGTGTGTGTAGATGCTGGATGGAAAGAGGAAGAAGAGGCAGATGCTGTATAGAAGGGGCCAGATGCTAGATAGAAGAGGGGAGAGAAATGAGAAGATATTTGGGAGGAGAGACAGAAAGGAAGGGGAAAGATGGGGCAGATATAGGGGGCAAATATTGTATCGAAGGGGAAGAAAAAGAGGGCAGTGATGTTGAAAAACTGGAAATAAGGGGAAATAAAATAATAATAATAATAACTTTATTTTTTTCTATACAATCTTGCGACTTCTAGGCGGTTTACAGTGAAGAGAGCTGGGCAATCAGCGAATTACAGAATACAAATAGCAAAGATGTCACTGAACAGTCAGCGAATTACAGAATACAATTAGTAAAAAATACACATATTTCTCAGTTATCAGCATGGTGTTAATAGTTTTAAAATGGTATCTGATTAGGAGATAAATCTATCAAACATGCTATCTTAATTTCTTTCCGAAATGCGTAGGTCAACCTGGCTGTGTTGATGTAATTGCCTAGCCAGGTCTTCTGTTTACTAGCTTGAAATAGAGAGTTGCGTGGAGACAGAAATCCCACCCTTCCCCGCCCGTCCCCGCCAGGATCCTCTCCATCCCCGCCAGGATCCTCTCTGTCCCCACCCATCCCCGTCAGGATCCTCTCCGTCCCCACCCATCCCCGCAAGGAATTACCTCCATCCCCGCCCGTCCCCTTAAAAAGCAGCAATTACTTCTGACAGGATCATCAATTCCACAGTTTCTTTTGCTGTTTTTCTTGTGGAATCTCTTTGGTGGAATCCTTTTTTTTGTTTTCTGTTCAGGTAATTAACTTATAAACCCCCTCTTTTACTAAGGCTGATGTGTCCATTATATTATATGGACGAACCCTTCTTCCAAAAGCCTTCCTTCCCCGTGGGAGTCCCGTTGGCTAGAGGGGGGTCCCCGTGGGAGTCCCATGGGCCAGAGGGGGGTCCCCATAGGAGTTCCGTGGGTTATGGGGGGGATTCCCGCGATCCCCGTTCCCATGCAGACCTCTAGATTGAAACCTAAAAGTTCTGTCCAGAAAGGACCTGTATTTGCAATCAGTGATCCTTGGATAGGCAAAAAGATTGCAATTTCTGGTTGTCCTAGTGAGGATGTGTAGCTCGAAATGTAGTAAGAGATAGGTAGGGGCCATTCCCCACACCAGTTTAAAGCAAAAGCACAAGAATTTGAACATTATTCGTGCCTCCATTGGCAACCAGTGTAGCAGTTTGTAGTAGGGACTAACATGCTCGCTTTTCTTTAGTCCGAATATTAAGCAGACGGCCGTGTTCTGCCAGGGTGAGGGAAGGAGAGGAAAAGCTGCTGGTAGATCTTATAAAAGAGGGAATGATTAGATTGTAAGAATGAATTAAATTTGGACAGAGGTAGAAAATAAATTGAAGAAAGCTGAAAGGAAAGGAGGAGAGAAAAATCCTAG
Organism: Geotrypetes seraphini; assembly: GCF_902459505.1. Taxonomy (NCBI): domain Eukaryota; kingdom Metazoa; phylum Chordata; class Amphibia; order Gymnophiona; family Dermophiidae; genus Geotrypetes; species Geotrypetes seraphini. Next base: position 138,162,598 of record NC_047086.1, read on the forward strand.
CAAGAGACTTAAGACAGAGAAACCAGAAAAGTAAATGGCCAGAAAACAAAGGTAGAAAAAAATCATTTTATTTTTAATTCAGAATAAAGTAAGGTGGTACTCGTTTTTATAAAGGTTAATAAGTAGAAATAGAAAATAGAATTAAGATGATATCTTTTCTTTGGACTAATTTTAATACATTTTTGACCAACTGTCAGAAACTAAAACCTCCTTTCTCAGGTCAGGACAACTTACTGTCTTGACCTGGGGAAGGAGGGGTTGGCCCCTGAGAGCTAACTGAGAAATGTTTTTAGTCCTTTCAATAAAATATCATCTTATTTTCCATATTTTTATTTATATTTGTAATTATTAATTTGTAATGTACATTGTGTAATACCATCAAGGTAATGTAATGGAAAATTATTGCTCACATCAACTCGGCCCTTTACTCACAAAAATACGCTTTTGCTCACAGGAACTCAGTCCTTAGAGGGAACATTGGATAAAAGCATTGAAATGTCAGTTTCACAGGGAAAGGCAGGGGGTGAAAAACAGATAAAAATGGATGGGTGACAAAGCAGTATAATTTTATGGTTTATAATATGCCAGGAAACCCAAATCTTTTAAGTCCTTTTCTTGTTGGTGTCAAGTAATTTATCATTTTAACTTTGGAAGTCATACATTTCCAGGTGGCTTAAAATTTCCTCTCAGTATTCTGACCTGAAGGTCATTGATGGAGTGCTCTGGTCTCAAAAAATTGTTCAACCACTGTGGGGCCACCTTGGTTTGCTCTTTAGTTCCTGTGTGAGTTGATTCTTGTCTTTGGCATGTGGCCCATCTCCCCAAAATATCACCCTTCAATTTTGGAGCAACTCTGTAAAGTGCACCAATATATGTGTACCACAGTATGTAGCTTGATTATATTACTACTGCTACTATTATTTCTTATTTCTATAGTGCTACTAGATGCACGCAGCGGTGTACATTAAACATGCAAGAGATGGTCCAAGCTCAAAAGAGCTTACAATCTAAGGGCTAGATGCATTAAAGTCAGTCGGTAATTCCAACCGATTCTGGCCGAGCAATCAATGCACTATCAAGCTTGCATGCAAATCATATGCACGGAAATGCAAATCCATATGCATGCAAACCCGACAGATCAGTCAGTAAGCGATTGAAACATGCACAGAGCCCTAACAGTAGTGACGGGGGAAGCAGCTTCTTTTTTTTAATGGCACAGATGTTGTGCTGTGTTACACACACACAATCTGCCCCATTAAAAAAATAAAAAAGCCCCCCACGCTGATGGCCCTACCCAAACAACCCCCCCCAAACAAAAAAGCACTGTGACCTCCCCCCCACAGTAGCAAAAATGGCCTACTTCCTCCTGCCTGGCTAAATACCTGCACACTACGCCCCTACCTGGTCCTGGACCCCCTGCGCCACCCCCCCCCCAAACCATCCCCTCCCCTCCCCCCTTCCTCCCAGAAAAAGGAAAAGGCTGGAGGGATGCTCCCCTGAACCCCACCCCCAAATCCCCCATACCTTTGGTAGATGTTAGGAGCTGGAGGGAAGCACAGTCCCTCCAATTTCAAGGCTCGCATGTGGTGAAATGACAGGCCTTCCCCTCCCTGGTGCACCATGTGATGCATGGGGAGGAGCCTAAGGCCGTGATTGGCTCAGATGCCTAAGACCCCTCCCAAGGAGCCTTGGGCATCTGAGCCAGTCAGGGCCTTAGGCTCCTTCCTGTGCATCACATGGTACACTGGGAAGGGGATGGCTCATCATTTCCCCACATGCGAGCCTTGGAGCTGGATGCACCATTCTTCCCTCCAGCTGATAGTAATTTTCTATGTGAAAAACAAAAAATGTTTTCCATCTACCGGATCTCTATCTGTCAGTCATGTTTTAAAAGACTGAGTGACTGTGTTAAATGTTAAGTTTTCCAGTCTTGGTGCTTTATTTTTAAGTGCTTTTGAAATACTTTGTCATTACATTGCCATGCTTATTTGTTGCTTGGTTCTACAAATATTGGAAAACTTTCAGCCAGTCATAATGAAGCATAAAGTTAATATCACAACATTTCAGCCAATTATATTGAAGAATAAAGGATCCCCCTGTAGAAAAGATGTTGGTGTTGGACACTTTTCCTGTTTATGACAGCAAGTGCTCAGTTATGGCAAAAACCATTGACTCACTTCTCATGGGCCAACTGGCAGCCAACTGATAGTAACAACTGTAAGTTATGATTAAGTTTGGTCAGCTATCAACTAGGAATCAGGAGAGTAGAGAAGTAGCGTATCCAATGCACCATCGAATCCTAGAGCTGAAATGTTCTGTATATTTGTATCAGTAAATCAAACCATCCAGTCTTAACTAGAGTTAAAAGGCTCTGCATCTTTCTGTGGATGAACTGAATCAGCCAGTTCTGGAGATGAAATGCTCTGTATCTCCTTTCTCATTCATTGATTTACTCTTCAGTGACTCTCTTCTGTCTTTCAGGTGCTCAGATTGATGATCACATCCCGAAAAGAGCCTCTGCCAGAATCCTTGCCCCTCCTGGAGGAAGATCCAGTGGCATCTGGTAAACACTACTGACACAGTACCCTCTTCCACAAACCTTCAAAAAGGAATACAATAGAAACTTTGCAACTCCATGACCAGCCCTCCTTAGCCAATAAAACATGCTTCTGGAAGAAAAGAGGACCCCCATCCAAGCTGAGCTCTTAGCTGTATGACAAGATTGCAACATTTCACAACTTTGACACACAAAAAAAAGAATAAGCACTTTGAAATGATATAGTTGTAGGTTCTACAGAAACACAAGCCCTCAAAGCTTTATGTTTGTTTCCTTGTTTGTGATGGGAAGGAATTTTCACATGAAAAGATATTTACAGAGAAAGTACATTGTAACATGGTTTCATTTGCAGGGAACAAATTATGGTGGGTTTTCGATCTTTTTTTTTTTTTGGGGGGGAGGTCTGCTGTTGATGGGAACTGAGGTTTAATCATCATCCTATAGGCAGAGATAGGAGCAAGGAAAGGAAAAAACTGTTTAATAAGTAAGACGAGCCATGTCTTTCTACCATCCCTTCCCTATTTTTGTTTAGTTGGCCTATGATTTGTGTGGCATATTATCTCCAGATACTGGTTACATGTTGCTAACATTAACTTTTGTTTTAATTATGTTCACTTTTTTTATTTTGTAATAAAATTTCAAATTGAAAAAAAAAAAATTTAAAAAAAAATGCAAAACAAAATAAAACACCTCTCAGGAGCAGAGCATCTTCTCTGAGAGGTGTTTGCCAGGACAGTAGTAGGGAAAAGGCCATTTGCCTCTGACGTTTTCACCACTGATTTCTTTACACTGTAAAACTGACCTAAAGTGCTTTGAACAGCAAGAAACCCTTTGTTGTCCTTTGAAGTTGAATTTATTTTGTTTATTCTGAAATAGTGGTGAGGGGTCATTCTGGCTTCCTTAAGTTAAACTGCCTAGCACCAGTGCAACCAACATAGAAGGTCCACTTTAAGAACATAAGACTAGTTATACCGGGGCAGATCAAAGGTCCATCTAGCCCAGTATCCTGCTTCCAATATTGGACAATCCAGGGTACAAGTACCTGGCACCTTCTCAGATTCCATGCCATCAGCCCCAGTGATAAGTAATGGCTTTCCCCATGTCTGTCTTAATAGTAGATGAGGGATTTTTCTCCAGGAACTTGTCCAAACTATTACCATGTACTTTTTCAAACAGTAAATACTGTAATTGATTCACATTTACCTTTTGTACTCCATTCAATATTTTGTAAATCTCTTTCATATCCCCATCAGCCATTTCTTTTCGAAGCTGAAGAGCCCTAACATCTTTAGCTTTTCCTCCTAAGAGCCATTCCATCCCTTAATCATTTTGGTTGCCCTTCTTGTCTTTGTACGTTTTCCAGTTCTACAATATCTTTTCTGAAATGTGATGACCAGAGGAGAGGAGAATTGCTAAATACAAGTCTGAACAGACGAAAACTAGGACTGGCTCAGACTTTCACTTGTGTAAATCTGAATGAATAGCTTCCTTTCTGCAGGAGCTGATTTAGCAGTTTGGTTTTGAGCAGTCTTCAATTCTCCCCCTTCCCCGGCTCCACCCATCCAGCCACCACTGCCCCAAAAAGATGCAGCAGTATGTCATGCCAAGGTAAAAGTAGAAATGCTCTGCAGGACTTAGGTACTTTCCTTTCTCTTCCCAGCCCCCCACCCCCTATTCTGAACAGGTCATCTCCTGTATATCCTAGCTGGTTTCTCATCCTTGTTAAATTAACTAGAAAATAATTTTGCCTGGCAATAACCTCCTGCATGAGGAGAATCCTGATGGTATATTTTGCTGTCCTGGTCTAACCACTAGGTAAACTAGACATCTGTCTTGGGCAGCACAATTCAAAGGGTGAGTGGCACCATCAACTTATCTAAAGAAGACCCCTCACAGCCAGTGCAGACACTTGAGAATCTGTGTCGGGGCACCCCCTTAAACATATTTTAGAGGAGGCATGATCCAGCAGTCCTTAAGCATATGCAGATGCTCAAGGCCCCACACCAGATTCAATGAGGATGCTTTAAACAAGGTGACTGCAGGGAAGGGAAACCATTGAATACCTCGGGGAGGTGAGGCAGAAAAGGGGAGATGCTGAAAATCTCAACTGAGGGGAGGTAGGAAAAAGAAACATGCTGAGTATCTTGTGGGGAGGGAAGCAGAGAGATGCTGGACACCTTGGGGAGGGGAGGTAGAGAAGGGTAGGTGCTGGACATTGGGGGGGATCAGCATTTAGTGAGTAGTACATGGCTGAAGAGTCATCTAGGACAGGGGTCTCCAAAGTCCCTCCTTGAGGGCCGAATCTAGTCAGGTTTTCGGGATTTCCCCAATGAATATGCATGAGATCTATGTGCATGTACTGCTTTCAATGCATATTCATTGGGGAAATCCCAAAAACCTGTCTGTATTCGGCCCTTGAGGAGGGACTTTGGAGACCCCTGATCTAGGATATTGCTTGTCCTTGGGCTAACCCTGGCACTATGCTATTCCCACCTTCAGTCCTTTATCAAGGTGTTTTAAGTTTAGATGTACTGATACCCATGTGTCTCTGTCACTGTATAATATACAGTATATCATGTAGTTACAAACTCCCTGAGCCCAGGAGCTTACAGTCTGAGCAAAGCGGCCTTTGGGAAGACTCATACATATGGTAGATGTGAGCAAGATGTAAAGATTCATAGCTATCTACTGACCACTAGACAGTTTTGTAGCTTTGAACATTGTTCAGCACATGTGTAGTTAACACATATTCATCTGCAAATAAGGAGAGCCTAGAATGGTGTTGTAGGGCATAAGGAAGGGCACAGGAAAGTTTTTGATTTGTTTTTGGGAAAATTGTGCTCTCTTCCCCCAATCGTAGTTGATTATTTTCAGTTCATTTTGCAAATTTGTTGTAATAAAAGGGATTTTTTTTTTTTACAGGTGTTAGAACCATATTATTGTGGCAAATCAATTGTAGATTCATAGGGTAATGCACAGTCAATCAAATTGAGTTTCACTAAGCAGCGATTTGTGCTTCTAACTTTGAGAGATATGCTTCTAAATTGGCGTTTCTGAAAATTTACTAGGTCCGAGTATCTAAATTTATACCCAGTTTCACTGAACTAAATTTAGGAGCATAAAAAGTGGATGGGAAGTGGAAGGATATCAGCACTTGTTTTTGGCCCTAAATTAGAGTCATAAATGTAGGCAAATGAATGGTAGGGCTACATTTTATAAACATAGCTTTTGAGCTCCTAAATTGTGACAAATTTTCAGCTGCACTCTTAGGGCCCCTTTTACAAAGCTGCAATAGCAATGCTGCCATGGTAAATGTACCAAAGCCCACAGGAATTGAATGGGCTTTGGTGTATAAAAGGGCCCTTAGCCTTTTAAGTTTGGCTGAAAATAGGACACAGATTTAAAAGCTCAGTTGTTTTTTTTTTTTTTTGTTGCTGCTATTATTAATACAGGCCCTTCATGCTAATGAATACAAATCTCTAGTAGGTGTCTTTATTTTAACTGCCTGAACATAAAGATGTTACCATCAGAATGAAACTAGCTTGGGACCCAAAATTTAGTCTTATGAAGACAACCAGTAGTAACATGTAAAGTAAATTTCAAATAGAGGACCAGGCAAGACACAACCCTATAGACATCCAACATGCAGACCGTCATACCTTCATGGAAAGAGTACATAACATTGTTCATTTTATTTGGGACAACCAGTTTTAAGAATCTCCTCGAGCTCGCCCGTATTGACAGAATCAAAAGTTCCCATCAGATGAACAGATAAAACAGAAGGCTTGATGCTGTTTTGGGGGCATTTTTCCTGCAGCTGTCTAGCTAAAAATATTTCTATATAACTTTAGGGCTGAAAGCTTTTGCTACATGGAAAGTGCAGCAGTCAAAATGAGGACAGACACGCGGCAGCCATTTGTGGTTCGTGATTAAAAATCATGAAAGAGGTAATCATAAACCTGATGGTCATGTTTCAGCAACAGCCTGCATCAAGGGTAGTGCACATTCATCTTTATTGCATAATTTATTATACAGACAGTCCCCGAGTTACATGGGGGAAGCCTCTGCTTGCCCTGGATCGGTTGCATGGAATGTTGATACTCTGGGTTTTGGCCAGGTACTAGTGACCTGGATTGGCCACCGTGAGAACAGCTACTGGGCTAGATGGACCCAGTAAGGCTGTTTTTATGTTCCTATGACTTAAGTACGACTCGTACTTAAGAATGCAGTTGTGGCTTCATTTGATTTCACTGAGTAGTATTTCCAGTAGCATACATTTCTCCTGCAACAGTTTTCAGGAATGATGCATAGCCACATTAAGAACAGAGTGTGGTTGTGCATGCTGTACCTTAGAGGGAACATTGGTAGGGACAGTTGACCCTTTTGGCAGCTGGAAGCAGAGAAAAACAGCAAGAACCTTAAAATCTACAAGTTCTGAGTTACATACAAATCCGAGTTAAGAACAGTTTTAAAAACGTAACTCGTTCTTAACCCAGGGACTGCCTGTACCACCTTCCACACCTGGTTAGAGGACAAACAAAGCAATATCTGAAATTAACTTAACAAAGCACAGATAGCATAAACAGCTTATAGACTGCAACTCCTCTATAAAGATAGAGCTTGACACAATTTATAAAAATTAGAAAAAAATATACAATAGAATTTAAAATAATATTAAGAGACAAAAATTACAGTTTTGAAAATAGGTTTTCAAATGTTTTCAAAATATTTTGAAAAACCCCAGATCATGCAGCTGAAAATGAAAATTATTACAGAGCTTGATAATTTTGAAATATAAAGACTTCCCCAATTTGCCAGTGTGAGCAAGGCCTTTTGATGTGAGGAAAGACAATTTAAGTTGTTGAGTTGTTCTAATTGTGTCAGGTCTTACTGAATTCCAAGATAGAGGAATTAAAGAAGGAAAGATGCCATGCAAGATCTTAAATGTTAGGCAGACACATTTAAAATAAATCCTAGAAATTATTGGGAGCGAATGAAGTTTTAGCAAAAGCAGAGATACATGGTCAAATTTGCTTTTAGCAAAGATCAACCTAGCCACAGTATTCTGGATCAACTATAGCAATCTTAAATATATCTATATATTTTTTTTTTATTTTTTTTTTAACAGCAGATAGTATCTCCTGCTGAACTGCAGCATCACTGAAAGATCTGCCTTTGCCCTTGGGTGTGTGTTAATTGCAGGACCAACCTTACTGAAGAGCTAACACTGGCTTCCCTAATCCTCTGCAGAATTGGGTATCTTGCTGTAGTGCCCACTGTTAGAGGGTAAAGTTCCATATCAATTTATGAGTAAGGAGTGTTGGGGTTAATTATTAATTTACAAACATTTACAAAGAAACATTTACAAACCGCTTATCAAGCCTTCTAAGTGGGGTATAGAGGAACACTCATAATACAATATGATACAATGACTAATAAGTACGGTAATTCACATAGGTACTCTCTATACTTGCGCAAACACCTGCTGAAGCAGAACATTTTCAAATCTTTTTTTTTTAAATTCCTTCACACCCTGCAATATTCTCAAATAATACAGTAGTGTATTCTAGAGCATTGGCCCCATAATGAACAAAATAAAAGACTGGTATTGCTCTAGTCTTAACAGTTTATAAGGAAGGTACATCTAACTTAGCCTAATTCATTGATCTTAAAGCTCTCAAAGGCTGATACAATCTTAAGCTAGCAGTGATGACAGCAGAGATAGTATTACTCAATCCTTAAATTCAACATAACCTTAAATTCAGTTCTCTGTTGGATCAGCAGCCAGTGTCGACATTTTAAAAGCCGAGATATTTAGATCAACCAAAAATGACTCTGGCTGTTGTATTCTGGGCCCACCTGTAAGTGCTCTCGCAAAGTTTTCCAATAATCCTAAAAGTAACCCATTCCAGTAGTCAAAACAAGGACAAATTCAACTTTTAATAACTTTTCTGAAGTTCTCCTTTGTCAGATAACACATTTATGTGTATCTGTGTTCTGTACCCCTTGTGTTTTGGGGGGGCTCTGCTTATTGCTCACTGTTATTGGCAAGAACTGTTGGATGATGTATATACTATTACAGAGCTGCCAAGGGGGCCAATCCACTCAGCAGCAGATTCTTTGTCCCTCCCTTTCCATTGCTTTGCCATTCATGGCCTATTGTTCTGCCCCTGGCACAGCCAATTGGCAGCCAGAAACAAAAGGGGTTGCCTCCCTATGCCGAGGCAGCAGGAAAGGCCTTCATAAAAGGTCAACTCCTGCTGCTACAGGTTTAGCAGCAGCAGCAGATGTCATCCGATGAAGGCGTTTCCTGCTGCCGCAAAACAAAGAAGCAACTAGGAGATCACAGGTTATCAGTAGGAGGGCAGGAAAAGACCCGCAAAATCAGGAGGCTTGGTAGGTCTGCTATTACTGGCATGATGTCACTTCATTTGCTATTTCTGGATAGGGGTTAGTGCAGAAATTCAGTATGGAATTTGGAGCCTGTTAAGTTGCTTTAAGGCAATAAAGTGTGTTGCCAAAAATACATCTTAACACTGTAATTTTTATCCCAATGCCCATTAAATAATAACAAGTGCAAAGGGCGGCTCATTTATTATGCAAACCGAATAACACAGCTTTCATTCAACTTTACTAGCTCTTTTATTCATTGTAGGTTAAGAACACCTCAACAGGTGTTAATTTCCCTAGAGTATTCAAGCCACTACAGGAGAGCTGATGCTCCTCAAGGTGCTGTCAAAGGTGCCTGCCTTTGAAAAGAAATTGCTTTCCCCACCCCCAACTCAATAACAAAAATTAGTGCCAATTGCTCCCCAGTCCCCACCCCAATCTCCCAACCCGGAACTGTTTGTTTGTTAAACTTTAAGGTGCTGCAGGGCTTCTTTCAATCCCTTCACCTCAATACCTCTTTGTTCAATTTTAAAATGCTGCTGCCCCCCTCTCCCCTCCCCCTGCTCATCTCCCCATTCTCCAGCACTTAACATATGAGTCCTGGGTGGACGACAGAAGGAGTGGTTTTTGGTCACACCTGCCCTAGCAGTTCCCTCATTTAAAATGCTATTCTGCACTATTTTAAATAAGGGAATAGTTGGGGTAGAAGTGGAATCACCTAGAGGGGTGGCACGCTGCATTTAAGAAATAGGGATAAAAGGGCAATTCTTATGTTTTTATTGGATGGTTACTTGAAACAATTTTTTAAGGGACGGAGGACAGGCATTTTTTAAACTGGTGGGCAGCCTTGTGAAAGATAGTGGGGCCAAGTTGGGACCCTCTGTCTTTGTTGTTAGTGTGGCTGGGAATGCAGGTGTAAGTGCAAAACATTACTCTGGGATCCAATAACTTGTGTTACTATGATGCCATGGGTTACTAAATCCCACAGTAAATTTTCTCATGGTAAAATAGCTCACACATGTGCCTTTTTACTATGGGTTAATAAATAGAGGCCTTGGTTTGAAATGAAGTAGCAGCAGTCTAAATGTTTTACCATATAGTGCTTTATAGGGAAGATGCCAGAAGGGTGGAGGAGTGAGATTTTTTCGGGAGTAAAATATACTTTCCAAATATGGATCATCTCCAGAGTATTTCAAGAGCTTGAGGTATAGTGCTCTCAGTCCAGCAGCATAGATGTCCTGGCCTGCTGCCTTCCTGTTGTAAGTCGGTTCATCTTGGTGAAAACAACTAAAATTATAGTTTTGTTTTTGCTTGGAGGGGGGGGCAAGAGTTCCATCTCGCTGTGTGCTTCTAGTCCAATAAGAACCAGCTTCTAATAGGGCTATAGCTTCTTAATCCTTCCTTTGTAATTACCTAGGGGGGGGAGTTTCTTCCATTTTTAAATCCTTCACCATGTCACCCAGCAAAACACAACTAGGCATCACAAATTAGACACAAACCATATGCCATCTGGTAGATGTGCCTCCCTGACCCTAGTCTATTAGGCTTCACTGTTGGTCATGGCAGATGGTCTGTTTCTCCAGGGGCTGTGTTTGCTCTCTGTTCAGTATTCCCAAACTCAACAGAAACACAAAGATGGGAATTAGAGTTCAAACCACACACAGTTTGACAATTTGGATTTAAAAATAATGCTACTTATACTGTTTTCATTCTGTGTGGCTTAGTGGTTAGAGCTAGAGCCTCAGTTGTCGGTTCAAATCCCACGCTGCTGCTTGTGACCCTGGGCAAGTCACTTAATCCTCCACTGCCCTAGGTACATTAGATAGATTGTGAGCCCACCGGGACAGATAGAGAAAATGCTTGAAATACCTGTATATAAACAGCTTTGAGTGTGGTTGTAAAACTACAAAAAGGTGGTATGCAAGTCCCAATTCCTTTCTCCTATACAGTGATACCTTGGAATCCGAACTCAATCCGTTCCAGAACCCCGTCGGAATGCCAAAGCATTCGAGTTCCAAGACAATTTTTCCCATTGAAAATAATAGAAACTGGATTAATCTGTTCCTGGGTCCCATAAACTCAAATTTTAACAGTAAATACACTGGATTTTAAGGTAAAATATTAACAAATATTCCAAAGCAGATTCTGGGGCAAAATTTGCTTGAATTTTTAGTTCAGATTCCAAGTTGTTCGAGTACTGGGACATTCGGATTCCAATGTATCACTGTATTATGTAGGGTTGCATTAGTTCTTTCAACTTTTCAAGACTGTAGCAGATAAACATAAGCCCTTTTTTCACAGTTCTGCCATGAACCAAATACTCTAGTGGACTATCCTCTCTCCCCCACCCCCAGCACAATGAACTGAAACACATCTTTCTAGACTTTATTGTGCTAATACATTTTCTGCACATCCTTTTACTGAAAAAAGAAAGACGTGCAAAGCAAAGTTGTCTTACAGAAATTTACATTTGTTCTCAGAATCCATTTTACAAAAATCTACCCATTCCTCTTCAAGAAAGTACTGGACCTGGACTGAAGTGATCAAGTTCTGTCATGCAGTATTGGCTTCAGTATCCTGGTACTGTAGCTTCAAAGTGATCTTTTTCTTCAAAATTGGTGGACCAGGCAGGGCTGGAAATTGCTCAGCCTATGCTCGACAGCTAGAAAGAGCTCTTTTTTCCATATCCAGTGAGCAGAATGCCCTGAATCTCGAAAATAGATGATGGTCTGTCCTTAAATACCTCACAGCTCCAGCCAGCTTCATCCTTGCGTGGACCAGCTGTGATAAATGGGCATAGCTCACCTTCATTGCTCCTTAGATTTCTTGGGCTTTACATATTTCACCTTTGTGTGTATGTGTGTGTGTGCGTGCATATGTGTTGAAGCTACAGTAACTTGTACATGTCATAATAGGAGCGCTCTAGGTTTCGTGTGCTACAAGTCTGTTGTATAGTAAGTAACATGGTGGTTATTATGAGGACAGTTATAACTTTTTAAAAAATTTTGAACGCTATGCTGACAATGCAGAATGAAAAAGAAAAACATAGAACAGACCTGAAACCAAAATATTTTTTGCCTGTTTCTGGTGAAGCTAACTCCAAATGGGATTTTGTGTGTTTGGAGAGTTCTTTGTTTTTTCGGGGTTTTTTTTTAGGTTTTATTTCATTTATTTATTGGGGGGGATAATGCAAAGAGTGAAGATTGCAAAACTCAACAAATAAAGACTATAAGGTACACACGTGCATATTCTATCAACATTATGGTGCTAAGAGTGTGTTGGCCAAAAGCTCACACCACTTCCCTGTGCTTTAGCCATCTGTTTCACACTAAACCAATTTTAAAAATGTTCTGGTACCAATTCTCATTAAATTGTTGAATTTCTATATGTCTCTTTCCTAGTTTCATTTCCTTGGCGGTACTTGTTAGATTAAGGGAGACATTCCACTTATTTCACTGAGATCAGTGCAGTAGCAGATTCTAATCCTAAATGACTGTCTAGGAAGACTCAAATGTCACAGTGGAGTCAGATAACTTTACACTAAGGGTAGCGTGTTGGCTGCATGCCATGTTAAACCAAATTCAGCAAAATCTCTTGACAAGTCACAGATTCATTTGAAAACTGCATATGTTTGGTATCATAACAGCTTCTCTGAGTCATTTAACCACTCAAAAATGAATCCAGGTCCCATTTTACTTCAGTCAACAATCAGGAGAATATTTCAGTTGTCTTGGACCAAACTATTCACATGGCTGCATATATAAGGTTTATTCTTGATCTTTTGTTTCACAGTAACCAGTCACCAACTTTTTGATGATTTGTGTATTGACATGTTATGGCACAGTTTAAAAATTGCTACACTGAAAGAAGAGTTGAATATACCAATCAAATCTTTTTACAAGTGCTCAAGCCCCAAAGATACAGTTATTACAATCCAATGGTCACAGAGCAAGGGTGGGCAAACACGGTCCTCATGGGCCAAAACCTAGTCAGGTTTTCAAAATTTTCAAAATGAATATGTATGAGATTGATTTATATGTACAGTTTCCATTGTATGCAAATAGATCTCATGCAGTATTATCGTGCAAATCCTGAACACCCAACTGGGTTGGGTGGGTTCTTTGAACCACTCCAGAACCACAACTGGGTCCAGAAGTGTTCCAATGTTCTGCACACTGATCTTAGCCACTAGACCGGACATGGGCAACTCCGGTCCTCGAGGGCTGGAATCCAATTGGGTTTTCAGGATTTCCCCAATGAATGTGCATTGAAAGCAGTGCATGCAAATAGATCTCATGCAGATTCATTGGGGAAATCCTGAAAACCCAATTGGATTCCGGCCCTCAAGGACCGAAGTTGCCCATGTCTGCACTAGGCACACACACACTCTATCCCAGGGGTCCCCAAAGTCCCTCCTTGAGGGCTGAATCCAGTCGGGTTTTCAGGATTTCCTCAATGAATATGCATGAGATCCTTGTGCATGCACTGCTTTCAATGCATATTCATTGGGGAAATCCTGAAAACCCGACTGGATTCAGCCCTCAAGGAGGGACTTTGGGGACCCCTGCTCTATCCAAAGAAAGAAAGGTTATATACTGAGTAAATAGTAACAAGATTACATTCCTATTTCCTAAAGAAAAATCCCTACAGCATGAGCACACACATTCTTCCAAAGCAGACAAACACTGACACAAGAGAGGGGTTTTGTTCTACAGCAGGGGTCTCAAAGTCCCTCCTTGAGGGCCGCAATCCAGTCGGGTTTTCAAGATTTCTGCAATGAATATGCATGAGATCTATGTGCATGCACTGCTTTCAGTGCATATTCATTGGGGAAATCCTGAAAACCCGACTGGATTACAGCCCTTAAGGAGGGACTTTGAGATCCCTGTTCTACAGAGACGAGCAACAGGCTCTGGACTCACATAACGTAGGGGTAGGCAATTCCAGTCCTCCAGAGCCAGAGCCAGGTCAGATTTTCAGGATATCCACAATGAATAGGTATGAGATGGATTTGCATGCACTGCCTCCTTGAGATGCAAATCTATTGCATGCATATTTATTGTGGATATCCTGAAAACCTGACCTGGCTCCGGCTCTCGAGGATCAGAATTGCCTACCCCTGACATAGAGCAAAGCCTGTAATGCCAGCTCCAAAGATCACGTATAGGAAAAGAAAGCCGCTTCAGTTCTCAGTTGAGAGGCATTTCAACAAAAAGGTAAGCCAGAGCTCAGCTGCTCCGTGTCCTGAAAAGGTGCTCAGTGAGGATCCACTAAGCTAAGAGGAAGAAAAACTCCATTGGACTATCCTACTTGTTGACATTCAGACTTAGGAAAAGATAAACTTGGCCTTCAGTAGGTTATAATATTATCTTTCTTTTTAACTTTTTTAGTTCAGTACTCTACTTTTTCAACAGTCATTTTAGACAATAGTGTAGCCTTTAGAGGCTCTGTTAGAGTTTTGTATAAAATGTGTTTTAGTCTAGATTGGTATTTTAGGTGGCAGTTGAGAAAGTCTCTCTTTGGCAAATCTTACCTGACAGCCCTTCAGCAATATTACTTACAAAAATGTTAAAAAGAACAGGCCCAAGAACCATATCTTGAAGCATACCACTGGTAACATCCTTTTCCTCAGAGCGATCTCCATTGACCACTGCCCTCTGTCACCTTCCACTCAATCAGTTCTTGATCCAGTCCATCACTTTGGAGTCCATACTGAGGGCACTTAGTTTATTTATTAGACATCTGCGTGTAACACTGGCATAGTGAGAGAGCACCCGACGTTGCCATTCTGAGGCCCTCCAAGTTCCTATAAATCCAAAATGTGGCCCTGCAAAGGGTTGAGTTTGAGACCACTGCTCTAAAGGGCCTTTGCTCTCAGAGGGCACCATCTTATACCAACCTCTCCTGCATAAATGGGGTATAACACATCACATCAACACATTCCTTTTCAGTATATACATAGATTTTCATTTCCATTAGATTCACAATTATATTTTCATACATCTCATTCCTTCAAAATATATTTTCAAATGACCCATTGCAAAACATATTATATTCCCCCACTCCCCCCTTCACCCCCTTTTCCCCCTCCCCTTACCCACTTCCCCCCACCCGGAATGTTAGATTCCCCACTTCCCTCCCTCTGAATGGAAGATGACACATTACTAGATATTGTGATGCAATGAATGTATACAAAAGCTTCAATATAGAATATTAATAATCATACTTTGTGCTCTGGAGGAAAGATTTTGAATATAGGGATCCCAAATTTTCAAAAAGAATCGTGTTCATCTAGGAAACTTACACACTTCCCTAACCTCAAACAAAATTAAACTATGGAGTTGATTCCTCCAATGTCAAAAACTAGTAGGCATTTAAACGTCTCTATCATATCTCTCCTCTCCCACCTTTCCTCCAAAGTATACAGATTGAGATCTTTAAGTCTGTCCCCATATGCCTTATTACGAAGACCATAAACCATTTTAGTAGCCTTCCTCTGGACTGACTCCATCCTTTTTATATCTTTTTGAAGGTGCGGCCTCCAGAATTGTACACAATATTCTAAATGAGCTCTCACTAGAATCTTATAAAGAGGCATCAATACCTTCTTTTTCCTACTGGCCATACCTCTCCCTATGCAGTCTAGTATCCTTCTAGCTTTTGCCGTCAACTTTTCAACCTGTTTGGCCACCTTAAGTTCATCACATATAATCACACCCAAGTCCCGCTCTTCCGTCGTGCACATAAGTTCTTCACCCCCCCCCCCCAAACTGTACCGTTCCCTCTGGTTTTTGCAGTCCAAAGGCATGACCTTGCATTTCTTAGCATTAAATTTTAGCTGCCAAATTTCAGACCATTCTTCAAGCTTCGCCAGGTCTTTCTTCATGTTATTCACACTAGAGAATGACACGGTAACAAAATTCATCACCGTCCCCGTCCCCGCGGATAACCGCGGGAAACCATCTTCATGTCATTCTTTAAGGAGAGAGGGAGGAGAGCACGTGATGCTGTGAACGGGCAAGCAGCTTGCATTGCCTGCTCCGGAGCCTGGCCCCTCTGAAATCTTTATAGCAGGAGAATTAGCGATTACCCACGCCGATTTTTGACAGGAATCGGTGGGACAGTCTATGGACAAATTTTTGGCGAAATCTCCCAAAGCAATGTCGTCCAAATCGGCAAAGAAAGATAAAGAAAAAGACAAAAACAGGCCGGCAGAGGAGAAGATGGCGGAACCCTCGGGTGGCGCGCTCAAGCAATTTTCTACAGAGACGCTCGCGGATCTCAAACAGCTTATTGCCCAGGCCCTCACACCTTGTATGGAGCAACTGTCTGCTCAACTTACCAAGCTGGAGTCCCTCCTGGAAGATCACTCAGCTCGAGTTACGGCTCTGGAGGAGCGTGTATCCACAGTAGAGGATGGGGCACGAGGGGTGGACACGGAAATGGCTCTCATGAAATCGCAATTACGCCAACACCAGGATAAACTTGAGGACCTGGAAAACAGGTCCCGAAGGGGTAACTTGCGTTTTATGGGTTTCCCGGAGACTGTCTCTGACTCAGTGCTGCTATCTGTTGTGGAATCCTGGTTAGCCAGTGAACTGCCTATGCCTGCAGCGTTAGGCCCGGCTCGCTTCGAGCGCGTCCACAGAGTCGGGCCTCGCGCTGGAAATGATCAGCGGCCCAGGGTGGTGATAGGGAAACTGCATAATTACCGGCACAAAGTTGAGATTTTGCGAGAATTTCGCTTGAAACGGGAGACCTTACATTATGACTCTGCTCCAATACGGATTGGTCAAGATTACTCATCGGCCCTGACTGAACGGAGAAAAACTTTCTATCCTATCTGCAAGAAACTGGCGGATCTTAAATGCCGTTTTCTGTTCTTGTATCCTGCAATTTTGAAAATATACCTCGATGGTAAATGGCATGTATTTGACTCGGACACATTGGCTGGGGATTTTGTCAACCGCTTGGGCTCTATTACACCTCCTCCCACCTGAGCAATATTTCCTTTTGTATGTTATTCATGTTTGCTGTTTTCAGGGTTACTTGGAGTGCTGACTATTATTCCTGCACTGTACAATATGTTTTGGTTTAAAAGAGGGACAGGTTCCGATGGCACAAGAACCGTGCTCTATCCTCCAGTGTTCCTTCGGGTGCTGGAAGGACTTTGGGTTTTCGGGGATGGTAAGGGGGGATATAGGGATGCTGGGGGGAAGGGGGAAGGGTGGGAGGGGAGGGGGGGTGGGTAAGGGAATGGGGGCTTTGGACACAGATGCTTTTGTTTTAACTTCCAGAGGATGTTTATTTAGACTGTTTGCTTTTTCCTATGGGTTAACATGGTTCATTGTTTCCGGTTGTCTCCTGGGTGAAGGCTGGGCACCCGGGGGCCCACGGGAATTGTATTGGTGGCAGGTTTGCTTCTGTGGCCCTGGTGTGTGGTAAGACATTCCGGTTGCTATCTTGGAACGTGGGAGGTATTACGTCCCCTGTGAAACGTACCAAGATCCTGAGTAGATTACAGCACCACAGGGCGGATCTTGCTTGTTTGCAAGAGACCAGATTGTCTAGCACAGAACATGCCAAACTGTTGAAGGGATGGGTTGGCCAGATCTTTCACTCGTCCTCCTCCACTAAACATGCAGGGGTGGTGCTATTGGTTCGGAAGGGATTTCCGGGGAAGATTGAACAGCTTTTTGCAGATACTTTGGGTCGGATTCTTTACTGCAGAGTGACTATGTCTGAACAAGTGTTTAATGTATTAATGGTATATGGTCCGAACCAATACGACCACAAATTTTTTAAGACCCTGGTTCGAATAGGTAAAAGGGACCAAACCCATCCTTTGCTGGTCCTGGGAGACTTTAATCAGGTACTGGATAATGCTCAGGACAGGTCAGGCCCGGGATCGATACAGAGAACCGCCATGGGTAGAGGCATTCCTTACATATGTGAAGCGTTGGAGTTGCTCGACCCATGGAGGCTACTCCATCCTCAAGAGAGGGATTTCACCCATCAGTCCAGAGCTCATCGGACTTATTCTAGACTTGATTATATTTTGATTTCTCGGGGTTCCTTTTCATTGATTGATGCCTCAGAAATTGGCCCTCTTTCGGTTTCGGATCATTGCCCAGTGTGGATTGATGTCCTCTTGGGGGACTCTCCTTGGATTGGGGGTTGGCGTTTCCCATCTTATTTAATAGATAACCCGGACTTTGTTAACTATATTACTGGAAAATGGGAAGACTATCTTTGTTTTAACGCGCAACATCGAGAGACGCCACTCTTATTCTGGGAGGCGGCTAAGTCGGTTCTCCGGGGGGATGTTATTGCCTATGTGGTTGCCCACAGGAAAAGAATAGCACAGGGTATAGTACGACTGGAGCGGGAATGTGTGACACTTAAGCGGCAACATTTACGTCGACCTACGCTTAGTTCTGGTGAGCAGTTAGCATCCGCACAAAATGCTCTCAATACGATGTTACATGACCGCGCAAAGAAATCATTGTACTACACCAAATTTAGTTATTATAAACATGGGAATAAGCCTGGTAGATTGCTGGCTGCCCTGACCAAACCTAAACGTTCTAATCGCTATATCCCCTGTTTGCATTTGCCAGATGGCACAAAGGTTACCAAAACGGGGGATATAGCTGATTGCTTTTATCGTCATTATAAACAATTCTACTCTTCTGTTGAGGGAGAGGGGGGGCCTGAGGCGCAGGACTATTTGGAGGACGCAGGTATGCCGCGTCTGTCCTCTCCTATGCGTACAGCACTGAATAGGCCCATACAGGGGAAAGAATTGCAATCAGCTGTTAAACAGCTGAGGAACCGCACGGCCCCAGGTCCGGACGGGTTTTCCCCGGAGTTCTACAAGGCTCTGTTTCCACACATCTGTGGCCCATTGGAGGCATACTACACACAGGCGTTGGCTGAGGGTGCATTTCCGGTGGGTTCCAATCACGCTTATGTTACATTAATTCCGAAACCCGGTAAGCCGGAGTTTGAAGTAGAATCTTATCGCCCAATATCCCTCATAAACGTGGATATAAAAATTCTAGACAAAGTGTTAGCTAATCGGTTGGCGACCTTCCTTCCTCAGCTAATTACTCCGGAACAGGTGGGTTTTGTGAAACACCGGCACTCGGTTTTGAATGTTAGACGGCTGTTGACGGCTATTCATAGATCCCAAGCTACACACACTGCCGGTATCCTGGTTAGCCTAGATGCCGCCAAGGCTTTCGACCAGGTCAACTGGCATTACCTGTTCGCGGTTCTCACTCATATGGGGATAACGGGTTGGTTCCAACAAATGATACGATTGTTATACTCGTCTCCAACGGCGAGCGTCTTGGTCAATGGCACTAAGACGGAGTCCTTTCCCATACTTCGAGGTACGCGTCAAGGGAGCCCTCTATCTCCCCTCTTGTTTTTGCTGTATTTAGATCCATTTTTACGTACTTTACTGAACGATGATGAATTGAGTGGCCTCCCGGAGGGGAACTCTCAGTTACGCGTCTTAGCCTTTGCGGATGATATTATGTTGACTTTATCTTCTCCTCAGTCGTCCTTGACCAGGGCCTTAGCCATCTTAGATGAGTTTAGTTTATATTCGGGGCTGATTCTAAATACCCAAAAATCAATAGTCTTGCCTTTGTCTGGGGAGGTCCCTGGCACCTGGATGGGAGACTTTCCCCTACGGTGGGCGACTGACCATTTGACCTACTTGGGGATTAAGATACCTATGGACCTCACTAGACTGTACACACTGAATGTCTTGCCCCTCCTGACTCTTACACAGCAAAAATTGCAACTTTGGAGGGAATTTCCGTTGTCTCTGATGGGCAGAATTGCTCTATATAATATGGTTTTGGTGCCTCAGTGGCTTTATGTGCTTCAAATGCTTCCGATCTTGTTGTCTATTAAACATGATAAATTAGTGAACAAGAGCCTGACATCTTTCTTGTGGAATGGGAAGCGCGCAAGACTGGCATTACGTGTCTTGATGCTTCCCAAATCACAAGGGGGTTTGGGATTGCAGAACTTGCGCTTGATTTCGCAGGCGTGTCAAATGCGTCACTTAAATGACTGGTTCCGGGGCACTCGCTACTTTTCTGCGACTGCTACGGAGCTCACGCTTTGTGACCCATACCACTTCAGTTATTTGCTTCATACTCGTCACCTTCCGAGTGGGTATGGTGGGGGTATGTTTATTATTCCTCTTCGCCAGGTGTGGAGGAGGTTATGCAAGTCTTTGAATATACCAACTACTGCTACGGCTTACCTGCCTTTTCTAGACAATAAGGACTTTCCTCCGGGAACTTCTAGATACCCTCTTTCCATATGGAGAACTACTAATCTTCAATACATTTTTCAGGTGGTTACTTCGCAGGGTGTTGTGCCATCATTTCCATTGATGCAAGCGGATTATCAATGGAAGCCTGGAGATTGGTTAGCGTATTCTCAGATGGTTTCCTATGTGCGGTCTCTTCAGAGGACAGGTCTTACCAACCATAGTAGAGAGGCTCTATCGGAAGCCTTATGTTTGTCAGCTCAAGACCAGATTCCATTGCGGTACCATATTCGATATCTTCGGGAGAGCCTGGGACCTATCTCTTATGATCATTATGCTGCTCTTTGGTCTCGAGATTTATCTTGTGCGATTACTGGACTACAAATACAAACTGGTCTCAAAAGAATATTGGTTCTCACAACATCTGTTGCTTTGATTGAGATGAACTATAAATTTTTTCTTCGACTTCACCGGTCTCCGGTTTATCTTCATAAAGTTAAACTATGCTCTACAGATACTTGTCTCAAATGCCACCAACCTCAGGCATCTTTAGGACATCAATACTGGACTTGCCCTCGAATTCAGGGCTTTTGGACTCAACTACAACGTCATATCACCAACATGTGGCATCATACTTACCTTCAGGGCCCCGAACTGCTCTTCACTTTAGACCATTTACCTAGATCATCTCCTAAAGGATTTCGGGGTTTTTTGGAGAGGGCCTTGTTGCTTGGAAAAAAAACTATTCTACATTGCTGGATTGTACCTGAATCACCAACCTTATCCCACTGGCGGATTCTTATGCTTCAGCAGGCATCTATGGAGCGCTTGTTTATACACACGCTGGACTCTCCTAGGGGACGCACTTACTGCTCCATTTGGGAGCCATTTTGGCTTACTTTATCACATAGAGCTCGAAGTAATTTGCTAAACCCATGATTTATCTTTCTCTGGAAGATGGTTGTTTTGCTTTGTTTCGCATTTGTGTATTGGGGATTGGGGGTGGGAGGGTGGGAGGTGGGAGGTGGGGGGGGAGGGGGAGTGTTGGTACGGTTACGTTGCTCATATTTTTGCTGTTCTTTATTGTAAAATCTTAATAAACATATTTAAACATAAGGAGAGAGGGAAGAATCAGAGTATAATTGGGCACAACCACTGACCCGCAAGCTTTGCTTTGAATAATGCTGGTGTAGAAGGACTGAGGTTGAAATAGACACTAGAAAATAACATGGGATTATTTCCCGTGGTTATCCGCGGGGACGGGGATGGTGATGAATTTTGTCACTGTGTTCACACCATCCGGCATGTCTACTCTATTGCAGGCTTTGGTACCATCCACAAAGAGGCAAATCTTACCCAACAGCCCTTCAGCAATATCATTTTTACATATTGTGACAGACAAAAACCTGTCACGGTCAAAAACCCAGCTCTCAGACCAGAACGGGCTAAAAGCAAGCCCATGCTGAAGTAGGGAAGTAGGACTGTAAAGCCCCTTAAGAAAGATAAAGCTCCCCTGGAAACACAGAGAATCGAAGCCAGAGTAGGAAGGGCTCCAAAAGCCAACTACCCTATTATTCCTTTCCCACACCCAGGGAGAAGATTAAGTCTGTTTCAGTAGCAAGGCTGCAGGGCTAGGGTTACTGTGTGGCTCCAGAAAATACAAAAGAGACCATGTTAAAATCAATGTGCTGCTAAGGAAGGAAAACAGAGCTTCATTATTACATTGATGTATGAATTTCAAAAGTTAATTCTACTATAGATTAGGAGGAGAAATAGAGACGTGGGGAAAAAAAAGTTTATGTGACAGAGGGCTAGATTCACTAAGCCCACCGATCAAGTCCCGACCACTTAGCGATCCCTTTGTGACATGATTTTTTTCCTCCGACCTGATTCACTAACCTCATGGTCAATCATCCTCCGATCAGATCAGATCAGATCCGCACTTGCAAATGAGGGGAAATGGCATGCAAAGTAGGAAGGATGCGATTCATTAAACAAATGCAGGCACACTGACTGGGCTGGCCGATCCAAAAACAAGCGACTGCTGAGGACCAGTCGCTTGTGTAAAAACCCTGCTCTCTGCCGCAATTCTCCTGCTCTCTGCCCTGATCTCCTGCTTCTCTGCTCTCTGTCCCAACTCTCCTGACCTTCCCCGCAGTGCAAACCCATGGTTTTAACCCATGGGTTTAATGCGGGTTAAAACCACAGGCTCATGAAGTTAAAAGTAAAAAAGGCTCACGAAAAGTAAAGTTTAAAAAAACTCAATTTTTTTTTCAGCTCTGCTGGAAACGGAGGGCCAGCGAATGCGCAGACCATCTACAGATGGTCCGCACATTCGTAGGGATCACTGGAGAATGATCCGTGCAGTCGGTTGGGGGCGTGATTCCGATCATCCTTATTTGCATGAGGTCGCATCGTGAATCAGCCCCTGTTCCCGGATCGGATTGGTAGGCCGTTTTGTGAATCTGGCCCAGTGTATAGAGGTTATATCCCTCAAGTTAAAGGAAGGTAAAAGATCTCATGAAAAATGAAATCAAATGTAAGTTAGAACTGTTGTAATTATGTTAGATAAGGAATTAGAGTATAATGCTAGTAGAAGTAAGGGAGTGTGTTATGTTATATTCTGAAGATATAACATTTTTTATTGTGGCCAGGCAGGGCCTCACCCAGACCACAAATATATTGTTTAGCTTTAGTGCCTTTGGAAATTAAGTCAGGATTCTTTAGTGTTTAAAAAAAAGTCTCAGAATTTTATTCCACAAACAAAAGAACACAAAATTATTTGTCTTTCTTCTTTTTACCAAATAACAAGACACTGTCTCACTATCATAAATCAGTGTGCATGGCACCATTACATTCTTGCAATTCATAGCAGGTTCCACTTTATTTTCACAGTCCCACTATCGTCAGGTGTAAACGTCTGCTACAAGCCCAGCTTATGTTTTGTACCTTTCTGGGGCTACCTTTTCTCACAGACGGGGAGTCCTGCACTAGGGACCCTCATCCCAGGCCCTTGGCTTGCTGGCTGCCAGCTGGTTTCCTACTTCAACCTTACTGTAGAAAACTTTTCATTGTCTAAACTTTTGCAATTATTTTCCTTTTTCACCCTTCATGACGCTCACAGTACTGCCTTAACACCTATCCAGGAACAGTCTGTGTGGAAATGTGCCTCCCACTAAATCAGGGGTGTCAAAGTCCCTCCTCGAGGGCCGCAATCCAGACGGGTTTTCAGGATTTCCCCAATGAATATGCATGAGATCTATTAGCATAAAATGAAAGCAGTGCATGCAAATAGATCTCATGCATATTCATTGGGGAAATCCTGAAAACCCGACCGGATTGCGGCCCTCGAGGAGGGACTTTGACACCCCTGCACTAAATAATCAGCTGATCCTGACTCCCGCCCATGTTTCCTAGTATCCTTACTTGCAGGCAAAGGAAAGGCAGATTTTTAGGCATTGATTTTAACGTGGCGCTTTTCTTTATAGTTCAGTACTGAATGTATCCCTAACACACTGCGCTTAGTAAACACATTCATGCATTCTCTCATTCCCTACAGCACTGCTCTGGCCTTTCCTAAATAATTTCCACATACTTGACTTTCAGTAATCTTATTGCTCAGGATCAAAATTACAGTCACAAACAGTATCAAACTTTCTTATCTCTTAGCTCAATCATACATGCATTCTTCCTCCATCAAATAGTCCTGCTCAGAGATACATTCTATGTCCCCTCTGTGTCACTTAGAATGGGGTTATAGCCCTCTATCTCCATGTTTCTTCCCCACTCTCTGGTTCCCCACTCCCTACCTCTGGGTGTAAAGGCTTCTTGTAGCTAGCTTCAATCTCTTTCTCAGAGCAATATTCCTCCCCCAGTAAAGCTTTATCTTATCTTATCTTTCTTGCTGCCTTCTGTCTGAACTTTCCAGTCAGGTATGGGTAAGATGACCATACGTCCCGTTTTCAATGGGACTGTCACGTTATGGGACCAACCGTCCCATTGTCCCGACTAGTGCTGCCTGATTCAGGAAAAAAAATTTTGATTCGATTCGATTCAGCCTATTGAATCGATTTTTCGATTCGATTCGATTCGATTTTCCTGCTCAATTGGGTGTTTTTTTTCAAACATCCTGGTGGGTTTATTTTATAGCCTCTTCACCCCCTTTGCCTTCTCCTAACTACACTGACGCCATGGTGTAAACAAAATAAACAAACAAAAAAGAAAGACTTTTCCTCTCTCTGTTAAATCCTAGCTCAGGTTTGCGGTCTATCACCAGCTCTGGCAGGATACACGTTTCAAATCTGACATATTGTAATCACAAAACAGAAAATAAAATTAGTTTTTCTACCTTTTGTTGTCTGGTCAATATTCAAATCTTGTTGGTCCCAGGCTCTGGTTGTCTTGCTTGCCAGGGTCTCCTTCTTTCTTCTTTCTCCATGCTGCCATCTCTGTCCTCCCCTTCCATTTCCCTTCCCTCTCCCGGAGGTCTGGCATCTTTCCTTTTTTTGTCTCGATCTACAGATCCACCTTTTCTCAACTACGCTTTCATCCAGCATCTTGCCCTCCTTCCCCACCACCCCAGGGTCCACCATCTCTTCCTTTCTGTTCCTTCCCTCTCTAAATCCCATTGTCCACCATCTCTCTCCCTCTCCTCTGTTTTTAGACCCATTATTTCTTCCCCCCCCAAATCTGGCATATGCACGTCTCTTTGAACCCCCCTTCCCTCCCTCTGTGTACTTCTACACCAGGCCCCCTCCCCTGAACGTCTGCACCCCCATTAAGGTCTACACCCCAGCCCTGAAGGCCAGCCTGTCCCCCCTGAAGGCCTGCCTGTCCCTTCTGAAGGCCTGTACCCCCCTTCTCTGATGTCAGAGAAGGGGCGGGACCATGGCAGAGAGAACACAACTCAGACGACGTATGGCAGCTTACAAAGATCGCTAGAGCCAGTGATCTTCTGCAGGGCAGACTGCTGAATTTAGGTAAATTGCTGCAGGGAAGCTGGACACTAGCGGGGAAGCCACTTCCCGACTGACCCTCCCCACTTACCCTCTAAAGTAGGAGCGGCAGGCCAGCAAGAGACAGCGCTGCCGCTCCTGATTTAGGGGGGAGGGGGGAGGGTCAGTCCTGCCTCTGGCTAAGTGCAGTCCTTCATCTTTTTAGGGTGTGGAAGCTTGCTCTACCCTTTTGACACCAGAAACTATGGGCTAGATTCACTAGCCTACCCGATCGTGCCCGATCTGTGGCAGGCCGACAAATTCACTAAAGGCCAGCATGCAAATGAGGGCGATCGGAGGAATGCCTCCCCCCCACTGACCACATGGATCACTAGTGAGCGATCCTGAAGCATATAAAGACCATCTTCTTTGACTGTAGATGATCTGCGCATGCTTACAGAGCTGAGACTTGCTTTTTCTCTGTTTTTTTAAACTTTTTTATATACTTTGCGAGCCCGTGGTTTTAACCCACTTTAAACCCGAGGGTTAAAACCACGAGCTCACACTGTACAGAAGGGCAGGCCAGTCGGGGCTCAGCAGAGCTGGAGAGTTGGGGCAGAAAGCATGGCAGAAGAAAGCAGGGCAGTCAGAAAGGACCTGAGCGACTGGTCCCAACCTGTTGCTTCTTTTTGTATCGGCCAGCCCAGTCGGTGTTCCTGGAAAAGTTTAGTGAATCGCATCCTTCCTACTTTGTATGCTGTTTACCCTCATTTGCATGCGCGGATTGGAATTGGATCGGCCATGAGGTTAGTGAATCGGGTCGGGGTTGCAAACGGGTCACAAACTGATAGGTACACAATCGGTTTGCTTACTGAATCTAGCCCTATGTTATAACATCTGAGAAGCAGTGTGGTTTCATTTGAAAAAATTTCCTGCTATCTATGCTAGGGCTTATGTCCTGCCTCTGGCTAAGTGCAGTCCTTCATCTTGCTAGGTGTAATAGCTTGCTCCACCCTTTTGACATCAGAAACTGCTATAACACCTGAGAAGCAGTGAGGTTTCATTTGAAACTTTTTGTCCTGTTATCTGGGTGGTTTCATTTGAAACTTTTACCATTCTGTGTGATCTGAAATTAATTTACTCTATTTGTGATTTTATTGCTGAGTTTACTAATGGCAAGAATGCGTAAAAGTCTAGGTCTCGCTACATTTTGCCAGGTAGAAACCGACGTTTCAGCCACCATGCTGTGGCTTTCTTCAGGGTATGATCTGAAGTCCGCAGTTTGACTTTGTAAATAGTGAGTTTGAATTTTGTTGTGAAAGTCCATAGAGTGAAAAAGTCTCTGGCCGGTTTAAAGATGGTTAGATGTTCTCTCAGGGTTTCCGCAGCTGGCATTGTGCAAGACCCGGAAACCTGCAACAAGCGCAATTTTAGTACAGAAATGCTGTTACTATCTCTAATTTCCAAGATCCAAAGTTTACTATCGCACAATCGTTTTGCTATTCTGTTGCAATTTGATCTTTCTGCAGCTTTTGATGTTGTTCATCAGGAAACATTAATCCAATTACTTTCAGATATAGGTTTAGATTGAGCTGGTTTGTCTGATTTCTAACTTTGCGTTCATATGAAGTGAATATTGAAGGTAAAACCTCAGCAACATGGAAGCCTATCTATGGTGTTCCGCAGGGCTCTCCATTGTCCCCTCTCCTTTTTAATACCTTAAAGAAATATAAGTCAACTGCTTTTGAGACAATATTCACATATGCTGATGACATCTTCATTTTATTAGAAGTAGACCCAATGCTGATCAACTTTGAACCAAATATTAACTTTTGTATTTCCAGATTACAAGCCTGGGCTACATCTGTTCAAATTAAGCTCAATGCGGCAAAAATGAACTTATTGTGGTTTGGCCTGAAAATTGATCTTTTATCTACATAAGAACATAAGAACTGCCATCTCCGGATCAGACCTTCGGTCCATCAAGTCCGGCGATCCGCACACGCGGAGGCCCTGCCAGGTGTACACCTGGCGTAATTTATAGTCCACCATATCTTTATATGCCTCTCTTAAGGAGATATGCATCTAGTTTGCTCTTGAAGCCTAGGACGGTCGATTCCGCAATAATCTCCTCTGGGAGGGCATTCCAGGTGTCAACCACTTTCTGAGTGAAGCAGAACTTCCTGACATTAGTCCTGAACCTGTCCCCCCTTAGCTTCATTACATGTCCTCTAGTCCGTGTCAAATTGGACAATGTAAATAATCTTCTCTGCTCTATTTTGTCGATTCCTTTCAGTATTTTGAAGGTCTCGATCATATCCCCACGCAGTCTCCTTTTCTCAAGGGAGAACAATCCTAGTGTTATAGTTTATCCTTGTATTCCAGTTTCTCCATACCCTTCACCAGTTTTGTTGCTCGTCTCTGCACCCTCTCCAGCAGTTTTATATCCTTCTTTAGGTAGGGAGACACAGTATTCCAAGTGTGGTCTGACCATTGCCCTATAAAGCGGCATTATAACTTTCTCCGATCTACTCGAGATTCCTTTCTTTATCATGCCCAACATTCTATTTGCCTTCTTTGCCGCTGCCGCGCATTGTGCCGACGGCTTCAGGGTCCTATCTATCAGTACACCCAGGTCCTTTTCTTGTTCACTCTTCCCCAGAGTTGCACCTGACATTGTATACTCGTATTCCTTATTCTTATTGCCTAAATGCATTACCTTGCATTTCTCCACATTGAACTTCATCTGCCATTTCTCCGCCCATGTTTCTAACCGACACAAGTCGCTCTGGAGTTCCTCTCTATCCTCCTGCGATCTGATTGCCCGGCATAGTTTTGTATCGTCTGCAAACTTGATGATCTCACTGGATGTTCCTTCCTCCAGGTCATTGATATAAATATTAAAAAGGATCGGCCCAAGTACCGAGCCCTGGGGTACACCACTAGTCACTTTCTCCCAGTCGGAGAACTTCCCATTTATGCCCACTCTCTGCTTTCGGTTTTCCAGCCATTTGCCTATCCATCTTTGTATATCTCCCTCTATGCCATGGCTTTGTAGTTTCCTGAGAAGTCTTTCGTGTGGAACTTTGTCGAACGCTTTCTGGAAGTCCAAGTATATTATGTCCACCGGCTTCCCACTATCAATTTGCTCGTTCACGGTCTCAAAAAATTGGAGTAAATTCGTCAAACATGATTTCCCTTTCCTGAATCCATGTTGACTGGGTTTCATCAAGTCGTGTGCGTCCAAGTGCCGGACTATGCTATCCTTGATCAGTGCTTCAACCATCTTGCCAGGGACAGACGTAAGACTCACAGGCCTATAGTTGCCCGGTTCCCCTCTCGATCCTTTTTTGAAAATTGGCGTGACGTTCGCTATCCTCCAGTCGTCCGGTATCTGTCCAGTTCTGATTGTCAGGTTTGCAAGTTTTTGCAATAACTCTCCGATTTCAACCTTCAATTCCTTTAAGACTCTCGGGTGAATTCCATCCGGTCCAGGGGATTTGTCACTTTTAAGTTTGTCGATCTGATAGTATATCTGGTCTAAGTCCACTTCAACTGTGGTGAGGCTGTCTTCTATTTTCTCCTGCAAACACTTTCTCCGCTTCAGGTATTGTTGAGGTGTCCTCCTTCGTAAAGACGGACGCAAAGAAGGAATTTAGTTTGTCTGCGATTTGTTTATCTTCCTTGATGTACCCTTTTCTTCCCTGGTCGTCCAGGGGTCCCACTGCCTCTTTTGCAGGTTTTTTCCCTTTCACGTATCTAAAGAAGGGCTTGAAGTTTTTGGCCTCCTGGGCTATTTTTTCCTCATATTCCTGTTTGGCATCCCTCACCGCCTTGTGACATTTCTTCTGATCATCTTTATGTTTGTTCCAGGCTTCGGTTGTCTTTATGCATTTCCATTTTTTGAAAGAGTCCTTCTTTTCTTTTATGGCTTCCTTCACCTGTATGGTAAGCCATGCCGGTTCTCTTTTGCTCTTTGTTCTCCGATCTTTGGAAATCCTCGGAATGTAGAGATCTTGTGCTTCTGTGATAGTATTTTTCAGTAGGGACCATGCCTGATCTACCGTTTCAAGTTTGTCCACCATCTTCTCGAGTCGTTTTTCTACCATGGCTCTCATGCGATCGTATTTACCCTTTTTAAAGTTTAAGGTGGTGGTTAAGGTTTTGGCATGTTTCCCTTTCCCGATGTCAAGTTTAAAGTTGATTACATTGTGATCACTCGTT
Source organism: Geotrypetes seraphini (assembly GCF_902459505.1). Taxonomy (NCBI): domain Eukaryota; kingdom Metazoa; phylum Chordata; class Amphibia; order Gymnophiona; family Dermophiidae; genus Geotrypetes; species Geotrypetes seraphini. The sequence goes on from NC_047086.1 coordinate 138,191,999, forward strand.
CCCAGTGGAACCACAACTTCCACTTCTGTTATCGGTCCCGTGAGGCCATTTAGGACCAAGTCCAAGGTGGCGTTGCCTCTTGTCGGCTCTTTTACCATTTGTTCCAGGAAGCAATCCCCTAGCACCTCCAGGAACTTGGCCTCCTTGCCGCAGTTGGAGGTTGCTAGTTTCCAGTCTATCCCTGGGAAATTGAAGTCTCCCAATATAATTACATTGCCTGTCTTGCATTCTTGTTTGATTTCCTCCATCATTTCTGAGTCAGTTTCCTCCGCCTGTCCTGGGGGACGATAGTAAAGGCCAATTTTCGTATCTGCGCCATATTGACCAGGAATTTTGATCCAGAGTGACTCAAGCTTCTCTTTCATTTCTCTTGTAACCATTTCAACAGAATCTGTTCCCTCCTTAACATATAGAGCAATACCTCCACCTTGCTGCCCTACTCGATCTCTTCTATACAGTTTGTATCCCTGTAGTACTGTGTCCCATTTGTTTTCTTCATTCCACCATGTTTCTGTTATGCCAATGATATCCAATATGTCATGTCTTGCTATTGTCTCTAGTTCCCCCATTTTGTTACCTAGACTTCTAGCATTCGTATACATACATCTAAGTTCCCTTCGTGTTACCTTTTTGGACCTTCTACTCTTGGCCGTCCCTATAGTTTAAATTACGGTATCCTTTACTGCTCCTGTGTTATCACCCTTGTTTGCTGTGTGGTCGTCCCCTCCTGTGTCTGAGTTATCCCTTCCTGCTTTTTCTCCCTTATTGGCTGTGAGGTCGTTATCTCTTGTGTAGGAGTAGTAGTCCTTGGCTTCTTCGTCGGGGCATCCTGCTATCCGTGCCATCGACCGGTGGTCGACTGTCGGCTTTCCCCTATCTTTCAGTTTAAAGCCTTCTCAATTGCCTTCTTCATGTTGCCTGCCAAAACTCTTGCTCCTTCCTTGTTGAGGTGTAGTCCGTCCCTTCTGTAGTACTTGCTTTTTCCCCAGAACGCCGTCCAGTTGCGCACGAAGTCGAAGCCTTCTTCTTCGCACCATTGTCTCATCCAGGCGTTGATTACTTGCAATTCCCCTTGTCTCTTTCCATCCACTCTTGGTACTGGGAGGATCTCAGAGAAGGCCACCTTCGCCTCCCTGATCTTCAGTTGTCTTCCGAGTGAGCGGAGCTGGCCCTTCAGCTCTTCCCTGTCATACTTCCGCCCGCTCACATCATTTGTTCCCACTGGATAAGCACAGCGGTGTCCTCTCCCCCTGCGCCATCTATGATCCTGGAGATCCTGTTGGTCACATCCTTCACTCTTGCTCCAGGCAGACAGGTGACGACTCTGTCCTCTCTTCCTCCTGCGGTGTGGCTGTCCACATGTCGTATAATGGAGTCGCCTACGATGATCCCCATCTTCTTTATTCGGGAGTAACTTTGAGTTCTGGAGATCTTTTGAAGATAGATTTTTCATCTGGGTACTGGGTATTTTACTGGACTCTTCCCTGTCCTTTCAAAGTCAGGTGAATCATCTTTTTAAAAAAATGTTTCTTTAGGGCTCCTTTTACAAAGGTGTGCTAGCGGTTTTAGTGCACGCTTAGCGCGCGCGCTAAAATGCCACGTGCACTAGCCGCTACCACCTCCTTTTAAGCAGGCGGTAGTTTTTCAGCTAGCACACGCTATAGCATGCGCTAATCGTGTGCGTGCGCTAAAAATACTAGTGCACCTTCGTAAAAGGAGCCCATAGTCTTTTCCCAAAATACTTGGTCAAATAATTTTTCCTGTTCTTCAGGATATTGTTTATAATCTTTTGCAAACCGTGTTGAACTTACGGCTACGTGGTTAAGAAGCAGAATGTTATGTTATGTCAGGTATTCTCTAAGCAACATTTTGTTGTAAGCCATCATTTTGGCTCGATTAGATTATTGCAGTTCTATTTACATTTACTTGAGTAAAGGAAATATCAACTGGTTACAACTGATTCAGAATATGGCATCCAAATTGATTTTTGGAAAAAGAAAATTTGATCATGTATTTCCATTACTGAGTGTGCTTGTATGATATTCAAAATTATCCATGGTCTATTTTTGCCTATAGTTCCTCTAACATGGAATTCTCTTCGGTCTTTTGTTTCAAGAAATTCTCAAAAGTAAAAACTTTCATTTCCTTCAATTAAAGGGATAAAGCTTGTTGGTAATATCTATCGCTCCTTTTCGTATAGGTTTACAATGATTTGGAATTAAATTCCTAGTTATATTAGAACTCTTTTCTCTCTCCAGATTTTTGTAAATTGATGAAAACAATGCTATTTCAAGAGTTTTGGGGAAATGGCATTAAGAAGTGTTAATTGTCTTTTGTTTAATAATTTACATGTTAGTTAATGATTTCCCTGTTTATTGAAGTCTTATGTAAACCAAATTGAGCCCCTACTTCAGGAGATGACACGGTATATAAATCTAAGGCTTAAATTAGATTAGATTAGAAATGTCTCTTCTCTGTCCCAACTCTTCCACCAGTAGAGAGTCCCCTTCTTTCACTCAGACTTGGCAAGAGAACTTATGATCAATTAAGTCAGAGAATTTAGGGGACACCTAAAACATATCTGTTCCTGATGCGACTGGTCCTCCCCCACCTGTTGCTTCTTTTTGGATCAGCCAGCCTAGTCGGTAATCTTTAGGGCTTTCAGTTACTAGTTCTTAATCTTTGTAAGTTTTACTTAATTTTTAGCATTTATAACTATTGTAAACCGCATCGAACTTTACGGTCCTGCAGTATATAAACTGTTATTATTATTAAATTTGTATGCTTCCCTTATCTCATCTAATTTTATCTGTCTCACTCCTGAGTATGACAGGAGTCTCCATCTGCTTATAGGACTTTGGCAGGAATGAAGGGAGCACCAAAGACCAAGATTTCTCTCTGTCCACTCCCTGAAACCAATTTGGGAGCTTCCTTCGGTACACGGGCTCTGGCAGGAGCTTGGGATCATCAAAAACCCTTGAACTTCCATAAACTGTCTGCAAATAGAATGTTAGGCATGAAAGGAATCATGAGTAGATTGGAGAAAGTTATAATGCCACTTTATAGAGTAATGGTCAGACCACACTTGGAATACTGTGTCCAACTTTCTCCCAACCTAAAGAAGGATATAAAACTGCTGGAGAGGGTGCAGAGATGAGCAACGAAGCCAATAAAAGGTATGGAGAACTTGGAATACGAGGAACGACTTAAGAGACTGGGATTGTTCTCCCTTGAGAAAAGGAGACTGTGAGGGGATATGATCAAGACTTTCAAAATACTGAAAGGAATCGACAAAATAGAGCAGGAAAAAAAATTATTTACAATGTCCAATGTGACACGGACAAGAGGACATGGACTGAAGCTAAGGGGGAGACATCCAGGACAAATATCAGGAAGTTCTGCTTCACGCAATGAGTGGTGGACACCTGGAATGCTCTCCCAGAGGAGGTTATTGCGGAATCCACCGTTCTAGGATTTAAAAGCAAATTAGATGCACATCTCCATACGAGAGGCATAGAGGGATATGGGTGACTAAAATTACACCAGGTGTACACCTGGCTTGGCCTCCACATGTGCGTATAGCTGGACATGATGGACCGAAGGTCTGATCTGGAGATGGCAGTTCTTATGTTCTTACCCCCTCCCCTCAGGAAAAGGGCCTCCTATTCCTTCCCTTCAGTCTGTGCTAGCCACAAACTGCAATCTAAGTGACCCTCTGGAAAATCCTATACCACTACCCCTTTCATCAAAGGCATTTTTCCAGGGGGTCACATTTTATATACTCTCCCAATTCAGATAAGAAACGGTCATGCTTGCCAGCTGGCTGGTGTTTAGCTGGCTTGGCCAGATTTGCTGAAGGAATGCCAAACCTTGGCAAAACCTTAACACTGACTGTGTAAATTTGGAAATCCTCCAGCCTCCCTAAAGGCAACAGACAATCCTCTGACTCCAGATCCTCCCAAACTGAAATGAGCTCCCACTTAGTAAGTGAAAAGCAAATAATGAACACTAAGATTGCTGAGAATTTAATAAAAACTTCATGCAGCCCAAATTACAGCAACAAAAATCAGAAACAAGCCCATAACACCATAACCTGCAACTGCTCAAAATTTCTCACAACCAACTTTCAAAAGTAGCCCAATTGAGCTAGAAAACCGCAGACCTGGCAATATTGGCAGAAAGCATGTGCCTCATCAGCCCTTCCAGGCTGCAGAGAAGGGGTGGAACTGAGTGCTTCCAAATCAAAGGGAGCAAGGAGGTTGATTAGCTGCTTTCTTCACCTAAAGGGGTGGGGCTGAATGTTTTAACCTGCAGAACAGTCAGTATATCAAGGCAGAAAAACAGAGAGAGAGAGGCTGGTTGCTCCAGAGTTAAGGAAGCCCTGGAATATGGTGCTGCTTTTAACTAAGGGAGAGGTAGCAAGTGGTCAGGCTCCCTGGAGATAAGCTGTTTGCTTGAATGGAAACTAATCCAAAACAATTGGTAGGAGCTTTTGCCTCCCAATGAGAATATCACCAGCATCTAAAATACTATAGAAAAATACTAATAATGATGGGATTTCAGTACGGGCTCAATCCACCCTTCGATTTGCATGTAGCCCCAAGCAAGTGTTTACTGATGTCTAGCACCAGACCGATAAGATCTAAATAAACACTGCCCAGTACTTGAACAGGGAAACTGGAATAGAAAACAGCCCTTACCTGTATAACAAAGAAAGTCAAGTGATAAGGGTGAAGAGGCAGTAAGCCAGCCTCCTAATTAGTGCACTGGATATAAAGAGGGAAGGAAACCTAGCTTGGAATTAGGCCCCCAATAATGCAAAGGAGTACACAGGAAGATTGAGGGAAAGGCTTGAGTGAGAACTATCCTTAAAGAGGATAAAAATGTATATTTAAAGAGTTGTGCTGCCTGAAAAGTGGAAAGCCCTATAGTAGGATTACCATTTGTCTGGGTTTCCCCAGACATGCCCTATTTTTAGAGGACTGTCCTGGTGTCCAGGTGTTGTTTTTAAATTAGGATAATTTGTTCTTCTTCACCCAGAGAGTGCTAGAAAACTGGAATGCTCTTCCGGAGTCTGTCATAGGGGAAAACACCCTCCAGGGATTCAAGACCAAGCTCGACAAGTTCCTGCTGAACAGGAATGTACGCAGGTAGGGCTAGTCTCATGGCGCTGGCCTCTGACCAGAGGGCCACCACGTGAGCGGACTGCTGGGCACGATGGACCACTGGTCTGACCCAGTAGTGGCAATTCTTATGTTTTTATGTCTGTCTGGGTATTAAACCTATGAGCCATCCGCAAGCCCGCCCACCCACTTTGGGCTCAGAATAATGCATCCAACCTCCCCCTCCCCCACACTGAAATCTGGCTTGTTTCCTCTCCTCCCGGCACTTCCTTTATAGTCTTCCCCTCCCCCTGTCTCCCTCCTCCCCCCGCGTCTTCCAGGCCTTGGATTTGTTGCTGGCAGTGTCAGTGATTGAGACACCTGCTGCCGGCCAGCTCCTGAATTCTTCTGTCTGCCACGTCCCACTTCCTTGATACAATTTCCTGCTCTCTTACAGGTAGGACATGTCAGAGATAAGAGTTCAAGAGTCAGCCGGCAAAGGTTTTTTCAATCACTGATGTTGCCAGCAATGTGTCTAAGGAGTGGAAGACCGCAGGGGGGAGGACCAGTGAGAAAACTGAACCAACAGGATAAGATGCTGCTTGGAGGAAGGACGGAAAGAAAGAAACAGAGAGCTGGTAGGAGAGGTGAAGGGGTAGGGTGAACTGCAGAGATCAGATGAGGGAGAAGGGAGAAATAGAGGCATGAGAGAGGTTTGGTGAAATGAGCAAACATGAAATAAAAAATTCAGCCATTACACTTTCTCACATTGCACCAGGATTCACTAGTTAGGAATAACCTGTTGATAGATAGGACCTAATCCAAGAGCAGGTGAGAATGTGGTATTAGTAGCTATACATAAATATATGAAACTAGAAAATATTGGATAACCCAGAATATCATAATGAGAGGCAAAGCAAAAGATGGGAATTTAACATATTGATCTGACACGTGTTATGTGCTTGAAGGAACAGGAAGGCAGGCTAGGACATTAGTGTGATTGATAAGCACCATAGCAAATTTACCCCAGATGGCAAAGCTTAAGTTTTATAAGGTTTCTTTGTTCTAAAGAGTGTCCAGCCTGGACTAGGCTGGTCCTCAGGGAAGTTATAGGCAGACAGGAGTTGGCCTCTGACCTGGTTGCCTACATTCCAAGGGGCCCTGATTTTGCAGTGAGAAAGACAAATTGAATCCACATGTGTATCCTTGTATGTATAGATCCAGAATTAAGTTGTAGTAAGTCATTAAAACTACACAATAGGAATTTACTTATGTAGCTATAGGTAACAAGTGTAGATTAGAATATATTTTACTTTGCTTTCATATATTTGAAATCTAAAGAAATTCTAAGAGGATTACATCTGATGGGAGGGGGGTTAATCCCTCCTTCTCTCTCTAGTTTCAGTTAGACAAAAGGACATGAATTGCAGCACAGAGATGCAGGTTGATCTTAACAGGAAAGGATTTAAAAGCTGAGTAGTTTTGTGAGTACATTACAATATTTGTCATTGTATTTCTTTTTTTATAAAATATGTAAGCTTAAAATGAGAATGTAACTTTTTAGGTATAAGAATGTAATTTTTAGGAATGCTTTTGTGACACGCCCATATGAAGGTATAGAAGCCAGCCCTATATGGAAGCAAATAATTTGGACCAGTTAGATTGCAGCGAAGGAATGTCGTCATTTAGGATATATATGTATCTTATAGGATATATATGTATCATTTAGGATATATATGTCATTTAGGATATATATGTCATATAGGATATATATGTCATTTAGGATATATATGTCATTTAGGATATATATGTATCATATAGGATATATAGTAACTGGTAAAACATTGGAATTTGTTACTAGCAAGGCCAGCTTTTGGCTTCTGTAATAATTCTCATGATGCAACTAACCTTATGATTAATCATATCTGATAATGAATAAATAATATTTTTGCTTTTGGATAAACATTTGCATCATCTCATTATTTGTGTACATTTTTATAAACCTAGAGTAAAGCTAGCAGCTTTGCTTATGAGTACGCTTGTGTGCAATTACCCTGCTCAGAGGGCAGACAGTGGATGGAAGGGGCAGAGAAAGAAGGCAGATGCTGGATGGAAGAGAGAGAAAGGGCAGATGCTGGATGGAAGGAAGAGAGTGAAGAGAAGATTAGGAAAGTAGAAATAAGAAATGACAAATGGTAAAAAATATTTTTTCTTTTTGCTTTAAGATAAAGTAGCATTGTAGCTGTTTTGATATACATTTATATAGAGGAGAGGGAGTGTTAGAAATGATTGGCCCTGAGTGTCAAATATACTAGGTATGCCTCTGCAGTCACCTGATCTTCTGGTGCGTGCATATGGCTCAGTATGTAGGAGTCTGGGTGCGGGACTTGGGTGGGGTCATGTGTCCTGTTTTTTGTCTTCACAAATATAGTAACTCTACCTATAAGGAGTGAGGAAGGAGCATGATCGGTATTGTTTGTGTTGAAGAAAAAGCCCTATGTGGGGGAGGGGCATGTGTATGGAAGGAGTTCCATTGTAGAGGGATGGAAGAGTGTCCTATGTTTACTTTGATAAACAGGAATATGTTGCTGAACCATGTTTTAAGTATAAACTATTTGCAATGCAAAAGAAAAAATAATGTGTTCATAGACATTTAACTCAAACACCCAAAGTGAAGAGATATGGGCTACTCATTCAACATCAATATGTAGAGACGTTTAAGTCTTTTTTCTTTTAAGCTTTATTGAAATGTTTCTCCCTTTAATTTTCTTTTTTTTTCTCTCTCTCTCTCCAACATAATTGTGGTCTAAGGAAGAGTTAAGTTCCATTCATTTATTTTTCTTCATTTTATAAGTTGTATATTGATGATAATTTTGATGGAATATGACTCTATTTCTTGTGCAAGTAGTTAATACTTGTAAAGTTTGTTAAATCAATAAAATATAGATAGATAGATGTAGAGAAAAAACTTTCTGGGTTCTTTGATTCTAATGTTTTGAAATTTTTCCCTAATGTATTTTCTTCTCTATCTTTATCTCTGCCATATAAGTAAATATTTCTTAGGTGCTATAGTTAGATTGTGAGCCCATTTGGGAATGAAAGGGAAGTTCAAATTACCTAATTTGATTGTTCGTAAACCGTTTTGAAGCCTCCAGGGCAATTTAGCGGTATATAAACTCTATTAAAATTTAATTAAATTTTAAAAAGACCTCAATATAAATTTACACTCGCTCGGTAATACTGTCTAAGTTCACATTTCAAAATTATTGCAGATACTATCAAACTTTATTTAAAAAGATCAAATGGTATAAACCCACTGAATTCTCACTTGTGTTTGTGTGGTCTCATAAAGGCAGTGCTGCGGGGCAATCAAAACAGTAAAAACAGTACTTAGCTGCGTTCTGTGCCCTTTGTTATTCACGCCACTGTTTGTTATCCAACGATGACTCCACTATCTCTCATAAAATACTAGAAATCCATATATCATGCTGTATTCAAAGACAGATGTGAGCTGTTTCACTTTCAAAATGCTTCTTCAGGGGAAATATTTTAAATATTATTTTCTGAAAATGCCATCCTGCATTTGCTACTCACGTTCACGGCGTGACTAGTGACCCGCCCTTTACTGCTTCACTTAATAGCAAAGGGAGATGATGTCAATGTTACAACAACTCCAAAAAATCAAACACACCAATTAGAAAAACGCTTGCCATTCCACCATTATGTTAAGACCACAAGGGTGCATAGAGTCTAATTTAACTGTGTTTGAAAGGAAGACATAGAAATGTGTTTGGTGATTTAGAATAAAGAGAATTTTATAGAACCTTTTAGAGCTTGTCAGTTTATTGGGACATGAATAGTGGGATCCCAGTGACCACCTAGACTTGGAAGAAAAGCTTATAAAGAAGTAGGAGTCCACTAGCCTGAGGCCAAAAACCTCTCCGCAGTATTTCTCTTAAAAATAAGCTCCTTTTCATTCAAAGAAGTCCAGTAGAACATCTGGAAGACTACCTAGAGAATGACACCACCCCATCTCAGTCTCCACCCCCATCCCCACCCCCACCCCGGTCCCACGAGCTGTGTCCCCATCCCCACTCCTGCCCTATCCCCACAGACTCTGACCTCATTTGCACAAAGCCTCAAACACTTATGATTTTATATTTAAATCTTTTTTTTAAATTAAAGTATAGACAGGGACAATATTCTGTACAACTGTTTATATATCACAAATAGAGCCTTCCATTTCAATCTGGCTTTCATACAATCTTCCCAAAGATTCAGTTGCTTATATTGTGTACTGAATGAACAGGAAAATAAGTGTCTATTAAATATTGGAAATTCTCCTTGATGCCAGTAACAATGGATGAATCTGTTGCAGTAACAATAAGATGCTTGAGCAGCTGGGCACATAATAGAAGGAGTCTGATCAACAGACAAGACTCTTGTTGCCACATCAAAGGCAGACACATATGATGTAATTTAACAAGTACAGGTCTCCCTCCATATTTGTGGATTCAGCATTCACAACTTTGGTTATTTGCAAGTTTCTAACACAAGCTAGATCTTGGAGCAATACTGTAATTTGAAGTAAATAAATTAACAAATTAAAGTATTTAATGTCAAATACTGAAAATGGAAAGGAGTCACTGCATTCCAAGCCTTTCTGACCAGTAGTACCTGCACCTGCTTATATCCCCCATACCACGTCTACTTCCCAAAATGGGCCTGTCACTAAAATCATCTGGAGGGTAGCCAATGTTACACTGATTTTTAAAAAGAGCTCCAGGGGAGATCCGGGAAATTATAGACCGGTAAGCCTGACTTTGGTGCAGGGCAAAATGGTGCAAACAATTATAAAAAATAAAATTGTGGAACACTTAGACCAGTGATTCCCAACCCTGTCCTGGAGGAACACCAGGCCAATCGGGTTTTCAGGCTAGCCCTAATGAATATGCATGAGAGAGATTTGCATATAATGGAAGTGATAGGCATGCAAATTTGCTTCATGCATATTCATTAGGGCTAGCCTGAAAGCCCAATTGGCCTGGTGTTCCTCCAGGACAGGGTTGGGAACCACTGACTTAGACAAACATGATTTAATGAGACAGAGTAAGCATGTGTTCAGCCGAGGGAGATCTTGCCTCACCAATTTGGTTGACTTGTTTGAAGGTGTGAATAAACATGGAGATAAAGGTGAGCAGGCTGATGTAGTGTATCTAGATTTTCAGAAAGCTTTTGACAAAGTTCCTCAGGAGAGGCTCCTGAGAAAATTAAAGTGTCATGGGATAGGTGGCAAAGTTCAGTTGTGGATTAGGAATTGGTTATTGGATAGAAAACAGAGGGTAAGGTTAAATGGTCATTTTTCTCAATGGAGTACAGTAAACAATGGAGTGCTGCAGGGATCTGTACTGGGATCAATGCTATTTAACTTATTTATAAATGATCTGGAAATTTGAACAATGAGTGAGGTGATTAAATTTACAGATGACACTAAACTGTTCAAAGTTGTTAAAATGCATGCAGATTGTGGAAAATTGCAGGCAGACCTTAGGAAATTGGAATACTGTTGTTTTGTCTCAGGATCATAGTGGTGTAACCATGTTTCATCAACAGTAACTAGTTGTTCCAAAATGTTGGCACCAGCTCTTTGAAAATGCTGCAAAATCAATTTGGAAGTATCAACTTGCCTTTCCTCATCAGCATTCAAACATATGAGCACCCACTTGGCTGTCAGCATCTGCATACTCTGCTGCTTGTGGATTATACACCCAACACATTCCCTGGATAGCTGTAGTATCACAGCAATTATTTTAGCCAATATTTGCCGATCTGCCAAAATCAGATCATGGACATGGTCAACAATTTCAGGAGCTGACACCACTTGAGGCCTCCCAGACCTTGCTGCATCTCAAAATCTCCATGCTGAAAGTTTGCACACCACACCTTCACTGTGGAGTATGATGGGCATTTGTCACTCAATGTTTGCATCATACATTAATGGATTTCCTTTGCAGTTTTTTTTCTGCAGGAATAGGAACTTCATGACAGCTCGGAGTTCCACATTTGAAAATTCCACACTTGTCATTGACGAGGTTCAATCAATGATCTGAAACAATGTCAAAACATAGCATTACGATTCTGCAAATTGGCACTTTGCAAAATAAAATAACACTCTTTTCAGCTACAGTGGCAGAATAATGCTCAGAATTTAGGAAGTTGGTTGAACTGAGAACTTTTCAGCAACCCCTCATATGGAGGGAGATCTCTAGTTAATTTAAATCCAAAAGTAGCTTCTGCAGGTCTTTTTAATCATTGAATTCAATTGCCAATTGTCTAAGATGTGTTAAGTTTTTACATATTGATACTAGTCTCAAGAGTTCAGAGAATGACATAGGGACAGCCCCCCCACACACACACCTTTTACACAAATGCGCTAGCATTTTTAGTGTCTATGCTCATAGAATTCTATGAGCGTCGGAACTGTTACTGCCACAGCTGGTGCTAAAAACTGCACTACGGTTTTGTAAAAGGGGGGAGGGTAAGTTTGTCCCTGTCTCCATGGGCTCTGTTCCTGCCCTGGCCCCACTATTAACCCCAGGTATCCATCCCCGTGTCATTCTCTATCGTGGACAGAAGCGGGCACTGAGTTACAATACATATATAGACTAAAGGAAGGTTTGTATAGTTTTATGATTAACAGATGTTGCTCAACAAATGTATGTTCAATATTATGCTAAATTATTAAATTCAGAAGAAGAAGATCCAAGATAGCGATTGAGATAGATGTTTGATGCGGAGCTCTGTATCGCGTCGTTGTACTACTCTTTCCTGTCGGATTTTTGCCTGTACTAGTTGGCTGAAATTTATGCTGACTTTCCTTTCTTCTCGTTCTTTTTTTTCAACATGGGGAAAAGGAAGGGAGCTTCATGACCAGAACCTCTGGCAGTCGGAAGCTCCAGAAACTTGATCCAGACGACGCTGAATGCTGGAGTAACACTCCAATCACAGGAGACGCCCCAGACTTCAGGAGGAACGCCAGTTGTATCGGCAAAACTTAGTGTAGATCGGGCTTCCCTTAGCCCGATCCAGAGGCAGCCTTTTCCACAACCTGGGAGAAGAAACACTGCAGAAGAAGAGGCAACACAGACTACCTGTGGAGAGGCCCAACCAAAAAACTTGGGAACAAAAATTTTTATGCTACGTGGGTGACATGTAGAACAAATACAAAAATACAAAAAAACCACCCATTATTGCAAATAGAAATCCTAATAACACGTGTCAGTAGTGCTCAAAACCAATTCAATGGTATACAGTCATTGCACTTTGACCACTGTGAACATTGTCACAATCCAATAGTTTATATGGTGAATAAATCATTCAAAAACAAGTTAAGAAGGGAAGAACATGAGATCACGTTTTGTTTGAAGCATTTCATGGTGGGTTCTCTGAGGAAGCCTGGTCTGGTGAAACGCCTCAGAACCTGGAAGAGTTCGGACACCTAAGCTGAGTACACGTTTTTAATGATTTATTCACCATATAAAGTATTGGATTGCTGCAATGTTCACAGTGGTCAAAGTGCAATGACTGTTTACTAAATGCACATTTTTTAGGGTTTAACCCTGTTTGTGATCTTTATACCATTGAATTGGTTCTGAGCACTACTGACACGTGTTATTAGGATTTCTTCTCTAGAAGAATAGTATGGGGAGTTAATCAAATCTGCTATAGTCAATTTAGACGACCTGTGGAAAACAATTGTAACCATGGATTCCAATCTTAAAAAGGCCGTATCTCTGGTGCGTGCTGATTGTGCTTCTATTAGCTCCCAGGTAAATCTTGAAAGAGCAGAGTGAATCTATTCTTTAATTTCTTTTTATCTATATTTATAAAACAAAATATTAGACATGATGAACAGATTAGTCAAATAAAATCTATGGAGTCAGAGATTATAAAGGAAAGATTCTCCATTCAGAGAAAATTTGAATTTTTAGGAAAATATGCAAAGAAGGAATAATTTAAGACTTCTGAATTTTCCTAAATCTCCAGTAATCGCGCCGATATCAATGATGCGGAGATATCTGAAAGAGGTCCTGTTAATACCAGAGGAAAGTTTGCCATCAATAACATGAGCTCAGTATATCTCTATTAGTGAGGGAAAACAGGTTTTCTCTACTCCTAATGGAGAAGTGGGAATACAGAAGAGTGAACTAAATTTTGGGGAGAATTCACTTGAAGCTATAACCAAGAGAACTACCCTTATAGTGACATTTGCCTTGGAGTTCAATAAAGATTTAATACTTCAAATTTATTTCAGGCACATGAATGATAAGTTTTTTGGCTCAACTATTCGTTTGTTTCTTGATTTATCTAAGGAGACACAGAAAAGAAGGAAAGACTTCATAGGTTATAAACCAAGGGTCTTGGCCCTAGGTGCATTATTTGTAATAAAATTGCCTGCAAAATGCTGTATCTCATTTGAGGGTGAAAATTTTATTTTTTTTGAGCCAAAGGTAACTACTGTGTTTCCCCGAAAATAAGACCTACCCCAACAATAAGCCCTAGTCGCTGGCAGCAGCGCTTCCCCACCCTCCACCCCACCCCCCCGGCCTACCGTTCCATCTCCCTCCTATCCAAACCCCGACCGTGAGCCGCAATACCTGGAAACAAATGGCAGTTTCAGAAACACAGGCTCAATCACAGCCTGCTCTTCTCACTCCCTGCCGTTCCGTGCTGCGTTGCTAATGATATCATCAGTGATGTGGCAGAGGAACGCCCGGATGTAAGAAGGGCAGATCGCGATTCAGCCTGTGCTGCCTTTTGTGTCCAGGTATTTCAGCTCGCGATCGGAGTTCGGATGGGAGGGAGAGATGAAAGGATCAGCGGAGGAGGGTGCTGGATCTGCTGCAGCAGCGGGGGGGGGGGGAGGATGAGAGGGATAGAAAAATGCTGCACAGGGGATGGGAGAAAAGGAGGGATAGAAGCTTCAAGGGTTCTGCTGCACAAGGAATGGGAGGAATAGAAGCTGCAAGGGTTCTGCTGCACAGGGGGATGGGAGGGAGGGAGCGATAGAAAGATACTGCACAAGGGGATGAGTGAGAGGGGAGGAAAGATGCTGCACTTATGGGGGAAAGAAAGGAAATAGGAAGAATTGTGGTGGAGGAGAGGAAGGGAGAGATGATCATTGTACATGAAAAAAAATAAGACATCCATGAAAATATAAGACCTAGTGCCTTTTTTGGACCCAAAATTAATATAAGACGGTGTCTTATTTTTGGGGAAACACATGTAGTTGAATTTATTGTGGCCAAAGAAGGGGAGGGGGAGTGAATATTGGTCCAAGTGTATTACCCACAGTGTAAAGAACCGGCTGTTTGGGGGTTCACTATGTGCTCCTTTTACTAAGGTGTGGTTTTAGCGCACGCTTAATATGCGCTACAATGCCACGCGTGCTAGACGCTAACGCCTCCACAGAGCTTGCGTTAGTATTTTTCATTTAGCGTGTGGTTTGTGTGCGCTAATCTTCAGTGCGCGCTAAAAACGCTAGCGCACCTTAGTGAAAGGAGCCCTATGTCTCCTACTCTGTCATAGTAAGATTATGGGCTCCTTTTACAAAGGTGAGCTAGTGTTTTTAGCACACGCAACGGATTAGCTCGCGCTACCCAAAAAACTACTGCCTGCTCAAGAGGAGGCAGTAGCGGCTAGCGTGCGCAGCAATTTAGCGTGCGCTATTCCGTGCGTTAAGGCCCTAATGCACCTTTGTAAAAGGAGCCCTATATATTTCTTGTTTATGTGTTTTATGATCTTTGTTCTTATGATCTAGTTTGTGGCCTAATAATTAATTAATCTTATTTTTGCATTACCTTATCAATCAAGTATATGATTGATTTATATATTTCTAATCTTTATGCAAGTATGTTGACTTGTTATTGTTATAATGATTTGAAAAAAAATAAATAATAAAAAAATATTAAATTCACTAAACCTATAAATAGAAACAAATATTTGATGAATATGCTGCCAATTTCTTATTAAGAGACTCATCAGCTCTATAGTATGCAGTAGGTCACTTTTTCAGATTTCACATCCATCACCCTTATTATGAAGAGATCTTTTCAACATAATGTAACTTTAAAATGTAAAATTATATATCACATTCTTTAGCCCACTTCTTATTAATAACATGCTTTACTTCAAGTCCCAAAGCATGGTATAACATTCATATCAATCAAAAGTATTCATATTGCAAAATCAATAAGGAAATTAAAACAAAGCAGTAGCACCACTCCCCCATAAATAGATAAATATGAATTAAAGCACCATACAAAGTATTAAATGCACCTGAGCAATAAATTAAGCTCCAGCCATTTCCCATCACTCCCTCCCTCTTCCTGCCAATGCATCCCCATCATACTGTTGTCCTTGCCATCCCTCAACTAAGATCAAACACACACCAGGGGGAGAACTTACAGTCAGATACAATCTCCTCCCAGGCATCTCCAGGTTCAACAAGTTGTCAACAGCCCAGCAAGATTAAAATTAAAACTCCAGAACTTTGATCATTCAGTAGTCAATCACTAAAGGACTAGAACAAAAAAAAAAAAAAGCCAGCAATCAAAACAAAATTTCTACACACCACCTCCAACCCAAACTGAGAACCCTATTTAATTTTTATTTCATTTATTAACCTCCCTTTTAGACTTTTTATCGCCAGCTATGGTAGTATTAGCTCCGACACTCAGGAATTCTATGAGCATCGGAGCTAATACCACCGCGGCCAGAAATAAAAAAAACCCTAATGTAGTTTCGTAAAAGGGGGGGAGGGGGTAAATTTGTTACTTGCCAAGTTACATAAATGCACATACACATCTAATAAAACATATAATTTTATGATTTCTTTTGCTTATGAATAACTGTTGGGTATAAGGGAGGGGGGATATTTAATGCGAGTTAGAATTTGATGATATATTAAGTGATGTTAAAGTATAAATGATTGTATTATATGTTACACTTATTGTGAGTTTTAAAAATGAATAAAGAGGGTGGGGGGAGGATAATGGTTTGATTTGTGTGATGCTATTTTCTTGCAAAATCAATAAACATATTTAAACATAAAAATGAATAAAGATTAATTTAAAACAAAACAAAACACCCCCACAAATCATTTATCCCCCTCCTTTACAAAGCCATGCTAGCATTTTTAGCACCAGCTGCCATGGTAACAGCTCCAACTCTCATAGAATTCCTGAGTGTCCGAGCTGTTCCCACTGCGGCTGGCTCTAAAAACGCTAGAGTGGCTTTGTAAAGGAGGGAAATTAATCAAAAGTAATAAAAAACAGCAAACACCAACATATCAACCACAAAAAATGACAAACAATACAGCAGCCACAGATGGTACACAATATTTCAATCAAATTAATTTTCATCTACTGTGAGACTCCCTCTAGGTCAGTGATTCTTAACCTTTTTTGAGTCACAGAGCCCTTTAAAAGTCTGATAAAAGCTATGGACCCCTTCCCCAGAAATAGTCACATAAACACAACTTTGCATCCAATGAATATAATGTACTTTAACAAGATTTGATTGTCTCATATATATGACATACACAAAATATTATTAAACTTTAAAGTAAACAATCTAAAAAAACCACTCCTTTTTATGCAAAAAGTAATGGCCACTTATTATAATTAGAAAATACAATCTTCTTGTGCAAATTAAAACAGATCTACTACTACGTTTTCTACTACCATTGCTACCACTACATCTACTCTCATTATCTGCAAGAAAAATCAACAGTACCAGTGAATATAAATGTTAATTTTTATCTGATCCTCATGGACCCCCTGAAACTCATCCATGGACCCCCAGGTTAAGAACCCCTGCTCTAGGCAGTCATACTAGTAAAAAGGAAAATCAGGTAGTGTTTCTCATTCCACGTATTCAAATGGAATCAAATCATTTCAACTGTTATATCAAAAACACTTTCACATTGCACTATAGTGGCTTATGAGAGTAATTACTCAAAACCTTTGGTTTGTATCCCACGCATTAGGGAGTTTATCTAAAGCCTAAAAAACTAACTGACTAACCAGAAGAGGAACATCAAAGATTTAATTCAGAAAAGTGGATCAGAGGGTCTGTTATAGCCAAAGTTATTTCAGAACCCTTTTCACCAATCATAAGAATAGCCTTACTGGGTCAGACCAATGGTCAATCAAGCCCAGTAGCCCATTCTCATGGTGGCCAATCCAGGTCACTAGTACCTGGCCAAAACCCAAGGAGTAGCAATATCATTTGTTCCTCCCCCTACCTCCCAAACCATCTAAATCATTTTTAATTAACTTTATAATTCTGACCTTTGAGTTAAATAAGTATAAAATGTTCCATAAAAAAGATTACAGCAAGATATCTCAACATATGATGTCGATCCCATCGTGTAAAACTGCTTTTATCTGTGCCACAGAACTCCAGCGCTGTCAGAATTTCACTCATATAAGGGCACAAAAAATTATGCGGCAGCTTGACTCCCCCCTCCCCCTAGCATTAGTATCATGGGACTACCACAAAGGGTTGCAGTCGCCATTTTGAACCTGGAGAGGCAAGGGGTAATAATAGTAGTAGCAAAAGCAACTAAGGTCGTTTCTACCCCATTCCACTGAACCACCAGAAATGGTTTCAGATAGACTGGTGGGGCTGGGGGGCTGGACTAGGATTTAGAAAGGGGCGGGGAGGGGAAGGTGGCACACTATTTATAGAGTTCCAGTCCCTTTAAAAAGGAGCACCCCAGGATATTTCATGTTATTCATTTCACTGCAGGAGTCACAAACCTGTGGCACTGAGGTGCTGGGAAAATAGCATGTGATACAATGGACTCTCAAAAGTTCATGCCTCTATATATTTATTAGTCTATAAGTGATGCCACCTGCCTCTGTGGTAAACTAATTTGTAGTACAATGCCTTACTTTATTAATAATAATAATAATAATAACAGCTTATATACCACAATACCGTGAAGTTCTATGCGGTTTACAGAAGATTAAGCAAAGGTAACAAATTGAATTGACTTTAAGAGGGGAGGAAGAAAGAGAATTAATAGGACAGGAAATTCATTGTTGAGGAGAGAGAGATCAAAAGGACAAGTTAATCGCTATAGAGGGGAGAGAAAAGAGAGGATCAGTTGTCTAGATGCTTTAGGAACAAGTGTGTTTTTAGACGTTTCCTAAATTCCCCATAAGTAGTGGGCGAAAGCAATTGTTCTAGGTCTTTAACCCATGATGCTGCTTGGTGTGAGAGAAGGTGTTCATGGTGTTTTTTCAGTTTACAACCTCGAATTGGGGGGGGAAACGAAATTGGAATGTGAGCCTCTCTTGTGTCTGTTGGCTGAGAAGAAGAAAAGGTCAGTTATGTATTTAGGGGCAAGTCCGTGTAGTGCTTTAAAGTAGAAGCAGGCAAATTTAAACTTTACGCGCGCCACCATTGGCAGCCAATGCAGCTGCCGGTAGTAGGGTGTCACGTGGTCAACTTCCTCAGCCCAAAGATCAGTCTGACTGCTGCATTTTGCATCAATTGTAAACGTTGCATATTCTTTTGGGAAATTGCTAAATAAGCAATGTTACAGTAATCAAGTAGACTTAGTACAAGGAATTGGACTAGGGTTCTGAATGCTGATGTATCGAAATAAGCTTTAATGGATCTGAGTTTCCAGAGAGTAAAGAATCCCTTTCTGATTAAGGAGTCTACCTGGTCTTTCATGGTTAGGCATTGATCCAAAGTTACACCTAGTATCTTAATCTTAATAGTATCTTACTTTACTGCAGTTTAATAACTTCCTCCTTAATGGGAGAGTGTGGCGCAGCGGTTAAAGTTATAGCCTCAGTACCCTGAGGATGTGGGTTCAAACCCATGCTGATCCTTGTGACCCTAGATAAGTCACATAATCCCCCCATTGCCCCAGCTACATTAGAGATATTGTGAGCCCACTGGGACAGACAGAGAAAAATGCTTGAGTACCTGAATAAATGAATGTGAACTAGTTCTGTGCTCCCGTGGGAGAGCAGTATAGAAAATTGAATAAATAAATGTAAATTAAAAAATGCAAGCCATATAGTTTCCCACAAGGCCTCATCGAACTCCTGCCCCAAATCCCGTTCCCAGGCCTCGAAATACGTAGGTTTCCGGGCCCCATCCTGATGCACCCATTTATACAACAGGGAAATGCATCCTCTGCTCACTGGGGAGCCCAACAACTGTTCAAAGGCCGAACAGATGTTGATTGTACTGTTTTGGTACTGTACTGCTGTGTTGGTGTGCGATTCTTTGTTATAAATAAACAATTACAAAAAAAAAAAAATGCAAGCCAGGCTTATTAACTGAGTATACACTGAACTCAGTGGCATAGAGAGGGGGGCAGTCTGCCCCAGGCACAGCCTTCCTCAGGGCGCCAGCACCTCTCCGCCCCCCATTACCACTCCTCTCCCTTCTACACACATGCACTCCTTCCCCATACCTTTTTAACTTCGGTGCGAGCAGCTTGCTACCCGCGTCAGCCATGAAACTTATGTTATTCCACATATTCACCCCTAAATTCAACACACTTGGCTAACCCTTCTAAAGAATACTCTGATGTCTGGTCACTGAACTACAGCTCCGCTGCTGCAATCACCTCTGAATCACGTGAAAATTGTCACCTTTTCAAACTCTTTTTAAGGTTTGGAAACAGAACATGGAGCAAGATCTGGTGAGTAGGATAGATGGTCTATGCGCTGAAACACCTTTAAACTGAATCAGATGGATACTGATCACCTTCAATCACTCTTGAAACTTTCAAACTCAGCATAAATAACAGTGAATCAACGTTGTAATGAGGACCTTTTTAAACAAAATATATGTATGTGGTGCTTATGTACTTAAATGAAAGGAAAAAGGGACTTCAGAGAACTACATGAACCAAACTTCTATGTCTTTCAGTGCTTGGAATCCTTGGTTCAAATCTCATTCATTGGTCCCCCAAAAACTTTCTTTTTTTAAATATTATTTTGCTTAACTCACTATTCATTGTATCCTTTTCATCATACAAAAGTTCTCATCTTAATGGAGCCTCAATATTGTATTCTAACGTCATTCAAAAAGTATTTAACTTTTAAATGAAAGCCAGGCCATGTCCGAGCTCTTGCACTGAATTTTCAGGTTTACAGAGCCGGCATAACCATAGCCAGTTAAGTGCAATATTCAGCACTTAAGCAGCTATGACAAACCACATAAAGATAGGATTAACTTTTATGCCTTGCTATTTATGTATTTACCCTTAATCATGCAAGTGCTGATTCCACCCCTGGAACACCCCCAAAATAAGCTAGTTTTTAGTTGGGTGCTAACTGGACTTTTGCAGTGGCACTATCTGGTTAAGTGAGGATGGATGGATG
Organism: Geotrypetes seraphini; assembly: GCF_902459505.1. Taxonomy (NCBI): domain Eukaryota; kingdom Metazoa; phylum Chordata; class Amphibia; order Gymnophiona; family Dermophiidae; genus Geotrypetes; species Geotrypetes seraphini. The sequence goes on from NC_047086.1 coordinate 138,212,520, forward strand.
GAGAAAGACAGAAAGAAAGACAGACCAGTTAGTACCGAACAAGCGATTTAACTAGTCAGGAGTAATTTCTGGTCAGTTAAATCGCTTTGAATATCAAAGCCTTTGTTTATGTATGTATGATTCAATAACTTGGTTCCATGTCTGCAAAATCATAAAGAAAGCACCATCAACAATTTAGCATGTTGATATTTCTTTTTTTTTTTAAGTGGTTTTTTTGTTGGGTTTTTTTTTGCATTCACAGTACCACAGCACTTGGATATCCCTAAAGAAGCAACTTATGAAACTGGTCCCCGTTGGAATAAGAAGATAAGTGTCTGTCCACTATTTGGTATTATTAATTTTTCTAAAAGTCACCTAAAGAAATTAGCACCCGAACATGGAGGATATTTTAGCCAATGAATTATAGTTTGGTCCCACAAAGTGTTAGTAGTGCGATATAACAAAAGCACTGAACACGGAGGACTTCTGAGGCTTTTTCCTCCATGAGAAGGTTTATTTGGTGGTAGATCTTGTTACCACTTACTAGTTAGTTGTTAAATAGCATCAGCAAGATCCTTTATTTTTGATTTGGACATTTTGGAGTCTGGGTTAACACTGGAGGAGAGAAGCAGAGCTGGGTGAGACACAGAGACTGACCCCAAGATGTTAAGTGAAGGTTTTTCAATATACTGCAATTAAGGACATAACTGTTTTACCATGGTGGATAACTCCCAGGTGAAAAGAATCAAGAAGTCTTCACTGTAACTTGGCCCACACCCATGGGTGCTTGATAGTCCTATATAGAGAGAAATAAGCATGCAAAGACATTTTAAGAACTGCTTCAGCAAGAAGTGTGTTTTTCTCCATGCTGCTTCTTTTGCTACCACCGAGATGCTAAGCCTTGCTTGCTACCACTCCTAGGGCAGACTGCCCAGTTTACAATGGAATCCTGTATTTGATTACAAAACAGTCATCATAAAACTGGGAACTCTCAAGCAGCCATATGCCTGGCACCTTCCCCTTATGTTGTGGTGGCTACATGTTACCTAATTTAAAGCAGGGAGGAGAACCAAACGGATTAAAAAGGCAGCCAGAGCAGATTGGAACAGGCACAGCTGGAGGTTGGACCACATTGCTGTTCCTCCCCTCTTGGAGACTTCAAACTTTAACTAGCCCAAGTTTTTGTCCAGTTGGAACAGGCAATGTGGACCCCTTGTCGGTGAAGTGGTATAACTACCTTTAGATATAAGTTGGTACAAGTGTCACAGCACCTAGCAGGGTTCCCAAATAACTCCATGCAACCAAGGGATTCAACATGAAAAGAAGTATAAAGTTTATTGAGCAAAAATTTTTGTGAAGAGCACTAGGTAAGCTCTTCAGGGTAGGTACCAGTTTGTAAGGCTGGATGGCATTCAGTGATTAGCAAACTTACAAAGGTAAACAGGATGTTGTTTTTACCATTTAAAGTTCATAGAAACTTAAGTTAAATGCTACAAGACACAAACTATATCATACGTCTACCTCTAAACTCTTATGACTACTGAAACCCAGCGTTTCAACTGATCACACATTTGGGGTTTCTATCCTCAGATAAATTAAAAGTCCCTCTTCTCATGTGGTGGTCACCCCTACATACTAGGACAATGGTCCCCCATCCACAAATATCCTCAATCACCCCTCTACAGGTGTCAGCAAATTCCCATTCCCTTCGGACAGATATATTACAATGCACATTATTGTTAACTTAAATACACAGATCTGAAGTGTGTCTTGCTAGAATGAATGTGGCCTGGTACAGTACATGTATGCATACACAGTGTTATCAGTCTAGTAGAGTCTCTGTAAACATTGCAGCTGTTTTGTGTTGGGTGCCATGATTCTCAGCGTCTGCGTCTCTATTGGCCACTGAAGTCAGCTTATTGACTCAGGAACTCTGGAGCACCTACAACGCTGACTATAAACAAATCAATAAAGGAAAACCTTGATCTAAAAAACAAACATGGAAATTGGCAGAGAGAGGGAAGGCTAACTAAATGCAAAAAAAAAAATAAAAATTAAGAGAATAGGTTGGGTTTTTTTCCCCTAACTAGCCCACTCAAGAACAGTATCTGCTATGTCCCTCTCAGTTGGCCTGGCAACTTCTCTTCATTCCAACCGGTGGCTCTTCGCCTGTTTCCAGATTGACTCCTTCTCTCTCAGCCCGGTCCTTCTTGTTCCATGCTGCTTGCTGCTCTCTCAGGGCCTGCTTGCTCCATCTCTTTCCAGCCGCATGGCTCCTCACTCCCTTCTTCCCAGTGTCCTTTGGGTTCTTCTCCTCCCTAGTGTCCGATTGGTACAGGTTATTGTTGCCAGGCAGTGACTCTCCTTCTTTCTTCAATTTGCTCAAATTATGCGCCGATCTGAGTGATTGGTTGTCTGCTGTCTCCTCTCCCATTGGTCCCCTCTTCTGGCAGGCCCGCCTTGTCCTCTGATTGGCCAGCTCCTCCTTCAGCACTGCCTTTTTCTTCTGCTGGGCCCCTGTGTGCTCAGCAGTCTCAGCCCTCCCCTGGGCTCCTGTGTTCCCTTATTTACAGGCAATCTTGCTAAAGTGTATTTGAAGTCTGGAAGAAGAGGAGACGTTGCCTCTGCATTATCTGCTTTGATACGAGCTGCTAGTTGAATGATTGATGAATCACTCTGTGTTCCAGTCTTGATAGGCATCTCTAAAACTATGCTTCCCTGGGCAGCTGTCTAGTTTGACTAGTGCTAGGATTAGCCATGTCTGTAAAGTTAAAATCCCTATGATGCCCAGAGAACTAAGGGGCCAGAAACTGGGTAGCATCTGATACACACTCCAGAGAGGAAAGGTGCATTGAGGCAGGGTTAAGGAACTGGAGGAAGGGATGTTTCCACCTGGATGAATTCCTGTTATAAAGTTAAGTAAGGAGGTCATCTGAATGGTGAGAACCCCCCTGCCAGTGCTGAACAGGGAAAGTTGCAAGTTCTCTAAAGAAGAGTTAAGAGGTAGAACACATATGTTGGATAGAGTGGAGAAATTTGCCATGAGAAATCAAGAGTGTATATCTAAACCTGATGGAACTGTACATATGTTTTACCCAGTGCGTTCTCTGAGGATACTGTATCCAGTTGGAGTTCACTATACAATAAAAGAAGGGACTTTTAACACCCAAAGAGAAAACTGGAGTGAGCACTGAGCAGCACTGGCAATAGGGCTTTGGAAAAAAAGTCTCTGATCCCCCACCTCAGGCCCGCGTGACCCACAAAAAAAAAAAAAAAAAAAAAAAAAAAGCTCATTTATGTAATCCCAGAATCTACTTCATCTAACAGGATTTCACTGGAGGTTCAACTACATATATGCCGTGATCTTCAGCTTTATAAGTGCATGCACTGCCAGTTACATGTATAAGAGCTAAATGTTTTAAACATACATTGTGGGACCGGGATCCTGGCGAGGCCTAGTAACTCCACAGAATCCCAGTCTTGGCTCGAGCGTAACCGTGGTGGGCCACAGCTGGCCTGGTGCCTCCCATAAACTGCACACCACACTGGCCGGGTTTTTGTCCAAATATATCACTTTTATTTATCCACAAGAAAAGTTTCCAACAAAAAAGGTCAAAATTTGGCATTCAAAGTAAAAACCCAAAACATTCCAATTTTCTCTTGTTCAGCTTTCTTTCTCTTATGTGCCAGTTCTTATCACTGCACCCTTTAGTGCTGGCCAATTTAAGTTCATAAATTAAGAACATAAAATACAGTTCCTGTTAGGTAGTATTCCCACAAGCAGTGCTAGAACCGTACCTGCCTTGGCAATAGTTAGGCTACCTGGTTCTAAGCACTAATTAGGCTTCTGGTAGATTTGAGTGGCAGTTCCCTTTTTCCTAGGAGCAGAGGGACTTGTACTCCCACAGGTGTGGCCACTGGTCCACTTATCTAACCCAACAGTAAATTCAGCAGCTTCCAGCCCAGGTTGAAAACAGGATACAAAATCCTTCACAAAAACATAAAACTCAAAAAGGAAGAAACAAAAACAAAAACCCTTTTACCAAGGAAAAAGGACATTCAGGTTTTCCTAAACCTATTCCCATTCCATAGGGTGTTCTTCCCCAGACATAGCATTACTCTCTAACCAGTCCATGTCACAAACCTCAGATTGTGTTTCAGGGTTTTGCATTTCCCTATCCTGGTGAGAACTTCTGAAGGCTGGCCAAAAGTTAGCTGCTGTAGCTGGTTTCCTTCTCAGCTTCCCCTGAGCTTCCAGTCCCAGCTGTCCCTCCCCTCTCACTGACGAGGGAACTTCAGAAAAAGGGAGCCTCGGCACATAACCACGCCCCCTCACAGCAGCTTTAGCTAATTCCCTAAAGAGCCCTGTCCTTCCCGTTCCAGCCTGAGCTCTGTGAGCATTTAAAGGGACAGGCTCTCTCTTAACCTTGTGCTCAGGATTTTCCCTATACACAGGATATTTCTTCTCCTTAGTCCCTGGCACATTATTAATGCTTTCCTGCTCTTTTCCCTGGGCTTTTCCCCGGGCTTTATTAGGACTAGCCAGATCCCTGTCACATTCCCCCACCCTCAAAATCTTACCCCGGGTAAGAGAAGGATTCTGTGACGATAGTTCCGACAGATGCGACAGAGTGTCTACATTGGTATGCAGCTTCCCTGGCCTGTGAACCACCTGGAATCGGTATCCTTGCAGAGCTAAATACCATCGCGTGAGCCTAGTATATTGCGGTGAGACCCTTCTTTTTTCTTCTACCCCTATTGGTCATGGAAATCGGTGGCCCTGTTTGAAAATCATCAGGCCAATTGAGAATAGGGTACTCCGAACTTTCAGCAAAACCCCCTTCTCCTAACTCCTCTGGGTGTTCTAGCCCCTCAATCCTCTCTGTCAGAGCCCCAAGAGAATCTTTTAATTCCCCTATTTTCATCTTCTCTAGAGTCTCCACTCTGTGAGCTAGAGCCCCCACTCCTGTTTGGATTTTCTCTAGGCCAGCCTGGATTTCCCTTAGCCGGGTATTTTGTTGCTCCCTAGTCTCCTGTTCCATGGTCCACCGTTGGCACACTTCAGCCACCTGCCCCCCCTTTCGCTCAGTATCCTTTTGTAAGGACGCTACTTGTTGCGCTAACATTTCTGCTTGGGGACAGGCTCCTGATTTCTCTCTGAATTGTTCTTTTAGGGCCTGAACCTGTTCTCGCAGGACCTGAGATGCTTCCTGTAATTGCACAAAGTTCCTCTGGCATTCCTCAGTACCCTCCTTCAGTAACTTTAAGGCCTGCTGACTCCCTGGGTCAGAAGACGGATACTCCTGGGCTCTATCCCTGTCTTCTTCCTGTTCCCCAGCCTCACGCTCCTTCTTCCAATGGGAAAATTGTTCTATTTCTTTCTGTAGGGCACGTACTTGTTCCTGTAATGGTCCTAGCTGCCTAGCTTCAACCGCTCCCAGGGAACCCCCTTCCACCTCCTTCCTTACTTCTTCGGGTGCACCCCCCTGCATACCCGAAGAGCCAAATCCGTTTTCACCCCGAAGTGTTGGGGATAAATGAGGCCATTCTTGCAAACGGGGTTTACATAATCGCTCACATACTAACTGAGCTACCTTGTCCCCCGTCTGTATAGAAAAGGGTTCAGTGCCAAAATTAAATAACAGGACTGAGAGATTACCCCTATAATCAGGATCGATAACTCCCGCCCCTACATGGATCGCATGACGGAGCGCTAAGCCCGATCGCGGGGCAACCCGTAAATACGTCCCTGGTGGAGGTGACACTTGGAGATCGGTTTGTACTAAGCTTCTACCTCCAGGAGGAATCACTTCCTTCTGAACGGCATACACATCATATCCCGCTGCGCCCTCATAAGCTTGTGTAGGTGCTCTAGCCTGGGCAGACATACGTGCATACCGCAAAACAGGGTGTTTGTTCTCCCTTCGTGCTTGCTGTTTATAACGTTGGTGGATTGTTCTAACCCCCATAACTACCTGTGGGTCAGGTCTCTCCCTCCTCTGGGGTCTTGATATCTTTTTACCCCCTATTCCAAGTCCCCTAAAGAGATCAGGCCAGTCTCTGCCCAACAGTAGCGTAAAAGGCGCATCTTTAATTACCGCCACTAGCAGAGAGTGCCTTCTGCCTTCATATTCAACTGTGAGCCAATGCTGCGGGCAAGATTTCGTAATCCCATGAACACACATAATAGTCGCCGGTGTCTGACTTTGATAGGGATTTTTATTTCCCCGTATCTTTCGCCAATATGTGCTTGATATCAGGGTCTGATCTGCTCCTGAATCTAACAGAGCCCATACCGGGTGTCCCTCCAGAGTCACTTTAAGGAGATACTGATTCCTCCGCCCAGTACCCCAAGTTGTTTGGGAACTAAATTCTTTCCGCACTCTACACTCTCTTTGTAAGTGTCCTACTTTTCCACACCTATAGCATATCACCTCCCTCTTAGGCCCCCCTCGCTTATTAGGCAAGGTTTTCGGCACTATACCGGGAGCTGCTATTCGTCTGATCTCATTCTCCATATAAGCACCCCTTGAGGTTTTAGCCCCACTTTCTGTACCCGGGTAGGAAGCCGTGGCATCCATAAAGTGTTCTGTTGCTTCCACCACTTGTGCCAACTCATCTCCTCCCAGCTTCTTGACCCAGCCACGAACCATCTCTGGTAGTGCTTCAATAAATTGTTCCTTTAGGATCTCAGCAAATAATGCCTTAACGTCAGTTAAACAAGACTGTAGCCACCTCTCCGCCATGCGTTGAAGGCGCTGCAGTAGTGTTTTAGGGCGCTCCCCTTCCAACATATGGGAACCCCGAAATTGCTGACGGTAATATTCCTTCGTGAGACCTAAAGTTTCCAAAATATGGGTCCTAACTTGGTTATAATTGGTAACATATTCAGGATTTAAAGTTTGGTATGCTGACATAGCTTTCCCTGCCAGACAAGGTGCTAATCTTACGGCCCACTGGCTCTCTGGCCATCCAGCCGCCGTAGCAACACGCTCAAAAGTATTGAGAAAGTCATCAGCCGCATCCTGCGGACCCATTTTACATAGCGTTAGAAATTGTAAAGGTTGAGGTCCCACCAAACTCTGAACCCCAGCACCTGGCATACTTGCGTCCATAGGTGTCTGTCCACCCACAGGTCCTAGATTAGAAGTTCTGAACTGTGTTGAAAGTACTTTCACAAGTTCCTCATGACGGTGTTGTGCCGTCTCCTGGGTAGCTCTCCAGATTTCTTGGTTCGCACGAATCACCGCACGCAGATCCTCAGTCAACTGTTGTCTCCCGGCATCCATCACCGCCGCCAACTGCTTGACATCCATCCTGAAATAAACCAAAAAGACAGGAACACCAAGTGCGGCTCCTTAAATCAGAGATTCTCCCTCCCTGGCTAATCTGGGAGACCACTTCCCTTTAGGAATCCTCTTCAGTTTCCCCCCCTAGGTACCTCTTACCTCAGGGACTGAAGAGTCTACGCCTTTGGGATCTCAGGGCGTCCCAAAACCACAATCTTGTTGTTTCCTCCTTCTCTTGGATCCGCACTCTCGATCATTCACGCCGCAGACTGCCGTTGTTCCCACGTTGTGCTTCTCCACCGACTCCGCCCCAAGCGTTGTTTCCTCAGGAACATAAATCCTCTTAGTCAATAGTCGTTAGGTTCCAACAGACTGATCGATCCTCAGCAGAGTAGCAGGAGAGAAAAGAAAGCCAAAACCAAAAAAGAAAAAAAAAATTTTCCTGTGTCCACCTGGAGGCAGTATAATCCCCTCTGATACCACTTGTGGGACCGGGATCCTGGCGAGGCCTAGTAACTCCACAGAATCCCAGTCTTGGCTCGAGCGTAACCGTGATGGGCCACAGCTGGCCTGGTGCCTCCCATAAACTGCACACCACACTGGCCGGGTTTTTGTCCAAATATATCACTTTTATTTATCCACAAGAAAAGTTTCCAACAAAAAAGGTCAAAATTTGGCATTCAAAGTAAAAACCCAAAACATTCCAATTTTCTCTTGTTCAGCTTTCTTTCTCTTATGTGCCAGTTCTTATCACTGCACCCTTTAGTGCTGGCCAATTTAAGTTCATAAATTAAGAACATAAAATACAGTTCCTGTTAGGTAGTATTCCCACAAGCAGTGCTAGAACCGTACCTGCCTTGGCAATAGTTAGGCTACCTGGTTCTAAGCACTAATTAGGCTTCTGGTAGATTTGAGTGGCAGTTCCCTTTTTCCTAGGAGCAGAGGGACTTGTACTCCCACAGGTGTGGCCACTGGTCCACTTATCTAACCCAACAGTAAATTCAGCAGCTTCCAGCCCAGGTTGAAAACAGGATACAAAATCCTTCACAAAAACATAAAACTCAAAAAGGAAGAAACAAAAACAAAAACCCTTTTACCAAGGAAAAAGGACATTCAGGTTTTCCTAAACCTATTCCCATTCCATAGGGTGTTCTTCCCCAGACATAGCATTACTCTCTAACCATTCCATGTCACAAACCTCAGATTGTGTTTCAGGGTTTTGCATTTCCCTATCCTGGTGAGAACTTCTGAAGGCTGGCCAAAAGTTAGCTGCTGTAGCTGGTTTCCTTCTCAGCTTCCCCTGAGCTTCCAGTTAGAGGTCTGCACGGGAACGGGGATCGCGGGGATCCCGCGGGTCCCGCGGGGATCCCGCGGGTTCCCCCCCTGGCCCACGGGACTCCCACGGGGACGCCCCCTGGCCCACGGGACTCCCACGGGGATGCCCCCCTGACCCACGGGACTCCCACGGGGACGCCCCCTTGCCCACGGGACTCCCACGGGGATGAAAACAACCTACCTAAATTCTGGCGATGCAAGTCTGGCGTCGCGTCGGGAAATAGCCATGTTGAGCAGTGAGCTCAGCACGTACACAGATGAAAGCCTTGCTTGCTGATTGGTCCGGCGGCCCCGCCCCACCGTGCCGCCGGACCAATCAGCAAGCAAGGCTTTCATCTGTGTACGTGCTGAGCTCACTGCTCAGCATGGCTATTTCCCGACGCGGGCATTAGGCTGTTTTTTGTCATTTCGGGTGGGGGGTGGCAGCGGCAGCAGCAGCCTGAAAAAGAAATCATCCTGGCCGGGTTCGGTGTCATGCTCCGGAGCTTCTACAGCCTTCCTATCTCCCTCTCCCTTCTACCTGCGGCTCTCTTCGGCATCTCAGCAGCAGTGATCGACACAAGCTTCTGGCGTCGGGGCCTACCCTCTGCGAGTCCCGCTTGTTTCAACTTCCTTTTTCCACAAAGGCGGGACTCGTAGAGGGAAGGCCTCGATGTCGGCAGCTTGTCTTGATCACCGCTGCTGACGAGTTGCTTAAGAGAGCCGCGGAGCAGGGGGGTGTTGCCAGGTGCAGGTAGAAGGGAGAGGGCCAGATGCAGGACTCGTGGGTGAGGGAGGAGAAGAGAGAGAGAAAGAGAGAGGGGAGGGAAACAAAAGGAAATATTTCATACTGGGCTGGGCTGGAGTGGAGGGAAGGTGGAAAGATTCTGGCTACCGGGTGCAGTAACAAAGGAAAAGGGGGGAAAGCTGAAAATGAAGATAGTGACACAAAGAAGAGAAAGAGTAAGCAGGACCTACTGAATAAGGATAGAGATACAGAGGGGACATGAAGAGGAGGTGAAATAGAGACATATAAGTAATGCTGAAAAAGTGTGGGGGGGGGGAGATAAAGACATTGAAAGGGCAAATGGTGAACATGGGGTAAAGACAAGGACAGAGACAAATGAAGATTCTGAAAAAGTGGTGAGATAGGGATATAGGTGAGATGGACACAAAGAAGGGTGATGCTGGAAAATAGGTGGAATGGTAATTCTGACAGACACAGAAGGGAAATGCTGGATCAAGGAGAGATGGGGCTCAGGCTGGATGGAATGAGGAGAAATGCCTTGTTGGCCCGGAACTTCCTCTCCTACGTCAGAATTGACGTCAGGGAGCGGAATGCTGGTCAGCGCGACGCTTCTGCAGGGAAAGCTTGGGACAGCGGTGGCTTGGGGACTATTCCCCGATGGCGGTGGCAGCAAACCGAGTGGCTTGGGGGAGGGCACGGAGAAAGAAAGAAAGGGGGCAGACAGAGAGACAGAAAGAAGGGGGAACAGGGAGACAGAAAGAAAAAGTTGGGGGAGAGAATGAGGTCTGGAGGAGAGGAAACATACAGGAGGCTGAAAGAAAGGAAGAAAGATTGGATGCACAGTCAGAAGAAGAAAGTGCAACCAGAGACTCATGAAATCACCAAACAGCAAAGATAGGAAAAATGATTTTATTTTCAATTTAGTGATCAAAATGTGTCTGTTTTGAGAATTTATATCTGCTGTCTATATTTTGCACTATGGCTCCCTTTTACTAAACCGCAATATTGTTTTTTAGCGCAGGGAGCCTATGAGCATTGAGAGCAGCGCGAGGCATTCAGCGTAACTCCCTGTGCTAAAACCTACTATTGTGGTTTAGTAAAAAGGGAGGGGGTGTATTTGTCTATTTTTGTATTTTGTTACCGAGGTGACATTGCATAGAGTCATCTGCCTTGGGAAATGTATATGGCAGATATCTTTGTTTTGTGTTCAAAAGAAAAGGAAATGCATTTCTGGTTTTATTTCTACAGTGTTGAAGTACTTGTTGGCCCTTGCTGTGACTGGTGGGGATCCCCAAGCACCGCCAGCAGAGGACCTCCTCTAGAGATGGTCAGAACTCCCCTCCACCAAGCGCAGCAGTCGCTGGCAGCATCCATGAGCCACTGAGGTGCCAGCATCTGTGACTCAGGGACGCTACTGCTGCCTGCCAAGCTTGGCAAAAGGGACCCCAGGCCAACTGCAAAGGAAGTCCTCAGCTGACAGTTTGTGGGTTCTCATCAGCTGAGTATTTATATTTTATATTTACATTAGAGGTTCTGGTAGAAACCCATTTACAAAGTATGTATTCTTCCCAATTAATATTTCCAAATTAATAGTCTCTTTGCTTATTTGTAAATGGGTCTCTACCAGAGCCTTTAATTCAGTAGCATAATTAAATAAAATAACTATTTCTGAAGTTTATAGGGAAGGATGGTGACGGAGGGGATTCCTCGCGGGGACGGGTGGGGACGGAGGGGATTCCTCGCGGGGACGGGTGGGGACGGAGGGGATTCCTCGCGGGGACGGGTGGGGACGGAGGGATTCCTCACGGGGACGGGTGGGGACGGAGGGATTCCTCACGGGGACGGGTGGGGATGGGTGGGATTTTGGCGGGGACGGGTGGGGACGGGTGGGATTTCTGTCCCCGCGCAACTCTCTACTTCCAGTCCCAGCTGTCCCTCCCCTCTCACTGACGAGGGAACTTCAGAAAAAGGGAGCCTCGGCACATAACCACGCCCCCTCACAGCAGCTTTAGCTAATTCCCTAAAGAGCCCTGTCCTTCCCGTTCCAGCCTGAGCTCTGTGAGCATTTAAAGGGACAGGCTCTCTCTTAACCTTGTGCTCAGGATTTTCCCTATACACAGGATATTTCTTCTCCTTAGTCCCTGGCACATTATTAATGCTTTCCTGCTCTTTTCCCTGGGCTTTTCCCCGGGCTTTATTAGGACTAGCCAGATCCCTGTCACAACATGCAGAATAGCCAGTCATTTAGGAAAGCTTTCTATCAAAGTCACACTTTGCCCAGAGGGTGGTGGATTAGGGCTCATCTTCATCCTCAAGCAGTCCTCTGAGCTCCAAATTTGAAAAATACACTTCATCAGGTCACACATGATTTGAGCAAGCATGAATGCTAAAACTGTATTGCCATGGTAAAATACAACAGATATGTATAATTTAAAGGCCAGGCCAGAAAATGCTTCATTTCCCTATGTCTAAATTCCTGTATGCTATTATGTACAGTATACAGTACATATAAATAACACCTTTTCTAAAACTGCTGCTGCTGTGGGCAAAGGCAAAGTGATGCGTATAAGGAAAAATAATCCTAATTATATTCTGGATTCCATATATAGAGTCATCACTCAGGAAAAAGATCTTGGATTCATTGTGGATATTATGTTACAATCCTCAGCTCAGCGTTCAGCAGTGATAACCCCCCCCCCCCCCAGCAAATAGAATGCTATGTATTAGGAAAGGACTGTAGAATAAAGCAAATAATATAATAATCCCTCTGCATCAATCTCTGGTGTAACCACACCCAGTAGCATACCTAGCATATGTGACACCCGGGGCCCATCATTTTTTGGCACCCCCCATCTGTACGAAAAACATGATTTTTAGTAACAAGCCACATGTCACACAAGTACCTAGGAAAAGGCAGCATCTTACATACTGCAGTAAGCAGTACAACATCAATACACCCATTGTAAAACTAAACAAGCCAGACTAGTACAGATCAATCCTACACCGTCAATCCTAACAGAAAACCATGTCTTTTGAACCTTCGCCTAGTATGGAATATGTCATCACAAACTAACCCCTCCCCCTTTTACAAAACTGTATTGTGGATTTTAGCCACGGTGGTAACAGCTCTGACGCTCATAGAATTCTGAGCATCAGAGCTGCTACCACCACGGCTGGCGCTAAAAAATGCTCCACAGTTTTGTAAAAGGGGGGATAAAATAGAAATACATAGACAAAAGTTAAATTGAACCAGCAAGAAGCTGGACTCTGCATAAAATGCAACATCACAGAAACAGTGACATATGACTCCTAAAGCAATAAATAAATAGAAAATTTTTGTTCTACCTTTGTCTTCTCTGGTTTCTGCTTTCCTCATCTTCTTGTTACTGTCTTCCTTCCATCCACTGTCTGTCATCTCTTTGCCCCTCCCTTTATGGCATCTTCTCTCCTTCTATGCCCTTTCCAGAAACTGTATGCCTCCCCCTGCCATCTCTCCTCTAGACCCCCCCCCCTTTGGTCTGGCATCCATCATCTTCCCTCTGTTCCCTCATGGTCTGGCATCTTTCTCCTTTCATCTCTCTTTCCCTCTCCCCTATGGTTTTTAGCATCTCTCTCTTCTCATTTCCTCCACTCAGATCTGATATCTCTGTTTCTTTCTCCGTTCTCTGGCATCTCTCTCTCCTCTCTCTCTCTTCCCTTTCCTTCTCTGGTCTTCCTTCTTTATTTTCTGCCTCCGTTTAAATTAAATTCTTTCTTACTATGCAATCCTCAGTTGTTTCACTATGTCTACCCACAGCATGCCACCCCTTTCCTCCATCCCTCCACTATCTCACTAACTCTATCTTCTTCCCCCATCCAGCATATGTCCTTTTTCTTTATCCCTCCTTCCATCCAGTATGTGTTCTCTTTCTCCACTTCCATTCAGCATTTGCTCTCTCTTCTCCCCACTTCCATCATCTGACCTCTTCTCTCTCCCCTTTCTACCCACTTCCATCATCTGCCCCCTTCTCTCAATCTCTCCATCCACCACAGGCCCATCTTTCTTCATTCCTCACCTTTCCGATTTTGGCAACAAGATCTGCAATGCCGCCCCCCCAGGACAACAGGCCCGGTCCGAAAAACCTCCCTGCCTGTGGCCGGCAATGTCTAAACTGCCTTCTTACAGCAGCCGGAGCATTGTAGTTGCATATGGCCATAAAGGTTGTCTCTGATGCAACTTCTGGTTGTGTCAGAGATGACCTTTACGGCAGCCACACGCAGCTTCAACGCTCTAGCTCAGGGATGCCCACATTTTTTGGGCTTGCGAGCTACTTTTAAAATGACCAAGTCAAAATGATCTACCAACAATAAAATTTAAAAAAAACACAAAGCATACTGTATGCTGAGAAAATGTTAATTATCATTCCTATTCTGGGTTTTTTTCAAAGAGGTCAAGGCAGATGACTCTATGCACTGTCACCTCAGTAACAACCATACAAAAATAGACAAATATACCCCCTCTCTTTTTACTAAACCATAATAGCAGTTTTTAGTGCAGGGAGCTGCGCTGAATGTCCAGCACTGCTCTGGACACTTATAGGCTCCCTGCGCTAAAAACCGCTATTGTGGTTTAGTAAAAGGGGGCCATAGTGCAAAATATAGACAGCAGATATAAATTCTCAAAATGGACACATTTTGATCACTAAATTGAAAATAAAATCATTTTTCCTACCTTTTTGTCTGGTGATTTCATGAGCCTCTGGTCCTTCTTCTGGTCCTTCTTCTTTCTCCTCCTGGCCCCCCCTCTTTCTTTCTCTCTCCCTCTGGCCCCCCTCTTTATTTCTGCCTTTCTTTCTCTCTCCCCCTGGCCCCCCTCTTTATTTCTCTCTCCCCTGGCCCCCCTCTTTCTTTCTGCCTTTCTTTCTCTCTCCCCCTGGCCCCCCTCTTTATTTCTGCCTTTCTTTTTCTCTCCCCCTGGCCCCCCTCTTTATTTCTGCCTTTCTTTCTCTCTCCCCCCTAGCCCCCACAAAGCCATTGTGCCGATTTCTCCACTTCCACGATTCTTTCCCTACTCTCACCCCCAAGCCAGCAGCCGATTTCTCCCTGCTCCTTCCCCGAGCCAGGCCCGGCGCGTACAAGTGTCGGGCCCACAAAAGTGTTCACTTCCGGGGTCAGTTCTAACAGGGAGGAAGTTGCTGGCCAGCCAGACAGCGATTGGCTGGCCCAGAACTTACCCTCCGATGTTAGAATTGACACCGGTGGTGAAGTGTTGTGGGCTCTGCGCTTTTTCCCCACCCACCAGCCCGCCTCACCTTTTGTCTCCACCTACCACACAGTTGCCGGCCGGCTGGGTTAAGGAGTGACTCTGCGGGGGAGCCGGTGCCGGGATGCGGTGGTGAGACGGAGCAACGGCAGAATAGGGAGGGTGGCCGGCTGTGCACACCCTTGGGGCGTGCATCCGGGGTGGACCGCCCCCCCCCCCTATTGGTACGCCACTGACCACACCATCAATATTGTGTGCAATCTCTGGGACTGTCTGGTGTTGGTGGGGATGTGAGGATATCTCTGGGTCTAGCAGCTGGTAGTTGAGGGTGTCTCTGGCTTAAGTGTTGGGATGTGGGGGTGTCTCTGGGGTTAGTGTTGGGGGTGTGAGTAGTGTTGGCAACCTAGTTTTTTGGAAACTAGGTAAGCAAAAGTAAATTGAGGCTGCTCAGTAAAACTAGGTATACCTAGTTAAAAAATAAATCTAGGTATGAACTAGGTAAGGTAGAAACTAGGTAAAACATTTTAATTAGGTGCAAGAATGGGGTAAATTGAGATTAATACAAAATTGGTTATATTGGAAACTCATATATACAGTAGAACCTCTGTAAGTTGACCACCCAAGGGACTGTAACAAACTTGTCAACATACGGAGGTAGTCATTGTAAGGAACTAGACCTGGTTTAATCATTCTTTCTGAAAAGAGTCAATCTTGGTCTGTTTCTTTCCTTTAGAAACATAGAAACATAGAAATAGACGGCAGATAAGGGCCACGGCCCATCAAGTCTGCCCACCCCAGTGACCCTCCCTATCTATCTTTGCGGATAGATCCCACATGTCTATCCCATCTGGCCTTAAAATCTGGCACACTGCTGGCCTCAATAACCTGAAGTGGAAGACTATTCCAGCGATCAACCACCCTTTCAGTGAAGAAGAACTTCCTAGTGTCACTGTGCAGTTTCCCGCCCCTGATTTTCCACGAATGCCCCCTTATTGCCGCGGGACCCTGGAAGAAGAAGATGTCTTCTTCCACCTCGATGCAGCCCGTGAGATACTTGAATGTCTCGATCATATCTCCCTTCTCTCGACGTTCTTCGAGTGAGTAGAGCTGCAATTTCCCTAACCGCTCCTCGTACGGGAGCTCTTTGAGTCCCAAGATCATCCTGGTGGCCATTCTCTGGACCGATTCCAGTCTCAGCACATCCTTGCGGTAATGCGGCCTCCAGAATTGCACACAGTACTCCAGGTGCGGTCTCACCATGGATCTATACAGTGGCATAATGACTTCAGGTTTACGGCTGACGAAACTCCTGCGTATGCAACCTATGATTTGCCTTGCTTTGGATGAAGCTTGCTCCACTTGGTTTGCAGACTTCATGTCTTCCCTGACAATCACCCCTAAGTCTCTTTCTGCTTCAGTTCTTGTCAGAATCTCGCCATTTAGGGTGTAAATCTTGCATGGATTTTGGCTTCCCAGGTGCATGACTACATTTTTTGGCATTGAAGCTGAGTTGCCAGGACCTAGACTAGTGCTCCAGCAGAAGTAAGTCATGCACCATGTCGTCTGCCATTGCTTTTTTGTCTGTTGTGCTTTTGCTCACCACATTGCTCAGTTTGGCATCATCGGCGAATAATGTTATTCTACCTCGGAGCCCTTCTGTCAAGTCTCTTATATAGATGTTGAACAAGATCGGGCCCAGGACGGAGCCTTGTGGCACTCCACTTATCACCTCCGACATTTCGGAGGGGGTGCCATTCACCACCACCCTCTGAAGCCTACCCCCAAGCCAGTTCCCAACCCATTTGGTTAATGTGTCGCCCAAACCTAAAGAACTCATCTTGCTCAGCAACCTGCGGTGTGGCACGCTATCAAATGCTTTGCTGAAATCCAGGTAGACGATGTCCAGGGACTCACCAACATCCAGCTTCCTCATCACCCAGTCAAAGAAGCTGATCAGATTGGATTGGCAGGATCTCCCCTTAGTGAATCCATGTTGGCGGGGATCCTGTAGATTCTCCTCGTCCATGATCCTATCCAATTGGCGTTTGATTAGGGTTTCCATTAGTTTGCTCACTATTGAAGTGAGACTCACTGGTCTGTAGTTTGCCATCTCTATCCTGGAGCCTTTCTTGTGTAGTGGAATGACGTTAGCCGTCTTCCAGTCCATTGGGACGTTACCTGTACTAAGGGAGAGATTGAAGAGCGCGGATAGCGGTTCCGCCAAGACATCACCCAATTCCCTGAGTACCCTAGGGTGTAGGATGTCAGGCCCCATTGCCTTGTTGACCTTGATTTTTGACAGCTCGCAGTAGACGCTGCTGGGTGTAAATTTGAAATTACTAAACGGGTCTACTGATTTAATCCTTGTCTGTGGTTGAGGGCCAATTCCCGGCGCCTCGCGGGTGAAGACTGAACAGAAGTATTCATTTAACAGTTGGGCTTTTTCCGAGTCCGTTTCTACATAGTCTCCGTCTGGTTTTCTCAGTCGTACTATCCCGCCCGAGTTCTTTTTTCTGACACTGATATACCTGAAGAAAGATTTATCTCCCTTCTGGATGTTCTTTACTAGAGACTCCTCCATGCGGAATTTGGCCTCCCTAACTGCTGCTTTGACGGCTCTTGACTTGGTCAGATAATCTTCTCTGGAGTCCTGTGTCCCTGATTGTTTGTAAGAGATGAATGCTTTTTTCTTCTCTTTGATGAGGTCCGAGATCTCCGTAGAGAACCACTGTGGCTTGTTGTTCCTACTCCGTTTGCTTACTGATTTAACATAGCGGTTGGTTGCTTCCTGTATGGTGGTTTTCAAAGTTGACCACATTTCCTCCACGCTGTTGGTGTCTGCTTGGATTTGAAGCGCCTGGTGAACGAAGTCTCCCATGTCTTGGAAGTTTGTGTCCTTGAACTTGAGAACCTTGGTCAGTGTGGTAGATTTCGTGAAACCTTTCCTGAGATTGAACCATATCATATTGTGGTCTCTGGAGGCCAAAGTTTCACCCACCGAGACCTCTGTGATACTTTCTCCATTGGTAAGTACCAGGTCCAAAATTGCCTGATCCCTTGTTGGCTCAAATACCAGTTGCCTGAGTCCTGCTCCATGCAAAGAGTTTAATAGCTTCCTGCTGCTGCCGGAAGCAGAGGAAAGCATGACCCAATCCACATCGGGCATGTTGAAGTCACCTACCAATACTGTGTCCCCCCGCAAGGTGATATTCTCTATATCTCCGATTAATTCCATATCTAGGTCTTCTTGATGTCTTGGGGGTCTGTATACTACGCCAAGATACAGGCATTTGTCCTTCCCTCTGGCCATATTTACCCAAAGGGATTCCCCAGTGTACTGTACATCTGTGATTCTGGTGACCTTAATGTCATCTTTAGTATATAATGCTACCCCACCTCCCATTTTGCCCTTCCTGTCCCGGCGAAGCAAGTTGTAACCTGGTATGACCATGTCCCAACCATGGGAGTCTGTGAGCCAGGTCTCAGATATCGCCACCACATCCAGGTCGGCATTCCTCATTTCTGTTTCCAAGTCTAGGATCTTGTTTCCCAGACTGTGGGCGTTGACGTACATAGCCCTCCATGTTGTGTGTTTGTTATATCTCAATGGGGACAATCCCTCTTTATCAACTAGGACACCATTAGTATTTTTCGCGTGTCTCTTACGCTCCCTAGACCCAGAGTTACAGCGTGTACCTATCCCGGACTCCCCATGACTACAGTGTGCTCCTATCTCAGACTCGGTAATGTGTGTACCCTGTGGGGGTATTCCCATTTGGGCTACTTGAGCTCCTTTAGTGCAATTTGCAGCGTGTGCACTCTCGCTGGTCCCAGAATTACAGTGTGTACTCCCTCTAGACCCAAAATTGCTATGTGTACTCCCCCTAGACCCAGAATTGTAATGTATCCCAGAAATGTAGTGTTTACTTAGTTCAGACTCTAAAGAGTATTGGTAGCCTGCACCCTCCCCCAACTTACCTAGTTTAAAGCCCTGTGTAGTAGGCGGGCTAGACGGTGTCCAAGGATGTTCTTCCCCTCTTGGTCAGGTGTAACCCGTCTGGTCCCAGCAGTCCTTTCAGTGCCTCTTCGTGGTGCAGGAACCCAAAGTTCATCTCCTTGCACCATTCCTGCAGCCAGTCGTTCACCCTCCGGACTCGATCCTCCATGGCACTGCCCTTGCCCCTCACTGGGAGGATCGAGGAGAAGACCACCTGCACATCCATCCTCCTCAGCTTCTCTCCCAGGGCTCTGAAGTCTTCGGGTATGCTCTCCGGGGTGCCCCTGTCAGTGTCGTTGGTTCCGATGTGGATGAGAATCATAGGGAAGTGATCTTGGGGCTTGATAAGTCTGCTCAGGCTAGCAGTTACATCCTGGATCCTGGCCCCCGGCAAACAGCAGACCTCTCTTGATTGCAGATCTGGTCTACAAATTGGTCCCTCGGTGCCCCTTAGCAGTGAATCCCCGATGACCACAACTCTGCGCTTCCTAGGGGTGGGCCGACCTGTGGACTCTGGAACCGGAACCGTCTGCTCAACCACTTCTTGTACCTCATTGTCAGGACCTTCCTGTAGCAGCTGGTATCTGTTCTTAAGGGGGATATGTGGTGTCGATGTAGAGCTGCCCTGTATGTGAGAGAAAGAAACAGAATTAGGTTTTCTGCGTTTTCCTGTGGAGGAAGTCACCAGCTGCCAGGAATCAGCGTCTCCAGTGACTTCCTGAATTCCGACGGTTGGATTCAAGTCTGAAGTTCTGGAAGCTTTGGGTGTCTCAAGGATGGTCTTGTCAGGCTCTCATTCAGTGATCTGAGACAGTTCCTGGATTATTCCGTCGATGAAGGTCTCGTCATCACGGATGCTCCTTAAGCGTTGAATCTCTTTTCTCAGACTCCTCAGCTCTAGCAGAAGGCTTTCCTCTGGCTGATCAATTGGTTCCGTCTGAGTGGAGACTGAAGACATCTTTGAGGGGATGGCCTCGGTCTGTACAGAGACCTCTGCCCTCTGTCCAGGCTCCCCCTCTATCTGTACGAAGACCGTAGCCATCCCCTGGATACTCTCGGCGACTGAGCTGCCTGTCTTGACTGAAGTCTTGCTGCCTCTAGTTCTGCCTGCCATATATAAAGGTTTTTTTATTATTATTTATTTACCTTTTATTTTTTTTATTTTTTATAGATATGTCAGAATGGGGGCTGTTAGGTGTTGGTCAGAATGTGTTGAGGTTGGAGGGATAAATTAGTTAGTTTGTTTAGGTCAGAGGGATATAGTAGTATATTAATTGATAGGTTGTCTGTTGTGAGCTAGAGAGGACAGACTAATTTAAATATTATTAAATATTAGAGGATAGATGATAGCGTGGTCTGCCTGTTAGAATAGAGTGGTTGGTGTGGTCCACCTGTTAGGTGTGCTTGTTGGTTAGGTAGGAGTAGAGAGTTGAAAGACCCGGAAGAAGGAAAGATTGAAGATAGACTGAAGTTGATTGGTAAATTAGCTAGTTGTAGGATTTTAGAGACCAGCTGAAATTGATGGCCCTTCCTTGATGCCCTTCTTGAGGCCCTTCGCAAAGGTGCTCTCGCTAAGGCGAGCGCCTTTGCCACTCGCCGAACGGCCGCGCGCCGTTGGCTCGAGCCCTTTTATGGGGGGGGGGATCTGCTGTGACGTTGGGGGGGGGGCGGAGTTACCAGAGCGTCCCGTCCGCCTCCTCCTCCGACTCTGGCGATTTCAGCGCTTCTCTCCGCTCCCCTGCTTTGCCTCTTCCGTCCCTTGTAAGCTCCTCCGCTGCTTTTTCTGACCCTTTCTCTGTCTCCTCCGCTCCCGTATGCTCTCCGCTCCCTTTCTCCGCCTCCTCCTCCTCTCCGTGAGCTCTCCGCCCCTTTCTCCGCCTCTCTGCACGCTCTCCGCCCCTTCCTCTGCCTCTCTGTATGTACTCTGCTCCTCTCGCCGCTGCTAAGAGCCTCTCTCACTGGTTCAGCCTGCCTGCCTGCCCTCACTCCCTGCAAGCACCCTCTCGCCGCTCCCACGTGCTTGCCTGGCTGGCCTAGTGCTGAGGACTCCTCGTGGGCTTGAGCCCTTTTATGGGGGGGAGATCATGTCTTGATTAATTGTAAAAATTTTCAATAATTATAGGATGTACCTACAATTTAGACCAGTCCTACATGCTGAAAAAAATCTTCACCAACAAGTGATAAACAATAGGACGTTAGGCCTAATGCAACACGTGGTAATAATTAAACATTAAAAAAGAACTTATACTAAAGAAAAAAATAATACACCAAAGGGGCAAAGCTTACACCTTCTATCCCTTGGTGTAGAGTGGACTCAACTGGTCAAGTTATAGAGGGTAAATGAATATTGTGTGTCACAGTTCAAGTGGTCAAGACACAACTAACAGAGGTGATCAATATATAGAGGTCAGTCTTCCATTGGGTGCATGTCTGGTCTATGAAAATTAGGTCAACTTAAGGAGGTGGTCAACTATGGAGGTTCTACTGTATTTTATTTGGTTGATTAATTAATAGTTTGTGACTGCTCTGATATGTAGCTCCAGACCTATGTGGAATCAAAGATGAGCTACAGTGCATGGCTTTCATACAAAACGACTTTCACTCATCAATTCCACAGGAATGCTTTCACATGCAATGTTGATAATTTGCCAAAATGTTAGTTATATTGGCATCACTACTTTGGCTGAGTTAGACAGACTTAGGATTCTGTTTTGTAGTACTAAACTAGCCTAACCAGAACAACTCTTTAATATATAGCATTAACAGTTTTGACCACCATGAAAAGCAAAAGCTGCTTACTGTTTGCAGGGATCTCAAAGTCCCTCCTTGAGGGCCACAATCCAGTCGGGTTTTCAGGATTTCCCCAATGAATAGGCATTGAAAGCAGTGTATGCCCATAGATCTCATGCATATTCATTGGGGAAATCCTGAAAACCCGACTGGATTGCAGCCCTCAAGGAGGGACTTTGAGATCCCTGTGTTAGAGTATCCACTCGGTCTGTTGTCTTCTTTGCTATATGAAGTGCCTTGTTTTGTATATGCTGGTTTGGGCAAAATCAGAAGAAATGCAAATATTTTTTTGTTTGTAGATCAGTTGTACACCCAGGGACATAGCCAAATTTTAATTTTAGGAGGGGAGCCAGGGTGGACTGGAGGGCTGTGTCATAGCCACAGGTGGGTCCAGGCCCATCCACTTTGGATCAGACTCACCCAGCAGTGATGTTGCTGGCGGGGATCCCCCAAGTCTCACCAGCTGAAGACTCCCAAGCATTTCTCCCTCCAGGGGATTGGAGAGTAACTTAAGTTAACTCCTCTGATCCCCCTTCCCATGGTACCTTTAAATTGTTTAATTCTTTGCCAACAGCAAGCAAAAATATATTCTCCCTGCTTGCACCAGCCTTAGCCTTCCCTCAGACATAACCTCCTGCTCGCAAGACCAGGAAATTGCATCAACAAAAGGGTTGGAGCTGGCATGAGAAAGACCTAAAGGATTTAAAGGCACTGGGGGGTGGTCGGGAGAATAGAGTTAAGTGACACCCCCCTGCTTACCAGGGGGAGGGAGAGATAGGGGTAGAGGAGCAGGGTTGTCATGCCCACCCACTTTGTGGAGGGGAGCCAAGCATTTACACTCCCCCCCCAGATCATACCTTTGCTGGCAGTGATGCTCAAGCCCCGTCAACTGAAGTATTGCTGCCAGATCCATGCCTGTACTATCTGAGAAGTGGGAAAGCAGGCAGGCTGCTCCAGCCTTTGATGCCAGCGCTTCTGTACTGCTGCTCAGGCAACACTGGCAAGGCAACACTGCAGCGAAACTCTTCACCTGGTGACACTTGAGCACCCCTACCAGCTATGTATTGGCTGGCACAATTTTGTAGGGGGCCCAAACCTAAAGTGGGGGTGTCCAGGCTCCCAAGACTCTCACTATCTATGAATGGCACTAGTACTGACTATACTAATGTGTAATGGATTAGGACTATCTTGGCTTGCTGTTCAATTGTAAAAATAATACTAGAGGACAGAAGAGACTATTAACAGTTATGACAAATCCTCTTCCCAATTATTGACACTCTTCTGAACTTCCCACATACTTTATTATCTAACAAACAGAAACTGAGGGGGAGGAAAAAGCCTCAGAATCCCACCTTCACTTTACTTAGTGATAGTAATTAATGGGTATTTACCTCATGGGCATAAGAAATCTCTACACTAAGTCTATTCAAACTCTGTGCAATGCAGATTTACTGGTAACCCTAAAAAATGGTGATTATTAAATCAACAGATGACTTATCCTTCAATCAAAAGTGTTTAGAGAAATTATTTTGCAATGTTGCAGCAAGTGGAATGGTGAGTGTGCTAATTGATCCATGACACCTTGAAATGGCCTTAGTATAGGCAAAACTTTGACTAGTGTCAGTGGGATCTACAACAAAAGAATTTCTCTAAGCACTTTTGATTCAAAGATAATTCACCTGTTGATTTAATCATCATGATTTTCTGGGCCAGGCTTACAACCTACCTTCCTGTTCCCTGCTTGGAAGGAAGGGACTAGAGCAGAATGCCTTTGCTTCTCTGGAGTCTGGAAAAAAAAAAAGTAGTGCAAATACATTCCAGGCCGTTTCCCCCACAAATGAAGCCCTGATTTTACCTAGTTTTATATAACAAATACTCGGTGAAAGTAAAACTAGGTAAATTTTAGCAGAACTGGGTAAAGTAAAAGTATCTATTTAAAAACCAAGGTAAACTAGGTACCTGAATATAAGGTTGCCAACACTAGGTGTGAGGATGTCTCTAGGATGGGAGCTGATAGTGGAGACTGTCTCTGGAAGTGGCAGCTGGTAGTGGAGGGTGTCTCTAAGGATAGTGTTGTGGGTTTGAGGATGTTTCTTGGATGGCAGTCAGTGGGGGAGAATGTTTCAGGAGAAGGGTTAGTGTTGGAAGGGTGCCTCTGAGACTAGTAGTTAATGGTGGAGGCTGTCAAGGGTGTCTCTGAGAATGGAAGTTAATGCTGGAGTATGAGTGTCTCTGGGACAGGAAGCTGGTGATGGAGGGTGTCTGCAGGGTTAATGATGGGAGTGTGAGAGTGTCTCTGGGAGTGGAAGCTAATGACGGAGGGTGTCTATTTGGTTAATGATGTGGGTGTAAGAATGTCCCTGGGACTGGAAGCCAGTGATGAAGGGTGTTTCCGGGGTTAATGCTGGAGTATGAATGTCTCTGGGACAGGAAGCCAATGACGGAGGGTATCTATAAGGTTAGTGGTGAGGATGTGAGAGTGTCTCTGGGACTGGATGCCGGTAACAGAGGATGTCTGCAGGGTTAATGGTGGGGGTGTGAGAGTGTCTCTGGGACTGGAAGGTGGTGATGGAGGGTGTCTACGGGGTTAATGCTGGGGATCTGAGAGTGTCTCTGGGACTGAAACCCGGTGATGGAGGGTGTCTGCAAAGTTAATGCTGGAGTGTGAGTGTCCTTGGGACTGGAAGCCGATGATGGAGGGTGTTTCAAGGGTTAATGCTGGGGTGTGAGAGTGTCTCTGGAACTGCAAGTCGGTGACAGAGGGTGTCTGCAGGGTTATTGCGGGGGGTGTATGAGTGTCTCTGGGACAGGAAGCCAGTGACTGAGGGTATTTGTAAGGTTAATAGTGGGGATGTGAGAGTCTCTGGGACTGGATGCTGGTGACGGAGGGTGACTGCAGGGTTAATGGGGGTGTGTGAGAGAGTCTCTGGGACTGGAAGCCGGTGTTGGAGGGTGTCTGCGGAGTTAATGCTGGGGTGTGAGTGTCTTTGGGACTGGAAGTCTGCAATGGAGGGTGTTTGAAGGGTTAATGCTGGGGGTGTGAGAGTGTCTCTGGAACTGCAAGCCAGTGACAGAGGATGTCTGTGGGGTTAATGCTGGGGGTGTGTGAGAGAGTCTCTGGGACTGGAAGCCAGTGATAGAGGGTGTCTGCGTCTCTGGGATTGGAAGCTGGTGATGGGGGGGGGGTGTCAGTGGTGATTATGGTGAAGGTGTGAGAGTGTCTGAGACTGGAAGACAATGATGGGGAGTTTCTGCTTGGTGGGAGTGTGAGAGTGTCTCTGGGACTGGAATCTGGTGATGAAGGGAGTTTGCAGGGTTAATGGTGGGGTTGTGAAAGTGTCTCTGGAACTGGAAACTGGTGACAGGGGGTGTCTGTGGGGTTAACGGTTGGGGCGTGAGAGTGTCTCTGGGAGTGGAAGCCAATGACAGAGGGTTTCTGCTTGGTTAATGGTGGGGGTGTAAAAGTGTCTCTGGGACTGGAAGCTGGTGACAGGCAGTGTTTGTGGGGTTAATGGTGAGGCTGTAAAAGTATCTCTAAGACTGGAAGCCAGTAATGGAGGGTGTCTGCGGGGTTAATGCTGGGGGTGAGAGTGCCTCTGCGAGTAGAAGCCAATGGCAGAGGGTGTCTGCTTAGTTAATGCTGGATGCAGGAGTGTCTCTGTGAATGGAAGCCAATGATGGGGTGTGTGTGCTTGATTAATGATGGGGTGGGAGTGGAAGCCAGTGATGGAGTGTGTCTGTGAGGTTAATGGTGGGGTATGAGTGTCTCTGGGACTTAAAGTTGGTGACAGAGGGTCTCTGTGGGGTTAATGCTGGTGGAATATGAGTGTCTCTAGGACTGGAAACCAATGACAGAGGGTGTGTGATTGTTAATGGGGGGAAAGAATGTCTCTGGGAGTGGAATCCAGTGACTGGAAATTTTGCAGGGCTAATAGTTGTGGTCTCAGTGTGTGTGTGTGTGTGGGGGGGGGGGGTGTCTGTGGGGTTGATAGTCATGGTGTGAGAGTGGAAACCAATGATGGGGATGTTAATGGTGGGGGGTCTCTGGGAGTGGAAGCTAGTGACTGAGGGTGTCTGTGGATTTAATACTGGGAGTGTGAGACTGTCTCTGGGACTGGAAGCTGGTGACAGAGGGTGTCTGCGAGGTTAATGCTGAGGGGGTGTGAGACTGTCTCTGGGACTGGAAGCCGGTGACAGAGGGTGTCTGCGGGGTTAACGTGAGAGTGTCTCTGGGTTTGGGAGTTGCTCCGTCTCCAGGCTGCGATGGCTGTCTCTTGGTGGCGCAGGTGAGTGCGCATGCGCAACGCCGGCAGTGTAGCGTTGGATCCGGTGCGGCGGTGGACGCTCGAATCTTCTCCCGGCCCAGTCCCGCTTATCGTGAGCTCGGTGAGTAGCGGGGATGGATGGGGCTTCAGTGTATCCGGAGCGCTGGGAGGGAGCGCGCCCTCCCCCCTGCTTCTTCCCTGGCCCTGGCCTCCGTACCGGGGTTGCGATGCGATGCGCTGCGAGCCGGGCAGCTGCCGGCCCTTTTTGTGGCTTTGCTGGTTGCAGGGTTCTTGGCGTTGCGGCCTGGCCGAGGCTAGCGCAGGTTTCTCCCGGTTCTCGCTGCCTTCGGTGGTGCTGATCTTTAGCCTCTTGCCGCACGCCGTTTAGACGAAGGGTTATCGTTGCTTGCTTTCAGGAGAAAAAGGCTTAATGCCGAGGGAATTAGCAAAACCTACTGTTCATCAGGGCTTGTGCCGGGTGGTTGGGGAGGGGAGGGGGGGGGGAATCTCTGTGGGAGAGTCTTCCTGCTGACTGGCATCTTCATTAGAAATCCTGTCCTCATGGCCTGTGCTCCGTGGGCAGACTTTCCCGTGGTACTGGCCAGCTTCGTGTGTGTCGCAGCTTCCTCGCTTTCGGGGCCCTTGGCTGATCTTTCTCTGGACTGCCAGGAACTTTCCTGCTGTGTGCTTGAAGATGTCTCGGGAAGAGCTCCCACTCCCTTCAGGTTCTAGAGGGGCAGAGAGATCCTACATTTGTGCCCCCCAGAGGAAAGTTAAGTCCGGGGAGCCGACCTTTCCAACCACGTAAGGTCCTAAGCCCTTCCCTAGAGTGTTCAGTACTGCCAGAACCGCGCAGGGCAATGATTCAAAGGAGCCAGGGATACAGAAAGGGAGCTGAAGCAAAGAGGTTTTTTTTTTTTTTACTAGAGTCTTCCTGCGTGTTTTTAAGGGATTTTCAGCATGTTGTGTTGAAATCTATCTGCTCGCCTACACTGGGGATAGTTGGAAGTAAGTTGAAACAAACCAAGCTGAGTTTGTAGTACTCTGTTGTGTTCCCCAAGAACAGCCTTTTTCTGACAGTGGGGTATATAGCTGGGGAAAAAATAACATCCTAGCGCAAAGGAATTACAGAATTAGACAGAATTTAATAACTGTGAAGTTATGGAAAACCATTTTTCAAATAGTTAATGATCTTCAGCAGCAGCATTTGCTTTCTCCAATAAAACCCATTCTGGGCTCTTTGGGGAAGACAGGCTAAATGAATGATTAAATACATAAAAAATAACTACAGTATATTTTTCTTTTTGACATGTGGTTACTTTGACTTGTTTGCTCTCAGATCAGTCCCAAATGTTGAATACAGTACTCCCCTGAAATTCGTGGGGGTTCCGTTCCAAGACCACTCACAAATTTTGAAAATCTGCGAATATTGGATGTGGTGCGAAAATGGCTACATATGCCCTCCAAATCAAATTTAAATAAAGTAGTTTGTGTGTTCTCACCAATAATGATGAAGGTATGGACAGGAAAACAGCAAAGCAGAGGATTTACAGCTCCTTGGGTGGCGCCTCTTCTTCGAGCATTTGGGTGACATCTTAGGGCTTTCACCAGTTCGTGAAACACTCGAGATAGCTACACTCTGACTGGCTACTTTCAAAACTCCCGCCAAACCTTTTCAATCATCCTGATTGGCCACTGTGCTTCCAGACATTCTGTATATGTAAATTTAGCTCACAAGGGATGATTGAAGCATGGGAGCACCAGACAGTATGGTTCGGACTCTCAAAGTTAATAAAAATGGCATTGATGTTGCAATTCAAACATGTACAGTAAAACTTTCCTTGCCATCATGAAGAAACAACGACCGTACGGTACATGGGGAAGAATGAGGCAGCAATCGGGAGTACAGTATCAGTAATTTTCTGTAACAACAATAAGAAATAAGAATTACTGTTCATTATATAGTTCTAAATTAATTCTCATCAGGAAAATACAAGAAAAACTGCGATTGAGTGAGGGAAATTTGCAGATGAAAAAACCACGAATGACTAGGGATGCAAAATGTGAATAAGCGGGGGAGTACTGTACTTCCAGTAGTTGCTCTTCTCTTTACTTGGGATGATGCTTTCTCTGTTTAATTCTGGGCCTTACCTTATAACTTGAGAGCGCAAGGAATTGTAACCAGAGGAGCCTCATGGGCATAAGCTCAGAAGCTTACTGTTCAACTTCCAATGCACAAAAGGGTTCTTGGTAGTACTGCCCGATTCATCGAATAACTTCGGTGAATTGATTTGTTTTCTTAAAAAATCGGGCTGGCCAATTCAGTGACCAAACCTCCTCCCCGCATATCTTCGGGCCTCCTAAATCAGGAGCAGCAGCGCTCTGGCAGTGAAAAGCCTGTTCTAAGTGCTGTCTCTTGTTGGCTGTCCATTGCTGCCGCTGCTGCTCCTACTTTAGGAGGCTCGATATCAGAGCTCATGGTGGGGTGGGGGGTTGGTTGGGAAGTGCTGCAGAGGTGCCAACGCTGTGGGTACCGTCAGCTTTGCAGTTTTAGAGGGCTTCCTGAAGGCTGGCATGTTTTCCTCTTCTCTCCACCATCGTCTGGCTTCCCCCTGGCTTCACCTTAAAAACTAATTACTGCCTGCAGAGGATTGCTGGTGATATAGCGATTCTAGTAGGCTGCTGTCGGCCTCAGCTGCTTGTTCCCTCTGCTGTGGTCCATCCCAGACCAAAACAGGATGTGATGTTAGAGGAGGGGCAGGACCGCAGCAGAGGGAACATGCAGCTAAGCTGACAGCCTCGGGAAGGGGCCTAAGGCTCTGATTTTCCCAGACATCTAAGGCCCCCCCCTATGGGGCGTCCTTGCCAATCGGAGCCTAGGCCCCTTCTGGGTGCGGGTTAGTGTGGATGTGGTGGGAATTTTAGGGCAGCGGGAGTATGGGCATCTGTCTCACTGTAGAGGGGTGGTCATGCCGGAGATTTTAGGGCAGTGGGAGAGTGTGTGCATCTTTCCTGCTGCAGGGGGTGGGGCATGCATGGCTGGGATTTCTGGGCAGCGAGATAGTGTGGGCATCTGTCCTGCTGCAAGGGGTGGAATTCACGCAGCCGGGATTTCAGGGCAGCAAGAGTGTGTGTGCATCTCTCCCGCTGTTGTGGTTTTTTGGGGTTTTTTTTTTTGGGGGGGGTTCTTGATGCGTTTTTTCTGCACATGTGCCTATTGCTGTCACCAGCAATGGGCACTTGCAAATTTAGCGAATCTTCGCTGCTGTCTGCCGACTTTATTTGCATGTGTGATTTTTGAGAATGTCTCACTTTTTTTAGATTCTCTATCAAAACAGCTGCGTTAGCAGACTGTTACTTTTTAATGCGAGTTTTTGAGAATCCTGGCCTGATAGTTCTATGCATATACATTTTAATACTCCTTGCAATGTATCATTAGTATCACTAATATTAAAATGAACTCCTTTGTAATTCACAGCAAGGAACACTCGTCTTTCAGTGGTCAACATTTTCAGACAGGTCTGGAGCTGTTGGTAGCTTCAGTAGGAGCATTTTTGCTTGAATTTAGGAACAGTTTGTACATGTTTGTGTGCATGTGTGTTGCACGCCTAACAGCTGCGTCATTGAATTTAAGCAATCATATGTGGGACACAAATAACAGCTGTGTCCAAATTCACAGTGGAACTAAAAAAAAAAAAGAGTTCTGAACTTTCCATAGCAAAGGCTTCAGCTGCAACTGGAAGGGTGTTTTTTTTCGCTTGCTGCTGCTTGCCTCTTTGGAGCTACAGCGATCACATCTGTCCACTGGGCTGGCATACGGGAGATGTGCCAACCGCTCAGTTCTTGTGTTCAGACACCAGGCACGTTTTTCCACATTGTACCACTGATGCTCAAGAATCGTGCATATAATTTACTTGCTATTTGTGTAAAGCATTGCCCGATAAGTTAGAATCATCTGTAACCTAGTGTTTTCTGGTTTGCTGGAGTTTTGTGCATCTGCCCCATAGAGCCCGATTCACTAACCTGCCCGATCGATTCAGGAAGAAAGAATATTCAAATGGGACGCTAGGTAGCGATCCCCATGCAAGTGCAAACCATCTACTTTGCCTGTAGATGGTTTGCACATGTGTTTGCTGTCCATTTTTGCTGGGTTTAAAAACTTTTTTAAAAATTGGCCCCGACTCTCCTGCTCTCCCAGGGAAGGGCAATCCCCGGCGGCAGCAGCCCTTTCCCCTTCGCCGACTCGACTCTTGACAAAAGTGCATACTGTAGCAGCACTCAAGTTCACTGCCTCGGCGAGTCCCTGCCGCGTGAAGAGCCACAGCTAGCCCCGGTGAGTCCCTGCTGCGAAGAGCCACAGCAAACTTTTTTTTAAAAGCAGGCATAATTATTGACTCTCCTGCTCTTTTCCGCCCTTCCCCGCAGTGCAGCCCCGCTTTTAACCCGTGGGTTAAAACACGGGCTTGCATTGGGGGGAAGGGCGGAAGAGAGCAGGAGAGTTAGGGTGGCAAGAGCAGTGTAAGGGCTATCCTCCAGTGCTGTTCTGAGAAGGAGAAGCGGCAGAGAGTAGGGGGCAGAGAGCAGTTTTTTTACACAAGCAACTGGTCCTCACCAGTTGCTTGTTTTATGATCAGCCAGCCAGTTGGTGTGTCAGGAAAAAGTGTAGTGAATTATGTCCTTCCTGCTTTGCATGCCGTTTCCCCTCATTTGCATGCACGGATCCGGATCAGATCGGTACACAGGTTAGTGTAAAGGGCTCGCAAACCAATCGGTACACGATCGGTTTGCTTAGTGAATCTAGCCCTTAGTCTCTTCCTTGAGCAGAAGATACAGGGCATGATAAGGTGGAAGATAGATTTAATTTAAACAGAAATCAAGACCAAAGATGAAGTCTGCATTTGAGGAAGGAACCTGTGTCTCCTCAAACCAATGTGCAGCTGCATTATCTAGTAGACATTGTTTGAACCTTATAAAGAAAGGAGGTTTGATCACCAACACTGTCTTCCCAGCTCCTAAATTTTTATTGTGCCTGAATTCAAGAAAGCCTGGGATAGGCACGTGGGATCCCTTAGAGAGGGAAAGATAATGGTTAATGCGGATGGGCAGGCTGGATGGGCCATTTAGCTTTTATCTGCCATCATGTTTCTAAATTGCATAGGTTCTCAATATCAACCTAATAGCTCAGAAGAAATCATTCTTAACCTAAAGGCCACAAGTAATACTTGGGACCTGGGTTGGCCACTGTTGGAAACAGGATATTGGGCTTGATTGATCCCAGAATGGTAATTCTTAGGTTTTTAATATTCCGGTTTCTGTGACCTGAAGAGAAAATGCTCTATTAGTTTTCTTCATTATATGCTTGCTATTAAACCAAAAAAAAACTACCCAGTGTTAGCAAAGCTTGGGATTTATTGGAAAGTAGAAGCTTGACAGAGTTTACTTGTCAAGAGTTTACTTGTCATAAGCATTGCTTATGTTCTTATGTATAAAATAAGCTTGCACGAACAGGTTGTTTCTCAGTAATGTGGATTCAAAGCCTTTGTGGAGGAATTCCTTGTGAAGGTCTGGGCAGAAGCAGAGCTCCACTCAGGTAACTAACTCCCAGTGAGAGTGAGGCATTTGTCTCCACCTTGGATACTGTAGTGTAAATAAAAAGTTGCTTTAGCTTTTTTAATTCAGTTGTACTTATAAAATATGTGCTGTCCTCTCTAACCCATACAGGCTTTGGCTAGAGTTATGCTGCAGGGCTAATTTATAACTGGATGGTTTAAGTGCAAACTAACTTGTCTGACTTAGGTGAATTCTGGTTTAGGATACAATGAAAATATTAAATCGTATGAAATATTTCAAGGTTTTGTGAGTTGTGTGAAATATGAGCGTGATTATTTTGTGTTGTTTTTGGTGCTGCAGAAAAAAATATCATTCGTTCAATTTTAATAATAAAAATAGCTTTATTTATATCCCGTCTGGGCTCAGAAACAAACTGAGAACTGAAATCAGACTGCACAGAATAGAGGCCAGAGGCAAGTCTTATTCGGTGCTTTACAGATGAAGCAAGGCAGAGGATTGAAACATGTGACCAGCATGGCACTGGGTACACTTCACCTTCTCAGTAGACATAACTGAAGCAAATATCAACTAAGGCCTTGGGGTGAATAGAAACATTATGGCAGATAAAGGACAAATGGCCCATCTGGTCTGCCCATCCACAGTAACCATTATCTCTTTCTCTCTCCGAGAGATCCCACGTGCCTATCCCGGGCCCTCTTGAATTCAGACACAGTCTCTGTCTCCACCACCTCTTCCGGAGACTGTTCCACATATCTACCACCCCTTATGTAAAAAAGTATTTCCTTAGATTACTCCTGAGCCTATCACCTCTTAACGTCATCCTATGCCCTCTCATTCCAGAGCTTCCTTTCAAATGAAAGAGACTCGACTCATGCGTATTTACATTATGTAGGTATTTAAATGTCTCTATCATCTTTCCTCTCCCGCCTTTCCTCCAAACTATACAGATTGAGATCTATAAGTCTCTCCCCATATGCTTTAAAAAAGCCAGCTCTAGTGAATAGCACTAATGAAGGCTGCAAAAGATCTAGGCTTTATAAATAGTGCAGTGTTTTTAGATCCATCTAAGAATTTCGATGCTGTAAATCATGAGGTACCTTTTAGATCGATTAGAGACAGTAGGTTTCATTGAAAGCACAATAACTTGATTTAAAATCTACCTGAAAATAGAAGGGCAAATCAGATGAGGCATGCTACATAACATTTGTTTATCCCTTAATTTCTGTGTGAGGCAGTTGCTGCGCTGTTTGTCAAGCAGAAGCTTGATATGTACCAAAGCTTTCCAAATATGGCCTGGTGACTTCACAATAAATTCTAGGAGTTTATGCATGGGCCCCTTTTGTCGATTGTTTGCTGCACAGGCTAATGTTTTTTGTTTGCGGTTCTGACTGATACCCTATCAAATTGGGACCCTCGATGAAGGCGTGTTAACCGAAACACGGACCATGTCGGGTCCCTTGGTTTATTTTAAGGTGGTAATGTTAACTGCACTTCTTGGTTTGATACAGTAAATTTAGCCTGCATCATTGTACATCTGTCTGCAGTTTCTTCTTGTTTTGCTGGTGACTTCACAACCATTCAGGTTTTATATGTGAAAAATGCTTTTGGTGAGATATTGCAGTAAAAATAACACAGACAATAAAATCGCACGGATATGCTTGAGATGAAGATCCAGCACCAGTAGATCTAATGTATACTCTTATGTAGATAGCCTGAAAATCTGACAGACTGAGGGTCACCAGGACAGGTTTGAGAAGTCCTGATATTTGTAGGTGTGTCTCCCAAGTTCAAAGAGATGATAGTCAAAGCACTAGATTTGGCAAATCCAGATAGTTATTCCAAAGCTGTACCAGTCTGGGAACCATCATTAATTTTGATGCCAACTCCTGAAAGATCATTTAAGTAGTGTATTTTCAGTATCATAATGCATTATATTGTTTTATTTGGCTTGTTTGTCTTTCTTGAATAGTTTGTAAACTCTGTCAAGCTCTTTGTGTACATTATGTATGTCTAGTAGCATTATAGAAATAAGTAATGGTAAGGTGCAGTTTGCTAGAATTTCCAATATAGCATAATTGTTCCGAGTAGTACAACAGTGTTGTATACTGTATATTCCATGTGTTGATGAGATGTGGTTTATTCCTTCAATTACTCTCCTCACCAAGTCTCAATTATCCCTCTCTCTCTCAACAATTTCTATTTGGCCTCAGTCTCTTCCTCTTCCATTCAATCTGTACTACTCATCCACTGGCAGACTTATCCCATCTCATTTACTGCCTTGTCTACTGTACAGTAAGATGGTTGTTCTTGTTCTTACATTCCCAAGTCTACTGTCTCAATCTGAGTTAAATGGATGGATTCCAGTTAAAGGAAAAAGGAAGTAGTTGTGGCTTTTGCTGGCAATCAAAATTTTAGTCTGATCTTGCATGTTCAGAAACACTTTTTTTCATAGAAGTTTTATGCTCTGATGATAGCTAATGAAACTAAATTAAGTTATGCCAGTAGAAAATGCTTCAGGTAAGACACTACTTTCACCTGTGAAAATGTTCTACCCCTGTTAGTTTCAGATTTACTCTAGAAGTCTAGATGAAGATCTACAGAGATGCCAAGTTACCCAGTTCCAAGGTGGAAATTTGAAGACAGCCCAGGATTTCTGACCACCCCATCCTGGTGTATTATGAGACCTGCAATACTTATTTCAGTCAGGTACTACCAACCCCACCCACAGTGCTTTGGGATGCAAGTTCAACACTAGGACTGTCCCAAAATCTCCAGTCTGGAACTGGGTAACTTGGTAGTTCTGCATCTATTAACAAAATGCATTTGTACGTGCATTGGTAGTAATTTCTGGAATCAATCAATTTTTTAAAATCTTTAAGTATTCCAAACATTGTGCTATTTTTCCTCTTTCTTCAGGCTTTTCTTTTAATATTTCAGTCAACAAATGTAAAATACATGGTAAAAATTGTATGTAAGGAGCTTGCAGGTTACTTTGTTTGAGCAATGGTACATGATTTTTATTCAAGGTTTTAATTTCCAACATTCCTGGAACAGACAATATTCCTTAATAAAGTTGCATCCTATGTGGATCGTTCTTTGAGTCTCTTCTCTTGCTTATGAATTTAAAAATTTTTAACTTTTTTGTAATAGCAACCCTTTTACGGTCTCTCCTCTTTTTCTGAAACTTCTTTCCCAAGTTTTGCTTTAGTTTAGTTTATTGAAAATCTTAACATACTATTTCCCAATCTTATATAAGGACATAGCAAAGTAGTTTATAGTTTAAAAAAATGAAGAGGATAAATAAGAAATCTAAAATGGTGAAAGTGGGTAAATAAATAATTAATTATAAACGTAGATGCTCCACTTTTTAAATTGAGTGAACAGTTTATTTGGAGAGCATGTGCTTGTCTTATAGGTTAGCTCGTGTATAGTAGAACTACTGTATATACTCAAATATAAACCAAGATATTTGGTCCCAAGATTGGGTTCTCAGTTTATATTTGAGCCTCCTTTGGATGATGGTGCTTTTCTTTCCCCTCCCTTCCCCACCCGATGACCAACTATGCTATTTTCCACCCCTCCAGATGCTCGACACTGCTATTCTTAACTCCTCCAGATGCCCGGCGCTGCTATCTTCCACCCCCTCCCAATGATCGGCAGTGCTATCCCCACTGATGGCCACTGCTGTCTCTCTCCCCCTCCCACCCCCCCGCCCGATGACTGGCACTCCTATCCTCCACTACCTGCTCCCCCTTGCCCCAGACCAACATCACACTTACAGTCCCGACACTCTGGAAGCCAACACCGACGCTCTGTGTTGGGCTGAAGAGCCTTGAGCATCTATGCATGCTCAAGGCCTGCTGGCTCCCGTCCTCTCCAGGATTCTTGAAGGTAGTCCAGCAAGCCGTGAGCATGTACAGATGCTCAAGGCTCCCTATCTGCCTTTGCATACAGTTCAAACTCCTATTGCTGACCTACAAGTGTGTTCATTCTGCTACCCCTTAATATCTCTCCTCTCTCTTTATACCCCTTACAGAGAACTCCATTCCTCAGATAAACTGCTCTTAGCTTAGCTGTACCCTTCTCCTCCACTGCCAATTCCAGACTTAGTTCCTTTCTTCTTTTTTTTTTTTTTAATTTTCCAGACTTTGTTCCTTTCATCTAGCTGCCCCCTATGCCTGGAATAAATTACCCGAGTTTGTCTGCCAAGCCCCTTCCCTTGTTTAAAAGCAGACCGAAAACCCACCTTCAATCCATTACCGTACTCCCCACTGCCTACCAACCCAGCCAGCAGATTAATCATTCCCCTTAATTGTATCCATAACATCCTGTTTATCTGTCTTGTCTATTTAATTAAAAACAGTATAAACTGCTTAAAATCTAAGCATGTACATAAAAACATACATAATATCGAAACAGACAAAATGTCTCAAAAATAAGTAAAATCTGATGTTGATTTTACTACATCAAATTACAACTCCTACTATATCAAACATCTCTCAGCCCTAAGGGACATAGCATAGCTCCAATTAGGTTGAAGACCTCCCTTTAAACATCACATGAAGGCATCTACGAATAGTTGGGTTTTTAGCTGTTCCTTGAACCTCATAAGATCTTTACACAGTCTCAAAACCCCAGGAAGTAAATTCCAAAGTTTTATACCAACTATAGAAAACATGAAGTTCTTCGATCTTAGATTGTAAGCTCTTTCGAGCAGGGACTGTCTTCTTTGTGACTCTGAACAGCGATGCGTAATAAATAAATAATGCGTAATAAATAATAGCACTTTAGAAATAATTAATAGTAATATATAGTTGGGGACAAGAAAATACAAAGTTATTATAATAAATAAGTGGATGATGGATAAACTGAATAAGTTGAAGATACGTACCTTATATACTCAAATATAAATAGATTTTGGGGTGAGAAAAATGGCCCAAAAATGGAGGTCTCGGTTTATATTCGAGCTACCACCTGACCACTTGGTACAGCTATCCTCTTCCTGCTGTACTACAGGGGCGTCCTCCCCTCCGAGTCACTATCCACAATACATGCACAGTTTCTGGAGCCACTATCCACATACATGCCCCCACCCCTTAGTCATTGATCCCCATATATCCGTTGGTGCTGCCGCCGCAAATTCACTGACTTCCATACACTCATGGATTGTACTGCCGCTGATCTGCTTTATGTTGAACCAGGCGGAGCCTTGAACATCTTTGAGCATCTGTGCATGCTCAAGGCTTGCTGGCTCCCGCCTTCTCTGACAATCTTGGAGGCAGATGCTCAAGCCTCCATCCTTTCAACATACAGAGGATTGGCTGCAGCAGAACTTACGGGTGTAAGGAGGTCAATGGCTCTGTTGGGTGTATGAAGGTTATTGAATCTGCAGCGGTGGCAGCAACACCACCAATGGGTATTTGGAGGTCAGTGACTCAGGGAGTGGGAGTATGTATTGTGGATAGCGTCTCTGGTGTGTGTTGTGGATAGCGGTGCCCTACCCATAGGCAGTTTAGTGACCTGTGATGCACCGGGAGAGGTTCGCTACAGGTGCTCTGATGACTGGCGCCAAGAACCTCTTCTGGGCAGCAGCAACAGCAGTGTTCCCAATTTGTTGCTTTTGGCATCGGGCCTTCCTCTCTCATGGGTCCTGCTTTTGGGGAAACAGGAAGTA
Organism: Geotrypetes seraphini; assembly: GCF_902459505.1. Lineage (NCBI taxonomy): Eukaryota > Metazoa > Chordata > Amphibia > Gymnophiona > Dermophiidae > Geotrypetes > Geotrypetes seraphini. The sequence goes on from NC_047086.1 coordinate 138,249,389, forward strand.
AACGAGACCTAGCAGAGAGGAAGACCCGATGCCAAATTGTGCAGGCTGCACTGAAGAGCAGCAAATTATGAAGGCTGCGCTGAAGAATGGAGGGTGACAAAGAGAGAGAGAGGGGAGAGGGAGAGAAATGCTGTACCTGATTGAGGAGGGAGAGGGAGGGAAACAGAAGACCAGGGAAGGGAGAGAAGACAAAAAAGAGATGCCAGACGATGGGGAAAGAAAGGATGGAAGGAAAGGAAGGCCAGGCCATGGAGAGGGGAGGAAGAGATACCAGGGCATGGGGGGAGGGAAAGAAAGGAGACAGAGATGGAAAACCAGGGAGGGAAGGAAAGGAAAGAGAGGAGATACCAAAGCATGGAGGGGGGAGGAGGGAATGAGGCTGAGATGCCAAACCATCAGGAAGGAAGGGAGTGATTGAAAGGAATTGCCGGAATATAGAGGAAGGGAGATCACAGGGCATGTGGGAAGGGAAGCAAAATACAAACCAAGGGGTGAGTTGGGGTGGGAAAGAAGGAAGGAAAGGAGAAGGGAGAGATACTGGAGCACGGGGGAGAGAGTGGAGACAGAGAAAAATGGCAGGAACAGAAAAAGAGGACAGATGCTGGATGGAATGGAGAATGAAGAGAAGATAGAAAAGCAGAAATCAGAGCTTACAAAAGGTAAAGAAAAATTTTTTTTGTTGTTGCTTTAGAATAAAGTAGTATTGTAGCTGTAACTAGAAAATGGAAATAAGGTAATCTTTTTATTGGACTAATTTTAATACATTTTTTTACTAACTTATGGAGATCAAAATCCTCTCAAGGGTTTTGCACTAAATAAAAATATTTAATGTTAAAAAAAATTTGTTAAAACTTATGGCAAGGATGTTTGGTCTTTGTAGGCTTGCTCACCAGGATCACCCAAGTTTCTAATCTCAGTTTATATTCGAGTCAACCTTTTTTGGGGAGGGAAAGGTCACCTCGGTTTATATTTGGATCGGTTTATATTCAAGTATATACGTTGTGTCTTTGTAAAATAAGCTAGACATAGCTGTACATCTGGATGCTAACTGAGTTTAGACAAGAAAGAAAGTAGGGATGGGCAGGCTAGATGGGCCATTTGCTGTCATGTTTATATGTTTCTATGAATCCGTGACATTCAGCCTTGGGTGTTTTAAGAAAGCTCCAGATGGAGCAGTTGAATTCTTAAAAATATTGTAGAGCATGCCAGTACATTTTAGATCATGACATGATAGTACTCAAAAAGCATGGAAATACTTAATAGGATATGACAGGACAAGACCTTATACAACATGGGGTAGTGATGTTATGAGTTTGGTATGACATTACGATAACTAATAGAGCTTGACAGTACATTTTAGTGCCTGACAGTATGTAGGATGAGGCTATATAGTCATGCAATATTTAAATTTTGGGGTAAATTAATTCCATTCCTCTTTTCATTGTGTCACTATGATTTAAATCAAATCCGCCCTGCTCAGGTACAAATACATTATAAGCCCTCCTCAATGAGGAAAATACCTATTGTACCTGAATGCAACTCACTTTGAGCTACTGAGAAAAGCATGTGCTAAATCCGAAATATTCCTGGGAAATCTTCAGCACTAATAGATGTGATACTAAGTCTCATTCCTCCTTTTGGAGCAGCTGTTCAGCCTGCAGGTTCTTCGGGGCATATCCATGTCTCTACACGCTGCATACATTTTCATAACATGCATTTATACTGCTTCTAAGCTGACAATTTCTCGTCTCTCGTCTCACACTCAAGAAAGACTATGCTGCAGCAATTACAGGAGCAGGCAATAATTCAAGGGAGAGAACCATGTGTCTTTAGGAACCAACCAAACATAAAGGCAAGTAAACATTATAGCATGCAATAGTCATTCCAAGCACCAGCTACAGACCCATCATATTCTGTTACTCTAACCAGAAGCTTAGTGTATTAGGTCAAAATATAAAATGTAAACAATATATAAATTTGCTTTTACACTGACTGAGGGGGTGATAACTAGCTATGAGTAATTTCCAGAATGACAATGAAGTCAGTTGGAATCTGTCATGAGAGAGGGTAGGGCTCAAGGCTAGACTATACCTAGAAACATGACTGCTATTAATAGGTTTTGCTGCCACAGTGATCATTTGTTATTAGAGGTAAAATGATTTTATTAGGAAGTAGTAACAGCAGCTCTCATGCTTAGCCTTCCAAAAATCTGAAGATCAGTCACCCCATAAAGAACTGGAATGACTGATGGATGTGGATGAATATTCTTTTTAACCATGGCTGCAAGTGAACATGATGAAACTATAAACTCAGTCCACTCACAGATAACAGAAATGATGGAGAACTCTAAACTACAGATAAAGAATCAACTACAGCTTACAGAACATGGTCTCAATTCCCCAACATACAATGGTCTGAATTCAGTAAACTCTACAAAAAGTACAGCCACGCATCCTGTGACCTTAACCACTGCCCATCATATCTCCTTACAACCTCCAGCACAAAATTCCGTACTCTACTTCTGCAATGGATACAAACCTGCTCACTGACGGCCTTTTCCCAACTGACCTCAGCGAAATCATCATCACCCCAATCCAAAAAGATCCAAAAGGACCAACAGACCAACCATCCAACTACAGACCCATTGCCTCAATACCTCTATATGCCAAACTGACAGAAAGACTAGTAGCCAAACACCTCACCAACTATCTAGATGACCATAATATACTTCACCCCACGCAATCTGGCTTCAGATCCAACTTCAGCACAGAGACATTACTAGGCTCCCTCATTGACACAGCCAGACAACACCTCAGCACAGGAAAAAAAATGCTTCTCATACAACTAGACCTTACCCCAGCATTTGACCTGGTAAACCATAACATCCTACTGCAAATTTTGGATGCAATAGGCATCTCAGATAAAGTATACTCTTGGTTTGAAGGCTTCCTAAAATCCAGAACATACAGAGTAAAATCAGATAAAGAAAAATCTGAACCTTGGTACAACCTTTGCGGCGTACCACAAGGATCCCCGCTATCTCCTACTCTCTTCAACCTATACACTGCATCTCTTGGAACATACCTAGATAATCTAGGCATTACCACCTACAGTTATGCAGATGACATTACCATTCTCATACCTTTTGATCAACCAAAGACCGCCATGACAAACACACTACACCGAACACTAGAAACAGTAGCAACCTGGATGAAAGATCACAAACTGAAACTCAACATAGACAAAACTAAATTCATCCTCCTCGAAAATGACAAAGTCCCAACCATAACCAATATAGAAATTAACACAATCAACTATCCCATTCAAACTACCATAAAACTACTAGGAATGACTATAGACCGATGCTGCACCATGCAACCGCAAATAAATAAAACAATACAGAAATCCTTTGCAGTGATTAGAAACCTAAGACAAGTCAGGAAATTCTTCGAAAAAACACAATTCCAGCTTATAGTACAATCCCTAATCCTAAGTCTACTAGATTACTGCAACATCCTCTACCTCCCCTGCCCTGCTACAGTGACTAAACAACTACAAACAATCCAAAATACAGCTCTGAGACTCATCTACTCATTGAGAAAACACGACCATATTACAGAAGCATACATCAACTCACATTGGCTACCAGTCCAAGAAAGAATACTATTTAAATTCTACTGTATGTTATTTAAAGCCTTAAACGGAGACAGCCCAACCTACCTGAACAACCGCCTCATCCAAACCACCTCAATCAGACATAGAAAAACACACACTCCATTCACACACCCCTCGATCAAAGACTATACGATGGCCTCCTGGCCACTCAAGCAGTTAAACTAGATAACCAAATCTCCAATCTACTGATAATGACACCAGACTACAAGACGTTCAGAAAAGAAATGAAAACTATACTCTTCAAGAAATTCCTGAAACAGCCATAACTTCAGAAAAGAAATAAAAACTACATTCTTCAAGAAATTCTGAAACAGCCCTAACTTCAAACTTACCGTCCTTCCCCCCTCCCTCTTCCCGCCACACAGAAACTACATAACCTCTCTAGAAAGGACAAATGTTCTTCCATTGTAACCCTCTGTTTTTTATTTCTTTTGTAATCCGCCTTGAACCGCAAGGTAATGGCGGAATAGAAATCTCTAATGTAATGTAACTACGCACATTTCAACATAGCATCTAATCTAATCTACAATTTATGAGTCGCTTTATGCCTAACTAGGTTCAAGGCAATTTTCAATTCAAGGATTAAAATCTACCGGTATTAGCAATCCCATCCCTGAACCATATAAACACTAGAAGAAACACTATCTTTTCAGTAGTTGCCCCTTCCCTCTGGAACTTAGCGCCTAACGCATTAAGAGAGATAACTAACCTCGAAATTTAAGTCTTTTTTTAAGATATCCCTTTTTAAAGATGCTTTTCAAGTTTGAGTGTCCTTTTAAGGATTTTTAAGCTTCTTTCTTTTATTAGTCCACTTGTATTGGACTTACTTGTTTTTAACCCCATCCTTTTGTTTCTCCTTTTGTACTTCTCTTTCAGAGGGGGTTGGATCGTGGCAAAAGAAAAGTACAGAGGAGACCACCATCTTAGGTACTCCTACCTTCCACTACCCGCTCCTCCCTACCCCAGACTGACATTATATTTACAGTCCCGATTGTCCAGAAGTCTACGCCAACGCTCTGTGCTGGGCTGTTCTTGCTTGTCTCCTGTCAGGAGAAGCTGCAACAGGTTGTCAGGGAAGGTCACTCCGATTTCGATGGCATGGCAGTATCTTCATGTTCTGAGGACCAAGGTGGCTACAATTGATGTGGTCCCTTAGACTTGGGCTTGAACTTGACTACATCCACTGCAGGATGCTTTGCTTTCGCGCTGGAATCCCCAGCAGGACCTGTTGCATGTACCCCTGCCCTGGACGACTGTGGTGCAGAACAGCCTTGCATGGTGGTTGCGACCCCTTTCGCTTTCCAGGGGCCTACCCCTTCAGATCTCGGTTTGGGTGATTCTGTCCACAGATGAGAGTCTAAACAGCTGGGGAGTGGTATGTATGACCATCCCTGTTCATGGCCAGTGGGTGCCCTCAAAGCGCTAGTGATCAATCAGTCACCTGGAGCTTCCAATTATTCAGCTGGCTCTTCATGTCAAGAATCATCTCTGTCATCGAGCTGTACTTGTCTTCTCGAACAATGCCATGGCTGTGGCTCGTGTCAACTGACAGGGGGCACGAGGAGTTCCTCTCTGAGCATGGAGGCTCAGCTTCTTTTTTGGTGGGTGGAGAGACATCTTGTGGTACTGTCAGCAGCACATGTGGCAGGAGTGGACAACATTCAAACAGACTTCGTCAAGACGCTGGACTCTGGAGAGTGGTCCCTGTCCCAAAGAGCGTTTGAGTGCATAGTAGATCAGTGGGAGTGCTCCGTATTCATGGTGACTGTATCCAACAAGAAAGCCGATTGATTCTTAAGTTGCTGTCGTGAGGCCGGCAGCAAAGGCCTGGACGCCATGGTTCAGCCATGGCAACGGGAGGGTCTCCTCAATGTCTTTCCTTTGTGGCCTATGATAGGGCATCTATTGAGGCAGATTGCGGCCCACGAAGGCCTGATGATTCTGGTTGCACCCCATTGGCCAAGGTGGCCATGGTATGCCGACCTGGTTTGGCTCCAGGAGGATTGGGGGCTCCTGTTGCCTTGTAATTTTCACCTGCTCACATGGGGTCCAGTTGCGATGTAGGATCCGGACTGCTTTGGTCTTACGGCATGGCGCTTTGGCTGTGATTGCCACATTGCTTCATACAAATGGTAGGCCAGGCCTGGTGAAACCTGAGACAGGTGGTTCTGTCTCTTCCACCAATTCCTTGGGTTCTTGAGTTTCTGCAGGCTAGCCTGAAGAAGGGGCTGGTGATAGCTTCGTTCTGAGTACAAATCGCTGGTCTTTTGTGTATGGGCCCCCCTCCTCTGAGGGGCTCCTTGGCAGCCCATCCGGATGTAGTTTGTTTTCTGCGGGGCACTCTGCATTTTAGGCCTCCCTTAACGCCTTCCATGTCCAACCTGGAATCTTTATCTGGTTCTTCGCTCTCTGGCTCGTCCACCATATTAGCTTCTGGAGCAGGCATCTCTGATGTATCTCATGATCAAGTTGATCTTCCTGGTGGCTATTACATCAGCCCGCGGGGTCTCGGAGCTACAGGCTCTTTCATGCAGGGATCCCTTTCTGCATATTACTACTGTGATGCTGCGTACTGTTCCTTCTTTTCTTCCGAAAGTGGTTTCCACTTTAAATCAGGAAGTGCAGCTTTCTACTTTTGCTTCCTCTGGTTTGAGGGAGCAGGACTGGGTGTTACGGTATTTTGTTGCGGTATCTGGTGGTCACCGATGAGTTTTGCCTTTCTGACCACCTGTTTGTTCTGGCAGGTCCTGCCTGCAAAGTTCGTCCAGCTTCTAAGGCTACCATTTCCAAGTGAATTCACATGGGCATTTCCGCAGCTTAGGGGTGGCCAGGAAGAAGCCCTACCTCCTTGCGGTGCGGGCTCATATAACCAGAGGTGTTTCATCCTCTTGGGCAGAGTCATCGGTTGTTTCTCTGGACGAGATTTGCAGGGCTTCTACCTGGTCCTCCTTATATACATTCACCAAGTTCTACAGGATCGATGTGGTGGCCAAGCAGGATGCTGCTCTTGGTGCCTCTGTTCTGGCAGCGGGCTCATCAGTCCCACCCTGAATTTTCAGGACTGCTGTGTTACATCCCACTGGTCCTGGAATAAAGTGGGATTGTACAAAAATGAAAGATTAAGTTCTTACCTTTGCTAATCTTCTTTCTTGCAAATCTACACTTTATTCCAGGAACCAGCCCTATTCTTTGCTGATTCACTGATTGTCTGCCTTTACAAGTACTGGTAAGCTGAATTTCTGTTTCTCTGACCAGCCTTTATAAGAGTGCCATCAGAATGGGTTTAGCACTTAGTTTGGACGGGTCCCTGTTTCAGGCGCCCCCCTCCTGACTGTGCAGGCTGTGTCTCCCTATATAACTGTTTTTTCATTCAGGTTTCTAATGTTTTCCAGCCTGTTCTCTCTTTTTTCATTGTTGCTGTTTTGCATTTGTTGATATAAAAAGAATTGATTTACTTGTCGGGGAGTTCTCCCCGTTCCCCTCTCTCTTGTTGTTATCCTCTGCACAGATGATTCTGGCAGCTTTTGACTGACTGAAGTACTGAGGCACTCTCATAGTGATGAGGTGTGAGGGGGAGGGGTTTAAATATCTGAAATGTTGAGGCTTCCTTCAAAGTTCTGGTGGATAGAGAGAAATAACCCATTGGTCCCAGAACAAAGTGTGGATTTACAAGAAAGAAGATTAGCAAAGGTAAAAACCTAATCTTGTGTTATTGTGTATGTAAACTTGTAACCCATTCTGAGCTCTTCTGGGAAGATGGGATATAAACCTAAATAAATAAAAACATCCTTATTTCATGATGAATAATATTTGGACTATAATATATCTTAAATAGAAAACTATCTTTAGATAAATTTTTTTCCTAAAAAAAGCATTTTATATATTAAAAAAAAATAAAATCTGATTTTTATCCACGTTCTACCTGAGGCAGTGGAAGAAAGCTGCCTAGGTAAAGGAAAATACCTTGTGTATCTGAATGTAACTTATCTTAAGCTACTACAAATTTTTGCTCACAATATTTGCTCACTCCAAATGCAAATATTGTGGGGCATTATCAAAGCATTCCCATCGCTTTTATTCAGGTGCCATTTGAACCAATCTTCTTTCACAGTATCTTTCCCATATATTCTAAGAAATACTCTGATAGCATTTCTTCTGCCTTTTGTTTATCATCATGATGGTAAAATAGTACCCAGAATGGTTTTCACTGCCTGCTGATTTAAAAAAAGTGATGTTTCTTCTCTGTTGCTGCATAGAGACCTTAGCTGGTGCCTTAGAGATTTGAACTGTTTTCTACAAGTCACTGTAGACTTCCTTGCTTAATGCTGGTGGCTAATGGTACTTTTAAATAAGTTCAAAATAGGAATTAGCTAGTTAGATGAGTCAGTTTCCAAGGTAATCTTCCACTTGGGAGAGTACCTCATGCATAAAAAAGGACAGCAGACTTAAAAGAAGTGTGTGGGCAGAAAGGAAAACACCTTTTAGTCACAACAAATGAAAAAGAACATTTTTGTCTGGATAAATATGTGTTACTGTGACCAGTATAAGACTGATTTCATATTTATGGGGATTCTGAATTGGTTTTCTCTCTGTGAATGCAGATTTTGATCCTAAACTTACACTGGTAAGAATAACTCACACAAGCTCTTTCACAAATAATAAACACATCCATTTACAGCAGAGTCCTTGATGGAAAAAATGCCTACTGTGAGTGCCAGAATGGAGGGATATTACATAACTTGTTCAGTGGCACTCAGGAGTGGTAGAATTGAGATTTGAGCTTAGGTGTCTAGGTCTTCTAGATCAGTGTTCTTCAACTGCCAGTCCACAGACCGGTGCCGGTCCACAGAATTTTCCTGTTGGTCCACAGCGCCAGCAGATGTATAGTACCCAAGACAGTGTTCTTCAGCTGCCGGTCTGCAGTGCGATCGATGCAGTGCTATCTTTGGGCTGGCTCCCTCTTCCTCATTGCCACAGTGCACAAAGCCGCAGGCAGCGGCTCCTATGCATGTCCTGCACCTGAACCAGAAGCCTTCTTTCTGATATTGCAACGTCAGAGGGAAGGCTTCCGAATAAGGCGCCGAAGGCGGGAGGAGCCGTTGCCCATGGTTTTGTGCACTGAGTCAGTGAGGAAGAGGGAGCCGGCCCGAAAATAACACTGGGGGGCAGCATAAAACAGCCAGGCGGGAGCAGGCCCAAAGTTAAGGCACAGCACGGTGGGCGGGAGACAACAAATGTAGGGGGAATGATTTTAGTTTTGAATTTTAGTGATTGAATTCTGTAAATTTTGAGAATTTACATCTGTCTGTATTTTGAACTGTTCAGGAAGAAATACATTTGTTTCTATTTCTCTGGGGGTTGTACTGCATGCAGAGTCCTGCATCTTAGGGTTTGTTTGTATATGTTAGTACTTTTAGTTTTTGGTTATCTGTGTTTTGATAGGAATGAATGTTGAGAAGCATACAGTGTGCTTTGTGTAGCTTAATTTTGTGGTTAACCATTATGTGTTGTTAATAAGATTATATTGTGTGTGTATATATGAAAAATGAATGGAAAAAATAGTGTTACAATTAATACTATTATGGGGCGGGGTCTGGTGCGGAGATGGGAGGGGTCTGGCCCACAACTTAGCCCAATGTTCTTCAACCGCCAGTCTGTGGACCAGTGCCGGTCCACAAAATAATTCTTTTATTTCCGCTGGTCCATAGTTGTAAAAAGGTTGAAGAACACTGTTCTAGATCAATGTTCTTCAACCTTTCACACCCATGGACCGGCGGAAATAAAATAATTATTTTGTTGACCGGCACCAGTCTGCGGACCGGCGGTTGAAGAACACTGGACTAAGTCACCCACATGTGAGAATATGCTGCCTGCTTGTCCTGGGATAAAGCACAGTTACTTACCGTAACAGGTGTTATCCAGGGACAGCAGGCAGATATTCTCGCTACCCTCCCGCCTCCCCGAGGTTGGCTTCTTAGCTGGTTATATGAACTGGAGACCACGAGGAGGGGATGCGCCCTCTAGTGGAGCAGGAAGGCACGCATGCATGGTGCAGCACAGCAAACTTGAATCTTCAATCAAGTTTGCTTGAAAAGCTGTCCGCGTTGGGGCTCCGTAGATGACGGATGGATTACGCAAAACCGACTGGCCAAACCGGCCGTCGCTCCTGGACAGAGTATCCAGGCAGTAGTGGGAGGTGAAAGTGTGAACCGAAGACCAAGTGGCAGCTTTGCAAATGTCCTCAATAGTGTTGACCTGAGGAATGCAACAGAAGCCGCTATCGCTTGGACCTTATGTCCCGTGACCCGACCATGCAGCGCGAGACCAGCCTGAGCGTAGCAAAAGGAAACACAAGCAGCCAACCAGTTGGACAAGGTGCGCTTGGAAACAGGGCGTCCCAATTTATTAGGATTGAGGAACCGTCCGATGAGACTGAGTGCGTTGAAGATAAAAAGCCAACGCCCTCTTACAATCAAGTGTGTGAAGCGCCACTTCTCCAGGATGAGAAACACCGGAAAAAACACCGGAAGAACAATGGACTGATTGAGATGAAAATCAGACACCACCTTAGGCAAAAACTTAGGATGAGTGCGGAGAACCACCTTGTCATGATGGAACACAGTAAAAGGCGGGTCCGCTACCAATGCCTGCAGCTCACTAATTCTTCGAGCAAAAGTGAGCGCAAACAGGAAGATCACCTTCCAAGTGAGAAACTTGAGATGAGATTTATCCATAGGCTCAAACGGAGGTTTCATAAGTTGAGCCAGAACTACATTGAGATCCCAAACCACAGGGGAAGGCTTGAGAGGAGGATGGACATTCAAGAGACCCCACATGAAACGAGAAACCAAAGGATGAAGAGAAAGGGACTTCCCATCAAGTTGCCGATGAAAGGCAGCAATAGCACTAAGATGCACACAAATAGAATTTGTCTTAAGACCTGAGTGAGACAAATGAAGTAAATACTCCAGGACCGAGGACACTGGAACCGACAAAGGATCCAGATGATGATACGAACACCAAGAAGAGAATCTAGTCCACTTCTGAGAGTAGCAGAGTCTGGTCGAGACCTTACGAGACGCTTCCAAAACCTCCCTCACCGACTGAGACAAGGGAAGAGAACTCAGGTGGAAAGGAATCAAGCAGTCAGATGTAGAGACCGCAGATTGGGATGTAACAGTGAACCCCGACTCTGAGACAGCAAAGAAGGAAAAACAGGTAGAAGTAGAGGCTCCCTGACACAGAGTTGAAGAAGCAGGGAGAACCATGGTTGACGAGGCCACCGAGGAGCAATCAGGATCAGAGTGGCCTGCGTAGACTTGAGATGGACCAACGTCCGCAGGATTAGAGGAAAAGGCGGAAACGCTTAGAGGAACTTCCCCTCCCAAGCAAGGAGGAAGGCATCGGCCTCGAGACGATCCGGGGAGTACATCCGGGAACAGAAGAGAGGCAGTTTGTGATTGAGGGGGAGGCGAACAGATCTATCTGGGGGGTCCCCCAGCGCTCGAACACCTGTCGTAAGACCTGAGAGTGAAGCGACCACTCGTGCGGCTGGAGTAGGCGGCTGAGCTTGTCCGCCAGACAGTTCTGCTCCCCTTGAATGTAAACCGCTCGAAGATAGATGTTGTGGGAAATCGCCCACTCCCAGAGTCGAAGAGCTTCCCGACACAGAAACCAGGACCCCGTGCCCCCTTGCTTGTTCACATAATACATCGCCATCTGATTGTCCGTACGAACGAGAACCATCTGATCGTGAAGCAGGTGGCGGAAGGTCACTGCGGCCAGATAAATGGCCTGAAGTTCCAAGACATTGATGTGGCAGTGACGGTCCTCCGCTGACCACAGCCCCTGAGTGTGCAGCCCGTCCAGATGAGCCCCCCAAGCATACTCCGAAGAGTCCGTGGTTAGGACCTTGCGGTGCGGAGGGGCGAGAAAGAGCAGAAAGATTGGAAGAGTTGGTCCACCAACGGAGCGAGCGTCTCAAAGAGGGAGTCACCGTCACGGGACTGGAGATCGAGTCCCGGTCCTGACGCCACTGAGATAGATCTGTTCGCTTCCCCCCTCAATCACAAACTGCCTCTCTTCTGTTCCTGGATGTACTCCCCGGATCGTCTTGAGGCCGATGCCTTCCTCCTCGCTTGGGAGGGGAAGTTCCTTTACACGTTTCCGCCTTTTCCTCTAATCTTGCGGATGCTAGTTCATCTCAAGTCTACGCATGCCATTCTGATCCTGGTTGCTCCTCGGTGGCCTCGGCAGCCGTGGTTCTCCCTGCTTCTTCAAATCAGTATCAGGGAGCCTCTGCTTCTGCCTGTTTTTCCCTCTCTGCTGTCTCAGAGTCGGGGTTCACTGTTACATCCCAATCTGCATTCTCTACATCTGACAGCTTGGTTCCTTTCCACCTGAATTCTCTTCCATTGTCTCAGTCGGTCAGGGAGGTTTCCCTGCTCCCTCTCCTTTCTGTTTCCCTGCCCCTCTTTCTTTCTTTTTCTCTGTCTCCCTGCCCCTTTTCTTACTTTCTTTCTCTCTGCTGTCTCTCTCTGTGTCCCTACCCCCCTGTCTTTCTGTCTCCCTGTTCTTTCTCCCCAAGTCACCACCGGGACTGTCGTCTGGAAACAGGCCCCGAAGCCACCGCTGATGTCTGGAAACAGGCCCCACAAGCCGCCACTGCCGCAGAACACTCTCTGTTTTCTGATGCCGCAACAGGCCAGCAGCCTTCCCCCGTGCTAGCCGGAACTTCCTCTCCGACGTCAGAATTGACTTCGGGGGGGGGAAGCCTTGCTTGCCTGGTGCTTCGGAAGTCGCTGCTGGCCTGATGTGGCGTCAGAGAACAGGGAGAACGCAAAGGCAATGCGAGACGCAATTGACTCTCGTTGCCTTTGCGATCAACTGGTCGATTGCGATTGACCTTTTGGGCACCCCTGCTTTAAAGACTAGAAAAAGTATCCAAATGAAGAAAACAAGAAGCAACATAAGCACTGGCAAGTTAGATGCAAAGCATTGATGAGGCTAAAAACAAATATGAAGGGAAATTGCCAAAGAGGCAGAAACTTATTGTAATAACTTGACAACCAGATGTGTATTAATTAATTAATTAATTAAATTCATTTTCTATTCTGTTATCCCCAAAGAGCTCGGAATGGGTTACAGGTTAAACATAAATACCGTATATACTTGAATATAAACTGATCCGAATATAAACCGAGGTGACCGTCCCCCAACCAAAAAGGAAGACTCAATTAAGTAAAAACCGAGATTAAAAATGTGGGTGATCCTGGTGAGCCAGTCTACAAAAACTTGAGAACATCCACTACTTTTTTCTAGGCTAAGCAGCAAAAACTCTGTTGTTGTTTTTTTTTAGTTGTTTTTTTTAAGGCTCTTCCCAGATAATTGTGACCGGGATTGGCCACTGCTGAAAACCGGATACTGGGCTTGATAGACCTTCAGTCTGTTCCAGTATGGCAACATTTATGTTATTAATTAAGAGAATAGGCAACAAGATCTCCCTTCCATTTTCTTCCCTGGATTTCCTTCTCAATTAATTTTCTGCCTCGATTAAATTCTTTCTTACTATCCAGTCCTCAATGCCCTTCTTTTCATTATGTCTACCTACAGCTTGCCATCTCTTTCCCTCACCCCTTCCAGTATCTCACTAACTATTCTCTTCCCCAATCCAGCATGTGCCCTTTTTTCGTTATCCCCTCCTTCCATCCAGTATGTGATCTCTCTCTCTCTCTCCCCTCCACTTCCATCCAGCATCTTCTCCCCCTCTCTCTCTCCTCTCCACTTTCATCCAGCATCTGCTTTTCCTCTCTCTCTTTTCTCCTCACTTTCTTCCAGCATCTGCTCGCCTCTCTCTCCTCCCCACTTCCATTCAGTGTCTACTTCCCTCTCTCACCTCCCCACTTCCTTCCAGTGACTGTTTCCCCTCTCCGCTCCATTTCTTTCCAGCGACTGTTTCTCCTCTCTCGCCCCACTTCCATTCAGCGGCTGCTTCCCTCTCTCTACACTTCCATCCAGTGTCTCCCCCTCTCTCCACTTCCATTCAGTGTCTCCTCCCTTCTCCTCTCCACTTCCTTCCAGCGTCTCCTCTCCTCCCAACTTTCTTCCAGCGTCTGCTCTCCTCTCTCTCCTCCCCACTTCCTTCCAGCGTCTGCTCCCCTCTCTCTCCTCCCCATTTCCTTTCAATGACTGTTTCCCCTCTCTCTCCTCTCCACTTCCTTCCAGGGTCAGCTCACCTCTCTCTCTTCCATTTCCTTCCAGGGTCTGCTTCCCTTTCTCTGTACTCCCTACTTCCATTCAGCATCTGTTCCCTTCTCACTCCCCCCATCTTCCATCCAACATCTGTCATGCCGCCCCCATCCCCCTTCTCCACACAATAAGTCTGAAGTGCCACTTATCCTCCTCCCCTTATTGGGCCATCTCCCTTCCTCTCGCCTTCGTGGCACTTTTCAAAACCAAAATTTTTGGTCTCGGAGGGTCCCTGACACGGCAGTCCTGACGCTTCTCTGACACGAGCTGCCCAGGTGTTCAGAAAGTTGAATCGGAGAAGCGTGAGCCTCTGATAGAGCCCGGAAGACAGGGTCACTTGTCATCTTACATTTTTGGTGCTGTTTTCTATATGAATGACGAAACTTCAGTGTCTTATGCCAGTTCTTCTGTCTGCTGCTTCTTCACATGCCCTTACCATTCATACTTTTTTATCTGTTCCAAGCCTCCTTGAATTTTATCATAGTTTTGGTTCTTATTACCTCAGCTGGTAGAGTATTCCAGGTATCCAGCAAAAAGTATTTTCTTTTACTTCCTCAGAACCTTAACTTCATGCCATGATACCTTGACCTTGAATTTAATTTCCTAATTATCCTTCCAGTTAAGTATTCATCCTCCTTACAACAGATGGAGATGATTATGATATAGAGCAAGGGACTCAAAGTCCCTCCTTGAGGGCCGCAATCCAGTCGGGTTTTCAGTATTTCCCCAATGTATATGCATGAGATCTATGTGCATGCACTGCTTTCAATGCATATTCATTGGGGAAATCCTGAAAACCTGACGGGATTGTGGCCCTCAAGGAGGAACTTTGAGATCCCTGATCTAGAGTGACTTCACTTCCCCCTACGTCCTGCGTGCTTGTATGTAGTGCGCGTGTTGTTGAGCGGCGCCGGCTTGATGGGGAGTTGAGAGGTCCTGCGCAAGCATCGGGAGGATGGGGACCGGCTTGAATTGGAAGCCGGGAGGCGCTGGTGGACGGCAGAGGCATCGGCCGAAGAGGGAGGAGAGTTGCATGGGGACCCCGAGGAAAGGAAGCCACCACGCTGAAAGGGCTGCAGCACCCACAGGCAGGTACCCATCCTGGGTCACCATAGTAAACCTTGGTTGTGGAACAAATTGTTTCAGTTTACATTGTGGCCTATGGAGACATGTGCTTTGATATACGAGTACTTTGGATTATGAGCATGCTTCTGGAACGAATTATGCTCGTAAACCATATGTTTCAGCATATGTGGCACATTAATGTAAAAACAAGAATCAAAATTAACAACCAAAAGTTACAAAAATCAAAACAAAATCATAAAACTGTAGATGTAAGACTGGAAAAATATGTCAGATCATGTGTCCATTTTCACATGCCAGCCCACTGGCCATTCAGCTAATGTGGACAACAATTTCAATCACTGGCCATCCTCCACCACCCTTAATTAATGTGCAAAAATCATGCTGTGCAAACTTGCATTGATAATATATAAATAATATCAAAAGTGTAACAACCACTTATCTTGATAATGTCAGGCAACTTGTTTTAAACTCATTTTGATTCTGACGAGCTCATTTCGCAATATCTTCCTCAGAGAATCAGAGAACCATAAAGTGCACAAAGTTGAAGTGGAGTTGGACCAGATATACTACCAGATCGACAAACTTAAAAGTGACAAATCCCCTGGACCGGATGGAATTCATCCGAGAGTCTTAAAAGAATTGAAGATTGAAATCGGAGAGTTATTGCAAAAACTCACCAATCTGACAATCAGAACTGGACAGATACCAGATGACTGGAAGATAGCGAATGTCACGCCAATTTTCAAAAAAGGATCGAGAGGAGAACCGGGCAACTACAGACCAGTGAGCCTTACGTCTGTCCCTGGAAAGATGGTTGAAGCACTGATCAAGGATAGCATAGTCCGGCACTTAGATACACACGACTTGCTGAAACCCAGTCAACATGGGTTCAGGAAAGGGAAATCATGTTTAACGAATTTGCTTCAATTTTTTGAGACCGTGAACAAGCAAATTGATAGTGGAATGCCGGTGGACATAATTTATTTGGACTTCCAGAAAGCATTCGACAAAGTTCCGCATGAAAGACTTCTCAGGAAACTACAAAGCCATGGAATAGAGGGAGATATACAAAGGTGGATAGGCAAATGGCTGGAAAACAGGAAGCAGAGAGTGGGCATAAATGGGAAGTTCTCAGACTGGGAGAAAGTGACTAGTGGTGTGCCCCAGGGCTCGGTACTTGGGCCGATTCTATTTAATATATATATCAATGACCTGGAAGGCGGAATATCCAGTGAGATCATTAAGTTTGCAGACGACACAAAGCTATGCCGGGAAATCAGATCGCAGGAAGATAGCGAGGAACTCCAGAGCGACTTGTATCAGCTAGAGCAATGGCAGAGCAATGGCAGATGAAGTTCAACGTGGAGAAATGCAAAGTAATGCATTTAGGTAGTAAGAATAAGGAACACGAGTATAGAATGTCAGGAGCAACTCTGGGTAAGAGCGAACAAGAAAAGGACCTGGGTGTACTGATAGATAGGACCCTGAAGCCGTCGGCACAATGTGCGGCAGCGGCAAAGAAAGCAAACAGAATGTTGGGCATGATAAAGAAAGGAATCACGAGTAGATCGGAGAAAGTCATAATGCCGCTTTATAGAGCAATGGTCAGACCACACTTGGAATACTGTGTACAACATTGGTCTCCCAACCTAAAGAAGGATATAAAACTGCTGGAGAGGGTGCAGAGACGAGCAACGAAACTAATAAGAGGTATGGAGAAATTGGAATACGAGGAACGACTCAAGAAACTGGGATTGTTCTCCCTTGAGAAGAGGAGGCTGCGAGGGGACATGATAGAGACGTTCAAAATACTGAAAGACATCGATAAAATAGAGCAGAAAAACAAATTATTTACATTGTCCAATGTGACACGGACAAGAGGACATGGTTTGAAGCTAAGGGGTGACAGGTCCAGGACAAATGTCAGGAAGTTCTGCTTTACGCAGCGAGTGGTGGACGCATGGAATGCTCTTCCACAGGAGGTTATTAAGGAATCCACTGTGCTAGGATTCAAAGGCAAATTAGATGCACATCTCCTTATGAGAGGCATAGAGGGATATGGGTGATTAGAACAATCAGGTGTATACCTGACTGGGCCTCCGCGTGTGCGGATCGCCGGACTCGATGGACCATGGGTCTGATCCGGAGATGGCAATTCTTATGTTCTTATGTTCTTATGTCTGGGAAAAAATAGTAATCCAGAAAATACAATCAACACACTACACACATTCACTCAGCATAACACTCTAACTCCTACTATCATACCACATAATTTAAACTGTGCAAACCAACCCTCCCAGCTACTCAGCATTACTTTAAAATAGCTTCTTCTGCTAACCATCAACCGATGGCAAATTCAAAATATATCACTCACTAAAGTCTTATGAGAATACTGTTTCTAACAACCTAGCAAAATATCATAAACAACATATAACATATCTACTCCTATCCAATACATTTCACAACACTCCCTGCATATAATGACAGCGATGTTAAAAAGAGTGCAGGATAAAATCAACCTATCCTATCATAAAATCACTGGCCACTACTATAAGTACTTACTTGCAATAACAAAGCTGTATCCCAACAGCTCACACAGCTCATGTCACCTTACATATCCTTAATACACTTCTACCTCCATATCCTCGGGGGGTTAGGGGCAGAGCCAGCCTGCGAATATTAAAAAACCACAAATAATATTCGAGCTGGTTCTGCCACTAAGCCCCGCTTCCCCCGGCTATTTTAAGCCCTGTAAGCCCCACCATAAGCCTTACCTGGTGGTCTAGCAGGTTTTCGGGGCAGGAGCAATCTTCCCCGTGCAGATCGCTCATAGGAAGTGGCTGCCATGAGCTCCCGTCGTAGGCTCCAATAATCATCGCAAAGTTAGATTATTCTAATGCCCTTTATTTGCGGATAGCATCAGCAGAAAGTAAGGCCTTACAGATGATCCAAAATGCTGTGGCATGTCTAATATATGGTGAGAATAAATTTGATGTCAGGAGAGATGGCTTACAGGTCAGCCATGTGCAGCATTCAAGAGCCGCTACTTGTGGCGCATCCCTGCAAACAGGTACAGCTGAAAGCAAGAAGGAGCAGCCCAGCTGAAAGGAGGACTGTTGAGTAAGGTAACTGGAATCCCCAGCTGATCTGGAAGTCTGCCTTCCGACATCAGTTCTTACACCGGAGGGAAGCTTTTCAAGTCAGCTTTAGCAGAGGGAGGCATGTAGCTGGAGGGCAGGAAGGATTCCTGTTTATAAAAGGGATCCCCGGCGGTGGCGAATGTATTGGATGCGAAGGGAGTGAGGGTGGCTGCTGGACTTGTAAGGGAGGGGGGCTGCTGACCCGTAAGGGTGGGAAGAAATGCAACTCGCGGCAGGTTCTTTATTGCAGGGACCTTGTCCCCGTAGCCATGGTAAGCAGTTGATTTTTTTTCCCTCTGTTCTGACGGGTAATATGCAGCTAGCCACGGGTAACAGTCACCATGTCCTACTCTATTAAGCAATTTAGCCTTAGAGTCGTGCACAAAAAAGTCTCACACTTTTAAGCAAATTTATATTTCAATATGGGTTGCATTGCAAAACAAATAAATATAAATCTTGTAGAGTAATATTTCCTCTTTCAGATGGTACTAGCCAGGAAAAGATTCAGGCAGACTCTTTTTTATAATTGACCCTGAAAATTGACAAATTTCAGCCCTTGTGTTAATGGTGCAAAATTTGAAGGAATGTTCTGATGCAGCTATTCATATTGAATTGTTGCAGATTTGACAGTGTAGTGTCCAGTGCAAAGATAAACTGTGATAAAAAAAATCTGAAGTCTGTATCTACTTTTGCTCTGGAGCTATAGCACCTGATAAACTGGTCAAAATCTGTCACGACAAACTGGCTCGTGGCCAGTGGGGGGGCGATGTCTATGGGACGGTAATGGAATGGACGTCAGGACATGATAGGGCAGTATTTTGTGGAATTTTTCTACAAAAGCGCCTGTTTTTCGTATGATTCTGGGTAACTCTAGTTAGATACAAGCATATCTGTTAGTTAAGGCCCTGCCCAATAGAAGCGTACGAAAAGTTGGTGAATAAAAATCTGAATATGGATGTAGCCAAGGCCAGAAAAACATACTACAGATTAACATTGAGGAAAAGCATAATAATATTCTTTTTATGTACTTTGCTATTAAGCTAGATCATAGAGGAAATCAGGATATACATGAACTCCATCTCTGTTTTTCTGTGTCTTCTGCTTGGCTTTACTCTATTTTGTGTTCAGCCTATGTCCCTAGTCTTTGTTCAGGTTTTTCCCGCTTTTAATCTCGTGGTTCTAATTGATACCAGATGTGCCTTAGGCTGGTTAGGAAAAGCATATTAGATAATGTATCCCAACCTGAGATATAACATGCATTAAATATGAATGACATATAATGTGTGAAGCTATGAATGTTTGGGTCCCCCGAATGTGTGATATGTGGTGATATGAATGATTTATAAAAGAAGGGGTACTTAAAGTGAAATGTTTTATATAAGGAACACTAAGGAAAAATCCTAAGGTAACATCTGGAAATAATTAGAGTCAGAAACTGCTGTACCAGTTTCCAGCATAGGAAGGAGGGCATTGGTAGCCCACACTTAGGACTGTGTAGGTGTAACATGAAACTGTCAGTTGTTCAAAGCAGGAGGAGGGAGTACCCCTCCTCCAGGATAAGGCTGAGAACATTTCAGCAACTTGCCTGATACATAGACAAACTGTCTGAAATAAGTTTTAAGAAGGACAAAAAGAATATTGGATATGTAATAAAATGTTTATGTATATTCAGAAATGAATATAAACAAACAAATATGATTTCTGAAATTTTTAAACATGTAAAGGAATTTTCTTTGTCTAAATTTAAGTACAGCCTCTCTTAGTGGATTGGCTGACAGCCAATGATGTCAAACTGGACTGAAGGTATATATTGGGGAGCTTCGAAGTATCGGATTGAGATCGTTATCAGAAGGCCAGCATTTTGGCAACTATAACGACCTCCCGCTAATGCAACTAGCCTTTTGAGTTACTCTGTGTTTACATAAAAATTGCCGCTTCTGGGTCAGACCAGTGGTCCATCCTGCAGTCCGCTCACTTGGCGGCCCCCATGCCAAAGACCAGTGCTCTAAATGAGCCCAACCTCACCTGTGTACGTCCCAGTTTAGCAAGACCTTATCCAGCTTAGTCTTGAAACCCTGGAGGGTGTTTTCCCCTACAACAGACTCCGGAAGAACGTTCCAGCTCTCCACCACTCTCTGGCTGAAGAAGAACTTCCTTACGTTTGTACAAAATCTATCCCCTTTCAACTTTAGAGAGTGCCCTTTCGTTCTCCCTACCTTGGAGAGTGTGAACACCATCAAACGTTTAAGAATAGTTCAAAATGCTGCCGTCCTCCTCATCTTCGGCCTCAAAAAATATGAGCACGTTAGCCCCAATTACACTAAACTCCACTGGCTGCCGGTGAAGGCAAGAATCATCTTTAAATTTGCCTGCCTCTGCTACAAAACCTTAGCAGGCTCTTCACCAATCTACCTGTCTGAGCACCTTGAAATTGCAGGCCCCTCTCGTACACGAAACACCTACCTGTTTTCCTTTCCTTCCCTGAAGGGCTGCCTCTACAAGAAATTTCTTGACAGATCCCTAGCATTCCAAGCAGGCAAATGGAACAAATGCCTCACAGCCCTCATCTCCAATTCCCCCCCCTACCAAATGTTCAGGAAGTCAATCAAAACCTACCTGTTTGACAAATTCCTCTAACTTCTCCCCACCTCTTCCTTGACTTCCTCCTCTGACCTCGACTTACCTCCAGACTCTTCGACTCCTCCAATCTTGTCAGCCACTAAATGGCTTAACAAAATGGATCACTCTATCCAACTAATTACCCTGTCTTCGTTACTCCCCATACTAAATGCCTCTGCTCTGCCTTATCGAACACCGCAGTATATATCTACACCATCTGGTAACTGCTGTATGTAACACCGCTCTATGTAACTTACAGCAAATGTAACTTCTCTGCAAATGTAACCTAGCTGTAAAATAACTTCACCGTAAATGTAACATCGCCAAAAATGTAAACGTAGCATCTCCGAAAATGTAACTTCGCTGTAAATGTACAGTCTCTTCATCTGTAAACCGCATAGAACTTCCATGGTAATGCGGTATACAAGAATAAAGTTATTATTATTTATCTACTAAGTCTATTCCCTTCAGTATTTTGAATGTTTCGATCATGTCTCCTCTCAGTGTATGGCAACTCCTCCAGCCCCTTAACCATTTTAGTCGCTCTTCTCTGGACACTTTCGAGTAGTACCGTGTCCTTCTTCATGTACGGCGACCAGTGCTGGATGCAGTACTCCAGGTGAGGGCACACCATGGCCCGGTACAGCGGCATGATAACCTTCTCCGATCTGTTCGTGATCCCCTTCTTTTTTTTTTTTTTTTTTAAAATATGTTTATTAAAGGATCAATGCATACGAGAAAATATAAATTATGACCATACAAGAAAGACATCATGTATGATAATCAAGGGTGCAGGTAAAGAATAAACAAACGTAGATAAATCCACAGCATATCATCCCCATGCAGATCTAATTTTTGAATGAAACCCTCCCCTCCAACCCCTCCCCCCTACCCTGTGCACCCATGATCTCTAACCAGCCCTAAAAGGAACTCCAATAATCCAAATAGGTCCTAGATTTCCAGCTCGCAGCCCCCCGGCGGTGCTGCTGCTCCCACCCAGCCATCAGAGACATATTAGCCCGCCACTGTTGGCCGCGTGGTACCAATCCAGTGGCGAAGAATTAGTTTCTTTGTGATTCCTAAGGCCACTAAAAGAAAGCTCCTTCCAGGATCGCTAACACCCGCTTCCACCAGGGGACCTGTGACACCCAACAGCAACGTCTTATAAGACCAGTCTATAGATAATCCTATAACTTTCTCCAGCTCCCGAAGCACAAAAATCCACAGGGGCCCTACATGTGAACACTCCAAAAAGTGATGTACCAAGGTGTCCAGACGAGCCGGACAACGGGGGCAGCAGTCATCAGGCCATAACCCCATCGTTCGTCCCTTACATCTCGTTAAATAAGATTGGTGCAGAATCTGCAGATGTACTTCCTGCAAACTCACATTAGGGGAGGCAGAGGCACATTCCTGAAAACACAGAACTAATTCATCAGCAGTGACCTGCTCTCCCAAAGCTGAAGTCCAATCCGTTGCCATAGCATCAAGAAACCTATCAGACCGTCTTTCCCTCCCCACTTTATACCACTCCGAGAGCGTGTTAAATTCAGATGGGGCGGACAAAAACTGTTGATCCAAGGAAGTGAAAGTGGGCAAGCTGCCCTCCGGCGAACGGAGCGCCAAACAATAACTACGCATCTGCAGGTATGCAAACATAGACCCTGCGGTCCAACCCCAGCGGTCCCTACATGCCAGAAAAGAGGGAACCGATCCCGACCCCACTTTAACAACCTGCCGCACAAAACGACACCCAGACGTCCGAACTGAGGCAAAAAATGCATGTAACGAACCAGCAGGAAACTTAGGGTTACCCATCAATTCCGTAAAAGGCGAAGGACCCACCGCGCCCCCCAAGGAAGACCGCCACCAGCACCAGGCCATTCGTAAGGGTCAAAGCATAGAAGGGCAGGGTCCCGCCCCATGCCACAGGAGGTTAAAAACTGACACCGGAGCTGACAAAATGTACCAGAATCCAACCGGGGCAAACCTGGCAACTCCCGTATATAATTCATGCACCCATCTCAAAAAAGCAGCAACATTATAAAGACGCAAATCGGGCAAATTCACACCTCTGTGCTCGCGCCCCCTAATCAGTTTGTTATAGCCAATTTTCACCCGGCGGGAGCGCCATACAGAGGACGAAACGACCCCTCTATAAGCCTGCACATCTTTCTGTTTGATCCAAATGGGCACCATTTGTAGTGGATACAGGAGCTTCGGCAAGAGGACCATTTTAATAAGGGCAATGCGTCCCAGGAGCGAAAGGGGAAACTCCATCCATCTCTTACACAGAGCTCGGACTGCATCTAATTTATCAAGTACGTTCTTCCGATAGACCATCCCCGGATCTGCATGCAGATATATTCCCAGATATTTGAGCGTACCCTTAGACCATTGCAGCGGAAAGGAAGGATCATGCCACAGAGCACACGGGGGGGGGGGGGGGGGCGGGGGCGGACCGCCAGAGCCTCTGACTTATCAAAGTTAATTCGCAACCCAGAAAAGGCTCCAAATCTCTGTATAAGATTATTAATCGAGGAACCCCCTCTTCAGCATCTCCCAGAAAGATGAGCATGTCATCCGCAAACAAATTAATTTTAAATTCCTGGGAACCCAACCAAATACCACGCAAGTCGGGGCTCTGACGGAGCTTAGCCGCAAGAGGCTCTAGAGCCAAGACAAAAAGCATCGGGGAGAGGGGACAGCCCTGGTGCGTCCCCTTCTCGAGTTCAAAAGAAGAGGTAAGCTCCCCGTTAATCAGGATTTGGGCCATAGGATGAGCGTATAATGATCGAATCCCAGTCAGAAAGCTCCCCATAATGCCGAACTGAGGAAGAACCCAAAAAAGATAATCCCATAACACTTTATCGAACGCTTTTTCCACGTCTAAACTAACTATAAGAGCGTTCTGCTGTCCCGGGTGTTGCCCAACAATTCCAGGATTCTGAAGCACCGAAAGCGCCCTTAGCACATTAGCAGATGAATAGCGGCCCGGCACAAAACCTGCCTGGTCCGAATGAATTAAATTGGGCAAAACCCGACCCAGGCGAGCCGCCATAATAGCAGCAAACAACTTGATATCTTGATTGAGCAGAGAAATAGGTCTATAGGATCCCAGCTGATCTTCCACTCAACCCGGTTTCGGTAGAACCACAATATTAGCGTGAGTTAGTCTATGCGGAGGCAGTTCACCTCTACTAAGAGCCCCACATAGGGCTTGAAATGGGCCCACCACTCGTACCCCCAACAACTTATAATATTCAGAACCCAGTCCGTCAGGCCCAGGGGCTTTAGCCAATTTTAAGGCCCGAATAGCTTGTTGGATTTCCAACCCTCGCACCGGGGCATTTAACACCTCCCGCTGCTCATGTCCCAGGGACGGAAGCTGTAGGTCTTGAAAGAAAGTCATCCTCTGTCCTGTGTCACAGGTCCCCTTATCATATAGAGCCCTATAGTAGTTAACAAAACTCTGCTGTATCCCAGCTCGGGCAGTTACCTCTCTACCATCAGGTGCCCGAATCCTTGAAATAATGAGCTTTGGAGCCCTTGAGGTAACCAAAGATGCAAGCAGTTTCCCCGCTTTGTTACCCCGCGATGGAGGCGATATTTATACAATCTGATATCTCTAAGGGCTCTTTCTGCCAATAAGTCATTAATTTGCCTACGTAGGTCAAAATATTGAGATCGAGCTGTTGTGACACCAGGAGCATGTAAACTCCCACGCAGCGCGGCCAAACGTTGTGTCACGTCCAACAGTGTCTTATCTTGGGCTCTGCACTTGCGGGTAGTATACTCAATAATTTTACCACGCAAGACCGCCTTGCTCGCCTCACAAAACACCACCTCTGATACATCAGAAGCAGGGTTTTCGTTACAAAGAAATCCCATTGTTGTTCCAGGAAATCCTTAAACTCATCATCTTCGTATAACGTGGGATTCATACGCCAACTAGTAGTCGACCCCTGGGACCCCGGCCTATCAATGAGCTCCAGCCAAACCAAGTGGTGATCTGACAAAACACCATCTTCAATCACCACTCGTGGAATACCCGCCAGCAGAGAAGGAGCCACTAGCAGGTAGTCCAAGCGACTATGAACATCATGCACTTGAGAGTGAAAAGTGAAGTCAGATTCAGTAGGATGCAGTGTGCGCCAGACATCAATCAGACCCAGTTGGTGCATCACAAAGTTCACCCCCTTGTGATTGCCTCCTTTCAATCGAGGCTTAGGCGGCTTGCAATTAACAAGTGGGTCTGCAGTGATGTTAAAGTCCCCACCTAGTACCAATTGGTATTCAGAAAAAGGCATCAGAGCCGCTACTAATACAGAAAAAAATCTGAGAGTATACATTAGGTGCATAAAGAGAACAAAACATATATTTCTTCCCCAAGAAAACTCCTGCCCAGATCACATATCGCCCCTCAGGCTCATGTATTACCTTGTGCATAGTACAAGGATGCTTTTTATGAAAGAGGAGAGCAACACCTCGCTGTCTGGAGTTATATGAAGCAAAAGCTACTTCCCCTACCCAATCCCTCTTCAGTTTAACATGTTCTGTCACGCTGAGGTGAGTCTCCTGAAGCATTAAAACATCTACTTTTAATTTCTTACAGTATTGAAGTAATTTGCTGCGCTTCACTGGGGAGTGCAAGCCATCAATGTTGAAGCTGGCAATCTTAACAGAACTCACAATAGCAGTTGGTAAGAAGTTAGTCCCCCCAAAGACAACAGGCCTGTGGGGCAGCAGCGCCGGCCTCCCAGCCAAACCAGCACGCCACCCACTGAATTATCATTACATTACTGATCAGAGACCCCAGGTGCATCCCACCCCCCACCCTGCCCCACCAAAACCCCCCTCCCACCCCAATCCCAACTTCTCTCATCCCCTCAACCCTGCCCCCAGGTCCCCCACACATCTCAACCATTCTCACACCAAACAATCCCCACACACACATCCAAAACCCCAACACTACCTCCATTCCCCTCTCCCTTCTCACACGAACACTCTCGTCCCCCCATCCACCACCCAGCCCCCCGACTGAAAACTAAAGTAAGAACCCCCACAAAAACTCTAGAGGGCTAAAACACCCAGGTATATGGAAAACACATCAAAACAGTGCAAAGAGAGCTGCATAAACAACAAACTGGCAAATCTCTCAAACAGGCACTCAACATAATCTCAAATCAAGTGTCCAGAGGCCAGAAGTCCTTGCAGTGCAGGTCCCCTTCTCCCGATGGGTGTCGAGGCGGTATGGCTTCCAATAGCTCAAGGAGGCTGTATAGACTGGAGTCGTGCCATGCAAGCAGGTCACACTGGCGGCAGCAAAACATAGGCCCCCAGCAGCAGTGATCAGGACAGAGTCAACACCACACTGTCGGATGACCAAAACAACTTGATCGAAGAAACACCACCAGAAATCACACGACAGACGCCCATCAGCACTCCTAAGGTGCCGGCAGCTTCTCGAGGAACTTTTTCAGCTCATCCGCCGTGCTCATGGTGAAAGTCTGATTTTTATGAGTTAGTCTCACCTTAGCGGGGTAAAGAAATGCAAATCTTATTCCCCTCGTGACCAGTGTTCCCTCTAAGCGGGCGGGTGTTGTGAGCAAACTTTTTTCACTGTGAGCTAAAAATATCGGGCGCCAGCAAGTTATGAGCCAAATAAATATGTTGCTTTCTACCACAGAACTTCCTTACGTTTGTATGGAATCTATCCCCTTTCAACTTTAGAGAGTGCCCTCTCGTTCTCCCTGCCTTAGCTACTAAGTCTATTCCCTTCAGTACCTTGAATGTTTCTATCATGTCCCCTCTCAATCTCCTCTGCTCAAGGGAGAAGAGGCCCAGTTTCTCTAATCTTTCGCTGTACGGCAACTCCTCCAGCCCCTTAACCATTTTAGTTGCTCTTCTCTGGATCCTTTCGAGTAGTACCGTGTCCTTCTTAAAGTACCAGTGCTGGACGCAGTACTCCAGGTGAGGGCGTACCATGGCCCGGTACAGCAGCATGATAACCTTCTCTGTCTCTTCAGTCCAGCATCTGCCCCTTCCATTCACTGTCTGTTTTTCCCTGCCATCTCTCCTCCTGCCCCCCCCCCTCCCCCCAATTTGGTCTAGCATCCATCATCTTCCTTCTGTTCCCCTCATGGTCTGGCATCTCTATCCTTCCCTCCCCCCTGTGGTTTTTAGCACATTTCCTCCACTCAGATCTGATCATTCTCTGCTCTCTCTTCCCTTTTCTTCTCTGGTCTTCCTTCTCTATTTTCTGCCTCCATCTAAATTAAATTCTTTCTTACTATTTAGTCCCGTTTCCCTCTTTTCACTGTGTCTACACACAGCTTGTCACCCCTTTCCCTCACCCCTCCATTATCTTACTATTTTCTTCCCCCTTTATTTATCTCCTCCTTCCATCCAGTATGTGTTCTTTCCCCACTTCCATTCAGCATCTGCTCTCCCTTCTCAACTGACATCCATCTGCCTTCTGCTCTCTCTCCCTTCTTCTCACTTCCATCATCTGTCCCCTTCTCTCTCTCTCTCATCTCCTCCATTCCATCATCTGCCCCTTCTCTCTCTCTCTCTCTCCCCCCCCCCAACTTCCATCATCTGCCCCCCTTCCCCTCACCTTTGTGGGTCACTTTCTTTCCCCTGAGGGTGGCTCATGTCACAGGGGAAGCTTTGGCCGAGCAGAACCGCTTGATTGACAGTGGAACTTACTTGATTGATGTCGATGCTGGGGCCCGTTGCCGTTTGAAGGAAAAAAAAAAAGGTGGAAAAAAGGAACCTGTAAAGGCGAGAGGAAGGGAAACCTCCAGGACAGCTACTTTTTGCCCTCCTTCAGCGGCCCAAGAGTTCAGACCAGCAGCGGCAGCTCTGTATGCTTTTAACTTCGGCACAGAGCTGCCCCTAATCAATAGTTTAGCGCGGTTTCATGAGGCAGCCTCGGGGCCTTTGATAGCCGGCCCGCTTCGATGATGCGATGTGGGCCGGCCTAGCAAAGGCCCCGAGGCTGCCTTATGAAACCGCGCTAAACTATTGATTAGGGGCAGCTCTGTGCCGAAGTTAAAAGCATACACAGCTGCCGCTGCTGGTCTGGAGGTGCGGAGACAAGGCAGGAGGCAAACGCGGTGGAAGGCAGGAGTCCCGGCACAGCGACTGCAACAGGAAGTTGCAAGTCAGCTGACGCCGGCCTTTCGTTGCGGCGGGGACCGAATCCTTCGCGGACCGGCAAGATTTTGTTTGCGGACCGGCGGTTGAAGAACTGTGCTCTACACTGTGTGCGCTGTGACGAGAAACTTGTGCGCTGCGAGGTAATATTTTGAGCGCCAGCGCACCCCAGCGCAGCTTAGCGGGAACACTGCGTCGTGACCAACTGCGAGCAATACGGCGTAAGGGCCCTGCGCTGCTCCGCAACTTTGGTGGAGAAATCTTGAAATAGCATAATCTTAGCCCCTTCATAGGACAGGGATCTGTTTTTCTTGAACAGGTCCAACAGACGCACTTTGATTGCATAATTATGGAATCTGGCTAGCACCGGCCTCGGACGGCCCGGTCCGTCTCCATCGCGACGTTGACCAACACGATGGACCCGCTCTACCACCACCGGGCCAGCCTGCTCCGCCAGGCCCAGCTCCTTCGGCAGCCATCTTTCCACCACGTGGAGAAGCTCAGAATCTTTAACTGACTCCGGGAGCCCTATCAGACGGAGGTTCTTTCTGCGGGCCCTGTTCTCCTGGTCCTCCACTTTCTCGAGCAGTTGGCACACTCGGGTCTCCAAGGAGTCAAGCCTGCCATCGGCGACCACCGCTCTATCTTCTTGTGCTGAAACCCGGTCCTCCACCTGGTGGATCTGCGTCGCATGGCCAGCCAGCACATCTTTGATTTTGTCCATGGAAGCATGCAGCTTGGCCAGTTTATCGTCTAATAGTTGAGAGAGGTTCCGCATGGATACCTGGAGCACCTCATCCGAGGTGCGGTCCACCGGCGCCTCCGTTTGCGTCCCCGCCATTTTGAGAGCCGGTGCCACGCTGTTTCTTGGGGCCTTCGGGGCTCGAGTCGGCATCCCCCGCGCCGCCACCGTGAGTCACGCGCCAAACGCTCCCCAGCCCAGCGGGAGCGATCCCAGAAGTGCAGGAGCCGAGAAAATCACAAAATTACCGGCGGCGGCAGGCGATTGGGGAGCCGAATGGTGCAGGGAGGACGGAGCTCCTCGTTCAGGCATCCGATCAGGTGCCGGCCATCACGTGACCCCCTCGTGATCCCCTTCTTAATCATTCCTAGCATTCTGTTCGCCCTTTTTGCTGCTGCAGCACATTGTGCCAAAGGCTTCATCGATTTGTCGATCAGAACTCCCAAGTCTCTTTCCTGGGAGGAAAAATAAAAAGACATGAGGACTCTATAACCACTCTTATTCTTAAGAGCCTCTAAGTCTCAACTCATAAGAGATTTTACACCCCTAGGAGATCTTCTTACTATCCTAAACAAAGATATTCAGCGCCTTCTACCTCTTCTTGAGCTCCGCAGCAAAAGTGGCCTAGGCAGCAGAGATCCTAAAAAGTGCAACCTCAGTTGCACCAGAAATTTCAACCTTCATTTTGATTCTGTTCTAAACATAGAAACATAGAGTATGACGGCAGAAAAGGGCCGACGGCCCAACTAGTCTGCCCAACCAAGAACCCTCCCTCCCTTGATAATCCATCTATTAAGCATTCCTCTGGAGCGACCTCACCTGTCTGTCCCATCGTCCCTTGAAGTCGAGCGTGTTGCTGGCCTCGACTACCTGATGTGGAAGACCATTCCATCAATCAATTACCCTTTCGGTGAAGAAGTATTTCCTGGTATCCCTATGAAATCTTCCCTCTTTGAGCTTTAGCGGATGCCCTCTTGTCGCCGTGAGACCGGTAAGAAAAAAGATTTCTTCCTCCACCTCAATGCGGCCCATGATATATTTGAATGTTTCTATCATGTCCTCCCTTTCTCTGTGCTTTTCAAGAGAATATAAGCGCAGCCTGCTCAGATGTTCTTCATATGGGAGATCTTTAAGTCCTGAGACCATCCTAGTGGCCATTCGCTGAATCGACTCCATTCTCTTGACATCTTTTTGATAATGTGGCCTCCAAAACTGTACTCCAGGTGAGGTCTCACCATAGATCTGTATAACGGCAGTATGACTTCAGGCTTTCGGCTGAGGAAGCTCCTTCTGATGCAACCCAGCATTTGTCTAGCCTTTGTTGAAGCTTTCTCCACCTGATTGGCAGCTTTCATATGTTCCCGGATGATTACTTCCAAGTCCCGTTCTGCTACAGTTCTTGTTAGGTTTTCACCATTCAGGGTGTACGTTCTGCATGGATTTCCGCTACCAAGGTGCATCACCTTACATTTTTTGGCATTAAAATTCAGTTGCCAAGTTTTGGACCATTGTTCCAGTAAAAGCGGGTCCTGTTTCATAGTGTTGGACATAGTTGTGCTGTCAAGTTCTGCTGCACTGCCCACAACGTTACATAGTTTAGCGTCATTGGCAAATAATGTAATTTTGCCATGAAGTCCCTAAGGCAGATCCCTTACAAAGATATTAAATAGTGTCGGGCCCAAGACTGAGCCCTGCGGTACTCCACTGGTAACTTCTGATGTTTTTGAGGGAATACCGTTTACCATCACCCTTTGAAGTCTGCCGCTAAGCCAGTCTTCTACCCATGCAGTCAGTGTTTCTCCTAGGCCCATTGCATTCATCTTGTTCAATAACCTACGGTGTGGGACACTATCAAAAGCCTTACTGAAGTCCAAATACACGATGTCCAGGGACTCTCCCCCATCCAGTTTTTTTGTTATCCATTCAAAGAAGCTTATCAAGTTGGATTGACAAGACCTTCCCTTCGTAAAGCCATGCTGGTGTGGATCCCTTAATCTTTCATCATCTTGAATCGCATCCAATCTATTTTTTATCAATGTTTCCATGAGTTTACACACTATTGATGTGAGACTCGCCGGTCTGTAATTTTCAGCCTCTGCCCTGAATCCCTTTTTGTGGAGCAGAATAACGTTGGCAGTTTTCCAGTCCAAGGGGACTTTTCCCTTGCGTAGGGGAAGATTGAAAAGCTCAGCTAACGGTTCTGCCAGGACATCTCTCAATTTCCGAAGTAGTCGGGATGTAGATTATCCGGGCCCATAGCTTTGTTTACTTTTAGCTTTGATAGCTCGCGGTAGACATTGCTCGCGGTAAATTCAAGGTCCTGGAATGGATCCTCCGTGCACCCCTTTGTCTGTAGCTGAGGTCCGGATCCTGGCTCTTCGCAGGTGAAGACCGAGCAGAAGTAGTTATTGAGTAGTTCTGCTTTGTCTGTGTCTGAGCCTACGAAGTTACCATCAGGTTTCTTCAGATGCACAATACCGCTTGTGTTTATTTTCCTGTCGCTAACGTACTTAAAAAAGGATTTATCCCCTTTTTAACCTGTTTTGCTATACTTTCTTCCATCCGGAGTTTGGCCTCCCTGACTGCTGTTTTAACATTTTTAGATTTCGTCAGATAGTTTTCTTTAGCTTCTGGTTGTAAGAAACATAAGAAATGCCTTCACCGGATCAGACCGAGGTCCATCAAGTCCGGCGATCCGCTCCGCGGCGGCCCATTTAGGTTCTCTATTATGAAAACCTGAAATTACCGTATCCCTCAATATGATTTGCAAGAAGGTGTATATCCAACTTGTGCTTGAAACCCCGTAGAGTATTCTCCACCCCAACATCCTCAGGAAGAGAATTCCAAGCACATACCACTCGTTGTGAGAAACAGAACTTCCTGGCATTTATCCTGAACCTGCTGCCAGCCAGTTTCAGGCTGTGACCTCTTGTCCGTGTCACATCTGAAAATGTTAGTAATGATGCTTCTTGGTCTATTTTATCAAATCCTTTTAATATTTTAAAAGTCTCTATCAAATCGCCTCTCAGTCTTCTCCTCTCGAGTGTAAACAGTCCCAGTTTCCTGAGGCGTTCTTCATAGCTCAAATTTTTCATTCCTTTGACTAGTTTCGTGGCTCGCCTTTGCACCTTCTCCAACAGAGTTATGTCCTTCTTGAGGTAAGGAGACCAGTGTTGGACACAGTATTCTAAGTGTGGTCTGACCATTGCTCTATAAAGTGGCATTATGACTTCTTCCGATCTACTCGTGATCCCGTTCTTAATCATGCCCAACATCCTGTTTGCTCTCTTCGCCGTCGCCGCACATTGCGCCGATGGCTTCATGGTTCTGTCAATCAGTACCCCCAAATCCCTTTCATGTTCACATTTTGCTAATGTTACCCCAAACATTCTATACTCATGTTCTTTATTCTTCTTTCCTAGATGCATCACCTTGCATTTATTTATGTTAAAATTCATCTGCCACTTTGTTGCCCATGATTCCCGCTGTCTCAGATCCTTCTGAAGCTCCTCGCAGTCCCTTTGAGAGCCAACCGCCCGACATAATTTTGTATCATCGGCGAACTTTATTATATTGCATGTTGTTTCCTCTTCAAGATCGTTTATAAAAATATTAAACAAAATAGGCCCAAGAACCGAGCCCTGGGGCACTCCACTAGTCACTTTCACCCAGTCCGAGAATTTTCCTTTTATGCTAACCCTCTGCATTCTGTTCTCTAGCCATTTACCGATCCATCTATACACTTCTCCTATTCTATGGCTTAGTAATTTCTTCATAAGCCTTGCATGTGGGACCTTGTCAAACGCTTTCTGGAAATCCAAGTAAACTATGTCTACTGGATCACCAGTATCCATATGTTTGTTCACTTTCTCAAAGAATTGTAGTAAATTTGTCAAACAAGACTTCCCTTTCCTGAAGCCGTGTTGACTAGCCCTTATTAGGTTGTGATCCTCCAAGTGTTGCACAATGCTATCTTTAATAAGTGTTTCAATTATCTTCCCAGGAACCGATGTGAGGCTCACAGGTCGGTAGTTTCCTGGATCACCTCTTGATCCTTTTTTGAAAATCGGGATTACATTTGCTGTCCTCCAGTCTTCTGGTATTTGCCCTGTTCTGATTGACATGTTAGCTACGGTTTGTAATAGTTCACCAATTTCCAGCTTAAGTTCCTTTAATACTCTCGGGTGAATTCCATCTGGTCCAGGGGATTTGTCATTTTTTTAGTTTGTCAATCTGAACGTATATCATGTCCAATGTCACATTCACTGTTGCGAGATTGTCCTCTATGCCTCCGATTAATATCCTCCCTATGTCTGGCACTGATGAAATGTCCTTATTTGTGAAGACCGAGGCAAAGAATGAATTTAACCGAGGCAAAGAATGAATTTAACCTATCGGCAACCTGTTTGTCCTCTTTAATTGACCCCTTCATTCCTTCGTCATCTAGAGGGCCCACTGCCTCTCTTGCTGGTTTTTTTCCCTTTTATATATCTAAAAAAGGGCTTGAAGTTTTTGGCTTCTTGTGCTATCTTTTCTTCATAGACTTTTTTGGCGTTTCTTACCACTCTGTGACACTTTTTCTGGTTGATTTTGTGACAGTTCCAGGCCTCCGTTGTTTTTTCCCTTTTCCATTTTTTAAACGAGTTTCTCTTCTCCCTCACTGCTTCTTTCACCTCTTTGGATAACCAAGCTGGTTTACCTTTGTTCTTTTTTCACTTTCCTTTGGATATCCTTGGAATGTGTAGATTCTGTGCTTCCGTGATAGTGTTTTTCAGTAGAGTCCATGCTTGATCGACTGTTTGGTATTCCGCTTTGCCCTTCTTGAGCCTTTTTCTAACCATGGTTCTCATGCTGGCGTAATTCCCCTTTTTGAAGTTAAAGGCCGTGGATTTAGTCTTGATTGGTTTCCCCATTTCAATGCCAATGGTAAAATTGATCATATTGTGATCACTTGTCCCTAGCGGGGCCATAACCTCTACATCCGCTGTCCTTCCAGTAATGCCATTTATGACCAAGTCCAGGATTGCATTTCCTCTTGTCGGTTCTGCTACCATTTGTTCAAGGAAGCAATCTCCTATCATTTCCAGGAATTTTATCTCCTTTCCTCAGTTAGATGTTCCCAATTTCCAGTTTACCCCTGGATAGTTGAAGTCTCCCATAATTGACACATTTCCTGATTTACAATTACGATTAATTTCCTCCATCATTTCTTTGTCCATTTCCTCAGTCTGACCCGGGGGTCGATAATAGAGGCCGATATGTATGTCTGCTTCTTTTTGTCCCGGAATCTTTATCCAGAGTGACTCTAGTTTACCATTTTCTTCTGTGTCACCTTTTCTTTTTTTTTTTTTTTTTTTTTGTTCAATGATTTTTATTGAATATTTCAAGAAATATACAGAAAGCAGTGTAAACACACAAAATCTGACTGAGAACCAGTGACATAAAATAAGACCATGTCTATAGTCAGTAACATATAACCAGATTAATAAAAAAATTCAAGATATGTGCAACTGCTAGTAGAAGATATATGAAAAGCAGAAAAGCGAGGAGAGTGAAAAAGAGAAAGGGAGATAGAGGGAGGGACAAAGAGAAAGCAAGAGATAGATAAGAAGAAAAGAGAGGCAGAAGTGTCTATGGAGTAGAATGAACATATGAATCTAAAAATGACCAAGGTGATTTTTTCCCCACCATGTTCGTGGAGAGTCGAGAGATCATGTTTTTCTCATATGCATAAGATTCAAATTTGTGATACATGCTCAGAGAATTCCACCAAAAGGTGTAGTCGGGTAGTGAGGGTGATTTCCAGTTTTTAAGAATATGCATAAGGGCTGTTACAAACATGGCATCAATGAGTTTAGGCGGACAGTTTGTGTGTGCAAAACAAGGATGCTGAGAACGAAGAATTACAATGTCCAAGGAGATCTCTTCTGAACATTTAGTTATAGATTTTATAGTGTCCCAAATATGAATCCAGAAGGAGTGAACCATAGAACATTGAAAGAGCATATGGTCAAGAGTCCCAGACTTTGCCAAACAGTTCCAGCAAGTAGAATCTTGTTTTAGCTTCGCTTTCCACATGCGAAATGGAGTCCATACTGCATTCCACATAACGAAGAACATTGATTGCGAGACTCTGGAAGATAGAAGAGGGCGATTTGTGGAAGACCAGAAAAGTTCCCAATCTATGTCAGTTAACGCAGTCTGTAGACTCGAGTCCCAATGGTTCATTAACTGAGGTGAAAAGGTGAAAAAATGGTCCCTTAGAATACCATAGAAAAGAGATATCGCTCTACCCTTTATTAAGGCCAGAGTAGACCAGTGACGAACAGTGTGAATAGAGGTCATAAAGTCATGACGCATATGTATTTTAGACAGTATTCCAGTAAGTATAAGCCATTGGGGATATATAGAGGGTGGAAGTGAATATGCAGAACAAAAAATGTCAAAAGGAATAAATGAAGTAGAGGAGCCCAATTGATGAGCAAACTCGACCCCCGCCCGCTGCCACCTCTTCCATGAGAGGGATCTGCCTTTATTTTGAATTTTAGAGTTATTCCAAAGGGACATGAATGGGCTTTCACTAATAGAAATCTCAGCCGTTGCATCTAGAAGATGAAAAGCGTGCTGCGTTGCACTCAGCAAAGAATACTTTCTCAAGTGTTTAGGTACTGACACCGTGAGGAAGCAGGAGGTGTGCAATGGTGCACATAAAAAGCGTTCCATTTCGAACCATGTTGGTTGATCCTGAGGATTAGAATCAACTATCCAATGAGCTCCATATTTAGCTAGAGATGCGATATAGTAGTGATAAAAATCTGGTAGATTTAATCCACCATTAATTTTAGAAGCCTTCAGTTTGGCGAGAGCGATACGGGGTTTTTTCTTGTTCCAGATAAATTCAGAGAGTTTCATATTAAGCCAGCGAAAGAATGTTTTCTGGCATAAGAGAGGAAGCATGGAGAGGGTATAATTAATTTGTGGGGCTAGAGTCATTTTAATGGAAGCTATTCTACCCCACCATGACAAATAAAGTGGTGACCAACGAGTTGTAGTGTTTGAAACTAATGATTTGATTTTGGAAATGTTAAGGTCTTGGGCATGTGTTGGATCTTTATGAATTAGGACCCCCAAATATTTCACAGCCTTCTGTGACCATGAAAAAGGAAATTGAGCTAGATCCGAGGAGGAAATATGGTCATTAAGAGGAAAGATCTCTGATTTCTCCCAATTAACTGAATATCCAGATATTTGAGAGTATTGAGAGATAGTGTTAATAAGATGGGGCAAAGAAACAAGAGGATCTCTAAGAAATAGAAGAACATCATCGGCATAGGCTGCTAATTTAATGTCTCGATTGGACGTGGGGATACCTTTAATTAGGGGACATTGTCGGATAGCTGATAGGAGAGGTTCCAACGCTAAGTCGAATAATAATGGTGATAGGGGACAGCCCTGACGGGTGCCTCTATGAAGGGGGAATTTGTTGGAAAGAGAATTATTAATCAAAATACGGGCTGTGGGTTGTCTATACAGTGTTTCTATCCAATCTGTGAAGAAGGGACCAAAATTGTACCATTTCAGTACTCGGAATAGGAATGGCCATTCCACACGGTCGAAGGCTTTTTCAGCATCTATGGCCAGACCAATCACAGGATCTGACAGTGTTTTGGCGTGGGCATTGATGTGGTGAAATAAGCGTAAATTATCTCCAATGTATCTTTGTTTGATGAAACCTGTTTGATCTTTATGTATAAGGGATGGGATCACTGTGGTGAGTCTCAATGTTAGTAGTTTTGCCATAATTTTATAGTCCAGATTAAGGAGAGAGATAGGACGAAAATTTTTAACCAAGGTGGCATCTCGGTCTGGTTTAGGAATAACTACAATAGTGGCCTCAGCAAAATTGAATTGTTTATCCGGAGTGGAGTGAAGAAAATCATAATACGTGAGGAGTTGAGGTGCCAAGAGAGTTCGGAAATTCTTGAAAAACTCATTAGTGAAGCCATCTGGACCTGGGGCTTTCCCAGTGGGTAAAGAGGATATAGCAGTTTCAATTTCAGACGTGGTGATGGGAGCGTCTAGTTTTGCTTTAATGGTTTCTGATATAGTTGGGTGGGTTAAGGAGGTAAGAAAAGAATCCATGTCTGATTCAGGAGTAGAAAGTTCAGATTGGTATAAAGCAGAATAAAATTTTTCAAATTGGGAGGAAATCAGAGATCTGGTTATAGCTAATCGTCCTGATGAGTCTTGAATAACTGAGATGTGCAAACGTTTTGATTTAATTTTAAGATATCTAGCTAAAGGGCGACCCATAAGGTTGTCTCCCATATAATGACCAGAAGAGGAGATAAAAATGTCACGCCGGGCTGTATGGGAGACCATAGTATTATATTCATATTTAAGATTTTGAATGCGTT
Source organism: Geotrypetes seraphini (assembly GCF_902459505.1). NCBI lineage: Eukaryota > Metazoa > Chordata > Amphibia > Gymnophiona > Dermophiidae > Geotrypetes > Geotrypetes seraphini. Next base: position 138,286,477 of record NC_047086.1, read on the forward strand.
GGAATATGGAGGGGTCATGCAAATGAGTTGACATATGTTGTAATTCTAAGGTTTTAATAGAAGTTTCTAATTCTTTTTCTTTTTGTATGGATTGTTTCTTTTTCCAGGAGGCGAGTTTAATCAGTTCGCCTCTGAGAGAAACTTTATAAGCTTCCCAAACAATAGCGGGGCAGGTTTCTGAATCCTTAGTGTTAATTTCAAAAAATTCCGTGGTGAAGGATTTGATTTTGTCCACTATTGCATCATCTAAAAGCAAGGCATTATTAAGTCGCCAAGAGGGAGATTCTTTGCGTGGGGCGGAGACGGTTAAGTGTAAGGAAATGGCTGCATGGTCTGTAAGAGATATTGGATGTATGATAGTGTTTGCTACTTCTTGAATAAGCGATGGGGAGAGAAGAAAGAAATCGATTCTTGAATAAGTGTTATGTGGTGGTGAAAAATGAGAGTATTCTCTACCTTTCGGGTGTAATAAGCGCCACGGATCTACTAGGGAGAAGGCTTCCATTAAAGCATGTAAAGCTGAAAAAGATCTGGACTTTGAAGGTTTACAGGAGGATGACCGATCTATATAGATATCTTGAATTTGGTTGAAGTCACCTCCTAATATCAGAGAGCAAGACCCATATTCAACTAACGCCAGCTGAAGATCTTTAAAAAAGTCTGGGTGGTCTAAAACAGGAGCGTAAATATTAAGGAGTACAAAATCTACTGAGTGCAACGCAGCGTGTACCAGACACCATCTACCATCAGAGTCTGTTTTAACAGAGTGAATAACTGGAGATAATTTGTCGCTGAGAAGTATTGATGTCCCATTTTTCTTCCTCTGAGTTGCGGAGGAGTACAAATGAGTGGAATATCCCTTCAATTTAAATTTTGAGGCGGCAGCAGGCGGGAGGTGGGTCTCCTGTAAATAAATCACATCAGGATGTTTATTGAATACATAATTAGCTATCTTTTTCCTCTTAATGGGGTGATTCAAACCGTTCACATTAAAAGAAAAAACATGTAAATCAGCCATATTTTGTTACAAGCAGTATCAAGACATAGTAAATATCACCTTTTTGGGGAAAGGATAAATAATATAACCATAATATCAGGTAGACACTCCTGCCAGAGAGAGTAAGTAAAGAGAGAATAAGAGAGAGAGTAAGAACAAGTGAACTAGCAATGAAAGCATGAAGCAAGGTCAGAAAAGAAAAAGACCATACTATCATGCATGAGATGAAACATTTTAAGGGTGCTCCTGTGAGCACGGGGAGAAAACACATACGGAACAACTTGCAAAGCTCCACACCCACTCAATTTTGAAAAACCTGAGAGTAGTGTGCTTATCCACATGAACAATAATTAACAGTGAATTGCACAATTAAACATATGCGATTTATAACATCAGAGACAGAAGTAAACAAATAAATCCGCAGCCCAACATGTTAGTTCATTTTCAAGGATTCCAGAAATGTTGCCAGGTCCTCAGGATCAGTATAGGAGGTAGTGCGGTTATTGTAAGTCACCTTCATCCTAGCAGGGTACATCAGACCATATTTAGCTCCAATGTCTTTAAGCTCCTGCCGGTGGGAAAGAAACGCTTTTCTCTTCAAAGCTGTGGTTTTTGCAAGATCAGGCACAATGAAAAACTTCCTACCTTGATGCAAGAGCTGAGATTTAGATTTTGCTGCTGTGAGAATTTGCAGCGCATGCTGAAATCTGAGCAACTTAGCCACTATGGGTCTGGGAGAAGTGGCATGTGGAGAGAGGTGAGATGGCACGCGGTGAGCACGCTCTATTTCTAGAGGAGGTGAAAAGGCAAGCCCCAGGGCAGCAGGCAGGAAGGTAGAGAGAAAGGAAGCCATATCAGAGCCCTCCGAAGATTCAGGTAGCCCAATAATTCTGATATTAGATCTTCTACTGCGATTAGAGAGATCTTCATAGTCTCTCTGCAAGGTAGTAATCAGTTTATCATGGTTAGCTACTGTTTCTTGCAGGGATGAAATGGCAGTCGATTTTTCTTCCAGTGCATCCAATCTGTGACGGGCATCCACAAATTGTGAGTTGAGTGCCTCTATTTCACTCCTTAGCAGCTTAGTTTCTTCAACCTGCTCCTGTATTATGCCCCTAATCGATCTTACTTCTTTCAGGAGCAGGTCTAGTGAGGCCTCGTCGGGTTTTGGCGCCATTTTCTCCGGCGTGCTGGGATCGGGTTTCAGCCTTTTCCCTCCGAGGGGCGCGGGTGAAGCGGTGTCGTTTTTTGCCGGTTTCGGAGGCGACATAGGGGATCCTGGCAACAAGATCGCGGCGAAAATCACAAAATTTTGCGAAATTTCGCGAAGAAAAGCACTGTTTAATCTTTGTTTGAGTGCGGGTGAGGAGGAGCAGCTATGCCATACGTGTTAGCTCCGCGGTAGTCAGGCCACGCCCCCCCCTGTGTCACCTTTTCTAACAGACTCTATTTCTTCCTGGACATACAGAGCAATGCCTCCCCCTTTTTGCCCAATCCTATCTCTTCTGTATAGTTTATATTCTTGCAATGCTGTGTCCCATTCATTTTCCTCATTCCACCATGTTTTTGTTATTCCTATGATATCCAGTTGATTCCTATTTGCTAATTCTTCCAGCTCGCCCATTTTGTTTCCTAAACTTCTGTCATTCGTGTACATACATTTAAATTCTGTTCGTGCCAATTTCCTGGATTTAGTGGTCCTCACATCCTTTTTTGTATCCATTTGATCTTTCTCATCGCCTCTCGTGGTGCCATCATGATCTTGCCCCGGATCTGTGCCTGAATTTACCTCCTCATGGTATCCTGGTGTCCGGGCCATCGACCGGTTGTCGACTGTCGGCTCTCCCCTGGTTTTTAGTTTAAAGCCTTCTCAGTGGCCTTCTTAATGTTCTCCGCCAGGACTCTCGCTCCCTCTTTGGCGAGGTGTAGTCCGTCCTTTCTATATAACCTGCTTTTACCCTAGAATGTCATCCAGTTTCGCACGAATTCGAAGCCTTCATCCTCGCACCAATGCCTCATCCAGGCGTTCACAGCTTTCAGTTCGTCCTGTCTCTTTGCGTCCGCTCTTGGTACCGGAAGGATTTCTGAGAAAGCCACCTTCACCTCCCTGACCTTCAGCTGCCTTCCAAGTGAGCGGAACTGATCCTTCAATTCTTCCCTGTTGTACTTCCTCCCGCAAACATCGTTGGTACCCACGTGGATGAGCACTGCAGTATCCTTTCCTCCTGCTCCGTCTATGATCCTGGTGATCCTGCTAGCCACATCCTTCACTCTTGCTCCAGGCAGACAGGTGACCAGCCTATCCTCTCTTCCTCCCGCAATGTGGCTATCCACATTTCTTAATATGGAATCTCCGACTATTATCCCAATCTGCTTTAGTAGGAGGTTCCTCGGGGGTCTTAAGTCTATCCTCGGTGTAAGCGCAGATTTCCATCTTCTGTGTCTCTTCCTCGTTGTGATTGTTTGTATGTTACGAATGCTTTTTTTCTTTTGCTTTACTAGTTCTGAGATCTCTGCAGAGAACCACTGTGGTCTATTTTTTCTGTGCCATTTTCTCACGGTTTTTATGTATATATATAGGTTGCGGTTTTTATGTATATATATAGGTTGCTTCTTGCAGGGTTGATTTCAGAGCCAACCATAGTACCTCCACACTATCCGTCGCGCTTTGGTTTTGCAGCTCTTTGTAGACATAGTCTCCCATGCCCTGAAAGTTTGCTCCTTTAAAGTTTAGGACCTTAGTCAATGTATTTGACCTAGTGATTCCTTTCTTCAGGTGGAACCACACCGTGTTGTGGTCACTGGAGGCCAAAGCTTCTCCCACCGATACCTCTGTGACACTGTCCCCGTTGGTGAGTAGCAGGTCCAGGATCGCCTGATCCCTGGTGGGTTCTAATACCATCTGTTTGAGGCGTGCTCCTCGTATGGAGGTTAGTAGCCTCTTGCTGTCACTGGTTGTAGCGGAAAGTTTGTTCCAGTCCACATCGGGCATTTTGAAGTCTCCCAACAGCACTGTGTCTCCTCGCAGTGTGATGGTCTCAATGTCTTCAATTAGTTCTTTGTCTGCATCGTCCTTTTGTCTTGGTGGTCTGTACACAATGCCAAGATACAGGCTTTTCTAGAGTCTAACCAGTATGCCACAACCTCCATCACAGGCTCTTCCTATAGGGGGACATCTTACTTATTTCTACCATCGATGAACCCTTATAATTACAGATCATTGGGTCCTCAAAGTAATTAGATATGGTTATGCCCTTTGATTACACACAAAACTTGCAGACCATCAGAAAGTGCTCCTTCACCAAGAGCTCTCAACTATTCTCCAGCTCAATGCCATTGAAAAAGTACTTCTAGAGATGGGCCGAGGGTTCTACTCAGTGTTTCCTCAAACTGAAAATGAATAGCGAACTCTGTCCAGTCTTAGACCTCCATGCTCTCAACAAATTCTTAGTGAAGGAAAAGCTTTGCATGCACTCTTTGGGAACCCTGTTGCTACTGTTACGGACAAAACGACTGACTTTGCTCTCAATCTAGATCTGAAAGAAGCTTCTACAGATATTTTCATCTCAGCACACAGAAAATACCTGCACTTTCAAGTGGGAATGCACCATTTCCAATACAAAGTGCTTCCATTTGGATTAGCATGGGCAGCCAGAGTATTTACAAAATACTTAATGGTGGTAGCTGCATGCCTCCACTCATGTGACTTCCATGTCATCCCCTATTTGGACAACTGGTTGATCAACATCTCTTCAGGTTCACAAGACCATAACTGCGACAATGCAGCTATTAGAACTTTTAAGATTTGAACATAAGCAGTGACTCTGCTGGGTCAGACCAGAGGTCCATCATGCCCAGCAGTCCACTCATGCGACGGCCCATCAGGTCCAGAACCTGTATAGTAATCCTCTATCTATACCCTTCTATTCCCTTTTCCTTCAGGAAATCATCTAATCCCTTTTTGAACCCCAATACCATACTCTGATCTATTACACCCTCTGGAAACGCATTTGCAGTCAGTTATCAGAAATCTCATTTACAAATGACCCAGACTTTAGAGTTCATAGGAACTCTTCTAGACACAATCTTGAGCATTTCTGCCACAACAAAGAGATGAAAATCTGATTCACATCCGTTAACATGTCTCTTCAATGCCTCACAGTGCGTTAGATGATACATCTTCTATGCCACATGGCATCCACAATCCATGTTATTCTGTCTGCTCGTCTGCATCGCAGGGTACCTCAGTGGTCCCTCTTGACACAATGGTCACAAGCCACCGATCCATTATCCCACTGAATACAGGTAACCTCACCGCTTCGCCCTCCCTTCAGTGGTGGGTATCGCCAACCAGTCTCTCCAGAGGTCTTCTCTTCCACACTCTGAACTATCAAAAAATATTGACCACAGATGCTTCCAGACTAGGTTGGGGAGCCCATCCATCACAGTGGTCTCCATACTCAAGACTGATGGACTCATCAAGAAAAATCTCTCCATATTGATCTTCTCGAACTTCAGGCAATTTGAAACTCCCTCGTCACCTTCTAGGATCCCCACTTCAATCAAGTAATACTTATTTGGATGGATAACCAAGTAGCCATGTACTATGTAAACAGAAAAGGGGACACATTATCTCGCCTCCGCAGTCAGGAAGTGATGAAGATTTGGTCCTGGGCAATCCTGTGCAACATATTCCTCAAAGCTGTTTTATCTTGTAGGGCAACTAAATGTCCTAGCAAACAGGTTAAGCAGGCTCCTACAGTCTCACAAATGGTCACTCAACTCAGCTGTGTTGTGACAAATGTTTGTGCATTCAGGGACTCCATAAGAACATAAGAACATAAGCAGTGCCTCTGCCGGGTCAGACCATAGGTCCATCCTGCCCAGCAGTCCGCTCCCGCGGCGGCCCAAACAGATCACGACCTGTCTGAATCATCTGAAGGGGCTCCCCTGCCACCTTGGCCTCCCAATTTGGTCCTGCCTTCCCATCGAAGTCCCAGCCCTCCGGTCCTGCACATGCACGACCTGGTTGGTTTATACTCATTACCTGACAAACTTTCTATACTTTTGTTACATCCCAGCTCCTCCCTCAGTATCCCATGATCCCTTTATCCCTCAGGAATCCGTCCAATCCCTGTTTGAATCCTTGGACCGTACCCTGCCTGATCACTTCCTCCGGTAGCGCATTCCAAGTGTCCACGACCCTCTGGGTGAAAAAGAACTTCCTTGCATTTGTTCTGAACCTATCTCCCTTCAGTTTCTCAGAATGACCCCTTGTATTTGCTGTCCCCTTCAGTCTGAAGAATCTGTCCCTATCCACCCTCTCTATGCCCCTCATGATCTTGAAGGTCTCTATCATATCTCCCCTGAGCCTCCTCTTTTCCAGAGAGAAGAGTCCCAGCCTATCCAGCCTCTCGGCGTATGAGCAGTGTTCCAGCCCTTTTACCATTTTCGTTGCTCTCCTTTGGACTCTCTCGAGTACCGCCATGTCCTTCTTGAGGTGCGGCGACCAGTACTGAACGCAGTATTCCAGATGCGGACGCACCATCGCTCGATACAATGGCATGATGACTTCCCGTGTTCTGGTTGTTATGCCCTTTTTTATGATGCCCAGCATCCTGTTGGCTTTTTTCGAAGCTGCTGCGCACTGTGCAGATGGCTTCAGTGATGCATCCACCAGCACACCCAAGTCTCTCTCGAGTCTGCTGTCTCCCATCAATACCCCCCCCAATTTGTAGCTGAACAACGGGTTCTTTTTCCCTATATGCATGACCTTGCATTTGTCCACGTTGAAGCGCATTTGCCATTTGTTTGCCCAGTCTTCCAGCTTGTCCAGGTCTCTTTGTAGGTCCTCACACTCCTCCCTGGTCCTAACTCTGCCGCACAGTTTGGTATCGTCTGCGAATTTTATAACCTCACACTTTGCCTCCTTTTCCAGGTCATTGATGAATATGTTAAAGAGTAACGGCCCCAGCACCGATCCCTGTGGCACACCGCTCGTGACTCCCCGCCAGTCAGAGTATTGACCCTTTACTCCAACCCTCTGCAGTCTACCCGACAACCAGTGCTTGATCCATCTGTGCACATCCCCTCCCACCCAGAAGTGGATATTTTTGCTTCCCCCCCCAAACACAATCTCCCAGCCTTCTGTTCCAGGATTTACACTCCCAGTCGCCTGGAGTCCAATGTATTCCTCCTTGACTGGACAAACAAGTTTCTGTATGTGTTCCCTCTGCTACCTCTAATCGGGGAAAACTCTACTCAAACTTAACCAAGAGCATGCCACCATGGTTCTCATAGCGCCCCAGTGGCCACGACAACTATGGTTTCCTCTTCTCCTACAATTCAGTGTATAAGATCCCATCACACTGCATATCTTTCCAACGTTGCCGACACAGAATCTCTTGGCCAGCCTAATCTACACTCATTAACTCTCACAGTGTGGTATCTCTCTTCCAGTGACTAAATGTTTTGCACTCTCTTCTCTGGTATCAGCCATAATTGAAGCTTCTAGAAAAACCTCTATACAGCGCTGCTTTCACTTTAAGTGAACCCACTTCACATTATGGTGTCACCTCAACTCTTTAGATCCAATATCTTGTTCTCTCCCATTGGTTCTCAATTAGCTATTGCACCTCTTGGAATCTGGTCTCAAAACTTCTTCACTTCAGTGCTATTAAGGCTTTTCATACACTTCTGGATAAAAAGCTCTTGTCAGTACACCCTCTAGTTTCTAGATTCATGAAAGGCCTTTTACATACTAAGCCACCAATCAAAACCTCCATTTGCTTGGTATCTTAACATTATACGTTCAACCCTAATGAAACCTCCCTTTTGAACTACTTGCAATATCATCGCTCAAGCATCTCGCTTGGAAAGTGATCTTCTTAATCTGCATGCCGAGTCAGTGAGCTTCAAGCACTCATTTTGTACCCACCTTACCCAACATTCTACTACGATAAGAGTAGTTCTTTGCACTCATCCCAGGTTCCTCCCAAAGGTCATCTCAGAATTTCATCTGAATCAGTCCATAGTTCTCTCTTTCTTTTTTTCAAAGTCCTTGTTCTCATCCTGGTGGAGCTGCACTCCACAATTTGGACTGTAAACAAGCTCTGGCTTATCTGGCTTACACAAAACCTTACAAGACTGCCATTCAGCTGTTTCTCTCAATCTAAACAGACTTGGAGCTCCTGTCATCAAGAAGACATCTCCACATAGCTGGTGGACTGTATTTCCTTTTGCTATGCTCAGGCTGAGTTGTCGCTTGAAGGTCAGGTCACTGCACATAAAGTCAGAGCAATAGCAAGTAGCTCTCCTGTGCTCCACTCCCATTAACGACATCTGTAAAGCAACCACTTGGTCCTCAGTTCATACATTCACAACCCACTACTGTTTGGAAACTCATTCCAGAAGGGATAGTCGGTTTGGCCAAGCTGTTCTTCAAAATTTGTTCTCTACCTGAAAGCCAGCTTACCCTCCAACCCTTATAATTTCAGCTAGGGAGTCCCACATGTGAGAATATGCTGCTTGTTCTAGGATAAAGCACAGTTACCTGTAACAGGTGTTATCCAAGGACAACCCTCCTTCCTCCCCTAGTTGGCTTCTCAGCTTTTTTTTATTATTATTATTATTATTTTTTTTTTTTTACTAAACTGATGGTTCTGCAAGCTGACATCGGATAGGAAGGCTCTGGCACATGTATGGTACAAGTGGTCTCAAGACTTAACAAAACTTTTAAAATGACAGTACACTTTAACACTGTCCGTGCTGGGCTCCATAGATGGCGTTGCACACATGTGAGAATATCTGCCTGCTGTCTTCAGATTACACCTGTTACAAGTAAGTAACTGTGTTTTGTGAGCCCATTAGGGACAGAGAAAATACCTACATATAATGTGTAGTAGTAGTAGTGGATATGATATACAGTAGTACCTTGGTTTATGAGCATGATCCGTTCCAGGAGCATGCTCGTAAACCAAAACACTCGTTTATCAAAGCAGAGTTCCCCATAGGATATAATGGAGACTCGGACAATTTGTTGCTACTGCTGCCAGCGACCGACATAAACATAACAGAACTGGGGCACTGGGGCTCTTTCCAAGGCCAACCAACCTCACTGGGGCCTTGCATCTTTAACTTCTTTTTCGTTCAGTGCTTACATTCGTGCCGGCTTTCTCCTCCTTCATGCCACAGTGCTCGTTCCAAGCTGCGGGCAACAGTTCCCATGTTCCCCCCACGGCCGACCTGGAAGCCCTCCCTGTGCTGCAGTGCCTACCTTCATGCCGGCTTTCTCCTTTTTGCCACAGTGCTCGTTCAAAGCGGCGGGCAGCAGTTCCCACGTGCCCCCCACAGCCGACCCGGAAGCCCTCCTTCTGACGTCGCAACGTCAGAGGGAACGTCTCAGGGCCAGCCGCAGGAGGCATGCAGGAGCTGCCACCATGGCCCAGAGCAAACACAGCAAGGAGGAGGGAGCCGGCAAGAAGGCAATCATCCAGGGGCGGCAGAAGGAACAAACGCATTGCCCTCGAGCGGGCCAGGTTGGACACCCTAAAAGGCAAAACTGAGTGAAAGAGCATCAGAAAGCGTGCATTGCAAGGTATGGAGAGGGGGATACGGGATGTTTTACTTTGGGACATGCTCGTATAGCGAGTCAAGCTCGGTTTACGAGTCACAAATTTTACAAATGTTTTGCTCGTCTTGCAAAACACTCGTAAACCGCGGTACTCGTAAACTGAGGTTTGACTGTACTATCTTTCTCTAGTACAACTAAAGCAGTTTACATATATTAAATGCAGGTACAAATAGGTATTGAAAATATATCTGCCTCCACCCCTACGTCCCTAAAGTTATAACAGAGGAAGAATGCAGTCAGTATTAATCTATGATTTTCTTTTGCAGGAGAGCCCCACTGCAGTACAGGATCTGATTTTCAGGGATATCTATATGCAACAGGTAAATACAATGCTCCATAACATAATTCCTTCTTGTCCTTTACCTTTATTTTGAGAAGTCAGTAATGTACATCTCACTGAATTCTGTTGATTTAGGAAATAAACCAAGAAGGTTAATGTTTTGCATTAGCAGACTAGGCTATACATTGTCAAAAGATGTAGAATGATGTAGGACATGTGGGGTAGGAGTGAAGCTTTGTGAGAGCAGATAATGTTTTGTGCTGTTGAGGCATATTTAATGATAGTTCTAAGCATATGCAGAGGTAATAACATAGGAAATGATGATAAATAAGACCAAAATGGCCCATTCAGTCTGCTCAGTATTTTGGTAGATATGCAAATAAAATTTCCAAATGCACTCTAACCCCTAACTATCCCCTTGCCCAAGTCTTCTGTCCATCTTCTCAACCTGTCACAAGTATGCCCCAAATCCTTCACAGTGTGGACTTCCCCATTCTATATTGGAGCCCTGATTTCCATCATATCACTTGCAAGGGTGGGTTCATTCTGTGACCATTTTAGCAATGTAGCGCCAAATGTGCTGTCACCATGGTTTTCAGGTGGGGCTTGCGAGCTACTTTTAAAATGGCCAAGTCAAAATGATCTACCAACAATAAAATTTTTAAAAGCACACCGTACGCAGAGAAAATGTTAATTATTATTTGTATTCAGGGGTTTTTTCAGAGGTCAAGGCAGATGACTTTAAAATATGCAATGTCACCTCAGTAACAACTTTACAAAAATGGACAAATAGTTTCAAGTTTCAAGTTTAATAAATTCTTTGATTAGATCGCAAAATCTTATTTCAATGCGATTTACATCAGATAAAAATATAAAATAATAAAATCCACAAATATCACATATATTGCTAATTAACATTAAAACATTAGGGAAGAGGGGATCTTAAATTACAATATTAAAAATTAAAACCAAAAATAAAATCGGGTATAGGTTTAGAACACACAGGATGGGAGACAAATACCCTCATATTACAATGAACCTTCTTGTCCTATCCTAAAATATAGTGAACCTCCTTATCCTATCCTAAAATATAGTAAGACTGATCTAGTAAAAAGCGTCTTTAAAAAGCCAGCTCTTTAGAAGACTTTTAAATTTATTCAATAGTTTTTCTTCCCTTAGATTAAGTGGAAGTAAGTTCCAGACGTGGGGGGCCAAAACAGAAAAAATCATGACTCTCCTAGAATATATAACTTTTAAAGAAGGGACTGTTAATAGGGCTTTGTCTTCTGATCTTAAAGATTTTAATGGGAAGTATGGTATTAAATATCTTTCTAGAAATGTCGGGGCTTTATTTATGAGTATTTTATGAGTAAGTAGAGCTATTTTATAAGTGATTCTATGGATTACTGGTAGCCAGTGTTTTTCCTTTAAAGTGGTGTTATGTGATCAAATTTTTTCTTTTTCATAATTATTTTTATTGCGGTATTTTGAATGATCTGGATTCTACGTATTTCTTTTAAAGAGGCTCCTTTATATAGGGCATTACAATAATCAATTTTTGATATTACCAATGAATGTATTAAAATATTTAGTGCTGATTCATCGAGAAAAGCTGATAGTGATCTAATTATTCTTAGCCTATAAAAACAGGCTCTTACTAGTGTGCTAATTTGTTCATGGTAATTCAATTTTATAACTCCCAGTATTTTCACTTTTGTAACTGCTTTAAGGATTGTTTTATTCATAATAATATCAGTTCCTAATTCTAGCCCCTCTCTACAAGGGAAAAGTATGATTTCAGTTTTAAGTGTATTAAGTGCTAGCTTATTGTCCTGTAGCCACCTCCCCTTTTACTAAACCTCGATATCGATTTTTAGTGCAGGGAGCTGCGCTGAATGCCCTTCGCAGCTCCTGACGCTCATAGGCTCCCTGCGCTAAAAACTACTATCACGGTTTAGTAAAAGGGAGCCATAGTGCAAAATATAGACAGCAGATATAAATTCTCAAAACGGCACATTTTGATCACTAAATTGAAAATAAAATCATTTATCCTACCTTTTTTTGTCTGGTGATTTCATGAGTCTCTGGTTGCATTTCCTTCTTCTGGTGAGTGACCTCAGTACCGGGAAAGACAGTAGAGGCGCTGATAAAGGACCGCATCATTGATCATCTTGATGGACACAGTCTGATGAGGACCAGCCAGCAAGTCTTAAGCAAGGGAAGATCTTGCTTGATTAACTTGTTGCACTTCTTCGAGGGAGTAAATAGGCAGATAGACAAGGGAAGCTCGGTCGACATTGTATATCTGGATTTTCAGAAGAATTTTCGACAAGGTCCCGCATGAACGACTACTTCGAAAAATTGCGAGCCATGGAATCGAGGGTGAAATACTCATGTGGATTAAAAACTGGTTGGCGGATAGGAAACAGAAAGTGAGGGTAAATGGACAATACTCGGACTGGAAAAGCGTCACCAGTGGAGTGCTGCAGGGTTCGGTGCTTGGACCCGTGCTCTTCAACATATTTATAAATGACCTGGAAATTTGTACGACGACTGAGGTTATTAAATTTGCGGACGATAGGAAGTTATTCAGAGTAGTGAAGACACAGGGGGATTGTGAAGACCTGCAATGTGACATAATCAACTTGAGAAATGTGCCGCAACATGGCAAATGAGGTTTAACATGGATAAGTGTAAAGTGATGCATGTCGGTAACAAAAATTTCATGCATGAATACAGGATGTCCGGGGCAGTACTTGGAGAAACCTCCCAGGAAAGACACTTGGGAGTTCTGATCAACGAGTTGATGAAGCCATCTGCACAATGTGAGTCGGCGGCAAATAGGGCGAAGAGAATGCTAGGAATGATTAAGAAGGAGATCACGAACATATCAGAGAAGGTTATCGTGCTACTGTACCGGGCCATGGTGCACCCTCACCTGGAGTACTGCGTCCAGCACTGGTTGCCGTACACGAAGGACACAGTACTACTTGAAAGGGTCCAGAGAAGAGCGACTAAAATGGTTAAGGGGCTGGAGGAGTTGCCGTACAGTGAGAGATTGGAGAAACTGGACCTCTTCTCCCTTGAAAAGAGGAGACTGAGAGGGGACTTGAGAGGGGACGTTCAAAATACTGAAGGGAATAGACTTAGTAAATAAAGACAGACTGTCACCCTCTCCAAGGTAGGGAGAATGAGAGGACACTCTCTAAAGTTGAAAGGGGATAGATTCCATACAAATGTAAGGAAATTCTTCTTCACCCAGAAAGTGGTGGAAAACTGGAACGCTCTTCCGCGCAACTCTCTATTCTGAGCTGCCTTCTCTCTGCCGCGGTCCCGCCCCTCCTCTGATATCAGAGGAGGGGCGGAACCGCGGCAGAGAGAAGGCAGCTCGGAAGACCCGATGGCAGCTTGTAAAGATCACTAGCGATCTTATCCAGGCTGCTGAAATTAGGTAAATTGATGCCGAGAGGCCAGGGGGGAAGCCGGACAGAAGCACTTCCCGACTGACACTCCCCACTCACCCTCTAAAGCAGGAGCGGTAGCGGCCGGCCAACAAGAGGCAGTGCTGCCGATCCTGCTTTAGGGGATGAGGTCAGTCGCCGAATTGGGAGGCCGATTTTTTTTTTTTTTTGTTTTGTTTTGTTTTTGAATCTATTTCGAACCGATTCACCCGAAATGAATCGGTGAATCGATTCAAATTGTGAATCGGGCAGCACTAGTCCCAGGCTGTTTCGTGTGATGAAATTTGTAGAGCAACCACTTGGTCTGCTCTCCACATCTTTATGAGGTCTGCAGAGTGGATGTGGTGCCTTGGGAGGATGTCGCTTTTGGGTCCTCGGTACTGCAGGCAGGCTCAGCTGTCGACATCTGGTACTGCTTTGATGCGTCAGCAACTGTATAGAATCCTATGTCTTCACTGCAGAATGAAAGATTAGGTTCTTACCTTGCTAATCTTTTTTCTGATAGAAGACATAGGATTCTGCCTGCCCCGCCCTGCCTGGACTTATGATTCGCCTGATTTCTGCCTTGGACATTGCCAGTGGTCATCTTGGGACCTCTTGTCCTGTATCTAAAGTTTAGCAGAGACAAAACTACAGGGACATGAGGGCTCATATTCCTTTCTCCGTTGGGTGTGTGTGTGTGTGTGTGTGTTATGGCTCCTACTAATTGCACTTAACAGGTTGGTTCCTAGCCACTTGTGTACGTAATTTGTTATTCAGTGTTGAATTGTTGTTATTAATCATCGTTTTCTTATCATAAGTTACAGAGCAGAACAGAATATGGTTTGTTGCCAGGGAAGTTCCCCGTGCCACTTCTGTTTCAGTGGAGTTTGATTGCTTTGGTACTAACTGAAGAGGGAGCTGTTCTCCACTACAGAAGGGGATATTTAGGAAGTCACAGTAGAGAGGTTTCAATAATGGTGAAAGAAAGCCAGGAGGGTTTAAGAGGAAGACAGAGTGAGCGACCCAAATTTTCCCTGTCTTCTCAGCAGTCTGTAGTTACAAGGAAAAAATAAAATAGGAGAGTTAGCATATATAGCACTGAATGATTAGGTATATATAATAGGCATCTCAGAGACTTGGTGGAAGGACAATCAGTGGGACACTGTATTACCTGGGTATAAATTATATTGCAAGGATACAGTAGATCAAGTTGGAGGGGGTTTGGACTATATGTTAAAGAGAGAATTGAATCAAATAAAATAAACATTCTGGGTCACTTGGGAGCATGGCTGCTTAAATTTTGAGCTCCGTCGGGGCTCGTGTTGCTTAGTATTTTAATCACTCCCTACTGCAGTTATAGCGCTTGATTTTTGGATATTACTACCACGGAGTGCATGGCGAGCAAGAAAAAATTGGAAAGTTCCAATTTTCGAGTTTTACCAGCGTTAAAACAAGATCGCATGTGCCTAGCCCGGCGGCGAATCCATCCAAGATGGCGCAGCTCCACGTTACCCTACAGGCCGGACTCCCTAAACCTACTTCACAGGAGGGTGAGATCTTGGCGGAGGGGAGCATCGTACACTGGTTTAAGGACCTTAAATCGGAAATGGTAGGCCTGCGTTCAGATGTGAAGACAGCCCTCATGGAGATTCAGACGGCGGTGAGAGAGATGGGCGGTAGAATTGTGGCAGCTTATGTATTTTCTTTTTGATTATTTTTTATTAATAGAAATATTGGAGGTACTAATATCGTATTGTTACCTATTAAGCACAATTGTACTTATTTAAAAATCAAATAAAGATAAAATTTAAAAAAAAAAGAATTGCGGCAGCTGAGTGCCGATTGGATCAGGTGAAGATTTCGCTGCAGGAGACCTCCGCAGTGGCAGAAACAGCGGTAATGCAACTGGACGAAGACTTGGAAAATAGATTGCGCCGCTGCAATCTGTGCTTTAAGGGAGTCCCGGAAACTGAACATTTTAAAGACGCATGTGCAGTGGTGCTGGACTTTTGTTCTCATTTGCTTGGGGAGGAGGAAGGGATTGAGAAGCCATCTGTTGTCCTCCTTCGGGCCCATAGAAGTTTGGGGCCGGCTCGTGGTTCAGGTACCCGTGACACCGTTGCCTGTGTTGGGGATTTTTTGGTGAAAAATAAGATTTTGCAGGCAGCGTGGCAGCGCCCCAATTTTAGCTGGCAGGGGATAGCAGTTGGGGTTTATCAGGACTTAGCTACTGCTACCCTGTAGAAAAGGAGAACTTTTCGGGAAGTTACCCAAGTATTACGTGCTGAGGGGCACCTTTACTGATGGCTTTTTCCATTTGGCCTGTTATTTACCATTAATGGGAAACATTGGAGAGTGGATACTGTGGCGGATGCCTGGATGGCCCTGAAAGACATGGGTTGTCGTTGGCCCGAGGAACATTAAGAGCGGAGCCAGCCTCATGCGAGTGTGGAGTTTGTTGGAAGGGATTCTCGGGTCTCTGAGGATGCTGTCCAGCCTTCAACATCAGCTACCTGAATTGATATGAACACTTTTTTGATCCTGTAGCTTCATTAATTACCATGTCCAGGGATGGATATGTTGGCATTGGGATTTCCAGTTTTTGTTCTGTTGTATATTTTATTGCATGTTACTTCTTGCTTATAGTTTAGTCCCTTATAGGGATTGAAATGCATGAGTGGAAGGGGTACTGTACCCAGCTTTTTGATTGAGTGGCTTACTGTATGCGATGGAAGGAATGCAGATAAATGAGTTCGAAATTTTGTTCTATGGTTGTGTTTGCCTGAGGGGTTTGACTGCAGTGGAGAGGATGGTGGGAGATAAGAGCCTCTTCGATCTGACACACTTTTCTCATAATGGCTGACTCGAGGTTTGCGAGATCGGCTACTTGGTGGGGGATTGGCAGCAGATGGAGGGGGGAACTCGGGGGATGTGTGGAAGATGACCCGGATGTCTTAATTGGGTCCTGGAATGTAAATGGGATGAATAGTCCTGGCAAGAGAAGCATGGTCTTTCGTGATTTAATACGCATGAGGTGGGACATTTGTTTATTATAAGAGATCCACTTGAGACCCAGAGATGCTGGTCTCCTTAACAGACCCCAATTTGATTTGATATGGGGAGGGGGCTACTAAAAGAGTTGGTGGGTTGACCATCTTGATACGTAAGGGTCTGGGGTTTCAGATGGAACATGTCTACAGGGATAAAAGTGGGCAGATGTCTGGTGCTTAAGGGTACCATACAGGGGCGTCCCTTGACTATTATAAATATCTATGGACCTAATACAGCACAGGCTGCCTTTTTTCAGAGCCTCCAGACTGACTTAGGTGCCTTTGCTCATGGAGCAATATATTTAGGGGGGATTTCAATGTACCACCAGATCCTCTTTGGATCATTCGGGAGGGGGACGTAGAGCACTCCGGAGCCCAGCTAAGGCGCTTCGAACACTGATGCATTCGCTGGGTTTGGTTGATAGTTGGCGCTTGCTTCATGGCACCCAAAAAACATTTACATTTTACTCCCATGCTCAAAACTCTTACACTAGATTGGATGGGTTATGGATTCATAGGAACCAGATGAGAGGGCTGCAGAGGGCGGAAATAGAGACCATGCATCTTTCAGATTATGCCCCAGTCTGGGTGGCCTGTAAAGGGTTACTAGATAAGGGAGGCAGACGATATTGGAGACTCAATGAATCCTTGTTGGGCCCCCAGCAGGTAGTTGAGGCTGTAGAACATATTATTTGAGATTATTTGGATTGGAATGATAATGGGGAGGTTTCTGATGCCACTTTGTGGGATGCCCTGAAAGTAGTGATTAGGGGGGAACTTGTCAAATGGGGGGCTCGATATAAGCATCAGCGAGTCCAACATTTTCTCCAGTTGCGCACACGTTCATTACAGCTGGAAACTGCTCACCAGGCTGGGCGAGATCCTCAGATACTGATCCAACTGCAACGGGTGAAAGATGAACTATATCAACTTCAGGTGGACGAGACCGATCGTATGAGGGAACGCTTTCGATTAAATATATATGAACATAGTAATAAGGCTAGCGCACAGTTTGCCCGGTATATCCGGATTAAACAGGCTCGGGCCACTATGACTCAGATTCGGGGGACTGCGGGAGGGGAGCCGCAGGTAACAGACACGGCTATTCAGAAGGAATTTTTAAATTTTTATTCTCATCTTTATGGACCTGCTGAACAGCTGGAGAAGGAGGCACAGGCTAGATTCCTTGACGCGGTTCCCCTTCCTGGGCTCTCGGCTTCGGATCGAGAGTATTTTCAGGAGCCCATTAAATTATCTGAAATTTTAGGGGTAATTAGATCTTTGAAAAATGGCAAATCCCTTGGGTTGGATGGGTATACCAGCCGCTATAATAAACAATTTTCAGCTCAACTGGGACCGTTAATGGTCAGAGTGGCCAATGGAGTTCCACAGGGTGGGGCTCTACCACCAATCATGGGGGAAGCTGGGATAGTGCTACTCCTGAAATCTGGGAGGGATCCCTTGGAATGTAGTTCATACCGACCTATTTCGCTACTCAATTTGGATGCTAAAATTTTGGCTAAGGTTCTGGCTCTGCGGTTGGGAAAGGTGTTGCCTTCCTTAATCCATCAAGATCAGGCTGGATTCATACAGCGTAGACAAGTCAGCGATAACATCAGACGGTGCTACATCTGTTATGGGCGGTGGGTTCTCGATCGGACAAGAAGGTCTTTATGGCAATAGAGGCAGAAAAGGCTTTTGACCGTTTCCTGTGGGACGTGATGGGACATATGAGACTGGGAGATACTTTTAGTGCAAGGGTTCACGCCTTGTATGAATCCCCTCGGGCTTGTCTTCGCATTAACCAATCCTATATGTCGAGGGACCCGACAGGGATGCACTTTATCGCCTCTTTTATTTGCTCTGTCCATAGAACCCTTAGTTCTGGGTATTCGTCACCGATTTGGTCGTGTTTATACAGAATGGAGAAGAACACCATATAGCGCTTTTCGCGGATGATATTTTATTGTATGAGGGACAGCCGGAGGCCTCTATTCCGTGTTTGTTGCAGTTGTGTGATATTTACGGGAAAGATAAATTTAGATAAGACGGAAATATTGAATTTGACTTTGACTGAATTGGAAGTGGCTGGGTTACGGGGGCGCTTTCCGTTTCGTTGGGTGTCCCAAGGGCTTTAATATTTGGGAATTTATATTCCCATGGATCTTTCTCAATTATGTGCAGAGAATTATCCACCTATTTATAGGCGTATTAGATCTAATTTACAGAGGTGGAATGGACTCTGGTTGTCCTGGTGGGGTCGGATAGCTATTGTAAAGATGAATGTGCTTCCCCGGTTATTATTTCTTTTTCAAATGTTGTTGGCACTAGTGCCTTTGGGGGAGTTGCGTAGGTTGGGAGTGGATCTCCGGAGATTTATTTGGCAGAGGAAACCTCCCAAATTGTCCCAATCTCTTATGTGGGCAGCTAGAGAAGTAGGGGGTAGAGGGGTGCCCAATTTATGGTGGTACTATCAGTCAGCACAGTTAAAGATGGTGCTGGATTGGGAAGTGGGGGAACATAAATGGGGGTGAAGTTGGAACAGGATTATGGGGGTAAGGAGTTACTGAAACATAAACTTTGGGGGTCTGGGTCTCCACACAATTGGCTCTGGTGCATTGATAATCCATTTGTTAGACATTTGGCGCAGTTGTGGGCCCAGGTACAGGTTAAATTGGGAACTGGGGCCTCGGTGTCTTCTTTGGCATTTATACAAGAGGAGCCCCAATTTATGGCGGGACGGGACCATCGGGTTTTCTATTGGTAGGCCCACAAGGGGTGCTCACCTTTAGAGACTTATTGGGGACAAATGGAATATTGTCTTTTGCCATGCTTCAGCGGATATTTGACTTGCCTGATGGTGACTATCTAGCCTATTTTCAGATCCGACACTTTATGCTAGCCCAGGGTTGGGACTCTCAGCCTCCCATGGAGACGGAACATCTAGAGAATCTGTGGTTGCTCCTCCAGAAGGTGCCTCGACCGTTTTCGGTGGTGTACTGGTACTGGAGAGGTTTCTCTCCCAAGCAGTTTTCTTTTCAGAAGTATTGGGAGCGGGATCTGGGGGTGACCCTAATGGCTAAAGACTGGGGAGCTATCTGTGCGGAAGTTTATAGGGCTTCTAGCTGTGCTTTGGTGCAGGAGAATGCATATAAGGTCCTGACCCGGTGGTATTATACGCCAGAGCGGCTGCATAGAATGTTTCCTGGGGTGACTGATCGATGATGGAGGTGCGGCATGATTGTGGGGTCTTTTTTGCATATTTGGTGGGATTGTTTACTCATACGCTCCTTTTGGAATTCTGTGGTACAAAAGTTGACTGCCCTTCTCGGGATCCCTGTGGGGGTGACACCTCAGAATTGTCTGCTAGGCTTGGCCAATGTTCAGGAACATACTTGGCAAACCAAGCTCTTCCGCTTGGGTTGGCAGCTGCAAAATGTTTAATAGCTAATCATTGGAAAAATCAGGTGGCTCCATCACATGCGGATTGGCTTTCTCGCTTGGTGTCCTTGGGGAGGATGGAGATGGCAGTGGCAAAACGCCGTTTCACATATGGGTCTCATATCTCCACATGGCACAAAGTGGGGGCCATTATGGATTCTCTTTAATGGGTCCCCAGGGGTCTGGTCTTCTCTCTGTCTGCTAGTGGGTGGGAAGGTGGGGAGGTTGTGGGGGATTTGGTTGATATATTGTCTTGGACATTCTAATTGTGGGGTAGGGAGGGATGGCTTTGGGGTGAAAATTGCACTTATTGTAAGCTTTTAACGAGATTGCACTAGTTGATTAAGGTGCTTAGTTGTATTTGTCGTTTGCTGTTGTGCACGTATATGTTTGATCTTAAAATTTCAATAAAAATTTCAATACAAAAATAATAAATAAACATTCTGCATGATATAGATAGCAGTATGGAATCCATATGGATAGAAATTCCATGCGTGAAGGCGAGGAATATAAAGGTAGGGTTATAGTACGTCCCCCGGGACAAAATAAGCAGACAGATGAAGAAATGTTTTCAGAGATTAGGAAAGCTGGAGAATTGGGCAACAGTATTATAATGGGTGATTTCAATTACCCTGACATAAACTGGTTTAATGAGCAACTGGTCCGGGAACCTACAAGAGATTTGGTCCTTAATGGAATGCAAGGCATAGTACAGGAGTTAACTGTGTTGGGTCTGCTTGGAAACAGTGATCATAATGTGATCAAATTTGAGCTGATACTGGGAGTAACATTGCAAAAGAAATCTGTTGTAGAGGCATTTAATTTTAGAAAGGGAGACTATGATAAAATGAGGAAAATAGTTAAAAAGAAGCTAAAAGGATCAATTGCAGAGGTTAGCACTGTAAATCAGACATGGATGTTATTTAAAAATGCCATCGTGGAAGCCCAGACCAGATGTATTCTACGTATTAGCAGAAGAGGAAATGAGAGCTGGCATGGTTAAAAAGTGAAGTGAAAGAGGTTATTAGAGCCAAAAAACATCCTTTAAAGAATGGAAAAAGGATCCAAATGAAAAAAAAATAAGAAGAGACACAAGCACTGGCAAGTTAGATGCAAAGCATTGATAAAGAAAGCTAAGAAAAAATTTGAAGAGAAACTTGCCAAAGAGGCAAAAACTCATAACAATTCCTTTAGGTACATCAGAAGCAGAAAAACAGTGAGGGGAAGCAGTGGATGATCAAGGAGCAAAAAGGGGCACTCAGGGAGGATAAGGCCATAGTGGAGAGACTGAATGAATTCTTTACTTCGGTCTTTACAGAAGAAGATGTAAGCGATTTACCAGAACTGGAAATGATATTCAAGGGTGATGATGCAGAGGAAATGGAGCAAAATGGTGGAAATAATTATAAAAAATAAAATTGTGGAACACGTAGACAAATATGATTTAATGAGACAGTCAGCATTGGTTCAGCCGAGGGAGCTCTTGCCTCATCAATTTGCTTGACTTCTTTGAAGGTGTGAATACACATGTAGATAAAGATGAGCCGGTTGATATAGTGTATCTAGATTTTCAGAAAGCTGTTGACAGAG